>NC_092338.1:298640000-299862500 GCF_046630445.1 Rutidosis leptorrhynchoides | reverse complement strand
CCATACCCTAAGACTTGGGGGTCACCTCAAAACATCTCATATTACTACTTGCTACGCGTACAAATCGACGCGAGACCCAGATTGAAATTTCAGAAAGGAACCTAACAACGTTACCTGAATCCGAACCTGTCGAAGAAATTCGGGACAATTAGGCATTGATGCATGACCTACGGAACCTACGCACCCACATCTATAAACCGTGAGATTTAATTATGTAGACTTGCTTTTGAGATAGCATCGATAAAGCACCGTCAGATGAAATTGAGTAGGAATGGAAGTGATCACGTAACATTGACTGTATGGAGTGATATTGGAATGAACGTACGATTTAGTACAATATAATGACACCAGGCCAGCGTAATTATGTTGAAGTAAATCATGCAGAAGTCCCAATGTCACTATATAAGGGATATGAAGCGATTCAAAGGAAATTTTGGAAGGAGCCACTTGAGTATACGCATTATGGTCTGTTGGAGGTAGGGAAAGAATAACCATTTAGCCCAGGTACTGTACAAGAAGGGCCTTGATTACAGAATTGATACTCGAGAATCTGTTATAGATATAGACACCCTGGACACTTAAGGAAAAATTTCTCAAATAGGAAAAACTTTGGACTTACTTGCGGTAGAGCAATCGTTATGGAAACTTGCATGGATCCCGATTTTAGTTAGGATACGTCTCGAAGTTGTTTAATACTAGAGCGATAGAAACCTTATATCTAAGAACCTTAGTGTCATGACTAATAAGCCATTAACAACCATGAGGGTTAAGTATTCTGTGGGACAAGCAAATGGTAAGCTAGCAGAGATAGAGGAATAATTTAAGGTAGTACCTTAAGATTAACAGGTGGGTCATTTGGAGACGACCTCATGTCAACAAAACTTGAAAGTTTTAAAGTAGTAGTTGGAAAGGATTAGTTACCTGTGCACAAGCAGATGTTATTTGAAAAGATTGATAAAATTTTCCCGGTAGTATAATAAGATTCGGTTGGAATGGACCCTAAGATTAACCTAAAACCCATTAAGTTGGGAAGCTTGATGTAATAGTTGGAATGGACTGGCTTTCAAGGATGAAAGTGAAGGTTATTTATAGTAGGAAGGTTATTCGTATACCTCGCGAAAATGGTGAGCCATTAATAGTTTATGAGGAGAGAAGTATCTTGAAGCTGAACCTTATTAGTTACATGAGAAGAACCCGAAATCCCACAATGGAAATGGGAAGGAATAACAATGAATTTCATCACGAAACTACCGAAAACAGTAGGCGGTTAGGACATTATCTGGGTTATTATTAACCATCTCACCATATCTGCTCACTTTCTAGCCATGAGAGAAACTGATACAATGGACAAACTTGCACAACGATACATAAAGGAAATTGTATCCCGTCACTTCAGCGATTCAAATTCTATATTAAAGACTACCCGAGAATCTTATTTGATACTTATTCTTACGCGACTCTGAATCCTAACTTATTCCGAGAGACTTCTTATTTGATGATAATCACACCATCATCCTTCTTACTTCAATATTAGTCATACCAGTTCAAAAAATTTCCAAAATCAATGAGTGGTTAATTCTCATCCCCATACTCTCCCATTCATATCTCACTTATAAGCAACAACTTCACGCTTAAGCATTTTTGGTCAAAGGACTTGTGCCCTATTAATAGTCATCAACCACATTTAAGTTCAATAGTTTTTATTTCCTAAAATATCACCTTGAATTTTGAAAATCTTTTACTCAATCCTCATCAATCTTTTTCCAACTTGTAACCTCCAAAATATGAAAATTTTGTTTGCCAAAATTTTTCAAACACTATTTTACTGTGCGATCCTCTCAAAGTTTTATGAAAATAAATTTATTTTATTGCCATTCGTACAAATTTTAGAAATCATATATGTTATATATGATAAAGTAAATAATTACTTATTTTTTACTAGTGCATATGAGATTGATGTCAAAGCTAAGGTATACGAAATAGTTTATATTTTACTAGGAAAAACTATTATTTACGATACAATTTTACACAAGATATTTATTTATTTATAGAATGGATATACTTAAACCTTGCTACAACACTTATAGGCAGTGTACCTAATCGTACAGTAGTGTAGTTTTTAGTAAGTCCGGTTCGTTCCACAGGGAATCTTTTTTTTTTTAAACAAAGCTCAACGCTATATTAGTTTACTTTTATAAAAATACAAATATATATATAAGTAATATTATTATTATAAAGGGGGGTTTTTACCGTTTAATGACCGGTTTGTCGATTTTAAAACTTTAGTCGCAGTTAAAACCTAATGTAAAATATTAAATAAATAAAAGACTTAATTTAAAGCGTAAAATAAATAACGATAATGAAATTGCGAATAATAAAAGTGCGATAAAATAAAATTGCGATAATTAAAAAGTACGATAATTAAAAGTGCGATTAAATAACAATAAATAAAAGTGCGATAATTAGAAGTGCAATTAAATATAAAATAAAGGAAATTAAATATGAAATAAAAGAATTATGCTTATTTAAACTTCCGTAATCATGATGTTTGACGTGTTGATTTTAGTTTTATGCCCATGGGTTAATTGTCCTTTGTCCTGGATTATTTAATATGTCCGTCTAGTTTTTGTCCAAAACAGTCCATCAGTCATAAATATAAAGTGCGAGTGTCCTCATCAAATTATTCTTATACCCAAAGTTAAATATTCTAACTAATTGGGGATTCGAATTGTAACAAGGTTTTAATACTTTGTTTAATGAATACACCAGGTTATCGACTGCGTGTAAACCAAGGTTTTACTACTTTGTTAACAATTACACCAATTACCCTTGAATGTAATTTCACCCCTGTTTTAATTATTCTAGTGGCTATTAATCCATTCCCGTGTCCGGTTAAATGAATGATTATTCGTACATATAAATACCCCGCCCATCGTGTCCGATTGAGTGTATATGGTAATTTATAGGGACGCCCAATTGTAAATCTTTATATTAACATTAACAAACTATCATTTAGTTAAACAAATATAAAGCCCATTAATAGCCCATAGTCTAATTTCCACAAGTGTCGTTCTTTTGTCCAAACCCCAATTATGGTACAAAGCCCAATTACCCAATTTTAGTAATTAGCCCAACATCATGATTACTTCTTTTTAAATAAGCATAATAATAACTTAGCTACGAGACATTAATGTAAAAAGGTTGAACATAACTTACAATGATTAAAAATAGCGTAGCGTTACACGGACAGAATTTCGACTTACACCCTTACAACATTCGCTAACATACCCTTATTATTAGAATTATAATTAAAATTAAAATTAAAATATAAATATAAATATATACGATATATTGAGAGAGAGATATATATATTTGGTGAATTTTTACGATCAGAATGCGCGAGCTTTATAGGGATTTTCGATTTTTGGGGCTCCGCGACTCGCGGCCAATTTTGCCTTCAAACTCCGCGAGTCGCGGAGGTTACTTTTACAGCTCAGAGGAGTTTGGCTCTTTGTTTACCGACAGTTTATAATATATATATAATATATATATAATTAATATAATTAATTATATATTATATTATATTTATATACATAGTTAACTTGTAATTTTTAGTCCGTTGCATCGAGCGTTAAGAGTTGACTCTGGTCCCGGTTCCGGATTTTTGAACGTCCTTGCGTACAATTTTATATTTTGTACTTTGCGTTTTGAATCTTGTACTCTTGTAATTTCGAGACGTTTCTTATCAATAATTGGAACCTCTTTGATTGTCTTTTGTTCTTTTGAGCTTTTTGGTCGTTTGCGTCTTCAATTCGTCGAATCTGTCTTTTGTCTTCACCTTTTATTATTTAAACGAATATCACTTGTAAATAGAACAATTGCAACTAAAAGCTTGTCTTTCTTGAGGAATAATGCTATGAAATATATGTTCGTTTTTAGCATTATCAAATATTCCCACACTTGAGCGTTGCTTGTCCTCAAGCAATATTGTCTTGAAATACTAGAATCACTTCTTTATTCTTCACACTTTGTACATCAGTGATTTCTATACGGCGGTATAAACAATGGTAGTAACGATATGGTTTACAGTCCCACATGACTATAAAAATTTAGATCCATTAAGGAAATTGGATCTTTATGAAAACATTTGATCTTTTGAAAATTAAATCTAGTTTTTACCCTAGATAAGTTTTCCGGGATAACCCTTTACCGGTGTTTGCAAAATATTTTTGTGGGTTTGGTGGGTTTCAGATTTGAAAATTTTAGCTCAAAACTTGCGGTTTTGTGTCACCCACTTGCTAACCTTGTATTTGGAAAGCAACATGTCCAGTTTACTTGTCCCGTATATTACCTTTCGGTAAACTACCGTCCGGTTGAAAGGAAAGTGTTGAACAAGCAACTGTTAAGGCAATGTCCCCTGACATGCTTTTAATTATGGTCTATAACGTGTCGGACGCAATTACTATCCTTGGTAGGAGCACTAGTAAAGCTCACCCTTATGATTTTTCGGTATGGCACAAGGTCCTGTCTTTGACCACTATGTAACCACCGTTCTTACGGTTGACACCCGATTTAGTTCAGGTGACCTAATGAATTCCAGGTGAATTCCTAGGATTTTACGTTCAATGGTAATGAACGCATTGAAAATAGGGTTTTCAGAAAACAAATCGGTTTATAATTTTGATCAAAATATTTTCTCGTTCAAGCTCGAGTTTAGATATCATCAAATTCCATGAGTTTGAATTCTCAATCTTTAAGGTCAATCTCTAGGATTGAGTAATATCAGTCTTAAAAGCTGATTTTTAATCTTTAAGGAGATTATCCTTTCTGGGGATCTGATTCATTAGTCTTATCCAGCTAATTTGCATGGTGCCCCCCATTGTACGAGATAAATCCTTCTCATGGTTAGGATAAATCTGACCACTTGGCGACCCTGTTTTATGCTGAGGTCCGTGGATTTCCAACCGATTTTAGAGATGACTTTTCTAGATTTTTCGTCAACCTACAGCTGGTCTGAACGACAACTTCATGACCTAAATCAAGAAGCGCGTTTCTTTTTCGGAAGACTTTACTTCCTTTTAATGATGGAATTGATTCATCGTGTAGATCCATCTCTTCTTTTCTTTCATTGGGTAAAACAGTTTAGTTTAGTCCAAAGCAAAAGTATTTTCAGTTATTTGTTACAGATATATGTGACATATATTTAAGATAACTTGGTAAATTTTCCCACACTTGGCTTTTATTTTCCTTTTTATCGTCCTCTATTCCATTTTAAATGAATTTTAACATTTTAGTTTGTTTCTCAATTTATGTCCTTTCCGAGGTAACAATAATTTCGGTGTTAAAACCTAGTTTTATCGTTCATAAATATGTATAAACATGATTTTTAGTTCATTTAATTGAAAATTTTGAAAAATTTTACTAGAATTGGGTAGTCAGTATATAAGACTAGGGCTGTTCTTTTTTTATCAGAGAGCACTAGATTCTAATACAACTACTGCTTTACTAGTATTTTTAATGGTAACCAAGTGTTTAAGATAAAAATTTTAAAATCCGAAAGAATTTAACCCCTTCCCATACTTAAGATCTTGCAATGCCCTCATTTGCAAGAAATCAGTAACAATTTAAATTATTGAGGGTGATTTGTGTGAAAATAATTAAATTTTTACCAAAGTTTCCAAATATATTGGCGTTTGTTTGCTGAATGATAAATGGTGCACATCATTTGTTCATTCCGTCTTGTTGTTATTTCACATATATTTTGCATCTTGTCGTCAAAATTAGTTGCTTTTGCTGAACTTAATGCCAGTCTTTGAAAATGCGTTGTTTTACCCTGTTGTGTACATAAGATAAACTTGCAAACATATATACATATTTTTGAAGTTTGGTATATTACCCCACATTCAAAAATTATTAAAATCTAAGAATAAAAGTTAGATAATTATAAAAATGATTACAATATTAACAAAAGTATTAAACGTATCAATAATTACAAATTACAAAATAAAAAAAATAATAAGTAAACTAAGGATGATATTGGTACCAATAGGGGTTCCAGGCATAACCATAGGTGCTATAGAATGCTTCGGCAGGGTCATACGTAGGATACGGTGGCTGCATCTCTATAGACCAGGGAGGGAAGATGGGTTTCGGTGTAGGAATATAGTTTCTACCTATATGTTGGCAATGAGCTATGATTTGGTTCTGATGAACTTGCCAATCTTCAAATGCTCTCTGTCTAGCATTTTCGTATTCCTGAGAAGCTATAAACCTATGCATTTCTTGCATCTCATTCCCCCCTCCTACATTACCTTGCTGTTGGTTTCTCTCCACCTGTGGATGTCTACCATGGTATCGTACTGCGGCGTTATTTCGCCTCTTCAAAACTTTCGCACCATGGTATACATTTAAACCTATAGTATCGCGGGGTTCCGGTTCTTCTACTAATAATCCCCCCCGACTTATATCCACACCGAGATATTCACCAATCAAAGTAATAAAAATACCACCTCCTATTATGCTATGTGATCGCATCCCCCGAACCATAGCTGATAAATAATAACCCACACAATACGGTATACTTACAGCGCTTTGTGGGTCTCGAATACACATATGGTAAAACAAATCTTGTTCATTTACCTTTTCCTTGTTTTTACCCCTTTGTGTAATCGAATTAGCTAAAAACCTATGTATCACTCTTAATTCGGCTCTATCTATATCCAAATAAGAGTAATTTCCCCCTTTGAAACGGTGATGGCTTGTCATTTGACTCCACACACCGTGTGTATCAAAATTTTCATCTATCTTTCTACCGTTTAGTATCAATCCTCTACAATCGGCAGACGCTAACTCCTCAGGCGTATATATACGTAAAGCATGAGCCATGTCCAGTAAAGACATGTGACGCATCGAACCGCCTAACAAAAATCTAATAAAAGAACGATCGGTTAAACTAGCTACCCGATCATTCAACTCTATACTACATAACAATTCTTCACACCATACTTTATATACAGGTCTACGCATGGTGAATAAACGTACCCAGTCAGTAAAAGAAGAGTTACCATACCTCTGTACAAGTAATTCCCTAATTGGCCCGGCCAATTCTACAGCTTCTAAGGGTCCCCATTCTATGACCCTCGGTACCTCAACAACCTTAGAATGAAGAGTATGCAAACCCCTTTGATATTTTGGATAATCTATCCAAAGTCTGTCAAATCTCAGGTTCGGGTGCAACTCTTCCAAGTGCATATCAGAAAAGGTCATGACTGGATGAGGTATATCCTGCTTGTAGTAGTTATCCACCTCCTGTTGTTCCAAATTCTCAGCAGGAGCATTGCGGGCTTGGGATGAAGATTCACCCCTTTCATTCTGCAAAACACATCAAACACAAATTTTGTGCATCCAAATATGCATTAGTGTCAGCAAAATCATCAATCAAAATAATTACAATGACATTATCAATTTATATCAAACTTAAGCTCATTTTCATATTTTCATCAAATCTACACTTTTTCAAATAAGCATATACGAAAATGTTTGCCAAGTTCATAAGCATTCAACTCAAATAACATGTCAAAATAATCATTATTAGCAATTAAACAAGTCTCAAATGGCATTATCCTTCAAAAATCAAGTTCATGAATTTTAGACTTGAAAAAGTCCACTTTAATTCTCAAAATCATGTTTAGGCTCAAAGTTTGGATCATTTAACTACCTAGACATGTTACACTACTCAATTTAGCAACAATTCATGACAAAAATCGGCCATAACCTGTTTATATCAAAAAGCCCCAAATTTGCTCAAGAACACAAACCCTAGATTATTCAAAATTTGAAGTTTAAGGCTTCTAATCATGTTAAACAGCATCAATCTAGATTATACAAGCATAATACATAAACAATTTAAGCATAATTACACTAAAAAGCATCAAAATCAAATTGGGGACAAAATTGCTCAAGAACACCAAATTTCGGATTAAATGGTGTTTAGGTGTAGAAATTTACCGTTTTTCTTGAGTAATTCTTAGATAGCATCCTTCTCAACATGATTTTAGCAAAAAATTTGGTGATTAACGGTTAAAAATTGTGATTTTGGGGTGTATTTTTCGGGTTTTTGTGGAGTATGTTCGCAGTTATTTTTGAGTTGTGGAGTGTGAAACTGAGCTGTTGCAGCTCTTATTTTTTTTCTGTAATCCGGTCCTCCCGCGAGTCGCGGCGAATTGCACTTCAAACTCCGCGACTCGCGGAGTTTTTTTTTTTTTTTTTTTTTTTTTTTTTAATCATTAACTTATAAAACAATTAAGTACTTAATTTTAAAATTTCGTTTCCTTAGTTATTTAGGACGAGGTCGTTTCGGATCGATGTCCTAGTCCGTCCCTCGACAAAATTTTAAAATTTGTCTTTTTGTAGCGATTGTTTTAAAAGCTAAGATTTTTGGTTTTTTAATGTTTTTGGTATACTTTAATTCAATAAGATTAAAAATAATGATAATAAAAGTTCTCGTCCCTTCCTCGGGTAAAGCAATTTCGGTTCAAAGACCTAGTCTTCAACTTACGACGAATTTTAAAAATCATATTCTTAACTTAATGAGATAAAGTAAATTTTTGTTTTTAAATTCACATAACTTAAATATAAAATTCAAAATTAATATTAAAAATTCACACCAAACTTAAAATTTAAAATGCATAAAATTAAAAATTTATATTTTAAAAATTAAAAATTTACACCAATCTTAATTTAAAAATTCATATTATAAATTCACACCAAACTTATATTAATTTTTCAAATATAATTACAATTTTAAATATATTGTTTTTACAAAGTTTACAATATTAATTTAAGATTTAAATATTAATTTTAAAAACATGGTAAAAATAAAATTAAAAATCTTTTTGGCTTTTTATCCCACTTTAATCAATCAAATATTATCAAAAATATGCGCCCCTCTTTTCGGTAAAGTAATTTCGGTTCCAAGACCTAATTTAACTCATGACGAATTTTTGAAATATTTTGGGTTGATTGTTTAAAGATATTTATACCTTAAGAATAAACGTTAAATTTCGCAGTGATGTAATAAATTTTTGAATGATATCAATAATTTCGGTCGCCAAACCTAATTTTATTTAATACCAATTTAATACTTTTTAGCGAACAAATTAGCGTTTATTATCAAAAGGTTAAAAATAAAAATAAAAATAAAAACTGTACAGACATACCTGTGGAATAGATTTCTTAGTTATATGATCTATCCCATTCATAAGATAGTCGGTTTAATTGGTTTTCCATGGCTACATAGGCGTAACCTCGAGCATTCAGTGTCTTTTCTTCTAAACATATGAACGGTCCGTCTCTGCATAAAGTAACAAATTCGGTATTTGAATAGGTTTGATTATTTGAACATTTACCTCCATGTGACCATTTTCCGCATTTGTGACATCGTTCTAGGTGTCGTGCTCTTCTTTTCGCTGCGGATTTTGATTTTCCTTTACCAAATTATAACTTATTATCTTCGCATCTAGATTCTTTTCTAACTCCGTCCATTCTTTCTCTGATTACTGATACTAATTCACTCGGTAGTATGTCATTATTTCTTTTAGTGATCAAAGCGTGTAGCATTAGACCATGGTTTAGTTCACAGGCAGTCTTCATTTCGTAAAAACCTAAAAAAAAATAAAAATTCAGAATGGGGGGAGAAGACTAGTTCTTTAGGGTCTGCTAGGGAAAGACCATTCGGGTTCCATTTTCGAGATTTACACGAAAACAGACAATCTAACTCTAACAGAAATACATATTATCCTTTAAAAACTTGATTCTCCCCACACTTAGTTAGCTGTGGTGTCGAAATTGTGATTAACTTCGTTGTCGACTTCCATCGGACCTTGTATGTAATGTTTAACTCTGTGACCATTAACTTTAAATTCAATCCCATTTGAATTTATCAATTCTATCGTTCCGTATGGGAAAACTCTTTTGACTATGAATGGTCCAGACCATCTTGATTTCAATTTTCCAGGAAATAGCTTGAATCGTGAATTGAAAAGAAGAACTCTGTCTCCTTCTTTAAATTCTTTTGAACTTCTGATTCTTTTATCATGCCATTTCTTCGTTCTTTCTTTATAGATTAACGAATTTTCGTATGCTTCATGTCTTAATTCTTCTAATTCGTTTAGTTGACTTAATCGTAGACGTCCGGCTTCATGTAAATCAAGATTACATGTCTTCAAAGCCCAAAATGCTTTGTGTTCAATTTCTACTGGAAGATGACATGCTTTTCCATAAACAAGTCTAAAAGGTGTGGTTCCAATTGGAGTTTTATAGGCTGTTCTAAAAGCCCAGAGTGCATCCTCCAATTTAATGGACCATTCCTTCGGATTTGATCCTACGGTTTTCTCTAGAATACGTTTTAAAGCTCGGTTGGTATTTTCAACTTGTCCACTTGTTTGTGGATGATATGCGGTGGAGATTTTATGAGTTACTCCATATCTTTTAAGAACTTTCTCAAGTTGATTATTACAGAAATGAGTACCCCGATCACTTATTAAAGCTTTCGGTGTTCCAAACCTTGCAAAAAGACGTTTTAAAAAGTTGACTACAACTCGTGCATCGTTAGTTGGGAGAGCTTGTGCTTCCGCCCATTTAGATACATAATCAATGGCTACGAGTATATATAGATTATTATGAGATTTTGGAAATGGACCCATAAAGTCAATACCCCAAATGTCAAATACTTCACATACTTGGATGACATTTTGTGGCATTTCATCACGTTGACTTATTTTTCCGGCCCTTTGACAAGCATCACAGGATTTGCAAAGAAGGTGTGCGTCTTTGTAAATTGTAGGCCAATAGAATCCAGCATCATAAACTTTTCTTGCTGTTAGTTGAGGCCCATAATGCCCTCCTGTTGGTCCTGTGTGACAATGGTTTAAAATTTTACTAGCTTCATCTCCAAATACACATCGGCGTATTATTCCATCGGGACAACTTTTAAACAGGTGTGGATCTTCCCAGAAATAGTGTTTTATATCACTGAAGAATTTCTTTCGTCTTTGGTACGATAATCCTTTTTCAAGGAATCCACAAACTAAGTAGTTTGCATAGTCTGCAAACCATGGGATTTCTTTATAATCTATCTTCAATAGATATTCATCAGGAAAGTTGTCTTGTATGGCTGATTCATTTAGAACTTCTAATTCGGGATTTTCAAGACGAGAAAGATGATCAGCGGCGAGATTTTCTGCTCCCTTTTTGTCTCGGATTTCAATATCGAACTCTTGTAAAAGTAAGATCCAACGAATTAATCTTGGTTTAGCATCTTGTTTTGAAAATAGGTATCTAAGAGCAGAATGGTCGGTATAGACCACCGTTTTTGCTAGAACGAGATATGATCGAAATTTGTCAAAAGCAAAGACAATAGCAAGGAGTTCTTTTTCAGTAGTTGTATAGTTCGTTTGTGCTCCTTGTAATGTCTTACTAGCATAATATATAGGTTGAAATCGTTTTTCAATCCTTTGTCCTAAAACGGCTCCCATTGCAAAATCACTTGCATCGCACATTAGTTCAAATGGTAGATTCCAATTTGGCGTTATCATGATCGGCGCATTAGTGAGTTTCTCTTTAAGAATATTAAAAGATTTAATACACTCATCTGAAAAGATGAATGGCGCATCCTTTTCTAGGAGTTTATTCATAGGAGTGGCAATCTTAGAAAAATCTTTTATGAAACGTCGATAAAAACCGGCATGCCCTAGAAAACTCCTAACTCCTCTAACATTGGTGGGATGTGGAAGTTTAGCAATTACATCTACTTTAGCTCTATCCACTTCAATTCCTTCTTTTGAAATTTTATGTCCAAGAACGATGCCTTCTTTAACCATGAAATGGCATTTCTCCCAATTAAGTACTAGATTTGATTTTTCGCATCTAATTAGCATTCGTTCCAGATTAACTAGACATAATTTAAATGTATCACCAAAGACTGAAAAGTCATCCATGAATACTTCCATGCATTCTTCTATCATGTCGTGAAAAATCGCCATCATGCACCTTTGAAAGGTTGCAGGGGCGTTGCAAAGTCCAAATGGCATGCGTTTGTAAGCAAAAGTACCATAAGGGCACGTGAATGTGGTTTTTTCTTAGTCCTCGGGTGCTATTGGAATTTGAAAATATCCGGAAAATCCATCTAGAAAACAATAGTAGCTATTTCCGGCTAATCTTTCCAACATTTGATCTATGAAAGGTAAGGGAAAGTGATCTTTTCTGGTGGCGTCATTTAATTTTCTATAATCAATACATACACGCCATCCTGTTACAGTCCTAGTAGGAATAAGCTCATTTTTCTCATTTGTAATGACAGTCATGCCACCCTTCTTAGGTAAGCATTGAACTGGGCTTACCCATGGACTATCAGAAATTGGATATATCAAACCTGCATCTAGCAGTTTAATAATCTCTTTCTTAACTACATCTTGCATATTAGGATTTAGTCTTCGTTGGCGTTGCACATACGTTTTATGACCTTCTTCCATAAGGATTTTATGTGTGCAATACGAAGGACTTATTCCTTTAATATCATGAATCTTCCATGCAATGGCTAGTTTATGAGCTTTCAACACAGAAATGAGTTGTGATTTCTCATTTTCAGTAAGAGAAGACGATATTATTACAGGTAATTCAGATTCACCATGTAAATAAGCGTATTCCAAATGGTTTGGAAGTGGCTTTAACTCTAATTTCGGAGGTTCTTCTATCGATGATTTATATCGATATCTGTCTTCTTCTTTTAGCATTTGAATTTCTTCTGTTGTTGGTTCATATCCATTAGCTATAAGTGTAGCTAACATTTCAGCTTCATCAATTGGTTCATTACCTTCTCCTAAAGAACATTCTCCTGTTCCTTGTAATTCTGGAAATTCTTCTAATAATTCTGCATGTGCATCTATAGTTTGAATATAATAACATGTATCATCTGCATATTGTGGTTGTTGCATTGCTCTATTAACTGAAAAGGTAACACTCTCATCCTCTATACTTAGGGTCAGTTTCTTACCGAACACGTCTATCATTGCTTTAGCCGTGTTTAAGAATGGTCTTCCTAATATGAGAGGAACTTGAGAATCTTCTTCCATGTCCAAAACAACAAAATCTACTGGAAATACTAAAGTACCAACTTTAACTAGCATGTTCTCCATTATCCCTCTAGGATATTTTATTGATCTATCGGCTAGTTGTATGCTTATTCTGGTTGGTTTCAATTCTCCAAGGTCTAGTTTAGCGTATACTGAATACGGCATTAGATTTATACTAGCACCTAAGTCTGCCAATGCTTCTATTGAACTAAGACTACCCAGAAAACATGGAATTGTGAAACTTCCTGGATCAGATAGTTTTTCTGGTATCTTATTCAACAGCACTGCTGAACAATTAGCATTCATAGTAACAGCCGAGAGTTCTTCCATTTTCTTTCTATTTGAGATTAGATCTTTCAAGAATTTAGCATATCTAGGCATTCCTGAAATCACATCAATGAAAGGAAGATTTACATTTATCTGTTTAAACATATCCAAGAATTTGGATTGTTCGGCTTCAAGTTTTTCTTTCTTCATTTTACTCGGATAAGGAAGTGGTGGTTGGTATGGTTTAACATAAGGTTTAGCCTTAGCTGTGTTATCTTCATTAATCTTTTCAACTACCGGTTCTTTTTCCTTATCTTGATCAGGTTGTGGTTCTTGTGGAGTAGGAATGGTTTCATCAGAAGTTACAGGTATTTCAGGTGGTTTAAGTGTTGTACCACTTCTTATGGTAATGGCTTTAGCTGTTTCATTTCGGGGGTTAGCGTTTGTATCACTAGGTAGACTTCCCGGTTTTCTTTCACCTATTAACCTTGCTAGATTACTTACTTCTTGTTCCAGATTTTGAATAGAAGCTTGTTGATTTCTAAATGCTTGAGCATTTTGTTCATTGGTTTGTTTCTGAGATGTGAAAAACTGTGTTTGAGTTTCAACTAGCTTTGTCATCATATCTTCTAAATTCGGCTTTTTATCATCGGTTTGTTGTGGTGGTTTGTTTTGAAAATTCGGTCTTTGCTGGTTGTAAGTATTATTGGATACTTGTTGATTGCTAGGACCTTGTTGGTTGTTGTATGGAATATTTCGGTTATAATTTTGGTTTTGATTGTAAATTGGTCTTGGCGGTTGATAATTATTCTGATAATTATTTCCAGGCCTTTGGTTTATGTATGAAATATTCTCTCTTTGTTCCATTGTTAATTCAATACTGAGACAATCTTTTGTCAAATGTGGTCCTCCACACTGCTCACAACTAATTCGTATTGAGTGAATATCCTTAGTCATCTTCTCCATTCGTCTCTCCACAGCATCTATCTTTGCGGAAATGGAATCTAAGTCATGGCTAGAATCGGCTCTAGCTGCTTTAGATGATCTAACGATATCTTTTTCTTGGTGCCACTCATGTGAGTGGGAAGCAGTTTTATCAATAATTTTGTAAGCATCAGTTTCGGTTTTCTTCATAATAGAACCACCAGCTGCTATATCTATTTCTTTTCTTGTAGTGATGTCGCATCCTTGGTAGAATATTTGTACTATTTGACAGGTGTCTAAACCATGTTGCGGACATCCTCTTATCTAGTCCACGCCTCATATAGAGTTTCATTTGGCTTCTGTGTGAACGTAACAATTTCTGCTTGAAGTCTTACGGCTTTGGATGCAGGAAAGAATTGTTTAAGAAATTTGTCAACTAAAACATCCCATGTATCAATCGCCCCTTCAGGTAACGATTCCAACCAATCTTTGGCTTCTCCCTTTAAAGTCCAGGGAAATAACATGAGATATATCTGTTCATCCTCCACTTCTCGGATTTTAAATAGTGTGCAGATCCTATTAAAGGTACGTAGATGTTCATTTGGATCTTCCTTCGGCGCACCACTAAATTGGCATTGATTAGTCACCATGTGTAGAATTTGTCCTTTGATTTCATAATCTGGTGCATTAATGTCTGGATGAGTAATTGCGTGACCTTGGCCAGTGCGTTTAGCTCTCATTCGGTCTTCCATACTTAAAGGTTCCAGATTTTCCATAATTGAATTTGTTGAATCGGTATCACTAGATGATTCTGATTTAATAGTTCGTTCCTCAACAATCTCTGTTTGAATGATTGGTGACTCCGGAGGAAAGTTTAATGGTTCAGGATCTACGAACCGTTCCTGAATATTCTCCGGATTCTCAATTGTGAGGTCGGGTTCAAAAAATGGATTATCGGAAATTTGAACTGAAGTTCTTGGTCGACTGGATGACGATTCTAAAGAAAAATCAACGGCGGTTATATTTGCTAAATGTCTTGATCTAGTTACAGGTGGTGAACGTACAAAAGGTGATGAACGTCTTGCTCGGTGCATTCACTGAATATCCTATTAGTTTTTAAAAGGAAAGAAAAATTATAATAAGTTATCCAATTAATAGACTTTTCTGATTTTGCCCACGTTTCGAATAGCCAAAAGATGCAGCAGAGGGGCAGGATTCGTTTGGTTTCAATATAATTGAGGACTGTTTGGCTCCAATAACCCGGTCCACGTACAAATCCAACTATTACTACGAACCAGAAAATTTTGATGTCTATCAATTTAACCACTCAAAATAAATTTTCGTAATTTTAAGAAATTTAGATAAGAAGTAGAATAAAAAAAATCTAAGCCCTAAAACTAGAATAGCGAGAAATAAGAAAGAAAAAGAGTTCGTCGAAAAAGGTCGAAAAACGAAAAATGGTTGAAAAATAAAAGGTGACGGAAAAATAAAAGAAACTTATAAAAACTTAAAAATACTTGACTAACCTAACCTTATTACTACAACTAACTTAAAATTATAATCGCAAATTGATATTACTAATTGGAATGATAATTGATACATAGTAAAAGGTGTCTAAAAATATTAAAGCTTACAGGAAAAACTAAATCCCAAATGGAGATAACTTAAAAAGAAACTAAAACTTAAAAAGGCGTCGCAAAATTCTAAAGCACCTAAATCTTAGTCTAAAGAAAAAGCACTTAAGGAATT
This sequence comes from Rutidosis leptorrhynchoides, assembly GCF_046630445.1. Lineage (NCBI taxonomy): Eukaryota > Viridiplantae > Streptophyta > Magnoliopsida > Asterales > Asteraceae > Rutidosis > Rutidosis leptorrhynchoides. The sequence goes on along the minus strand of NC_092338.1, from coordinate 299,846,430 downwards.
CTACGGCAAAGCCTAAAAATCTAGGAGTAAAAATAACTATAGCAAAAACTAAGTTTAAAATTAAATATGAGCTAAAAATACAAAAGTTATGCTACAACGATTAAAAAGGGACAAAATATAAAAATATACAAAAAGTTGTAAAAAGTACAATTTTTATAAAAATATTATTTTTATATTATTTATTTATTTAAACTATTAATTTTATAATTTAATTAAAACTAATTAATACTAAATAAATCAAATTAAATAAAAAGTAAATCTTAAAATAAAACTAATAAAAATAATAATAATGATTAGGGTTAAATAATAATAATAATTAATTAATACACGTAATTAATGCTGAATTAGGGCTTCTGTTCGTGTGTCAGGTACCCTCCGCGAGTCGCGGTAATTTAATAAGAAAACCCCGCGAGTCGCGGGGTTCAGAAATTCAGATGACAGCTTATAATTTCAACGCGTTTTTCTTTATTTATTTATTTATTTATTTTTTATTTTCTGTTTTTTCTATATATAAAAGATATTTAATAAAACTTACATTTTTATAAATTAAAATAAAAATAAAGAAACTTATAAAACTTAAATATTTAACAAAATCTTAAAAAATACTTATATTTTTGTTTTTCTTTTTATATTTTTGAATAATTAAAACGTATTTTTACAAAAACGAATTTTTAATAGAAGTAAGCTAAATTTTTTTTTTTTTTTTATATTAGCGTTGCGCTTCCGGCGTTTAAAAATTTCCCCGGCAGCGGCGCCAAAAATACTTGATGTCAAAGCTAAGGTATACGAAATAGTTTATATTTTACTAGGAAAAACTATTATTTACGATACAATTTTACACAAGATATTTATTTATTTATAGAATGGATATACTTAAACCTTGCTACAACACTTATAGGCAGTGTACCTAATCGTACAGTAGTGTAGTTTTTAGTAAGTCCGGTTCGTTCCACAGGGAATCTTTTTTTTTAAACAAAGCTCAACGCTATATTAGTTTACTTTTATAAAAATACAAATATATATATATATATATAAGTAATATTATTATTATAAAGGGGGGTTTTTACCGTTTAATGACCGGTTTGTCGATTTTAAAACTTTAGTCGCAGTTAAAACCTAATGTAAAATATTAAATAAATAAAAGACTTAATTTAAAGCGTAAAATAAATAACGATAATGAAATTGCGAATAATAAAAGTGCGATAAAATAAAATTGCGATAATTAAAAAGTACGATAATTAAAAGTGCGATTAAATAACAATAAATAAAAGTGCGATAATTAGAAGTGCAATTAAATATAAAATAAAGGAAATTAAATATGAAATAAAAGAATTATGCTTATTTAAACTTCCGTAATCATGATGTTTGACGTGTTGATTTTAGTTTTATGCCCATGGGTTAATTGTCCTTTGTCCTGGATTATTTAATATGTCCGTCTGGTTTTTGTCCATAACAGTCCATCAGTCATAAATATAAAGTGCGAGTGTCCTCATCAAATTATTCTTATACCCGAAGTTAAATATTCCAACTAATTGGGGATTCGAATTGTAACAAGGTTTTAATACTTTGTTTAATGAATACACCAGGTTATCGACTGCGTGTAAACCAAGGTTTTACTACTTTGTTAACAATTACACCAATTACCCTTGAATGTAATTTCACCCCTGTTTTAATTATTCTAGTGGATATTAATCCATTCCCGTGTCCAGTTAAATGAACGATTATTCGTACATATAAATACCCCGCCCATCGTGTCCGATTGAGTGTATATGGTAATTTATAGGGACGCCCAATTGTAAATCTTTATATTAACATTAACAAACTATCATTTAGTTAAACAAATATAAAGCCCATTAATAGCCCATAGTCTAATTTCCACAAGTGTCGTTCTTTTGTCCAAACCCCAATTATGGTACAAAGCCCAATTACCCAATTTTAGTAATTAGCCCAACATCATGATTACTTCGTTTTAAATAAGCATAATAATAACTTAGCTACGAGACATTAATGTAAAAAGGTTGAACATAACTTACAATGATTAAAAATAGCGTAGCGTTACACGGACAGAATTTCGACTTACACCCTTACAACATTCGCTAACATACCCTTATTATTAGAATTATAATTAAAATTAAAATTAAAATTAAAATATAAATATAAATATATACGATATATTGAGAGAGAGAGATATATATTTGGTGAATTTTTACGATCAGAATGCGCGAGCTTTATAGGGATTTTCGATTTTTGGGGCTCCGCGACTCGCGGCCAATTTTGCCTTCAAACTCCGCGAGTCGCGGAGGTTACTTTTACAGCTCAGAGGAGTTTGGCTCTTTGTTTACCGACGGTTTATAATATATATATATAATATATATATAATTAATATAATTAATTATATATTATATTATATTTATATACATAGTTAACTTGTAATTTTTAGTCCGTTGCGTCGAGCGTTAAGAGTTGACTCTGGTCCCGGTTCCGGATTTTCGAACGTCCTTGCGTACAATTTTATATTTTGTACTTTGCGTTTTGAATCTTGTACTCTTGTAATTTCGAGACGTTTCTTATCAATAATTGGAACCTCTTTGATTGTCTTTTGTTCTTTTGAGCTTTTTGGTCGTTTGCGTCTTCAATTCGTCGAATCTGTCTTTTGTCTTCACCTTTTATTATTTAAACGAATATCACTTGTAAATAGAACAATTGCAACTAAAAGCTTGTCTTTCTTGAGGAATAATGCTATGAAATATATGTTCGTTTTTAGCATTATCAGAGATTTTACTTCATTTTTACAAATCAAATCTTTTGTTCAAAAGATATTTTACTTTGAATGGTACGGGTTGTACATAACCCTAGTTTACTAAGAACTTCATTTCTTTTCCTTACATTGTCACCTTAAACAATTTCTATAAAAATTTTTGTTGCTTGTTATATAAAGTTTTTCGTTGCTTATTCGTATCCAAGTCATCATGAAGACTTTATAACCATCAAAATTGAGAGATTTATGTGTATGTGATGAAGGCACTTACTACCACGTCATGCGGAGCCTTCGGGCATCCACTAACACTTAAACCATTCAAAATTATTGCATTACCCCAAGGATCTTATTTGCCACACCTGTCGGAGCAATGCTCTTCCTTATGTAGCTCTAAGTCCTGACTTATTCCAAGGGATTCTCATTTAGTGATATCAACACCATCAGTATACCGACTTTAATATTGTTCATAACCTGTTTGGCATTCTGCAAAGTCAAGAAACGATTAACTTCTCATCCTCGTACTCTATCCTTCATACCTCACTTTTTAGCAACGGCTTCGCACGTAAACATTTTGGGCCCAAAGACTTATGTCATGATAATTTTCAAAACTACCTCAAATTCATTTGTATTCATTACTTAGTAACATGTCAACCGATGATTCAAAGATTTTCCACTCAATCTTTTTCAAATCGCAACCTCTGAAATACGAAAAGCTATGTTTATCAAAATTTTTACACGTTGATTATTCGTGCGGTCCTCACGAGATTTATGGACAAATGAAAGTAATAAAATTTTTCTGTCAATTGTGCGATTTATAAAATCATATATGTATGTATATAATTAAGTTAATAAATTTACTTTTACTTATTTTGGTTAGTACATACTAAGTTATATCTTCAAATTATTTAAAAATTGCTCCTTTATCGAGTTATTCAACTTAAGTCAAATAGTTTTGTGCAAAATGGTACACATTGTACTTACTTTTAAATTTACTAGGAACTTTGTTCCATTTACGTTGGCACATCAAACATTTAAAGGTTTTTCAAAACTTCCTTGGTTGATCTTATTAAAGGTTTTCGTGTTAGACTACATCATGTATGGATCACACTTCTTCTCGCCCTCCGTTAGGGATGAAGCTTACTATTAAGATCTTTGTTAAAAACTCTTGAGCCACTTTGGATGGCAGTTTTATAAAATTTTTAGAAAATCTTGGCACCCATAAAATGTCCATTTAAGGTTAAACATGGCAAAAACGCGGGCCAATAAATCCATCTTCTGAGGTACACCTAGTGGTCACCCTACCGTAGGAAAGGCACTAGACGGGTTTCTACTCCTAATGTTTCACGGCTAATCACAACACCCTCGTAAGCATCATCTCTATGAAATGGTAGGTTGAGGTACAAGAATTATTTTTGGAGATTTTTTTCACTCGGAGTAAACCATTCTTTAGGACCAAGGGTTCACGTATCTTCTCACACGCACATCCCCTTAAGTACACGGATAAATTCAGAATGAACCGCTCGAAGAGTTCACTCTCGTTCAAAGACCACACCTCTCGTGCGAATTTCTTTCAGAAATGTAATATAAGATACTTGGAGAACCTATGAATCTTGTTAACCCTTTGGGAGGGGACTGCTTAAAACACTTACGACACTGATGTGGATACTCTACATATTCCTTCCTTCGTTGGTTGCAGCCATCTGTTGTCCTAGTTAATATTAACCCTAACTTCAACATGTAACTGAAAGGATGAAGTTACATTACGGAACTGTGCTTTCATTCCATCTAAGGATAAGTTCACCTGCAGTATGGTAAACTAGGTGATATCTTTCATTGTTCGTTCAGACCGTCCTGAAGACACTATAAATAATTATGGCTTGCATTGCATATAAGTCCGATCAGTCACTTCCAGCTAAAATTTCAATTCATTTATTCAAATGAAACATTCTTAAATATCGGGTTCTTTATGCCTATGGCCTCCTTCCGAAATCAAGAGGTTAGTAAAATCCGTGGTTAACACTATTCAAACATCAAATCGCATGGTTGTGATCGCCATGTTTTCCATTCTACCTGTCAGCTTTGTATTGCGACATAAGCGCTCAATGTTTTAGATGAGCTTAGAAACATTCCTGATGCATTTCACGCATCCAGTCTACTGAAGATGCCAGTAAGGCTAAAAACACCATCTTCCCTTTTGTGGATATATTCAGATGACATACTCATGTTAATCAGAAACGAAATCAATTTGTTGACCTCTTAGGACAAGAGATTTAATTAATGGCATATACCTATTCTTACTTTCGTACGCCGAAGTAACTTTCAAGGTAAATAACTCACTTCTGAGCCCTCGAGTGTCTCAGAACTTTGATACGCTCCTTCTTATTCAAATACGGTACCATTATTGGTCACTCCTCAAAATTTCGGGGCGAAATTTTCTTTAACAGGTGGGTAATGTAACGACCCTGGATTTTTCCTACTTATATTTATTAATATTTATTATTAATACTTGTGTTTTAATGAATATATTTTTATACATTTACTTGTTACCGTACTTGACTTTTCAATGCCCGGCTTGTCTTTGTGACACACGTACTTTTCACGAATAATATTTTTGAATATTATTTACATTCATGATTAATTATTATTAATCATTTTTTTAAGTAACTAATGTTAGTAGTTAGTTACTTGGGCCTTTTATTCATTTGTTGGTTACTTGGGCTTGAACTTTTATTTCATGGACTAGTAAGCCCACCCTACACTTTTAATGGACTTGTAAGCCCATGTTATATGCTAGTATTACATTAAGAATAATCATGGGTTAATTCGCTTAATAAGGAGACAAAGTTACTCAAGCATGCTAGCATCTTTCTCCATACACTTTAACTTATACCTCATTCTAGCTAACACCTTATTCCAACACTTGAAAGCAAGCATTTGACTTCCTCTTTGGTACCCCATTTGGACGTCCACTTTGTGCAAGTAATGGGTGTTTCATTTTCAATTTTTATTACATATTTACTAGTATTACACTTCACTTTTACACACACATACATACAACGCTTCATTTTCTCTCTTTTTCTCTCTAAATATTGTAAGTAATAAACCTTGTTCTTCTTCCTTTTTTCTTCCACAAAACCGAATTCATAATCATCAAAATTGCTTGTTCTTTATTTGTTGATTACTTACTTATTGTTTGTTGTTATTAAAGATCAAACTTCCTAGTTTGCATCTTCATGAATCTTGTTTTTTTCACTCTTTGTTTGATGAAGAACTAAGAACAAGAACCTAAACTTGTTAGTTTATGGTTCTACATTTAAATGTTTTCAAGATTTAAAGTTCATAAACTTGATGATCTTTTTTATGTTTATGTTTTGTAGACTTGAATTCTTAAGATCTAAACTTTGGTTTGAATCTTCTCAAGTATGAAGCAAATATGAACATAATACTTGTAGCTTTAATTTATTTCTTCATTTCATTTATTTAAAGTTGTGATGTTGTTAATTTGGTCAAGTATTACCAGTTAATCTTGATCTCATATTTCTTGAAACTACTTTGTAAGTTCAAGAACATGTAAGTAAAACTTTTTAATTATAACTTTGAACACTTATGTTAGATCTAGACTTTTGGGTCTAGGATCTTCAAGATCTAACTAAGAACTATGTTCTACAACTTAAGATCTTGTTTATATAAGTTTACTTTCAAGTTTATAGCTTAATATTACTTTTATAACTCATGTATGTGTTGGATCTAAGATCTTGATGTAATTTTGGTTCATCAAACTTCATACAACTCTTAAGTGAGTTGTGCTACATATCTTAGACTTACACTAGTGTCATGATAGTCAAAACTTGGTTAATATTACTTTTAGAGTTCATGTATGTGTCGGATCTAAGATCTTGATGTAACTTTGGTTCATCAACATTCATACAACCCTTAATTGAGTTGTGCTACATATCTTAGACTTGCACTAGTGTTATGATGGTTAAACCTTGGTTAAGATGATGCAAACACATCAACGAATTGTACACTTGAAGCTATAAGCATCAAGGATGAGAACCGTGATGAGCATCAAGCACCAAGAACCCACCGGAACACTTAACCTACTTTTTTCGGGTCAGATCAGACCACCCGGGCTACTGAAAAGTTGATTTTCAGTTATTTAGTTTTGAGTAGATGATTTTCTGTTTAGACCTCGTCTTAATCCGAGTTACGGTTTAGGATCTATGGCCTCCCGTAAGTCACTACACCCTATTAACGTTGTGCTGAAATTTCTGACCTACTCGCACTTAAACCGTCACCACGGTCAAACGAAGACGAGTTTCATTCTGGAAATTAGTCAGCACCTAGGGGACTCATATACAGAGTTATGTCCACTGGTCTCACCTTATTTCAGTTTTTATAGAGGCCGTGGTGACCGAACGAAGTCAGCTTTTGTTTTTAAAACCTTTTCTTGAATGAAACCTACCTTAAACTTTTTGTTTAATGATGAATGATGATGATACTTAAGACCTAATTTACATACATTTAAACCTTTGGGAATGATTTACTGACTTAGTAACTTTTGACTTAGGTTGAGGACCTTTCGGACCAACATACTTGCATTGATTTTCCCGCGTATCAACCTTACTACTTTCCACTGTGAGTTATAGCATCCCTTTTTACTTTAACTATTTTTGGGACTGAGAATACTTGCGCATTTTACGTTTTACATACTAGGCATGAGTACTTAAACTTTATATATGTGTGGGTTATACAACAGCATAAACTTTCCCCTTAGCTCGGTAACGTTTAGTCATTGGTTTTTGAACAGGTGAACGCGAATCTTAGATATGGATCCATAGGGTTTGACATCCCCACTCGGGCTAGTCGCGCTAGCATTTAACGGGTGTTTAATACTTCGTGAAACATACACACTGGCCAAGTGTACTTTCAGGGGTGATATATATATACGTTAAGTTAGTTACCAAGTGCCCACGGTTAAACATATACTTTATCATACTGGTTTGGATTACTGATTTAAACTGCTGGTTGAAGCGCTGAAATCTCGTGGCCTACCTTACATTACTGTTATACTTAAACTATAGCTCACCAACATTCGTGTTGACGTTTTAAGCGTGTTTTTCTCAGGTGCTTAAGGTTTGCTTGCTTCCGCTGTAGTTGTCATGCTTTGTAGGCTCCCGCTGCGCTTATTAGAGATGTCACCGCATGAAACGTTTAATTTGCATTCAAACTATTTTACTTTTGGAACAATGGATTTGTAATGACCTACGGGTCACGTATTATTTTTTTGCTCGCTATTCGTAGAAGCATACTTTCGGATGTTAAACATTTGACATTGGTTAAGACGTCACCTATTTTCATGAATGCAAACTTCTTTTGAAACAGCATATAGTGTTTGACCTTGTAATGATCCTGTTGTTGATGATTCGTACATGATAGTTTTGTACGGGGCATTACATGAGCTCTAAAACAAGAATTAAGGATTAGGGTTTGGTGTAGGTGAAGAGATGAAGAACAGTGTGTATTTGTGTGTGTGAATATTCTAGAAGAAATGAGGAAGGAACACAGCACTATAGTCACTTAATTGTGATATATTCCCACACTGTGCAACACACGGGTATTTATCAGTTATCTGATATCTTTCGTACATCATTTGGCAACCCAAACGAAGTCCAAATTAAATAAACAAACATGTTTTGTGACCCTTGTCACAAACTGGTCCTAACCACATCATTATTTAATAATAAATATTAAATAAAAGTAAAAGCATATAATAACACAATACTAACTTAAGGGCAATTTAGTACTCTTACATCTAGGCCCAATTGAGGATGTTACAAATCTACCCCCCTTAAGAAGATTCCGTCCTCGGAATCTGGTCAAGGTCAAACAACTAGGGATAGTGCGCCCTCATTAACTCCTCGGTTTCCCACGTCAAGTTAGAACCTAAACTGTGCCGCCATTCCACTAACACCATAGGAATCTGTTTCTTTCTTAGTTTGGTGACCTTCTTGTCCACTATTCTAATCGGCTCTTCTGCTAATTTCTTGGTCAAGTTGAACTTCAAATCTTTCCACGGAAGAATCTGACTTTCGTCGTCTACTTTACACTTTCTTAAATAACACACATTGAACTTGTTGTGAATTCCTGCTAATTCTGAAGGAAGATCTAAAACAATGGTTTGATCATTCAAAATTTCCATGATCGGAAATGGCCCAATATATCTCGGAGCTAGTTTACCATGCTTACCAAATCTGATCACCCCTTTCCACGGCGAAACTTTCAGATACACTCGATCCCCTACATTAAATGTCACCGGACGTCTACGCGGATCAGCATACATCTTTTGTCGATCTCTAACTGCTTTTAACCATTCATGTGCAATTTCGACTTTTTCTGCAGTTATCTGAACAATTTCGGGACCTGCAAATTGTTTCTCACCTGCTTCTAACAAACATGTAGGAGTTCTGCATTTGCGACCATACAACATTTCGTAAGGCGGCATTCCAATACTCGAATGATATGAATTGTTGTAAGCAAACTCGATCAGTAGAAGATGCGAATCCCAAGAACCACTATATTCTAAGACACACGCTCTCAACATGTCTTCTAACGTTTGAATCATTCGTTCACTCTGACCGTCTGTTTGTGGATGATAAGATGTACTTAGATTCACACGCGTACCCAGATTCTGCTGTAAACTGTTCCAGAAGTTTGAAACAAACCTAGTATCTCTATCAGATACTATAGATAATGGTACACCATATTGACTAACGATTTCTTTCAAGTACAACTATGCCAAATCACTCAATGAAGCTGTTTCACGAGTAGCTAAAAAGTGATCACTCTTCGTTAAACGATCCACTATTACCCAGATCATATCGTGACCTTTCTGGGTTCGGGGTAACTTGGTTACAAAATCCATCGTTATATGATCCCATTTCCACTGAGGAATTTCTAACTGTCTTAGAGACCCATACGGTTTCTGATGTTCTGCTTTAACTTGCGCACATATATGACACTTTTCGACGAAAATTGCAACATCAGTTTTCATTGTCGGCCACCAATACAATGTTTTCAACTCTCGGTACATCTTAGTACTACATGGATGCACTGTCAATCTAGATTTATGCGCTTCTGTAAGGATTAAATCCCTCAATTCTCCAAGAATAGGCACCCAAATTCGGTCTTTATAGGTCTTTAATCCCCTAGAATCGTTGCATAGGTCAAATTTTCTTTTGGTCATTTGTTCAGTCTTTAGGTTTTCATCATTCAAAGCTGCTAACTGAATGGTGTTCAATCGATCAATCAAGTCTGAAACTATCTCAATTCTCATAAATCTAACGTTTTCGACTGTCTTCTTGCGACTCAGAGCATCTGCGACCACATTTGCTTTACCCGGATGGTACTTAATCTCATAATCATAGTCTTTAATCAATTCTAAACATCGACATTGACGCATATTTAATTCTTTCTGTGAAAAGATATATTGAAGACTCTGATGATCTGTATAGATCTCACAATGCGTACCATACAAATAGTGTCTCCAAAGCTTCAAGAAAAACACAACTGCAGTTAACTCTAAATCATGAGTGATAATGCTAAAAAACGAACATATATTTCAAAGCATTATCCCTCAAGAAAGACAAGCTTTTAGTTGCAATTGTTCTATTTACAAGTGATATTCGTTTAAATAATAAAAGGTGAAGACAAAAGATAGATTCGACGAATTGAAGACGTAAACGACCAAAAAGCTCAAAAGTACAAAGTACAATCAAAGTGGTTCAAATTATTGATGAGAAACGTCTCAAAATTACAAGAGTACAAGACGCGAAACTCAAAATACAAGATATTAAAATTGTACGCAAGGACGTTCGAAAATCCGGAACCAGGACCAGAGTCAACTTTTAACGCGCGACGCAACGGAGCTAAAATTACAAGTCAACTATGCACATAAATATAATATAATATATAAATAATTCTTAAAATTATATATATATTATATTATATATATAAACCGTCGGTAAATAAACAAACAAAATCATGTGAGCTGGAAAAGCAGGCCATGCGATCGCATAGCCTAGAAGTGCAAAATCCATGCGATCGCATGGCCCCAATATGCTGGTCAGGTCCTATAAATTTCGCAGTTTTGGTCGAACAAAAAGACATCTTTTTCTTTCTCCATCTCTCACGTATATATATATATATATATATATATATATATATATATATATATATATATATATATATATATATATATTAATTATAATTTTAATTTTAATTTTAATTTTAATAATAATAAGGGTATGTTAGCGAATGTTGTAAGGGTGTAAGTCGAAATTCTGTCCGTGTAACGCTACGCTATTATTAATCATTGTAAGTTATGTTCAACCTTTTTAAATTAATGTCTCGTAGCTAAGTTATTATTATGCTTATTTAAGACGAAGTAATCATGATGTTGGGCTAAAATATTAAAGACGGGGTAATTGGTCTTTGTACCATAATTGGGGGTTTGGACAAAAGAACGACACTTGTGGAAATTAGACTATGGGATATTAATGGGTTTTATATTAATTTAATGATACCTCGTTAATTTAATATAAAGGTTATAATTTGACGTATCTATAAATAACCACATACGCTTAATCGGGTACGGTGGACGGGATATCTATAAATACCAATAATTGTCCATTTTACCGGACACGGGACTGGATTAATAGTTAATGGACTAGTTAAAACAGGGGTGGATTACATTCAAGGGTAATTGGTGTAATTGTTAACAAAGTATTAAAACTTTGGTTTACATGCAGTCGATAACCTGGTGTATTCATTAAACAAAGTAATAAGACTGTTACAGTTCGAGTCCCCAATTAGTTGGAATATTTGACTTCAGGAATAAGAATAATTTGACGAAGACTTCTGGACTTTATAATTATGACTGATGGACTATTATGGACAAATCCTTATGGACATAGCGAATAATCCTGGACAAAGGACAATTAACCCATGGTAATAAACTAAAATCAACATGTCAAACATCATGATTACGGAAGTTTAAATAAGCATAATTCCTTTATTTCATATTTAATTGCATTTTTAATTATCGCACTTTTATTCACTGTCATTTTATTTAATTGCACTTTTAATTATTGTACTTTTTAATTATCGTAATTTTATTATTCGCACGTTTATCGCAATTTCATTATCGTCATTTACTTTATGCTTTAAATTAAGTTATATTTATTATTAATATTTTACATTAGGTTTTAACTGCGACTTAAGTTTTAAAATCGACAAACCGGTCATTAAACGGTAAAAACCCCCTTTTATAATAATAATATTACTTATATATATTTTTGTATTTTTACAATTATAAGTTAAAACTAATATAGCGTTGAACTAGTTTACTGTATCCCTGTGGAACGAACCGGACTTACTAAAAGCTACACTACTGTACGATTAGGTACACTGCCTATAAGTTTTGTAGCAAGGTTTAGGTATATCCACTCTATAAATAAATAAATAACTTGCGTAAAATTGTATCGTATTTAATAGTTTTCCATAGTAAAAATATAACTATTTCGTATACACCTCTACACACATCAAGTATTTTTGGCGCCGCTGCCGGGGACTGCTTAAACGCCGGAAGCGGAAACCCTATATATATATATATAAAAATTTACCAAGTTCTTTGTATAAAAATACACGTTTTAAATATCAAAAATATAAAAAGAAAAACAAAATTTATATATTTTAAAGAGTTTATTAAATATATATATATATATATATATATATATATAATTATAAAATATCTCTATTTCTATTTTTATTTTGTAAAAATTTAAGTTTTTATTTAATTAATATAAATATTTTTAAACAGAAAATTTAAAACAGAAAAAAATATATATATATAAGTAATCGGGCTACACTGTAGCAGCCCAATTTGTGAGCTGAATATTTGGGCCATGCGATCGCATGAACCCGAAGGCTAAAACTCATGCGACCGCATGAGAAGTTCTGACACGCGGCTCTGAACCTAGTACAGCAATAATTACGGAGTTTTAATTATTATTATTATTATTAAAACCCTAATTAGGGTTAGTTATTAAATTAATTTGTTTTAGTTTTATTATTTTTGTATTTTAAGTTTTATTTAGTTTTATAAATTTATAAAATTAATAGTTTTATAAAATTAATAATATAAAAATAATAGTATTATAAAAATTGTACTTTTTACAACTTTAAGTTTATTTTTTTATATTTTTTATCTTTTTAATTGTTTTAGCGTAATATTTGTATTTTTCGTTCGTATTTAGTTTTAAGATTTAGTATTTGACGTAGTTATTTTTATTTCTAGATTTTTAGGCTTTGCCGTAAAATCCCTTAAGTGCTTCTTCTTTAGACTAAGATTTAAGTGCTTTAGAATTTTGTGACGCCGTTTTACGATTTTAGTACTTTTTAAGTTATTGCCGTTTTGGATATAGAATTTTCTTTAAAGCTTTAATACCTTTAGATGTAACTTTTAATTCTTAGTTTTTAGACTTTTAAGTTTCGACGCGTTACGTTCTTTTTATTACTTTTCGACTTTTTATTTTTCGAATTTTTTCGACGCGCTCTTTTTCTTTCTTATTTCTCGACACTCTAGTTTTTAGGACTTAGAATTTTCTATTTCTTCTCTAAAATTTCAAAACGAAAAATTATTTTAAGTGGTTAAATTGATAGACATCCAAAATTTTCTGGTTCGTAGTAATAGTTGGATTTGTTAGTGGCGAGTTGTGGGCTTCCGATTTAAAGGGTCCTGGCTACCTGCTGCATCTATTGGCTATTCGAAACGTGGGCAAAATTAGAAAAGTCTATTAATTTGATAACTTATATAATTTTTATTTTTATAACTAATAGGATACTCAGTGAATGCACCGAGCAAAACGTTCACCACCTTTTGTACGTTCACCACCTGTAACTCGATCAAGACATCTAGCCAATATTGTCGCTGTTGATTTTTCTTTAGAATCGTCATCTAGTCGACCAAATACTCCAATTCAAATTTCCGATAATCCATTTTTTGAACCCGACCTCACAATTGAGAATCCGGAGGATATTCAGGGACAATTCAGAGATCCTGAACCATTAATCTTTCCTCCGGAATCACCAATCATTCAAACAGAGATTGTCGAGGAACAAACCATTAAATCAGAATCCTCTAGTGATTCAGATTCAACAAATTCAATCATGGAAAATCTAGAACCTCTAAGTATGGAAGACCGAATGAGAGCTAAACGCACTGGCCAAGGTCACGCAATTACTCAACCAGACATTAATGCGCCAGATTATGAAATCAAAGGACAAATCTTACACATGGTAACAAATCAATGCCAATTTAGTGGTGCACCGAAGGAAGATCCAAATGAACATCTTCGTACCTTTAATAGGATCTGCACTCTATTTAAAATAAGAGAAGTTGAGGATGAACAGATATATCTCATGTTATTTCCCTGGACTTTAAAGGGAGAAGCCAAAGATTGGTTAGAATCGTTACCTGAAGGGGCGATTGATACATGGGATGTCTTAGTTGAAAATTTTCTTAAACAATTCTTTCCGGCATCTAAAGCCGTGAGACTTCAAGGAGAAATTATTACGTTCACACAAAAGCTAAATGAAACTCTATATGAGGCATGGACAAGATTTGGAAAGTTATTGAGAGGATGTCTGCAATATGGTTTAGACACTTATCAAATAGTACAAATATTCTACCAAGGATGCAACATCACTACAAGAAAAGACATCGATATAGCAGCTGGTGGTTCCATTATGAAGAAAACCGCAACCGAAGCTTACAAAATTATTGATAACACTGCTTCCCACTCACATGAGTGGCACCAAGAAAAAGATATCGTTAGATCATCTAAATCGGCTAGAGCCGATTCTAGCCATGACTTTGATTCCATTTTCGCAAAGATAGATGATGTCGAGAGACGAATGGAAAAGATGACTAAGGATATTCATTCAATACGAATTAGTTGTGAGCAGTGTGGAGGACCACATTTGACAAAAGATTGTCTCAGTATTGAACAAACAATGGAACAAAGAGAGAATGTTTCATACATGAACCAAAGGCCTGGAAATAATTATCAGAATAATTATCAACCGCCAAGACCAATCTACAATCAAAATCAGAATTATAACCGAAATGTTCCATACAACAACCAACAAGGTCCTAGTAATCAACAAGTACCTAATAATACTTACAATCAGCAAAGACCTAATTTTCAAAATAAACCACCACAAACCGATGATAAAAAGCCAAATTTAGAAGACATGATGTCGAAGCTAGTTGAATCTCAAACTCAATTTTTCACATCTCAGAAACAAACCAATGAAAAAAATGCTCCAGCATTTAGAAATCAACAAGCTTCTATTCAAAATCTGGAACAAGAAATGAGCAACCTAGCAAGGTTGATAGGTGAAAGAAAACCGGGAAGTCTACCTAGTGATACAAATGCTAACCCCCAGAATGAAATAGCTAAAGCCATTACCACAAGAAGTGGTATTACACTTAAACCACCTGAAATACCTGTAATTTCTGATGACGCTATTCCTACTCCACAAGAACCACAACCTGATCAAGATAAGGAAAAAGAACCGGTAGTTGAAAAGGTTAATGAAGATAACATAGTTAAGGCAAAACCTTATGTTAAACCATACCAACCACCACTTCCTTACCCGAGTAAAATGAGAAAAGAAAGACTTGAAGCCGAGAAATTCAAATTCTTGGATATGTTTAAACAGATAAATGTAAATCTTCCTTTCATTGATGTGATTTCAGGAATGCCTAGATATGCTAAATTTCTGAAAGATGTAATCACAAATAGAAAGAAAATGGAAGAACTCTCGGTTGTTACAATGAATGCTAATTGTTCTGCAGTGCTGTTGAATAAGATATCAGAAAAACTATCTGATCCAGGAAGTTTCACAATTCCATGTTTTCTGGGTAGTCTTAGTTCAATAGAAGCATTGGCAGACTTAGGTGCTAGAATAAATTTAATGCCGTATTCACTATACACTACACTAGACCTTGGAGAATTGAAACCAACACGAATAAGCATACAACTAGCCGATCGATCAGTAAAATATCCTAGAGGGATAATGGAGAACATGCTAGTTAAAGTTGGTACTTTAGTATTTCCAGTAGATTTTGTTATTCTAGACATAGAAGAAGATTCTCGAGTTCCTCTTATATTAGGAAGACCATTCTTAAATACGGCTAAAGCAATAATAGACGTGTTCGGTAAGAAACTGACCCTAAGTATAGAGGACGAGAGTGTTACCTTTTCTGTTAATAGAGCCATGCAACAACCGCAATCTGCAGATGATACATGTTATTATATTCAATCTATAGATTCACATGCAGAATTGTTAGAAGAATTTTCAGAATTACAAGGAACAGGAGAATGTTCTTTAGGAGAAGGAACTGAACCAATTGATGAAACTGAAATATTAGCTATACTTATGGCTAATGGATATGAACCAACAACAGAAGAAATTCAAATGCTAAAAGAAGAAGACAGATATCGATATAAATCATCGATAGATGAACCACCGATATTAGAGTTAAAGCCACTTCCAAACCATTTGGAATATGCTTATTTACATGGTGAATCTGAATTACCTGTAATAATATCGTCTTCTCTTACTGAAAATGAAAAATCTCAACTCATTTCTGTGCTAAAAGCTCATAAACCAGCTATTGCATGGAAGATTCATGATATTAAAGGCATAAGTCCTTCGTATTGCACACATAAAATCTTTATGGAAGAAGGTCATAAAACGTATGTGCAACGTCAACGAAGACTAAATCCTAATATGCAAGATGTTGTTAAGAAATAAATTATTAAGCTGCTAGATGCAGGTTTAATTTATCCAATCTCTGATAGTCCATGGGTAAGCCCAGTTCAATGTGTACCTAAGAAGGGTGGCATGACTGTCATCACAAATGAAAAAAATGAGCTTATTCCTACTAGGACTGTAACAGGATGGCGTGTTTGTATTGATTATAGAAAATTAAATGACGCCACCAGAAAAGATCACTTTCCCTTACCTTTCATTGATCAAATGTTGGAAAGATTAGCCGAAAATAGTTACTATTGTTTTCTTGATGGTTTTTCCGGATACTTTCAAATTCCAATAGCACCCGAGGACCAAGAGAAAACCACGTTTACGTGCCCTTATGGTACTTTTTCTTACAAACGCTTGCCATTTGGACTTTGCAACGCCCCTGCAACCTTTCAAAGGTGCATGATGGCAATTTTTCACGACATGATAGAAGAATGCATGGAAGTTTTCATGGATGACTTTTCAGTCTTCGGTGATACTTTTGAATCATGTCTAGTCAATCTTGAACGAATGCTAATTAGATGCGAACAATCAAATCTAGTTCTTAATTGGGAGAAATGTCATTTCATGGTTAAAGAAGGCATCGTTCTTGGTCATAAAATTTCAAAGGAAGGAATTGAAGTAGATAGAGCTAAAGTAGATGTAATTGCTAAACTTCCACATCCCACCAATGTTAGAGGAGTTAGGAGTTTTCTAGGGCATGCCGGTTTTTACCGACGTTTCATAAAAGATTTTTCTAAAATTGCCACTCCTATGAATAAACTCTTAAAAAAGGATGATCCATTCATCTTTTCGGATGAATGCATCAAATCTTTTAATATTCTTAAAGAAAAACTCACTAATGTGCCGATTATGATAACTCCAAATTGGAATCTACCGTTTGAACTTATGTGCGATGCAAGTGATTTTGCAATGGGAGCCGTTTTAGGACAAAGGATTGAAAAACGATTTCAACCTATTTATTATGCTAGTAAGACGTTACAAGGAGCACAAACGAATTACACAACTACTGAAAAAGAACTCCTTGCTATTGTCTTTACTTTTGACAAATTTCGTTCGTATCTCGTTCTAGCTAAAACGGTGGTCTATACCGACTATTCTGCTCTTAGATACCTATTTTCGAAACAAGATGCTAAACCACGATTAATACGTTGGATCTTACTCTTACAAGAGTTTGATATTGAAATCCGAGACAAAAAGGGAGCAGAAAATCTCGCCGCTGATCATCTTTCTCGTCTTGAAAATCCCAAATTAGAAGTTCTAAATGAATCGGCTATACAAGACAACTTTCCTGATGAATATCTATTGAAGATAGATTATAATGAAATTCCATGGTTTGCAGACTATGCAAACTATTTAGTATGTGGATTCCTTGAAAAAGGATTGTCATACCAAAAATGAAAGAAATTCTTTAGTGATATAAAACACTATTTCTGGAAAGATCCACATTTGTTTAAAAGTTGTCCTGATGGAATAATACACCGATGTGTATTCGGAGATGAAGCTAGTCAAATCTTAAACCATTGTCACACAGGACCAACAGGAGGGCATTATGGGTCTCAACTCACAGCAAGAAAAGTTTACGATGCTGGATTCTATTGGCCTACAATTTTCAAAGATGCACACCTTCTTTGCAAATCCTGTGATGTTTGTCAAAGGGCCGGAAAAATAAGTCAACGTGATGAAATGCCACAAAATGTCATTCAAGTATGTGAAGTATTTGACGTTTGGGGTATTGACTTTATGGGTCCATTTCCAAAATTTCATAATAATCTCTACATTCTCGTTGCCATTGATTATGTATCTAAATGGGCGGAAGCACAAGCTCTTCCAACTAACGATGCACGAGTTGTAGTCAACTTTTTAAAACGTCTTTTTGCTAGGTTTGGAACACCGAAAGCTTTAATAAGTGATCGGGGTATTCATTTTTGTAATAATCAACTTGAGAAAGTTCTCAAAAGATATGAAGTAACTCATAAAATCTCAACCGCTTATCATCCACAAATAAGTGGACAAGTTGAAAATACCAATCGAGCTTTAAAACGTATTCTAAAGAAAACCGTAGGATCAAATCCGAAGAAATGGTCCATGAAATTGGAGGATGCATTCTGGGCTTTTAGAACAGCCTACAAAACCCCAATTGGAACCACACCTTTTAAACTCGTTTATGGAAAATCATGTCATCTTCCAGTAGAAATTGAACACAAAGCATTTTGGGCTTTGAAGACATGTAATCTTGATTTGCATGAAGCCGGACGTCTACGGTTAAGTCAACTAAACGAATTAGAAGAATTAAGATATGAAGCGTATGAAAATTCGTTAATCTATAAAGAAAGAACGGAGAAATGGCACGATAAAGAATCAGAAGTTCAAAAGAATTTAAAGAAGGAGACAGAGTTCTTCTTTTCAATTCACGATTCAAGCTATTTCCTGGAAAATTGAAATCAAGATGGTCTGGACCATTTATAGTCAAAAGAGGTTTCCCATATGAAATAATAGAGTTAATAAATTCAAATGGGATTGAATTTAAAGTTAATGGTCACAGAATTAAACATTACATACATGATCCGATGGAAGTTGACAATGAAGTCAATCATAATTTCACCACCCAAGAAAACCCTCAAAATGAAAACATAAATATGTTATCAACAACATATGAAAAATCAAAATTGGAAAATTAGGAGGATTCAAATTGGAGTGATGAAGAAGAATTCCTATACAAACCTCCCATTCTAAGAAACGAAGAAAATTGTGAACAAGAAGTTCAAATAGAAATGAAAGAACCAAGAAAAGATCACTTGGAAAAGGTTAACAACCCAACTCTACTTACTAAAGTAGGAGACCCAGGTGAATTTATCATTTCTTGCTTGCTTAATGATGGTGCTATGTATAATGGACTCGCAGATTTAGGAGAAAGTACAAATGTTATGCCTCTTTCCTTATACAAAAGATTAGGTGTAGCTAAATTAAGACCAACCAGAATAGGTGTTCAATTATTTGATCAAACCATTAAACACCCGGTTGGAATAGCAAACAATTTACTTGTTAAAGTGGGAAGTTTGACCTTTGTTGCAAACTTCATAGTTATTAATATGGAGGAAGACCTTGATATTCCTATAATTTTAGGTCGCCCATTTTTAGCAACCACCGAGGCGTTCATTGATGTAAGAGAAGGTAGAATGACACTAAGGGATGGTGACAAATCGGTTACCTTTGTGAACCAAAAGTTTAGATCTCCACCAACCAAAATTGTTGAACCAATAAAAATGCCTAAGTGTGAGGAAAATGAAGCAACAACCAATGATGACCTGGTAACAAAGAACCCCGTTGTTAATACGAAATTAGATGAACCCATTTTTAACAGTTCAACGAAGAAACTTTATAAACGAATTCAAGATGCTAGGATTAAGGGGAACTTTAAGTTATGTAACCGATTAGTATCCAATTTATCGCCAAAAGAAAAGGCAATGTTAGTTGAATTTGTGAAAGTTACAGAGGAAATCAACAAATGGATTGAAGCAAAAGTCGGAGATATACAAGTTGTTGATGATCCAATTAAAAACGAAGTTAATCACAATTTCGACACCACAGCTAACTAAGTGTGGGGAGAATCAAATCTTTTTAAGGATAATATGTATTTCTGTTAGAGTTAGATATTCTGTTTTCGTGTAGTTTCTGAGAATGGAATCCGAATGGTCTTTCCCTAGCAGACCCTAAAGAACTAGTCTTCTCTCCCCATTATGAATTTTTATTTTTTTTAGGTTTTACGAGATGAAGAATTCCTGTGAACTAAACCATGGTCTAATGTTACACGCTTTGATCACTAAACGTAATAATGACACATTCCTGAGTGACCTGGTGTCAGTAATAAGAGTCAAATTGGACGGAGTAAGAAAAGAACTCAGGAACGATCATAATAAGTTATATTTTGGTAAAGGAAAATCAAAATTCGCAGCGAAAAGAAGAGCACGACACCTAGAAAGATGTCACAAATGCGGAAAATGGTCACACGAAGGAAAATGCTCGACGAATCAGACATATTTCAATACCGATTTCGTTACTTTATGCAGAGAAGGACCGTTCATATGTTTAAAAGAAAAATCGTTGAATGCTCGAGGTTACGCCTATGTAGCTATGGAAAACCAATTAGTCCGACTATCTTATGAGTAGGCTAAAGCAGGTCACTGAGAATTCTATCTCATAGGTAAGTATGTACAGTTTTTATTTTTATTTTTATTATTTTTAACCTTTTGATAATAAACGCTAAATTGTTCGCTATAAAGTATTAAATTGGTATTCAATAAAATTAGATTTTGCCACCGAAATTATTGATATCATACAAAAAAAAATTACATCACTGCGAAATTAACCGTTTATTCTTAATGTATAAATATCTTTAATCAATCAACCCAAAATATTTCAAAAATTCGTCATGAGTAAAACTAGGTTATGGAACCGAAATTACTTTATCGAAAAGAGGAGCGTATATTTTTGGTAATATTTGATTGATTAAAGTGGGATAAAAGACCAAAAAGATTTTTAATTTTAATTTTTACTTTGTTTTTAAATTTAATATATAAATATTAAATTAATATTGTAAACTTTTTAAAGCCAATGTATTTAAGTTTGTAAATATTTGAAAAATTAATATTTTTAATGTAAGTTTGAATGTATAAAAAGAAAAATATAATATAAATTTGGTGTGAATTTTTGATATTAATGTGAATTTTTAATTTTATGCATTTTAAATTTAAGTTTGGTGTGAATTTAAAAACAAAAATTTACTTTATTTCATTAAGTTAAAAATTTATATATTTAAAATTCGTCGTGAGTTGAAAACTTGGTCGTTAAACCAAAATTGCTCTACCCAAGGGTGGGACGAGAACTTTTATTATCATTATTTTTAATCCTATTGAATTAATGTATGCCAAAAATATTAAAAAACCCAAAAATCTTTGCTTTTAAAACAACCTCGTCCTAAAGAAAATTTTTAGTCCTATTTTAAAATTTTGTCAAGGGACGAACTAGGACATCGCACCGAAACGACCTCGTCCTAAAGAAAAAGGAAAACAAAATTTTAAAATTAATTTATTTATTTGTTTTTAAGTTAAAGGTTTTTATATATAAAAAAAAAATAGCAGACCCCATGAGATAGCATGGGGTTTCCCCTTCAATTCCATGCAATCGCATGGAGAGAGAATTCTGGCCAGATTGAAAAACCCAGCTCGTCTGCTCTCTGTCTCACTTCCAACACACACATACACACGAACACTCTCCAAAACACCCCTAATTTCGCCATTTTTTCACCAAATTCAACCAAATTTAGTCCTACAATCCGCTACAATCATGCCTAGGTTCAGATTTTTCAACAAGAAGGTAAAAATTACACCCCTAAACTCTTAAATTTCTTAGTTTTTGTGATATTTACCAATATTTTACCTAATTTGATTTTGTTAATTTCTAGTGTAATTAGAGTTAAATTGTTAGTATATTATGCATGTATAACCTAGATTGATGCTATTTAACATGATTTGAAACCAAAAACTTCAAAATTTTTAGGAATCTAGGGTTTGTGTTCTAGAGCAATTTGGGGCTTTTTGATATAAACAGGTTATGACCGATTTTTATCATGAATTATTGCTAAATTAAGTAGTGTAACATGTTTAGGTAGCTAAATGATCCAAACTTTGATCCTAAACATGATTTTTGAGAATTAAAGTGGACTTTTTAGGTACAAAATTCATGAACTTGATTAAATTGATGTAAATGCCATTTGAAACTTGTTTAATTGCTAGTAATGACTATTTTGACATGTTATTTGAGTTAAATGCTTATGAACTTTGTATACATTTTCATATATGCTTATTTAAAAAAGTGTAGATTTTAATAAAAATATGAAAATGAGCATAAGTTTAATATAGATTAAACATGTCATTGTGATTGTTTTAGTTTGTTATCTTGCTAACACTAATGCATATTTGGATGCACAAATTTTGTGTTTAATGTGTTTTGCAGAAATATACTGAAACTGGAGGTGCATCATCATCATCTAGACACCCACAATCGGAACCTGAGCCAGAATTGCAATACGAGCCAGAACCCGAACAAGAACCACAACAACAACAAGAATATCATGATGATCAACACATTCCATATAATGATCCGCTACAATTTGTTAATGCCTACATAGTATTCCCGATGAATCAGCCAGTAGAATACCCAACAATTCCTGAACACACGTTGCATCCTAATCTGAGATTCGATAGAAGCTGGAGAGATTACCCAACATATCAAAGTAATAAATTCAAATTGGTAACGAAAAATGTAGAAGTGCCAAGGGTAATTGATTGGGAGCCTTTGGAAAGGGTCCAACTAGTTAACTCAGTTAGAGAGCATCTGATCCAAAGGTATGGCAGCTCTTCTTTTCCCGATTGGGAACGTTTATTCACCATTCGTAGGCCTGTATATAAGGAATGGTGTGTTGAGCTTATGAGTACTATTGCGTTAAATGTAGATGTAGATAGATTAGATGATAGAAGTTTTCTTAGATTTATACTTGGCCGTAGGATGTATAGGATGTCCATGCTGGACATGGCCAGGGCATTACAGATTTACACTCCTGGTGAGTTACTACTACCCGATTGTATGAATTTGATTTATCGTGGTGAAAGGGTAGATAGGAATTTTGATGCGAATGCCGTCTGGAGGCGTATGTCAGATTATAATGTTTTTACGCTGGGAGGAAAACACTCCTACTTACATATTAACAAAGCCGAGCTTCGTATAATTCATAGATTTCTGGCTAACTCGATTACACAGAGAGGTCACAACAAGGAAAAAATGACCTTACATGATTTATTTTACCTTAAGTGTATTCGAGACCCAAGAAGCTTTGTTAATATCCCTTACTGTGTTGGTTTTTATTTGTCTAAGATGGTGGAAGGAATACAGGAAGGGGGGATAATAGGAGGAGGTATTTTTGTTACTCTCATTGGAGTGTATTTAGGCGTAGATAGGGATCAAGGGGGTCCACTGATGGTGTGTAGGGAACAGGTTGAGCCTTTAGGATTGAAGGTCTATCAGGGTGCTAAGGTATTAAAGAGCAGACGCAATCATGTAGTACCATATGATGGTAGTCACCCACAGGTAGGGAGAGGTTAAGATGAGGAAATGGAGGAAGCGGATGATATTAGGGATGTCATTAGGGAGGCTATGACTGACGTCTACCAGCGTATAGATGGGGTAGAAATGACAAACGAGGATAGATTTAGTCAGATGGAGCAGTGGCAAGCCCGGAATGAGTACGAGCATTCCAGGCAATGACAGCATGATAGATGGGACTATCATCAGCGTCAGATCATGAGCCGGCTATCACCTCAGGATCACTACGTACCGACCCGACCCCCTTACTATCCTCCACACCAGCCGGACATGCGACCACCATTTACTCTCTACGACCCTAACCAGGCCTACCAGCAAGCCTATCATCAACCGTGGAACCCGACCGATGACATGAACTGGAACCCCTATCCAGATTGATATAGTTCCCATTGGTGATTTCTATGATTATTATTTTTATTATTTTTATTTATTTATGTTTAAAAATATAATATTGTGATACTTTTATTGTAATGTTTAATATTTTTATTATGTTGTACTAATATTTCATATTTGATTTGAAAGTGGGATGTTAAGTCCCATTTCAAATTACCATGCATATTATTATATGTATGTATGTATATTGTCAATTGTACACAACAGGGTAAAACAGCGCATTTTCAAAGACTGACATTAAGTTCAGCAAAAGCTACTAGTTTTGACGACAAAACGAAAAACAAATGTGATGTAACAACAAGACGGAATGAACAAAATGATGTCCACCATTTATCATTCAACAAACAAACGCCAATATGTTTGGAAACTTTGGTAAAATTTAATCATTTTTCTACGCTAATCACCCTCAATAATTTAAATTGTTACTGATTTCTTGCAAATGAGGGCATTGCAAGATCTTAAGTGTGGGAAGGGGTTAAATTCTTTCGGATTTTTAAAATTTTAATTTAAACACTTGGTTACCATTAAAAATACTAGTAACCCAGTAGTTGTATTCGAATCTAGTGCTCTCTGATAATAAAGAACAGCCCTAGTCTTATATACTGACTATCCAATTCTAGTAAAATTTTTTAAAATTTTCAATTAAATGAACTCAAAATCATGTTTATACATATTTATGAACGATAAAACTAGGTGTTAACACCGAAATTATTGTTACCTCGGAAAGGACATAAATTGAGAAACAACCTAAAATGTTAGAATTCATTTAAGAATGGAATAGAGGAGAATAAAAAGGCAAAGAAAAATATAACTAAAAGCCAAGTGTGGGAAAAATTTACCAAGTTATTTTGAACATATATCACATATTTTTGTAACAAATAATTAAAGATACTTTTGCTTTGGACTAAATTAATCAGTTTTACCCGATTTATTATAATATATTTGAAAGAATAGATGGATCTACACGATGAATCAATTCCATTATTAAAAGGAAGTAAAGTCTTTCGAAAAAGAAACGCGCTTCTTGATTTAGGTCATGAAGTTGTCGTCCAGACCAGCTGTATGTTGACAAAAAATCTAGAAAAGTCATCACTAAAATCAGCAGGAAATTCACGGACCTCAGCATTAAACAGGGTCGCCAAGTGGTCAGACTTATCCTAACCATGAGAGGATCTGTCTCGTAAAATGGGGAGGGCACCGTGCAAATTAGTTTGATAAGACTAATGAATCAGATCCCCAGAAAGGATAATCTCCTTAAAGATCAAAAATCAGCTTTTAAGCCTGATATTACTCAATCCTAGAGATTGACCTTAAAGATTAAGAATTACAAACTCATGGAATTCAATGATATCTAAACTCGAGCTTGAACGAGAAAATATTTTGATCAAAATTACAAACCGATTTGTTTTCTAAAAACCCATTTTTAAATGCGTTCATTACCATTGAACGTAAAATCCTAGGAATTCACCTGGAATTCATTAGGTCACCTGAACCAAATCGGGTGTCAACCGTAAGAACGGTGGTTGCATAGCATGGTCGAAGATAGGACCTTGTACTAGACCGAAAAGCTATAGGGTGATCTTTACTATTGCTCCTACAAAGGATATTAATTGCATCCGACACGATATAGACCATAATTAAAAGCATGTCACGGGACATTGCCTTAACAGTTGCTTGTTCAACGCTTTCCTTTACAACCGGACGGTAGTTTACCAAAAGGTAATATACGGAGCAAGTATACTGGACGTGTTGCTTTCCTAATACAAGGTTAGTAAGTGGGTGACACAAAACCGCAAGTTTTGAGCTAAAATTTTCAAATCTGAAACCCATAAAACCCACAAAAATAATTTGCAAACCCCGGTGAAGGGTTATTCCGGAAAACTTATCTAGGGTAAAAACTAGATTTAATTTTCAAAAGATCAAATGTTTTCATAAAGATCCAATTTCCTTAAGGATCTAAATTTTCATAGTCATGTGGGACTGTAAACCACAACATTACTATCATTGTTTATACCGCCAATTCGAAATCACTAATGTACAAAGTGTGAAGAATAAAGAAGTGATTCTAGTATTTTTATTTCAAGACTATATTGCTTGAGGACAAGCAACGCTCAAGTGTGTGAATATTTGATAATGCTAAAAACGAACATATATTTCATAGCATTATCCCTCAAGAAAGACAAGCTTTTAGTTGCAATTGTTCTATTTACAAGTGATATTCGTTTAAATAATAAAAGGTGAAGACAAAAGATAGATTCGACGAATTGAAGACGCAAACTACCAAAAAGCTCAAAAGTACAAAGTACAATCAAAGTGGTTCAAATTATTGATGAGAAACGTCTCAAAATTACAAGAGTACAAGACGCGAAACGCAAAATACAAGATATTAAAATTGTACGCAAGGATGTTCAAAAATCCGGAACCAGGACCAGAGTCAACTTTTAACGCGCGATGCAACGGAGCTAAAATTACAAGTCAACTATGCACATAAATATAATATAATATATAAATAATTCTTAAAATTATATATATATATATATATATATATATATATATATATATATATATATATATATATATATATATATATATATATATATATATATATATATATATATATATATATATATATATATATATATATATATAAACTGTAGGCAAATAAACAAACAAAATCATGTGAGCTGGAAAAGCAGGCCATGCGATCGCATGGCCTGGAAGTGCAAAATCCATGCGATCGCATGGCCCCAATATGCTGGTCAGGTCCTATAAATTTCTCAGTTTTGGTCAAACAAAAAGACATCTTTTTCTTTCTCCATCTCTCACGTATACATATATATATTATAATTTTAATTTTAATTTTAATTTTAATAATAATAAGGGTATGTTAGCGAATGTTGTAAGGGTGTAAGTCGAAATTCTGTCCATATAACGCTACGCTATTATTAATCATTGTAAGTTATGTTCAACCTTTTTAAATTAATGTCTCGTAGCTAAGTTATTATTATGCTTATTTAAGACGAAGTAATCATGATGTTGGGCTAAAATATTAAAGACGGGGTAATTGGACTTTGTACCATAATTGGGGTTTGGACAAAAGAACGACACTTGTGGAAATTAGACTATGGGCTATTAATGGGTTTTATATTAATTTAACGATACCTCGTTAATTTAATATAAAGGTTATAATTTGACGTATCTATAAATAACCACATACGCTTAATCGGGCACGGTGGGCGGGATATCTATAAATACCAATAATTGTCCATTTTACCGGACACGGGACTGGATTAATAGTTAATGGACTAGTTAAAACAGAGGTGGATTACATTCAATGGTAATTGGTGTAATTGTTAACAAAGTATTAAAACTTTGGTTTACACGCAGTCGATAACCTGGTGTATTCATTAAACAAAGTAATAAGACCTTGTTACAGTTCGAGTCCCCAGTTAGTTGGAATATTTGACTTCAGGAATAAGAATAATTTGACGAAGACTTCCGCACTTTATAATTATGACTGATGGACTATTATGGACAAATCCGTATGGACATATCGAATAATCCAGGACAAAGGACAATTAACCCATGGTAATAAACTAAAATCAACATGTCAAACATCATAATTACGGAAGTTTAAATAAGCATAATTCCTTTATTTCATATTTAATTGCACTTTTAATTATCGCACTTTTATTCACTGTCATTTTATTTAATTGCACTTTTAATTATTGTACTTTTTAATTATCGCAATTTTATTATTCGCACTTTTATCGCAATTTCATTATCGTCATTTACTTTATGCTTTAAATTAAGTTATATTTATTTTTAATATTTTACATTAGGTTTTAACTGCGACTTAAGTTTTAAAATCGACAAACCGGTCATTAAACGGTAAAAACCCCCTTTTATAATAATAATATTACTTATATATATTTTTGTATTTTTACAATTATAAGTTAAAACTAATATAGCATTGAACTAGTTTACTGTATCCCTGTGGAACGAACCGGACTTACTAAAAACTACACTACTGTACGATTAGGTACACTGCCTATAAGTGTTGTAGCAAGGTTTAGGTATATCCACTCTATAAATAAATAAATAACTTGTGTAAAATTGTATCGTATTTAATAGTTTTCCATAGTAAAAATATAACTATTTCGTATACACCTCTACGCACATCAATGAGTAGGGTAGTTTCATTCATGATTCTTCAATTGTCGTGAAGCATACGCGATGACTTTATTTCTTTGCATCAAAACACAACCCAGACCTGCACGTGACACATCGCAGTAAACTACAAAATCTTCCGTTCCCTCTGGTAAAGCTAAAACCGGCACTTGACATAACAACTGTTTGAGAGTCTGAAAAGCCTTTTCTTGTTCATCAGTCCATCGAAAAGCTACATCTTTTCTGGTTAACTTATTTAACGGACCTGCTATTTTAGAAAAGTCTTTAATAAATCGGCGGTAATAACCTGCTAAACCCAGAAAACTCTTAATTTCTGTCGGCGTTTTCGGTGTGTTCCAATTCATTACAGCTTCAATCTTAGACTGATCCACTTTAATACCCTGATCACAAATCACATGACCCAGAAACTGTACTTCCCGCAGCCAAAATTCACACTTGGAGAACTTAGCATACAACTGTTCCTGTTTCAAAAGTTCTAACACCAATCTCAAATGTGTAGCATGATCTTCCTCGGTTTTTGAATATATCAAGATATCATCTATGAAGACAATCACAAACTAGTCAAGATACTGACGACACACCCTGTTCATTAAATCCATAAACACCGCTGGCACGTTTGTTAACCCGAATGGCATAACTAAAAATTCATAATGATCATATCTAGTTCTAAACGCTTTTTTCGGTATGTCGTTCTCTGCAACATGTACCTGATGATATCCTGAACGTAAATCAATCTTTGAAAAGTAGGAAGCACCCTGTAACTGATCAAATAAATCATCTATTCTCAGTATCGGATACTTATTCTTTATCGTTCTCTTGTTTAAATCACGATAATCTATACACATTCGAAGCGACCCATCCTTCTTTTTCACAAACAAAATAGGAGCACCCCACGGTGAAGAACTTGGTCGAATGAACCCCTTATCTAACAATTCCTGAATCTGAGACATCATATCTCGGATTTATGACGGAGCTAGTCTGTAAGGAGCCTTTGCGATTGGTGTAGCACCCGGAACCAAATCGATTTTATACTCTACTTCACGTACTGGAGGTAACTGTAGTGACCCGAACTTTTCCATGTTTATATATATTAATTGAGATTGATATTTACATGATTAAATGTTTCCAACATGTTAAGCAATCAAACTTGTTAAGACTTGATTAATTGAAATATGTTTCATATAGACAATTGACCACCCAAGTTGACCGGCGATTCACGAACGTTAAAACTTGTAAAAACGACATGACGATATATATATATGGATATACATATGGTTAACATGAGATTATGATAAGTAAGTATCTCCATAAGTATATTAACAATGAGTTATATACATATAAACAAGACTACTAACTTAAGGATTTCGAAACGAGACATATATGTAACGATTATCGTTGTAACGACATTTAAATGTATATATATCATATTAAGATATATTAATATATCATAATATCATGATAATATAATAATTTAACATCTCATTAGATATAATAAACAATGGGTTAACAACATTAATTGAGATCGTTAACTTAAAGGTTTCAAAACAACACATACATGTAACGACTAACGATGACTTAATGACTCAGTTAAAATGTATATACATGTAGTGTATTTAGATGTATTAAAATACTTTTGGAAGACTTCAAGACATATATCAAAACACTCATACTTAACAAAAATGGTTACAGTTACTTTCCCATTCTTTTCTTTCATCAAGAATTCTAGTCGTATTCTTACCCGTATTATACACAGCTTCAAAACGTACTTACTATGGGTATATACCAATAGGAACTAGCATGGGATTCCAATCTTGATTATGTCATGTATGACTAATCAATTTTAACTTCTACCATGAGCTAGTCAACTAACTAGAACTCCTTTTAACCCCACTCACCACTCACCAATTACCACTCATCATTCACTCCATTTCACATCCAATTCTCTTTCTAATTCTCTCTCAACACACACACACACTATTATGAATGTATTTTTCCAGTAGTTAATCATCATCTTCATCAAAAATCACTTCAAGAATCAAGCTATAATCATCATAGGAAGAACACTTCAAGAACACTTCAAAAATCCCTTCAAGTTTACTAATTTACTTCCAAGCTTTCTAATCCATTCCAAGTAATCATATAAGATCAAGAAACCTTTGTTATATACAGTAGGTTATCTTTCTTATTCAAGGTAATATTCATATTCAAACTTTGATTCAATTTCTATAACTATAAACTATCTTAATTCGAGTAAAAATCTTACTTGAACTTGTTTTTGTGTCATGATCCTACTTCAAGAACTTTCAAGCCATCCAAGATCCTTTGAAGCTAGATCATTTCTTGTCACTTCCAGTAGGTTTACCTACTAAACTTGAGGTAGTAATGATGTTCATAACATCATTCGATTCATATATATAAAACTATCTTATTCGAAGGTTTAAACTCGTAATCACTAGAACATAGTTTAGTTAATTCTAAACTTGTTCGCAAACAAAAGTTAATCCTTCTAACTTGACTTTTAAAATTAACTAAACACATGTTCTATATCTATATTATATGCTAACTTAATGATTTAAAACCTGGAAACACGAAAAACACCGTAAAACCGGATTTACGCCGTCGTAGTAACACCGCGGGCTGTTTTGGGTTAGTTAATTAAAAACTATGATAAAATTTGATTTAAAAGTTGTTATTCTGAGAAAATGATTTTTATTATGAACATGAAACTATATCCAAAAATTATGGTTAAACTCAAAGTGGAAGTATGTTTTCTAAAATGGTCATCTAGACGTCGTTCTTTCGACTGAAATGACTACCTTTACAAAAACGACTTGTAACTTATTTTTCTGACTATAAACCTATACTTTTTCTGTTTAGATTCATAAAATAGAGTTCAATATCAAACCATAGCAATTTGATTCACTCAAAACGGATTTAAAATGAAGAAGTTATGGGTAAAACAAGATTGGATAATTTTTCTCATTTTAGCTACGTGAAAATTGGTAACAAATCTATTCCAACCATAACTTAATCAACTTGTATTGTATATTATGTAATCTTGAGATACCATAGACACGTATACAATGTTTTGACCTATCATGTCGACACATCTATATATATTTCGGAACAACCATAGACACTCTATATGTGAATGTTGGAGTTAGCTATACATGGTTGAGGTTGATTCCAAAATATGTATAGTTTGAGTTGTGATCAATACTGAGATACGTATACACTGGGTCGTGGATTGATTCAAGATAATATTTATCGATTTATTTCTGTACATCTAACTGTGGACAACTAGTTGTAGGTTACTAACGAGGACAGCTGACTTAATAAACTTAAAACATCAAAATATATTAAAAGTGTTGTAAATATATTTTGAACATACTTTAATATATATGTATACATTGTTATAGGTTCGTGAATCAACAGTGGCCAAGTCTTACTTCTCGACGAAGTAAAAATCTGTGAAAGTGAGTTATAGTCCCACTTTTAAAATCTAATATTTTTGGGATGAGAATACATGCAGGTTTTATAAATGATTTACAAAATAGACACAAGTACGTGAAACTACATTCTATGGTTGAATTATCGAAATCGAATATGCCCCTTTTTTTAAGTCTGGTAATCTAAGAATTAGGGAACAGACACCCTAATTGACGCGAATCCTAAAGATAGATCTATCGGGCCCAACAAGCCCCATCCAAAGTACCGGATGCTTTAGTACTTCGAAATTTATATCATATCTGAAGGGTGTCCCGGAATGATGGGGATATTCTTATATATGCATCTTGTTAATGTCGGTTACCAGGTGTTCACCATATGAATGATTTTTATCTCTATGTATGGGATGTGTATTGAAATATGAAATCTTGTGGTCTATTGTTACGATTTGATATATATAGGTTAAACCTATAACTCACCAACATTTTTGTTGACGTTTAAAGCATGTTTATTCTCAGGTGAATATTAAGAGCTTCCGCTATTGCATACTAAAATAAGGACAAGATTTGGAGTCCATGTTTGTATGATATTGTGTAAAAACTGCATTCAAGAAACTGATTTCGATGTAACATATTTGTATTGTAAACCATTATGTAATGGTCGTGTGTAAACAGGATATTTTAGATTATCATTATTTGATAATCTACGTAAAGCTTTTAAACCTTTATTTATGAAATAAAGGTTATGGTTTGTTTTAAAAATGAATGCAGTCTTTGAAAAACGTCTCATATAGAGGTCAAAACCTCGCAACGAAATCAATTAATATGGAACGTTTTTAATCAATAAGAACGGGACATTTCAGTTGGTATCCGAGCGTTGGTCTTTGAGAACCAGAATTTTGCATTAGTGTGTCTTATCGAGTTTGTTAGGATACATTAGTGAGTCTGGACTTCGACCGTGTTTACTTGAAAAATGATTGCTTAACAAATTTTGTTGGAAACTATATATTTTTAACATGTGAATATTAGGTGATATATTAATCTCTAAACGCATTTGATATTATGTGATAGATGTCTACCTCTAGAACAAGTCCCATTGACTCACCTAATAATAATGAAGAGTCAAATGTAAATTGGAATGATTCGTGGACTGATTCACAAGTTCCCGAAGAGGAACCGGAAGAAGAGTCGGAATCGGAAGAAGAATCGGAACCGGAAGAAGAATCGGAACCAGATGAAGAAATAGAACCGGTGGGGGAAATAATAAAATGGTTAAGTAAAAGAAAATCCTCAATCAACCGACCAAGGTTAATTATGGTCAATGGTGTTTCCGCCAAGGAAGCAAAATATTGGGAGGATTACCAATTCTCCGATGAATCGGATTCCGACGAGAATTCCGATGATGTTATAGAAATTACCCCAACTGAATTTAAAAAGGCAAAAGAAAATAATAAGGGAAAGGGCATAAAAATAGAGAAATCTAATTCCAACCCCGATGAACTTTATATGTATCGTCAACCCCCGAAGTCCTTAAGTTGTAACAATGACCCGGGAACCTCTAAACCACCAGGTTTTTCTAAACCAATGTGGAAAATTACGGCTCGTATTAGGGGAACATCATATATCCCTAGAAACTTGGCAAAACGAACCAAAACCGAAGAAGAAGAAACAAGCGAGTCGGAATAAGATAGTTGTATTCGTGTGGTGTAATATATGTAATATAGTGTGCTTATGCTTTATGATATATGTAAAAATTGCTTGTATTAATAAGTATTTTTTTTATGAATCTAACTCTTGTCTATTTTACAGTATAAAAACACAAAATGGATAGACAATCCAATATTTTAAGAGACCTACCCGGAGACATGATTGACGAAATCTTGTCTAGAGTCGGTCAGAATTCTTCGGCACAACTATTTAAAGCGAGATCAGTTTGTAAGACATTCGAAGAACGTTCCAAGAATGCCTTGGTTTATAAAAGGCTTTCGTTCGAAAGATGGGGGATATCACATTGGGAAATCCATAAGTTACGATGTGTTTACTTTGACGCATATATTGCGGGGAACCCAAATGCTATTTTACGCAATGGGTTAAGAAATTATTTTGACTCAATATATCCGAATATTGGACTTCGTGATTTAGAAAAAGCGGCTAACATGCAACATAAAGAAGCATGTTATGCTTACGGATTAGTAATGTTCGCTTCTCACCAAAGTGAGAACAAGAACATCGGCCTACAACTATTAAACAAAACGTTCCCACAAGTGACGGGGTCGGTAATTGGGGTAAGAAATGAGGTTTTTAGATTGTTACGGGACTGTTGGACATTACGTAACCCTCGTCCCTTTGACGACGTTACAACACGCTGTCTTATCAACGGCCATAACGGTTATGTTCCACAAGACCAAGGATGGGAAGTAATCCTAGTAAAACCAGAATGCATGACTTGTTTCTGGACGTATGAATTACGTGTCTTTATTGCCTTTGCTGAACGACTTGTGTACTAGCTAGAATTATATTCACAACCATCTTGTATCAAATTTATTGTGTGCTATATTTCATGCTATATGTAAAATAAGCGGTATTGTAAGTTTGTAAAATATTGTATAAAAGTTTGAACGCGAAATATTATTATAATCAGTTTTTCATATAGAATTGTAGTAGTTGAATTGTATATTAGCTACTAAGTATGAACTTAACGGGTAGGTACTACCCGAATTTAAACTTATAAAACGCTAATATGAAGAAAAAGCTTTTATAAATGAGTTCATATTATGCTATGAAATACTATTAACTACTCTTAATATTCTGTATGATTAACTTGTTCCATTTGACTATTTTGAAAGAAATGACACCGACTACTCGACACACCGTGAATATGAATGAAGAGGAATTCCGTACTTTTCTAGCTTCAAACATAGCCGCAGTACAGGCTGCGCTACATACCAACAATAACCTTGGATCTAGCAGTACAGGAGGTCGTGTAGGATGCACCTACAAAGAATTCACTGCCTGCAAACCTTTGGAATTTGATGGAACCGAAGGACCGATCGGATTGAAACGGTGGACCGAGAAGGTCGAATCGGTGTTTGCCATAAGTAAGTGTACTGAAGAGGACAAAGTGAAGTACGCTACGCATACCTTCACAGGTTCTGCGTTAACATGGTGGAATACCTATCTAGAGCAAGTGGGACAAGACGATGCGTACGCACTACCGTGGTCAGCATTCAAGCACTTGATGAACGAGAAGTACCGTCCCAGAACCGAGGTCAATAAGCTCAAGACAGAACTTAGAGGGTTACGAACCCAAGGATTTGATATTACCACGTACGAAAGACGATTCACAGAATTGTGCCTATTGTGTCCGGGAGCATTCGAAGATGAGGAAGAGAAGATCGACGCATTTGTGAAAGGATTACCGGAAAGAATCCAAGAAGATATAAGTTCACACGAGCCCGCCTCCGTACAACAAGCATGTAGAATGGCTCACAAACTAGTGAACCAGATTGAAGAAAGAATTAAAGAACAGACTGCTGAAGAGGCCAATGTGAAGCAAGTCAAAAGAAAGTGGGAGGAAAACGGTGATAAGAATCACCAATACAACAACAACAGCAATTACAACAATAATCGCAACAATTATCCCATCAATCGCAACATCAATCGCAACTACAACAAACGGCCCAACAACAACAACAACAACAACAACAACAACAACAACAACAACAACAACAACAACAACAACAACAACAACAACAACAACAACAACAACAACAACAACAACAGCAACTACAACAATCATCCCAACAACAATAATAACCGCAACAACAACAACAATCAGAAGCAGCTATGCCAAAGGTGTGAAAAGTATCACTCGGGGTTCTGCACCAAATTTTGCAACAAGTGTAAAAGAAATGGTCATAGCGTGGCGAAGTGTGAGGTCTACGGACCAGGGGTTAATAGAACGAAAGGAAAAAATGGTGTCGGAACGAGTAATGGCGGAGCAAGTAGTGTCGGAGCAAGTTATGCCAATGTAGTTTGTTATAAATGTGGAAAACCGGGCCACATTATTAGAAATTGCCCGAACCAGGAGAACACGAATGGACAAGGCCAAGGAAGAGTTTTCAATATTAATGCGGCAGAGGCACAGGAAGACCCGGAGCTTGTTACGGGTACGTTTCTTATTGACAATAAATCTGCTTACGTTTTATTTGATTCGGGTGCGGATAGAAGCTATATGAGTAGAGATTTTTGTGCTAAATTAAGTTGTCCATTGACGCCTTTGGATAGTAAATTTTTACTCGAATTAGCAAATGGTAAATTAATTTCAGCAGATAATATATGTCGGAATCGAGAAATTAAACTGGTTAGCGAAACATTTAAGATTGATTTGATACCAGTAGAGTTAGGGAGTTTTGATGTGATAATCGGTATGGACTGGTTGAAAGAAGTGAAAGCAGAGATCGTTTGTTACAAAAATGAAATTCGCATTATACGAGAAAAAGGAAAACCCTTAATGGTGTACGGAGAAAAGGGCAACACGAAGCTACATCTTATTAGTAATTTGAAGGCCTAAAAACTAATAAGAAAAGGTTGCTATGCTGTTCTAGCACACGTCAAAAAAGTACAAACTGAAGAAAAGAGCATCAATGATGTTCCCATTGCAAAAGAATTTCCCGATGTATTTCCGAAAGAATTACCGGGATTACCTCCACATCGATCCGTTGAATTTCAAATAGATCTTGTACCAGGAGCTGCACCAATAGCTCGTGCTCCTTACAGACTCGCACCCAGCGAGATGAAAGAACTGTAAAGCTAATTACAAGAACTTTTAGAGCGTGGTTTCATTCAACCAAGCACATCACCGTGGGGAGCTCCTGTTTTGTTTGTCAAGAAGAAAGATGGTACATTCAGGTTGTGTATCGACTACCGAGAGTTGAACAAACTTACCATCAAGAACCGCTACCCACTACCGAGAATCGATGACTTATTTGATCAACTACAAGGCTCGTCTGTTTATTCAAAGATTGACTTACGTTCCGGGTATCATCAAATGCGGGTGAAAGAAGATGATATTCCAAAGACTGCTTTCAGAACACGTTACGGTTATTACGAGTTTATGGTCATGCCGTTT
The DNA here is from genome assembly GCF_046630445.1 of Rutidosis leptorrhynchoides. Taxonomy (NCBI): domain Eukaryota; kingdom Viridiplantae; phylum Streptophyta; class Magnoliopsida; order Asterales; family Asteraceae; genus Rutidosis; species Rutidosis leptorrhynchoides. The sequence goes on along the minus strand of NC_092338.1, from coordinate 299,809,460 downwards.
GTTTTAACTAATGCACCAGCTGTGTTCATGGACCTTATGAACCGAGTGTGTGGACCATACCTTGACAAGTTTGTCATTATTTTCATTGATGACATACTTATTTACTCAAAGAATGACCAAGAACACGGTGAACATTTGAGAAAGGTGTTAGAAGTATTGAGGAAGGAAGAATTGTACGCTAAGTTTTCAAAGTGTGCATTTTGGTTGGAAGAAGTTCAATTCCTCGGTCACATAGTGAACAAAGAAGGTATTAAGGTGGATCCGGCAAAGATAGAAACTGTTGAAAAGTGGGAAACCCCGAAAACTCCGAAACACATACGCCAGTTTTTAGGACTAGCTGGTTACTACAGAAGGTTCATCCAAGACTTTTCCAGAATAGCAAAACCCTTGACTGCATTAACGCATAAAGGGAAGAAATTTGAATGGAATGATGAACAAGAGAAAGCGTTTCAGTTATTGAAGAAAAAGCTAACTACGGCACCTATATTGTCATTGCCTGAAGGGAATAATGATTTTGTGATTTATTGTGATGCATCAAAGCACGGTCTCGGTTGTGTATTAATGCAACGAACGAAGGTGATTGCTTATGCGTCTAGACAATTGAAGATTCACGAACAAAATTATACGACGCATGATTTGGAATTAGGCGCGGTTGTTTTTGCATTAAAGACTTGGAGGCACTACTTATATGGGGTCAAAAGTATTATATATACCGACCACAAGAGTCTTCAACACATATTTAATCAGAAACAACTGAATATGAGGCAGCGTAGGTGGATTGAATTATTGAATGATTACGACTTTGAGATTCGTTACCACCCGGGGAAGGCAAATGTGGTAGCCGATGCCTTGAGCAGGAAGGACAGAGAACCCATTCGAGTAAAATCTATGAATATAATGATTCATAATAACATTACTACTCAAATAAAGGAGGCACAACAAGGAGTTTTAAAAGAGGGAAATTTAAAGGATGAAATACCCAAAGGATCGGAGAAGCATCTTAATATTCGGGAAGACGGAACCCGGTATAGGGCTGAAAGGATTTGGGTACCAAAATTTGGAGATATGAGAGAAATGGTACTTAGAGAAGCTCATAAAACCAGATACTCAATACATCCTGGAACGGGGAAGATGTACAAGGATCTCAAGAAACATTTTTGGTGGCCGGGTATGAAAGCCGATGTTGCTAAATACGTAGGAGAATGTTTGACGTGTTCTAAGGTCAAAGCTGAGCATCAGAAACCATCAGGTCTACTTCAACAACCCGAAATCCCGAAATGGAAATGGGAAAACATTACCATGGATTTCATCACTAAATTACCAAGGACTGCAAGTGGTTTTGATACTATTTGGGTAATAGTTGATCGTCTCACCAAATCAGCACACTTCCTACCAATAAGAGAAGATGACAAGATGGAGAAGTTAGCACGACTGTATTTGAAGGAAGTCGTCTCCAGACATGGAATACCAATCTCTATTATCTCTGATAGGGATGGCAGATTTATTTCAAGATTCTGGCAGACATTACAGCAAGCATTAGGAACTCGTCTAGACATGAGTACTGCCTATCATCCACAAACTGATGGGCAGAGCGAAAGGACGATACAAACGCTTGAAGACATGCTACGAGCATGTGTTATTGATTTCGGAAACAGTTGGGATCGACATCTACCGTTAGTAGAATTTTCCTACAACAACAGCTACCATTCAAGCATTGAGATGGCGCCGTTTGAAGCACTTTATGGTAGAAAGTGCAGGTCTCCGATTTGTTGGAGTGAAGTGGGGGATAGACAGATTACGGGTCCGGAGATTATACAAGAAACTACCGAGAAGATCATCCAAATTCAACAACGGTTGAAAACCGCCCAAAGTCGACAAAAGAGCTACGCTGACATTAAAAGAAAAGATATAGAATTTGAAATTGGAGAGATGGTCATGCTTAAAGTTGCACCTTGGAAAGGCGTTGTTCGATTTGGTAAACGAGGGAAATTAAATCCAAGGTATATTGGACCATTCAAGATTATTGATCGTGTCGGACCAGTAGCTTACCGACTTGAGTTACCTCAACAACTCGCGGCTGTACATAACACTTTCCACGTCTCGAATTTGAAGAAATGTTTTGCTAAAGAAGATCTCACTATTCTGTTAGATGAAATCCAAATCAACGAAAAACTCCAATTCATCGAAGAACCCGTCGAAATAATGGATCGTGAGGTTAAAAGACTTAAGCAAAACAAGATACCAATTGTTAAGGTTCGATGGAATGCTCGTAGAGGACCCGAGTTCACCTGGGAGCGTGAAGATCAGATGAAGAAGAAATACCCGCATCTATTTCCAGAAGATTCGTCAACACCTTCAACAGCTTAAAATTTCGGGACGAAATTTATTTAACGGGTAGGTACTGTAGTGACCCGAACTTTTCCATGTTTATATATATTAATTGAGATTGATATTTACATGATTAAATGTTTCCAACATGTTAAGCAATCAAACTTGTTAAGACTTGATTAATTGAAATATGTTTCATATAGACAATTGACCACCCAAGTTGACCGGTGATTCACGAACGTTAAAACTTGTAAAAACGACATGACGATATATATATATATGGATATACATATGGTTAACATGAGATTATGATAAGTAAGTATCTCCATAAGTATATTAACAATGAGTTATATACATATAAACAAGACTACTAACTTAAGGATTTCGAAACGAGACATATATGTAACGATTATCGTTGTAACGACATTTAAATGTATATATATCATATTAAGATATATTAATATATCATAATATCATGATAATATAATAATTTAACATCTCATTAGATATAATAAACAATGGGTTAACAACATTAATTGAGATCGTTAACTTAAAGGTTTCAAAACAACACATACATGTAACGACTAACGATGACTTAACGACTCAGTTAAAATGTATACACATGTAGTGTATTTAGATGTATTAAAATACTTTTGGAAGACTTCAAGACATATATCAAAACACTCATACTTAACGAAAATGGTTACAGTTACTTTCCCATTCTTTTCTTTCATCAAGAATTCTAGTCGTATTCTTACCCGTATTATACACAGCTTCAAAACGTACTTACTATGGGTATATACCAATAGGAACTAGCATGGGATTCCACTCTTGATTATTTCATGTATGAGTAATCAATTTTAACTTCTACCATGAGCTAGTCAACTAACTAGAACTCCTTTTAACCCCACTCACCACTCACCAATTACCACTCATCATTCACTCCATTTCACTTCCAATTCTCTTTCTAATTCTCTCTCAACACACACACACTATTATGAACGTATTTTTCCAGTAGTTAATCATCATCTTCATCAAAAATCACTTCAAGAATCAAGCTATAATCATCATAGGAAGAACACTTCAAGAACACTTCAAAAATCCCTTCAAGTTTACTAATTTACTTCCAAGCTTTCTAATCCATTACAAGTAATCATCTAAGATCAAGAAACCTTTGTTATATATAGTAGGTTATCTTTCTTATTCAAGGTAATATTCATATTCAAACTTTGATTCAATTTCTATAACTATAAACTATCTTAATTCGAGTAAAAATCTTACTTGAACTTGTTTTTGTGTCATGATCCTACTTCAAGAACTTTCAAGCCATCCAAGATCCTTTGAAGCTAGATCATTTCTTGTCACTTCCAGTAGGTTTACCTACTAAAATTGAGGTAGTAATGATGTTCATAACATCATTCGATTCATATATATAAAACTATCTTATTCGAAGGTTTAAACTCGTAATCACTAGAACATAGTTTAGTTAATTCTAAACTTGTTCGCAAACAGAAGTTAATCCTTCTAACTTGACTTTTAAAATTAACTAAACACATGTTCTGTATCTATATGATATGCAAACTTAATGATTTAAAACCTGGAAACACGAAAAACACCGTAAAACCGGATTTACGCCGTCGTAGTAACACCGCGGGCTGTTTTGGGTTAGTTAATTAAAAACTATGATAAAATTTGATTTAAAAGTTGTTATTCTGAGAAAATAATTTTTATTATGAACATGAAACTATATCCAAAAATTATGGTTAAACTCAAAGTGGAAGTATGTTTTCTAAAATGGTCATCTAGACGTCGTTCTTTCGACTGAAATGACTACCTTTACAAAAATGACTTGTAACTTATTTTTCCGACTATAAACCTATACTTTTTCTGTTTAGATTCATAAAATAGAGTTCAATATGAAACCATAGCAATTTGATTCACTCAAAACGGATTTAAAATGAAGAAGTTATGGGTAAAACAAGATTGGATAATTTTTCTCATTTTAGCTACATGAAAATTGGTAACAAATCTATTCCAACCATAACTTAATCAACTTGTATTGTATATTATGTAATCTTGAGATACCATAGACACGTATACAATGTTTCGACCTATCATGTCGACACATCTATATATATTTCGGAACAACCATAGACACTCTATATGTGAATGTTGGAGTTAGCTATACAGGGTTGAGGTTGATTCCAAAATATGTATAGTTTGAGTTGTGATCAATACTGAGATACGTATACACTTGGTCGTGGATTGATTCAAGATAATATTTATCGATTTATTTCTGTACATCTAACTGTGGATAACTAGTTGTAGGTTACTAACGAGGACAGCTGACTTAATAAACTTAAAACATCAAAATATATTAAAAGTGTTGTAAATATATTTTGAACATACTTTAATATATATGTATACATTGTTATAGGTTCGTGAATCAACAGTGGCCAAGTCTTACTTCTCGACGAAGTAAAAATCTGTGAAAGTGAGTTATAGTCCCACTTTTAAAATCTAATATTTTTGGGATGAGAATACATGCAGGTTTTATAAATGATTTACAAAATAGACACAAGTACGTGAAACTACATTCTATGGTTGAATTATCGAAATCGAATATGCCCCTTTTTTTTAAGTCTGGTAATCTAAGAATTAGGGAACAGACACCCTAATTGACGCGAATCCTAAAGATAGATCTATCGGGCCCAACAAGCCCCATCCAAAGTACCGGATGCTTTAGTACTTCGAAATTTATATCATATCCGAAGGGTGTCCCGGAATGATGGGGATATTCTTATATATGCATCTTGTTAATGTCGGTTACCAGGTGTTCACCATATGAATGATTTTTATCTCTATGTATGGGATGTGTATTGAAATATGAAATCTTGTGGTCTATTATTACGATTTGATATATATAGGTTAAACCTATAACTCACCAACATTTTTGTTGACGTTTAAAGCATGTTTATTCTCAGGTGAATATTAAGAGCTTCCGCTGTTGCATACTAAAATAAGGACAAGATTTGGAGTCCATGTTTGTATGATATTGTGTAAAAACTACATTCAAGAAACTGATTTCGATGTAACATATTTGTATTGTAAACCATTATGTAATGGTCGTGTGTAAACAGGATATTTTAGATTATCATTATTTGATAATCTACGTAAAGCTTTTAAACCTTTATTTATGAAATAAAGGTTATGGTTTGTTTTAAAAATGAATGCAGTCTTTGAAAAACGTCTCATATAGAGGTCAAAACCTCGCAACGAAATCAATTAATATGGAACGTTTTTAATCAATAAGAACGGAACATTTCAGTAACCCTGGTAGATCATCTGGAAATACTTCGGGAAAGTCTGACACAATGGGAATATCGATTACCTGCTTCTTTTCTTTCTTAACATCAATTACATAAACTAAGAACGAATCACACCCTTTCGATCAGTGATATTTTGAATGATCAAACGGTGGTTTTAGATCTTCTGCCTGAATTAGCCAGTATTCATAATACTTTTAATGTGTGTTATCTACGTAAGTGTAAGGTAGAGGATGAGACGCAACTTTTACCGTTGAAAGATTTAAAGGTTGATTTGAGTAAGAAGTTGGTGGAAGATCCGATTCGTATAGTTGATTGTAATATAACTAAGTTGATAAAGATACAGATTCCAATGGTGTTGATTGAGTGGAAGCATAGTTTGGGGTCGAATCTTACGTGGGAGACAGAAGAGTTAATGAAGACTCGCTAACCTCATTTGTTTAACCAAGACCAGATCTCGAGGACGGAATCTCTTTAAGGGGGTGGATTTGTAACAGACTGAAACCCGAGCTAGTTGTAAGTGAACTATTTTGCCCTTGGGGTTTTATTATGTGTTTTATATGCTTTTATTTTAATTATGTGAATAGTGTTATTTTATTATTTGGTTAAGACCAGTTTGTGACAAGGGTTACAGATCAGGTTTGTTTATTTAATTTGGACTCCCTTAGGAGCGCCTGACGAGGTACGTAAGATTTCAGATAACTGATAAATACCCGTGGGTTGAGGGGTATGGGTTTTAACCTTACCCATTTTCATTTCCTAAATTTGTGTCAAATTGGGATTGAAGTTAAGTTTTTGTCAAAATGGGTTTTGATGTCAAATTGGTGCAATTTGTTGTTATTTTGATGTAATACTTGTGGGTTTATGTCCCAAAAGGTTTTATAAACAAGATGTGGTAAGTTTTGAGGTCGAAAACGAGTCCATGATCGATATTTGGTATTTTTGGATCAAACCCATCACTTTTTCAATTTTAGCAGCTCAAGAAACACACTCAGTCGCGTGTCTTTTGGAAGTGGGCTGTGTCTACACACTCGGCCGTGTGTCTTTTGAATTGGGCCGTGTGTCTACACACTCGATAGTGTGTCTTTTGAAAGGACAGTCGGTCGAGTGTCTCTACTCATTCGGCCGTGTGTCATATACACTCGACCGGAATGAAATGTCGGTAGACACTAGCCCGATCAGCTAGGTGTCGTGTGCTCGTATAAGCTGCCGATCCTCGTATTGTCTTATGTTGTATGCTAGTTAGTTGTTAGCATGTTAGTGATGTTGTTTGCATGTGTGGTGCTTATGCGATATCTGTTAGATAGATTCCATTCACTTAGCGTTACGCTAATCCCCCACATTTTCACCCTTGCAGGTTTAGGTACTGCTAGTGGGAATGGGTGCAGGTGTTGATGATATGTTTGACTCTTAAACCCTGATGTGGACTATTGTGAAATGTATTTTGAAATAACGTAACACCGTTGTGTAAACTTAAACTTAATTATGTGGATTTCTGTTGTGATGTATTTAATGTTGTGATTTTAATATATAAGGCTTCCGCTGTATTTAAAAAAAAATGGCCGGTGTTACATAAAGTAGTTTACCATCTGTGGTATCATCTTTCTCATTTTTGTGAGGAAATTGAAGGCATCGTGGTGTAACACCCTGATAATTTTTTTTTGTTTTTATCACAGCGCAAGTACCGAATATTACCAAAATAACCTTAGTTAACGTTTAAAAACCATAGTTGAGAAATCAAGTTAATTAACATTATTACAATATTTTAAAACGACAGTGTTACCTAAAAACATTACAAAAGAGACAACATCAAAGTCTAGCTCATAGTCAAACATGTTTTCTAATTTGTCCGCAACACCCATCCTAATCAGCTGTATCTAAACCTGCAAGGGGTGGAAATGTGAGGGAATTAGCACAATTGCTAAGTGAATGGATATTATCTAACAGACTAAGCATAAGCAACTGAACATGCAAGGGTCACAACTATGCTAACATCCTGAACTAGCATATAACAACAACTGACAATATGAGGATCGGCAGCTTGAACGAGCTCATGACTTAGTTGATCAGGCTACAATCTACAGATAGTCCGCTTTACTGAATCTACTGCATAACCTTCCAGACGCAACACATGCGTCCTTCTATGCTATACTGAACAATCAGTAACATCATGACCCAACCAGGCTACCACGGTCGACCTCACATAAACCCTACCTTGCCTCCTCGGTGGGTTCCCAACCTTGCCTCCTCGGTTGGTGTCCAACTAACAGTGTGCACATAAGATCACAGATAATCAGTCATGCAATCGTCCTAACTAGCATGGAAATATCTAACTACACATGGCAATCATATAGAACATACACATAAATAATAAAGAGTCTGGACAAGTAGCGCGTCAGCTACTTAATACTCTATCCGGAGATAGACCCACTCAATGAATACCAGCAACTAGCTCAGATAATCTATCACTGAGCGGCTTCTTTATCCTTATCACCTGAACATAAGGCAAATCAAGTTAGTTTTTGTCTGTTAACACAAAACAACACAACACAGTAAATCGGTAACAAAAAGCACCACTAAAAAGTTTAATCAACACTTATGCATTTTCAGAATTTACATCTCGATTATCATAAGTCACGCGGGCAACATAACGGCTAGAAAATAGCCAAATCAACAATACTGTAGTTCTGATCTACACCCGTACGGTTGCACATGCATCCGTACGGTTGCAAGTCCATCTGTACGGTTGCATCGTGCATCCGTACGGTTACACACCCACTGCCCGGTTGCACCAAAATCACTGCATCCGTACGGTTGCACAGCGTACCCGTGTGGTTGCAAGCTGCAACCGTACGGTTATGTTCATCAAGCAGCAGCAGCAGCAGAAATGACGGGTTTTCGAACTAAAATCATCCAAATCTCGATTTCTACATGTTTTGACACTAAAATTCGTTATAGCACATAAAGAAACTTAAACCCCAACAGATTATGCCAAATTAACACCAAAATCACAAGATTTGACCAAAAACCCAATTTTGAACCAAAACCTAATTAAAAACATAAAACTCACTGATTTGAACATGAAATCAGTTGAAGTTTACCTTGATTCAAATAATGAAATCACTAGTAACAGATTGCACATAAGGATTCAATACAAAAACGAGATTTAAGAGATTATGGTTCTTGAAAGATGAATTAGGTAAGTGTGTGTGTGAAATGAAATATCCAGAAACTTCACAAAAATGGCTGAAGTCTTGCTTATATATTTATGCTAAACATAATACCCCATCACACACGGGTATTTACCATATCTGATATATTTCATACTTAATTTGACTGTCCTATCGGAGTCCAAATTAAATAAACGAACATGTTCTGTGACCCTTCTTAATCAAATATTAAAATAATATAAAATATTCAACTAAAATAAAAGCATAATTAATCACATAATTATGCCTAAGGGAAAAATAGTCATCTTACATCTAAGCCCTGTCTGACGGTGTTACAAATCTACCCCCTTAAGAAGATTCCGTCCTCGAAATCTGGTCATGATCAAACAGTCGTGGATAACGAGCCTTCATCAGCTCTTCGGTCTCACACGTAAGGTTCGATCCTAAACTATGTTTCCACTCAACAAGCACCATACGGATCTCCTTCTTTCCCAGCTTTGTTAGCTTTCTATCAACAACCCTAACCAGTTCTTCAACTAACTTTTGATTCAAGTCTACCCTCAAATCATCTAATGGAACTAGTTGCGTCTCATCATCGACCTTACACTTTCTAAGATAACAAACATTGAAAGTGTTATGTATCCTTGCTAACTCTGCTGGAAGTTCTAACACAACAGTCCGGTCGTTAACCCTTTGAATAATCTTGAATGGCCCAACGTACCTTGGAGCTAACTTACCTCGCTTACCAAACCTGATAACTCCTTTCCATAGAGAAAATTTCAAGTAAACACGATCACCTATTATTGGACGTCTACGTGGATCGACATACATTTTCTGTCTATCATGTGCTGCTTTCAACTTTTCACGCGCTATCACTACCTTATCTGCTGTTATCTGAACTAATTATGGACCTGCAAACTGTTTCTCTCCGGCTTCTAACCAACAAGTCGGCGTTCTACATTTACGACCATATAACATCTCATAAGGCGGCATGCCAATACTCGAATGATATGTATTATTGTAAGCAAACTCAATTAAAAGTAGATGTATATCCCACAGACCACCATACTCTAACACACATGACCTAAGCATATCCTCTATGTAGCGACCCCGACAAATCGTCAAGTGACGGCGTCGGCTACGTGGGTCCCATTACCTGATTATAAGTCTTTAAGATAACGTTTGACCAAAATATGTCGCCTTCATTTCAAAATAAAGATTGTTTCAAAGTTTACAAGAATTGTTCAACCAAAAGTTAAGTTACAACGTTATAAGTACGATTGAAGTCTAGGCGACACGGTCTAAAGTAAAGTCAAAAGACGCTCCATGAAATGCATGTATACTCGACATCGGATGCAAGTATCAAATAGTAAGCGGAAGCATGTTTCACATATCGTGCAAGACCTGAGAAAAACATAGAAATCTGTCAACGAAAACGTTGGTGAAATCATAGGTTTAGTAAGTAAATTGTATTGAACCACAAGGTTCTTTAAGAATTGTTCAACCAGAATCGTTCACATTCCAAAATAGTATTTGTATCACGAGCACCCAATTATCAAGGCTTAACCGAATCTTCCCTCTGAATTTTGAATTTAGTGTTAGAACTTACACTATACATTGTTGAAATTATATTTCATTCACTAACGGTAGCGAACCGTCTGAATGAGGGTTTGTTAAACCCGTATGGCCACACAACATAATTACACGCTTACACTTACACCCTGCAAGTGGAACTAATGATAATTGGATTGAGGACTTTTGTTCAAACTCGTATGCATCTTTGTATTCGTATTTGTTCACAATGTAAAAGCATGAATAGTAAATAAGTATGAAATGTATGTGTTTCTCAGCCCACGATGTAAAGAATAAAAGTGATTGAAAAAGTGGGACTATGATCTCACCTTGAGTGCAAGAGTTAATAAAGTACTTCAACAAGTAGACGCGTGCAAAGACAAAGCTAGTCTTGACCTAAACATATAGGTTATATCAATAACGGTAAACACAAACGGTCAAAGATGTTCAATTAGTCCTATGGCTCGTTACGACTCGATTATATTAGCATGTGAATCAAATTGTCAAGTTTCATGCAAGATACTAGTAAATAATCATGTTAGAAAGGTTGCATAAGTATTTGGTTAAGTTTGACAAAAAGTCAAACTTGGTCAAAGTCAACGAAAAGTCAACACGTTCGGGTCGGGTCCCGAACTATTTTTCTAAGCTTAGAAGTCATATATGAGCATGTTGGCCAAGTTACATGTTAATCGGAGGTGCGTAGCATAGCAAACATTTTTCGAAATTTGACAAAATAGGTCAGAATCTGACCACGGCATATGCCGCGCCGCGGCCAGATGTGTCGCGCCGCGACATAACACGTGGTCTGGCACCTGGTCAGTTTCAAGGTTCAAGTCTTGGTCAAAACTTCAAATAACCATAAAACGCAAACCGTAAACAACTAGAAGACGTATCTTATACCGTTGGAAAGCTCTTTTGACAAGGAACACAACTAAGCACTTATCATCAAACGACAACATCATTTACAATAGCCGAAAACTCATCAAGTGATCATTAAACGTTCATTTCAAGGTTTCAAGTTCATCAAATGCAATTTGAGTTTCGGGAAACCAATTCACACATATGATATGCCGTTTTGAAGGTAATGGAGCATACATTACAACTAAACACTAACAATTAACATTCCATGGCATTCAAGCATCCAAAAATTCATGTCAAGAACCATCAAACCCTAGTCAAGAATCACAAAATCATTAATCATGTTTTTGAAGTTTTACAAATCAACCTACACATCAAAATGAAGCTAGTGATACTAGTAACACAATTAAAACATGCACTTTAACAATCTAACAACATTAACTCATCCAAAATCAAGGATTAAGCACACCCATCTCAAGTTCATGCTAGTTACTCCAAAAACAACAAATCGAGCAAACCAAACATATATTCATGTTAGACTCGAGCCATAGACACTAACTAACACCATTTCAAATCAAAAACACGAATTTAGAGAAATCTAGAGTTTTAGAAATGTTACCCAAACGAGATGAAGTTGGTATCAAATTGTAGAGGATGAAGAGAGGATTCCAAATATGTAATCGGATTTGTTGTGAGCTTCCAAGATTGAATTTAGATGATGAATGAATGGAATGGGTTTGTGTGTGTGTTCTTGAGATGGAGAGAAAAGGGATGAGGGAGATGATGGAATGGATGAAATGGGTTGACTAGTTGACCTAGTCAACTAGTTTGCCCATTTGGCAACTCCGGTCCCTCGAGTTTCAAAGCGGGTGCGGGATTTAACCGATCGAATATTTTTAAAACGCAAGTTAACGAGAGATGTTATAATTAAATGACGGAATTATTATGAACGTTAGTCAACGGAAACTACGAATTTAAATAACGAAAGGTATTATTTAAAAGAAAAAGACGGTGTTAAAAATAAATTTAACGGAAAAACGCGGGATGTTACACTCTAGTGTCTGTATTGTATGCTCACTCTGACCGTCGGTCTGTGAATGATACGTTGTACTTAGGTTTACCCTCGTTCCCAAACTTTTTTGTAAACTGTTCCAGAAGTTAGACACAAATCTAGAATCCCTGTCGGATACGATAGACAATGGAACCCCGTGTCGACTAACTATCTCTTTCAAATACAACTCTGCCAAAATACTCAACGAAGCCGTCTCTTTTATTACTAGGAAGTGTGCACTCTTCGTCAGTCGATCAACAATTACCCATATCATATCATTACCTCTATGAGATCTAGGTAATTTGGATATAAAATCCATCGTACTATGATCCCATTTCCACTCTGGAATTTTCAACTGCTGTAATGAACCATAGAGTTTCTGATGTTCTGCTTTAACCTGAGCGCAAATATGACATCTTTCTACCAATTGAGCAATATCTTTCTTCATTGTTGGCTACCAATACATCAATTTTATGTCGCTATACATCTTGGTACTACCTGGATGGACAGTCAACCTCGATTTGTGTGCTTCATTTAAGATCAATTTCCTTAAATCTCCAAACATAGGCACCCAAATTCGGTTCTTAAATGACTTAAGTCCCCGGGAATCGTCAATCAATTGGTCCTTGATTTTGGTCATCAATTCAGTCTTTAAGTTCTCCTCTAATAAATCTCGGGCTTGAACTTGTCTTATCTGTTTAATAAGGTCTGAAACTATTTCGGTTCTCATAAATTTCACAGTTTCCACAGTTTTCTTATGAATTAAAGCATCGGCAACAACATTTGATTTGCCCTGGTGATACTTTATTTCACAATCGTAGTCTTTTATAAGTTCCATCCACCTTCTCTGTCGCATATTCAACTCTTTCTGTGTGAAAATATGCTGGAGGCTCTTATGATCTGTACATATCACACACTTTGTACCATATAAGTAGTGTCTCCATAATTTCAATGCAAATACCACAGCTGCCATTTCCAAATCATGAACCGGATAGTTACGTTCGTGTGTCTTTAACTGATGAGAAGCATACGTGATAACTTTATCTCTCTGCATCAATACACACCCCAACCCGACAATCGACGCATGACAATAAACCACAAAGTCATCTGAACCTCCTGGTTATGCTAACACAGGAGCCTGGCACAACAACTATTTCAGGATCTGAAAGGCCTGTTCCTGTTGATCACTCCATCGAAATCTTACATCTTTTCTGGTTAACTTGGTCATCGGACCTGCTATTTTAGAAAAATCTTTTATAAACCGGCGATAATTACCCACAAGACCCAAGAAACTCTTAACTTCCGTCGGTGTCTTCGGTGAATTCCAACCCATTATGTAACATCCGTCCCACATCGGTTGGAGAGGGGAACGAAGCATGCCTTATAAGGGTGTAGAGACCTATCCTAGCATGATGCGTTTTGGGACCACAAGCGCAGCTGATCCCATGAGAACTCTGCAGTTAAGCGTGCTCAGGCGAGAGCACTACCAGGATGGGTGACCTCCTGAGAAAGTGCTCGTCGTGTTTGGTCGCCAAGAAAAATCCGTGCACCTACAGGCAAAGCGGACAATATCATGCTACGGGAAACGTGTTACCTGGGATGTTACAGATGGTATCAGAGCCAGGCCCCGGACCAAACGTGCACAGCGAGGACGCTGTGTCTCATTAGGGAGGAGGATTGTAATATCCGTCCCACATCCGTTGGAGAGGAGAACGAAGCATGCCTTATAAGGGTGTGGAGACCTTTCCTAGCATGACGCGTTTTGGAACCACAAGCGCAGCAGATCCCATGAGAACTCTGTAGTTAAGCGTGCTCAGGCGAGAACACTACCAGGATGGGTGACCTCCTGGGAAAGTGCTCGTCGTGTTTAGTCGCCAAGAAAAATTTGTGCACCTACGGGCAAAGCGAACAATATCATGCTACGGGGAACGTGTTACCTGGGATGTTACACATTACCGCTTCTATTTTTTACGGATCCACTTTAATACCTACTTCACAAATAACATGACCCAGAAACTGCACCTGTCGAAGCCAAAACTCACATTTTGAGAATTTAGCGTATAACTGTTCTTTCTTTAACAACTCTAACACTAATCGATGATGTGTCGCATGATCAGCCTCTGTCTTTGAATACACCAATATATCATCGATAAATACAATAACAAACTGATCAAAATATGGTTCACAAACCCTGTTGACCAGATCCATAAAGACTGATGGAGCATTCGTCAACCCAAATGGCATAACCAAGAACTCGTAATGCCCATATCTCGTTCTGAACACTGTCTTTGGTATATCTGGTTCTGCAACCCGAACCTAATTATACCCGGATCTAAGATCTATTTTTGAAAAGCACGACGTACCTTAAAGCTGGTCAAACATATCATCGACTCTAGGCAAAGGATACTTGTTCTTAACCATCCTCTTATTCAACTCTTGATAATCTATACGCATTCTCAGAGTACCATCTTTCTTCTTTACAAACAACACCGGCACACCCCACGACAAAGAACTCGGTCTTATAAAACCTATGTCTAACAATTCTTGTATATGAGACATCATCTCTCTGATTTTAGAAGGTGCTAACCTATAAGGAGCCTTAGCTATTGGATTTGTTCCCAGAACCAACTCAATCTTATACTCTACTTCTCTTACCGGCGACAACCCCGGTAACTCATCAGGAAATACCTTAGGAAATTTTGAAACCACCAGAATATCAGTAACAGATCTCTTCTCTATCTTAGCATCAATAACATAAGCTATAAAAGACTCACCACCCTTAGAAAGTGACTTCTTTTCCTTCATCATAGAAATCAATGGAAAACAGAACCCACCACGTTCCCCTCGGGCCACAACTCGAGTTCCATCATTCAAACGAAAGGTCACAATCTTATTGTCACACTTAATGTGGGCCTTATGTAGGCTCATCCAATTCATCCCTATTACTACGTCAAAACTAGGGATAGGCAACACTAAACAGGACATAGCAAGCGACCTACCATTAATTTCTATACTAGCCCCTGACACATACGTTGTGACTGGTACCGTCTTACCATCAGCTACCTCTACTCTAACAGGCTCAGGAAGCACAGTAGCAGGTAACCCTAACTTAGTACAGAAATCTATAGACATCAACATCCTATTTGCACTCGAATCAAACAATACTCTAGCAGGTATTGAGTTGATCAACAACATATCGGTTATGACGTCATCATTATTAGTAACAGCCTCCACTGTCATCTGAATGGCCCTTGCTTCCGCAGTCGGTGGGTTCTTTCTCTTCTATCCACTAGAGGCTGTGGACCCACCGACAGATGCCTAACATGCCCCTGACACTGCCTCGGAACTTGCGCCCTTGCGTTTCCGAATCCCCAAATAAATGAGGGTATTTCTTTTGCATTTGATCTTGCCTTTCCCAAGTAAACTCGGGCCCCCTTTTGGCATTCAAACGGACTTTAACGATCGGGATTCTACTTTGTTTTAGCGTCCTGATGGAGGTGTCCACAATTTCAACAGGTTCCTCCACAAAATGAAGTTTGTCATCAATAGTAAGCTCCTCGAGGGGGATGACGATATCGGGTTCGGCAAGGCACTTTTTCAAGTTGGATACATGGAAAGTAGGATGAACGGAGCTCAGTTGAGGCGGAATATTTAAACGATAAGCAACAGTTCCAACACGCTCCAAGATTTCTAAAGGACCAATATACCGCGGATTTAGTTTCCCGCGTTTCCCGAAACGGATTACACCTTTGCAAGGTGCGACTTTTAACATTACGCGGTCACCGACTTGAAATTCGAGGTCGTTGCGTCTTTTGTCGGTATAGCTCTTTTGACGACTCCGGGCCGTCCGGAGCCTATCTCGGATTTGAACGATCTTCTCGGTGGTTTCGTGAATGAGTTCGGGTCCGGTGATTTGTGTGTCGCCTACTTCGGCCCAACAAAGAGGAGAACGACATTTTCGGCCATATAACGCTTCAAAAGGTGCGGCTTTAATACTCGCGTGATAACTATTGTTGTAAGAGAACTCGGCTAGTGGCAAATGCTTTTCCTAAGCTTTTCCGACATCGACATCGCACGCTCGTAACATGTCTTCCAAGGTTTGAATTGTGCGTTCGCTTTGTCCATCGGTTTGTGGATGATATGCGGTGCTCATGTCTAAACGCGTTCCCAACGCTTCTTGTAAGGTACCCCAAAATCTAGAAATAAAATGGCCATCTAGATCAGAAATAATCGATAAAGGCACACCGTGACGGGCTACGATCTCCTTAATGTAAAGTTGTGCAAGTTTTTCCATTTTATCGGTTTCCTTCATGGCTAGGAAGTGGGCGGATTTGGTGTGATGGTCAACAATAACCCAAATGGTATCATAACCGCCCGTCATTTTTGGTAGCTTGGTGATGAAGTCCATCGTTATTCTTTCCCACTTCTATTGCGGGATTTCTGGTTGTTGAAGTAATCCGGATGGCCTTTGGTGTTCGGCTTTGACTTTAGAACAAGTTAAACACTTAGCCACATAAGTAGCAACGTCCCTTTTAATGTTCGACCACCAATATTGTTCTTTGAGGTCGTGGTACATGTTGTTGGCACTGGGATGAATCGAATACCTTAACTTATGGGCTTCGTCTAAAATAAGGCTTCGTAAATTCCCATAACTAGGCACCCAAATCCTTCCGGTGAAATATCAGAGTCCGGTGTCCTTAACTTCGAATCGTAAGGCGAGAATGTTCAAGTGTTCAAGAGAGATGTTTTCATCCTTGAGAGCCTCATCTTGGGCTACCCAAATTTGACTATTGAGATTGGTGTGAATGGTGATGTTTAAAGCTCGGACACGAAGAGGCACCATTCTTTCTTTATGACTTAAGGCATCGGCTACTACATTCGCCTTCCCAGGATGGTAATGAAGCTCGCAATTGTAATCGTTCAAAGTTTCAATCTACCTTCGTTGTCTCATGTTTAGTTGCTTTTGGTCGAAGATGTGTTGGAGGCTTTTGTGATCGGTGAAGATAGTACTCTTGGTTCCATAAAGATAGTGTCTCCACATTTTAAGTGCAAAGAAAACGGCTCTGAGTTTGAGATCATGTGTCGTGTAGTTCCGTTCATGAATTTTTAGTTGTCGGGAGTCATAAGCAATAGCTTTCGTTCGTTGCATCAACACACACCCAAAACCATGTTTCGAGGCATCGCAATATACAACAAAGTCATCATTGCCTTCGGGAAAAGACAAAATAGGTGCAGTGGTTAGCTTTGTCTTCAAGATTTGAAATGCGGATTCTTATTCGGTTGCCCAAATGAATTTTCTTCCCTTATGCGTTAACGTGGTTAGAGGATGAGCAACCAAGGAGAAATCTTTG
This sequence comes from Rutidosis leptorrhynchoides, assembly GCF_046630445.1. Lineage (NCBI taxonomy): Eukaryota > Viridiplantae > Streptophyta > Magnoliopsida > Asterales > Asteraceae > Rutidosis > Rutidosis leptorrhynchoides. Next base: position 299,791,804 of record NC_092338.1, on the reverse strand, counting down.
ATGAACCTGCGATAGTATCCGGAGAGACCCAAAAATTGACGAATGTGAGTAGGAGTAGTAGGAGTCTCCCATTTACTAATGGCTTCGATTTTTGATGGATCGACCTTTATACCTTGATCACTTACAACATGACCAAGAAATTGAACTTCCTTCAACCGAAATTCACACTTGGAGAATTTGGTATAGAGTCGTTCTTGTCTCAAGAGTTCAAGCACAAGTCGGAGATGCTCTTCGTGTTCTTCTTCGCTTTTAGAATAGACCAAAATATCATCGATGAACACGATAACGAATTTGTCGAGGTATGGTTTGCACACGCGGTTCATGAGGTCCATGAACACTGCCGGTGCGTTAGTTAGACCAAATGGCATTACAAGAAATTCATAACTACCATAACGAGTCCGAAAAGCAGTTTTGGAGATATCTTCCCCCTTAACCCTTAGTTGATGATAACCCGAGCGGAGATCGATTTTTAAATATACACAAGACCCTTGTAGTTGATCAAAGAGGTCATCAATGCGAGGAAGAGTATATCGGTTCTTAACCGTCAATTTGTTTAGTTCACGATAATCAATGCACATTCGTAGGAATCCATCTTTCTTCTTAACGAATAAAATCGGAGCTCCCCATGGTGAATGGCTAGGTTGAATAAAACCACGGTCAAGTAGTTCTTGGATTTGACTTTGTAATTCTTGCATCTTGAATGGAGCAAGTCTATATGGTGCACGTGCTAAGGGTGAGGCTCCCGGAATAAGATCGATTTGAAATTCAACCGGTCGATGAGGTGGGAGACCCGGCAATTCGTCGGGAAATACATCGAAAAAGTCACTAACAATTGGCACATCATCGATATGCTTCTCATCGGACTCTACTTTCTTAACGTGGGAAAGGATCCCAAAACAACCCTTACGGAGTAGTTTTCTAACTTTAAGGCACGAGACGAGGTTGAGTCCGGTGCAACTCTTATCGCCATAAACAATCAAGGGTTCACCGTTCTCGATAGGAATTCAGATTGCGTTAAGATCACAAAGGATGTGAGATTTCGTTTTGACTTACCAATTCATACCGATTATTACATCGAAGCTCCCTAGTTCCATGGGTATCAAGTCAATTTCTAACTCATTACCCAAAATGTTTAACGTACACCCCCGGTAATATGTGTCGGCGCTTAATAGGTTCCCGTTGGCCACCTCAATGGCATAAGTACTATCTAGCGGGAGTGGTGGAGTGCAAAGAGTATGAGTCAAAGTCTTGGATTCAAAGCATTTATCGGCACCCAAATCGAATAAGCATGTAACATAAGAGTTGTTGAGAAGAAACGTACCCGTGACTAGTTCATTGTCATCCCGGGCCTCTTGGGCGTTATTGTTGAAAGCTCGGTCGCGTGTGTTGGGGTTGGCTTTCTTCTTTGGGCATTCATTCCTATAATGACCCGTTTGGCCACATTCGTAACAAGTGACCGTCTTTGGCGCATTTGGCCCCTTTCGAGCGACGGGGGCGGCACTTTTACAATCATTGGCCCTATGGCCAATTTCTTGGCACCGGTGGCAAATTAGCTTGCCACATTCACCAAAGTGATGCTTGTTGCATTTGTTGCAAAGAGGTAGGTTTCCGGCATAACCCTTCTTGCCGTCGGAGGTGAAAGGCTTCTTGGCGAAGTTGTTGTTATTACTTGTTTGGGGGACTTCCCATTTTATTTTGTTGCTGCCCGATTTATCCTCGGCTTTAGGTGCCGGTACTATGATTTCGTCCACCGTTTCTATCAATTGGTGGGCCATCTTCAAAGCTTCTTAATGATTAGCGGGTTTGGATGACATTACCCCGTGTTTGATGCTCTTTGGAAGACCATCCATGTAAAGTTCAAATCTTAGGGACTCGGGAGTCACGAGAGCCGGACACATTAAAGCTAGCTCGGAGAATCGTTGATTATAGGCCTTGAGATCGTTTCTGACCGCTTTTAAGTTTCTTAGCTCTTGTTCGAGCCTTCGGATTTCTTCACGTGGAAAATATTCGATGATCATCTTTTCTCTTAGTTCGGCCCAAGAGAGAGCGTGGGCTTCATCGGTACCCACCGATTGCACATAAGTGTTCCACCAAGTGAGAGCGACAACGGCGAAAGTGTGAGTGGAGTATTTGACCTTGTCTTGGTCCTGACAACCGCTTATGCTAAAGACGGCTTCCGTTTGCTCAAACCATCGGGTGAGCACAACCGGTCCCCCGGTTCCATCAAAAGTGTGAGGTTTGCACCCCATGAAGGCTTTGTAGGAGCACCCTTCGCTTGAGTTACCGGCTCTTTGATTGTTGTTGTTGTGGTTGTTGTTATTGTTGTTGTTGGAGGAGTGACCGGCCATGGCCGTATCCACGGCGGTGGCTATCATCTGTTGAAGAGCTTGTTCGGGTGTCTCATGGCGTGGTATACGGCGAGGAGGCATTGTTCCTTCAAAACACAAGAATATCGTTGATTAGTATTCTTAATAATACTAACCGTGATATGGAATAAGGATAGAGAGAAAATTTTCCTTGACTCACCTTAAATTCTTTATGTCGTAATGTCGGAACGTTCATATGAGTCACCGTAATATAATCCTGGAAATTATATTACCCTGATTTATATGTGCATTCGACATTATTTCATATAGTCAAGGTGGCGTGTCAATCAAATTAAACAACGTGAGATTAAGATGAAATAAGAGTTAGATATGAGTAGAAACATTCGAGTATAAATGCACAAGTAGTCAAGTAATTCCTACTTCAAGTCTATATGCCGGTTGTAGTCTAGATTCACTAATGTACCCTATGACTCGGGGTTGACACCAATGAACTCGAAATCCCTACAACCAACGCTCTGATACCATCTGTAGTGACCCGAAAAAATCGTCATTGACTGCGCCGTCTACTTAGGTCCCGTTACGTAGTCATAAGTCTTTAAAACGGACGTTTTACCCAAAATATGTCGCATTCATTTCAAATGTAAAGATGTTTCAAGTTTACAAAAGTAGTTCAATGACTAGTACATTACAACGTTCAAAGTACAAATGAAACCTATGCGACACAATTTAAAAGTAAGTCAAAAGACGCTCCATGTATGCATATATATACTCGACATCCAAATCAAGTATCAAAATAGTGAGTGGAAGCATGTATCACAAAACGTTCAAGGACCTGAGAAAAACATAGAAAATCTGTCAATGAAAACGTTGGTGAAATCATAGGTTTAAGTAAGTAAGTAAGTACAAATGAATCACAAGATTTATTACATTGAAATAATAGTAAACCATTCTAAAATTAGTTATCACGAGCACCCAATTATCAAGGCTTAACTTTCCATCCATAGAACCCTATCACAATAGTGTTAGAACATACACTGTTTCTCAAAAATATATTTCATCCGTAGACGGTAGCGAACCGTCCGAATGAGGGTTTGTCAAACCAATATGGCCATACAACATAAGTTCTCACTCACACCCGGCAAGTGTAACTAATGATAATCGAATTGAGGATTTTGTTCTAACTCGTATGTAGAATGTTTGTTTTCATACTTGTGTTCACTTTGTAAAATGAAACGTTTATGTTTTCTCATCTCGAATGTAAGTTTAAAAGAGTAAAAGTGGGACTATGATCTCACCTTGGGTGCATGAGTAAATAAAGTACTTCTCAAAGTAACGTGTGCAAGAACGAGTGCTATTCTTGACCTAAAGAAGTAGGTTGTATCAATAACGGTAAACACGGTTGGTCAAAGTTGTTCAATTAGTCATATGGCTCGTTACGACTCGATTATATAGTATGTGGATCAATTTGTCAAGTTTCATGCAAGATACTAGTATAAAAGCATGTTAGAACGATTGCATAAACATTTGGTTAAATTTGATTAAAAGTCAACTTTGGTCGGGTCAAAGTCAACGAAAAAGTCAACACGTTCGGGTCGGGTCTCGAACTATTTTTCTGAGGTTTTTAATTATATATAAGCATGTTAGAACAAGTTACATGGTAATCGGAGGTGCGTAGCATGGTTAACATTTTTCGTAAAAGTGCCAAACGGGGCAGACTCTGAAACACGGCAAATGCCGCGCCGCGACAGGGGATGGTCGCGCCATGACATTACCCTGGGTCTGATTCCTGATCTGCTGGTCTGCTGAATTCGTTCAAGTTTAGAACCAAAACTTAAATTATCATAACTTATGAACCGAAAACATTCAAAAATCATGCCATACATCGTTGGAAAGGTAATTTGACGAGGAACAGAACTAACATATTTCATCAATCAAAAACATCATTTACAATAAACAAAACCAAGTTGGAAGCTCATTAAATACCCACCATTAATGCTTTCAAGTTCATAAATGCACATTTGTGATTCGGGAATTAAATGCATACATATAATGCGCCATTTTGTAGGTAATCATGCATACAATGCTAATAAACACTTACAATTAACCTTGCAAAGCATTCAATGCATTTAAATTCCATTTTACTTCTATCAAACCCTAACCCAAAATCACAAAATCAATAATGATGTTAATGAAGTGTTCTTAATCAACCTACATATCAAATTGAAGCTAGTGATGCTAGTAACACATTTAATACATGCACTTTTAACATCTATCAACATTTAAGCAACCAAATCTTAAAATCAAACACACCCATTTTAAGTTTAAGCTAGTTACATCAAAATAACATTTTAAGTTTAAGCTAGTTACATCAAAATAACAAGATCAAGCATATAAATCATATATTCATGTTAGACTTGAGCCATAAATACTAATTAACACTTTTATAAGTTAAAAATATTAAGAACAAAAAATCTAGTATTTTTAGAAAGTTACCCAAAGTAGATGAAATTGGTATGAAATTGAAGAGGAAGATGCAAGGATTCCAAATATATAATTTGTTTTGAAAAACACTTGCTAGATCGGATTTAGATGATGAATTTTGTTGAGTGAGTTGAGAGAAAATGGAAGTATCAAAAGTTAGAAAGAGGAGGTGAATGGATGAGTGGAGGAGAAGGGTTTGACTAGTTGACCTAGTCAAACCTTTTGTCCTTTGGCAAGTTTAGTCCCTCAAGTTTGAAGCAGGTGCGTGAATTACCTAAACGAATTATTTTAAAATCGCATATTAACGGAAGATGTTAAAATTATATAACGGACTTTAGAATAAATAAACGAAAAGTAAACGGAAAAAGGCGGGATGTTACATGTTGATACTGCTATTACTGCCATGCTATGTACTGTTGTAGACGCTCTAGACTGCTGTAGTTACTATGCCTGATTACGTGCTTGCTACCCGTCTGCTTTTCGCTATACCGACTTGGAAAACTTATCTTTCCTAGTTCAGATGTTTTTCTGAACCATTTTCCCACTCGTCTAACCCTAAGAACTAGTATTGTAATCCACATGTTACTACCGTTCCACCGTTCCAGAGATTGAAACGTTACTTCATGCAATTTAGGACGAGTACCCCTCGGATTACACGCCCACTAAGGTTGATCCTCGGAGGAGGAGATATGTGAGGACTTGCCGGAGTAACCGTACCCCGAGCTCACCCTAATTAGCCGCGTACAATGTATGAACATCAGAAGGTTGTTCAGTTTCCGCAAGCTGACCCATATCCCATACGCTTTCAAGACCGTCACTTATCTCTTCCATTCTTCACCACTACTCGATGATCTAACGAAACTTCTGGACTTAGGTCCCTAACACTCTTAGGAATTGGAGAAGTCAGGAGGACATCTCCTTTCACAAGGTCAGAGTGCCTTCTACTGATACTCAGCCATACCCGAAGACTTGGGAGTCGCCTCGAGACATATCGTATTACAACTTGCTACACGTACAACTAGACGTGAGACCCAGATTGAATTTCTAGAAAGGAACCTAACGACATTACCTGAACCCGAACATTTTGAAGAAATTTCGGGACATTTAGGCATTGATGCATGACCTACGGAACCTACGCACCCACACCGAGAAACCATGAGATTAATTATGTAGATTTTGTTTTGAGATAGCATAGATAAAGCACCGTTAGGTGAAATTGAGTAGAACTTGAAGCGAACACGTTACATTTGAAATGTCCCGTTCTTATTGATTAAAAACGTTCCATATTAATTGATTTCGTTGCGAGGTTTTGACCTCTATATGAGACGTTTTTTTCAAAGACTGCATTCATTTTTTAAAACAAACCATAACCTTTATTTCATAGATAAAGGTTTTAAAAAGCTTTACGTAGATTATCAAATAATGATAATCTAAAATATCCTGTTTACACACGACCATTACATAATGGTTTACAATACAAATATGTTACAACAAAATAAGTTTCTTGAATGCAGTTTTTACACAATATCATACAAGCATGGACTCCAAATCTCGTCCTTATTTAAGTGTGCGACAGCGGAAGCTCTTAATAATCACCTGAGAATAAACATGCTTAAAACGTCAACAAAAATGTTGGTGAGTTATAGGTTTAACCTATATATATCAAATCATAATAATAGACCACAAGATTTCATATTTCAATACACATCCCATACATAGAGATAAAAATCATTCATATGGTGAACACCTGGTAACCGACATTAACAAGATGCATATATAAGAATATCCCCATCATTCCGGGACACCCTTCGGATATGATATAAATTTTGAAGTACTAAAGCATCCGGTACTTTGGATGGGGCTTGTTGGGCCCGATAGATCTATCTTTAGGATTCGCGTCAATTAGGGTGTCTGTTCCCTAATTCTTAGATTACCAGACTTAATAAAAAGGGGCATATTCGATTTCGATAATTCAACCATAGAATGTAGTTTCACGTACTTGTGTCTATTTTGTAAATCATTTATAAAACCTGCATGTATTCTCATCCCAAAAATATTAGATTTTAAAAGTGGGACTATAACTCACTTTCACAGATTTTTACTTCGTCGGGAAGTAAGACTTGGCCACTGGTTGATTCACGAACCTATAACAATATATACATATATATCAAAGTATGTTCAAAATATATTTACAACACTTTTAATATATTTTGATGTTTTAAGTTTATTAAGTCAGCTGTCCTCGTTAGTAACCTACAACTAGTTGTCCACAGTTAGATGTATAGAAATAAATCGATAAATATTATCTTGAATCAATCCACGACCCAGTGTATACGTATCTCAGTATTGATCACAACTCAAACTATATATATTTTGGAATCAACCTCAACCCTGTATAGCTAACTCCAACATTCACATATAGAGTGTCTATGGTTGTTCCGAAATATATATAGATGTGTCGACATGATAGGTCAAAACATTGTATACGTGTCTATGGTATCTCAAGATTACATAATATACAATACAAGTTGATTAAGTTATGGTTGGAATAGATTTGTTACAAATTTTCACGTAGCTAAAATGAGAAAAATTATCCAATCTTGTTTTACCCATAACTTCTTCATTTTAAATCCGTTTTGAGTGAATCAAATTGCTATGGTTTCATATTGAACTCTATTTTATGAATCTAAACAGAAAAAGTATAGGTTTATAGTCGGAAAAATAAGTTACAAGTCGTTTTTGTAAAGGTAGTCATTTCAGTCGAAAGAACGACGTCTAGATGACCATTTTAGAAAACATACTTCCACTGTTTAACCATAATTTTTGGATATAGTTTCATGTTCATAATAAAAATCATTTTCTCAGAATAACAACTTTTAAATCAAAGTTTATCCTTGTTTTTAATTAACTAACCCAAAACAGCCTGCGGTGTTACTACGACGGCGTAAATCCGGTTTTACGGTGTTTTTCGTGTCTCCAGGTTTTAAATCATTAAGTTAGCATATCATATAGATATAGAACATGTGTTTAGTTGATTTTAAAAGTCAAGTTAGAAGGATTAACTTTTGTTTGCGAACAAGTTTAGAATTAACTAAACTATGTTCTAGTGATTACAAGTTTAAACCTTCGAATAAGATAGCTTTATATGTATGAATTGAATGATGTTATGAACATCATTACTACCTTAAGTTCCTTGGATAAACCTACTGGAAAAGTGAAAAATGGATCTAGCTTCAACGGATCCTTGGATGGCTCGAAGTTCTTGAAGCAGAATCATGACACGAAAACAAGTTCAAGTAAGATCATCACTTGAAATAAGATTGTTATAGTTATAGAAATTGAACCAAAGTTTGAATATGATTAGTACCTTGTATTAGAATGATAACCTACTGTAAGAAACAAAGATTTCTTGAGGTTGGATGATCACCTTACAAGATTGGAAGTGAGCTAGCAAACTTGAAAGTATTCTTGATTTTATGTAACTAGAACTTGTAGAATATATGAAGAACACTTAGAACTTGAAGATAGAACTTGAGAGAGATCAATTAGATGAAGAAAATTGAAGAATGAAAGTGTTTGTAGGTGTTTTTGGTCGTTGGTGTATGGATTAGATATAAAGGATATGTAATTTTGTTTTCATGTAAATAAGTCATGAATGATTACTCATATTTTTGTAATTTTATGAGATATTTCATGCTAGTTGCCAAATGATGGTTCCCACATGTGTTAGGTGACTCACATGGGCTGCTAAGAGCTGATCATTGGAGTGTATATACCAATAGTACATACATCTAAAAGCTGTGTATTGTACGAGTACGAATACGGGTGCATACGAGTAGAATTGTTGGTGAAACTGAACGAGGATGTAATTGTAAGCATTTTTGTTAAGTAGAAGTATTATGATAAGTGTATTGAAGTCTTTCAAAAGTGTATAAATACATATTAAAACACTACATGTATATACATTTTAACTGAGTCGTTAAGTCATCGTTAGTCGTTACATGTAAGTGTTGTTTTGAAACCTTTAGGTTAACGATCTTGTTAAATGTTGTTAACCCAATGTTTATAATATCAAATGAGATTTTAAATTATTATATTATCATGTATGAATATCTCTTAATATGATATATATACATTAAATGTCTTTACAACGATAATCGTTACATATATGTCTCGTTTAAAAATCATTAAGTTAGTAGTCTTGTTTTTACATATGTAGTTCATTGTTAATATACTTAATGATATGTTTACTTATCATAGTATCATGTTAACTATATATATATCCATATATATGTCATCATATAGTTTTTACAAGTTTTAACGTTCGTGAATCACCGGTCAACTTGGGTGGTCAATTGTCTATATGAAACATATTTCAATTAATCAAGTCTTAACAAGTTTGATTGCTTAACATGTTGGAAACATTTAATCATGTCAATATCAATCTCAATTAATATATATAAACATGGAAAAGTTCGGGTCACTACAACATTGACCATATGGAGTGATGTTGGAATGAACGTACGATTTAGTACAATATAATGTCGCCAGGCCAACGTGATTGTGTTGAAGTAAATCATGCAGAAGTCCCAATGTTACTAAATAAGGAATATGAAGCGATTCAAAGGAAATTTTTGGTGGAAACCACTTGAGTATACACATTATGGTCTGCTAGAGGTAGGGAAAGGATAACCACTTAGCCCAGGTACTGTACAAGCAGGGCCTTGATTGCAGAATTGATAACCCGAAAATTTGTTATAGATATAGACACCCTGGACACTTAAGGAAAAAGTTCTCAAATAGGGAAAAACTTTGGACCTACTTGCGGTAGAGCAATCGTTATCTGAGCTATGGAGACTCACATGGATCATGATTTTAGTTAGTGTACGTTTTGTCACAATGTTTTATTGTCTCGAGGTTGTTTAATACTAGAGCGATAGAAACCTTATATCTAAGAACCTTAGTGTTATGACTAATAAGCCATTAACAACCATGAGAGTTAAGTATTCTATAGGACAAGCTAATGGTAAGCTGGCAGAGATAAAGGAATAATTTAAGGTAGTACCTTAAAAATTAATAGGTGGGTCATTTGGAGATGACCTCATGTCAACAAAACTTGGAAGTTTTAAAGTAGTAGTTGGAAAGGATTAGTTACCTACGCACAAGCAGATGTTATCTGAGAAGATTGATAGAATTTTTCAAGGTGGTATAATAAGATTTAGTTGGAATAAACCTTAAGATTAACCTAACACCCATCAAGTTAGGAAACTTGATGTAAAAGTTGGAATGGACTCTAGGATTTACCTATTACTCATCAAGTTAGGAAGCTTTGACGAACTAGCTGGAACGAACTGGCTTTCAAGGATGAAAGCGAAAATTATTTATAGTAAGAAGATTATTCGTATACCTCGCGAGAATGGTGAGCCAAAAACCATCTGGGTTACTTCAACGACCTGAGATCCCACAATGGAAATGGGAAGGGATGATAATGGATTTCATCCCGAAGCTACCGAAAACAGTAGGCAGTTATGGCACTATCTGGGTTATCGTTGACCGCCTCACCAAATCTGCTCACTTTCTAGCCATTAAAGAAACCGATGCAATGGATAAACTTTCACAACGATACATAAAGAAAATTGTATCCCGTCACTTCAGCGATTCAGATTCTATGATAAAGACTACCCAAGAATCTTATCTGATACTCATTCTTACGCGACTCTAAATCCTAACTTATTCCGAGAGATTTCTTATTCGATGATAATCACACCGTCATCCTTCTGACTTTGATATTAGTCATACCAGTTCAAAATTTTCCAAAATCAATGGGTGGTTAATTCTCATCCTCATACTCTCCCATTCGTATCTCACTTATAAGCAACAGTTTCACACTTAAGCATTTTTGGTCGAAGGACTTATGCCCTACTAATAGTCATCAACCACATTTAAATTCAATAGTTTTTATTACCTCAAATATCACTCAAGATTTTCAAAAATCTTTTACTCGATTCTCACCAACCTTTTTCAACTTGTAACCTCCGAAATATAAAATTTTTGTTTGCCAAAATCTTACACACACTATTTTACTGTGCGATCCTCTCAAAGTTTTATAAAAATTTATTTTATTGCCATTCGTACAAATTTTAGAAACCGTATATGTTAAAGTAAATAATTACTTATTTTGACTAGTACACATGAAATTTACTTTCACTTTTACAAATCAATTATTTTATTCGAAAGATATGTTACTTAGAACATTACATGTTGTACATAACTCCAGTTTACTAAAAACTTCGTTTCATTTCTTACATTGTCACCTTAAACGATTTCTATAAATTTTTTGTTGGTTGTTATATAAATTTTTTTCGTTGCTTATTTGTATCCAAGTCATCGTGAAGACTTTACAACCGTTGAAATCGAGAGATTCATGTGTGTGTGTGTGTGTGTGTGTATGTGATGAAGGCACTTACTACCACGTCATGCAGAGCCTTCGGGCATCCACTAACACCCTCACCACCACCTTAAATTTTCAAACTTCATTCTCATTTCACACTTCATTTCACACATTTTCTCTCTAGTTGCTTTTCTCTCTAACTTCTCTCTAAAAACCTTGAAGAACTTGTAAGTTTCTTGGTTTCTTTTTCTTTCTTTCTTCTTTATCCTCACGAAATCATCATCATCATCAACGGATCAAGCTTTTTAGCTTTTTGATCTTGTTATATCTTGTAGATTCAAACCTTGGTTGAAAATCTTCAAGAACATGGAGGATTCAAGCTCTCTAGCTTTGAATCTTCATTACTTTTGTTAGATCTAAGCTCATAGCTTAAGATCTCTTTATTTTTGTTAAAGGATCAAAACTTATGTTTATGATCTTCATGTAACTTATAGATCTAGCTTTTTGCTTTAAGGATCTTCAAGAACATTAGAGATCCAAGCTTTCTAGCTTGAGGTTTCTACAAAAAGTTTGTTAAAATATCAAGTTTATTAACTTATGATCTTCTTTAATTTGTTTTACTTCAATTTTGTAACTTGTGTTTTCATTAAACAAAGATACAAGCTTTCTAGCTTGAAGTCTCATAAGTATTGTTAAGAGATCCAAGCTTTCTAGCTTAGGGTTTCATTATTTTGTTTGATCTAAGTTATGTAACTTATGCTCATCCAACTTGTTAAAACAAAAGCTCATTAGCTTATATTCATTATACTTTGTAAAAATCTAAGTTTTATAACTTAAGGTTTTGTAAAAGTTGAAAGTCTAAGTTCTATAACTTAGGGTTTCACCTAGAACACAAGATCTAGACTTTCTAGTCTAAGGTCTTCAATATTTAGCTAAGATCTAAGTTCTATAACTTAAGGTCTTGCTTGTTTGATTTGAATCCAAGTTTGTAGCTTTAAAAATTCCAAATAGAACTTGTACTTGTGTCGAAACTAAGAACTTGATGTAACTTTGGTTCATCATCCTTCTAAAAATCATAAGTGAGTTGTATTTCTTTTCTTATTCTTGACATTGACATTATGTGTTGATGGTTAAAACTTGGTCAAACTAATGCTATAACATCAAAGAGTTGTACACTTGAGGCTTATACGCATCAAGGATGAGAACCGTGATAAGCATCAAACACCAAGAAACCCACCGGAGCACTTAAATCTGATTTTCAGGGTCTGATCTTACTCCTGGAGCTTCTGGAAAATAGATTTCCAGAAAGTTCGGGATGTGTAGATGATTTTTCGTTTAAGACTCACCTAAATCCAATATACGGTTTAGGATTTATAGTCTTCCAAAGTTTACTACGCCTTTGTAACGACGTGCTGAAATTTCTGACCTACTCGCGCTTTGACCATCGCCACGGTCAAATGACATCGAGCTAGGATCTGAATTTCGGATAGCGGTAAGAAGACTCACAAACGGAGCCTTGGCCACTGGCCGTGCGTCATTTCAGTTTGTGTAGAGGTCGTAGCGGCTGTTCGAATTCAGCTTTTCGTTTCGACCTCTATTCTTGTTGAAAACTTACTTTATCTTTTACACATGATGATAATGATGACACTTAAGACTTACCTTATTTAATTTTAAAATTTTTGGGACGATTTACTGACTTAGTAACCTTTAACTTAGGTTGAGGACCTTTTGGACCGACTTACTACTTGCTTACATTTTCGTATCCACTTTACCGCACATTCACTGTGAGTTATAGCTCCCTTTTTACTTTAACTATTTTTGGGACTGAGAATACATGCGCTTTTTATGCTTTACATACTAGACACGAGTACTTAAACTTGATATATGTGTGGGTGACATAACGGCACAAATTTTCCCCTTAGCCCGGTAACGTTTAACTATTGGTTTATGAACCGGTAGACGCGAATCTTAGATATGGATCCATAGGGTTTGACATCCCCACTCGGGCTAGTCGCGCTAGCATTCAACAGGTGTTTAATACTTCGTCTGTTTTAACGCACTCACCAAGTGTACTTTTAGGGGGTGATTTATATATTTCTTTGTTAAGTTAGTTACCAAGTGCCCACGGTTAAGCATATACTTTTCATATTGTTTTGAATACAAAATCTCGTGGTCTACATTACATTATTGTTTACAACAAAACTATAGCTCACCAACATTCGTGTTGACCTTTTTAGCATGTTTTATTCTCAGGTAACTAAGACGTTTATTGCTTCCGCTGTAATAGACATGTTGTGTTAGACTTCCGCTGCATTGTTAGAGATGCCTCCTAGTCATGGACTTTTTACTTTGCATTTACTACTTATGTTATATTCGAACTATGGTTTTGTAATGATCTAAGTGTCACATACTTTTGTTAATGCTTTCTATCCGTAGAAGCACGTTACTTTTGTAAAACATTTGTCGTTGTAAAAACATTATCTTTTTATGAATGCAAAACCTTGTTTTAAAACAACATATAACGTTATACCGTGTAATGGACCTATTGTTGATGATCCGTACCATGATGGTTTTGGACGGGGCATCACAAAGAACAAACAGAATTAATGTGAAAATGAAAATTAAACTTGTTCCGTTCAAAATTTTAAAATATCAACATCCCATGGTTTTTGGTTTTAATGTACTGCATCCTTAATCTGCATAATAACACAAAGATATCGAAGTTATATAACCAAGCATGGCAGTAGCAGTATTAGAATTCTAATAAAAAGATGAGCATTATTTGTAACCTTGGATTTAGTTGCTCCATTATCCGCATCTATCAAAGGCTGCACAACAAAGATTGTAAAGTATAAGAAATATTCAGGAGATGAACTGTATCTTCGAGGCTTAGCATTAGAAATACTTAAAGGTAAACAACTTTTACCTCAGAAGAAATGAGCACACACGCTGAAGCTTGTTAATATGAGGGTATGATCGAAATGACGGTGAGATGATTTTAGTATTCAGTATCCAATCGAGTTGAAGGCTCTTATAGTTGCATTATATGTATGTTCATTATACCGTTTGTCAGTGCTCATGTGGATGACTACGCCACACAATCAATACTAAGCAATTTGTAAAATTTAGCCTGCACCATATAAATAACTGTTTATATTTTTATTTTTTTGAAAGGTAGATATTATTAACATAATCCATCAAGACTAACTAACATGTCACTACAAATTTATGAACCAAAAAATTCAACAAGCTACAAACTCAGAACGTTTAGCCATGATCGTCATTCCATAGACCCGTTTATATTAACACATGAGCAACAGTATCAAAGAAACAACACATGCTCACACATTCCAGAACCTAGGTAAAAAACCACATGATAATCCAATCAAACATAAGCATCAGAATATGCATGTCACTTGTTTAAAATTAAAAATTATTATAAATTAACTTGTATATATGCATACATATGTATATCAGACGCAGGTAATGTAACAGATTGTTACATGGTGCAGTCAATAACGAAATTTTCATACATACAAGCAAATTCTGAGTATCATTCAAAGTGTGTATGAATATCAAACAGTTAGAACATGCAGTATATTCATCACAAGCATACATAAATTTATAACTTTTAGCTTCAATTTATAACTTTTTTTAATCGATATGAATATACCATGGGCAAACACACTTTGATTTAAGACAACAGAACATATATCCACAAATTAAAAAAAAGAAAAAAAAACACCTTGAAATTAGGGCAAATTATCACAGATATTGATATGAGGATTGCCATAATCAGAAATATGAATCGCTGATTAGAACATATAGCAGCTTTCTGGTATTGGATTGAATCGTTGCTTCTATAAATTTTTGAAAATCTATAGAATCGCAGCTAAATGATATCAGAATTAGGGCAAACGAAACCTTGATTGTAAAGTTCTTCATCGTGTAATTAACAGAAACATGAACATAAGAATTTTGAAGGATGCAACAGTAATGTGTGGATTGAATCGCTGTTTTTTTCTCAAAGAAGATTTTGATTCGGTAGATTGAAAGAAAGAAGGTAGATTGAAAGAAAGAAGCGTCCAGGAAAAAGTTGTTAAAAGCCTTTTTTGCGTGACGTTCTTGTTCATGGGTGTACGTATGTTTTTTTTCGACAACGGTTCAGTCATTGAGCCTGTCTTTTTACAGTTGAAAATGACACCATAGGTAATTAACAGTCATCCTCGTCTTTTTACAACTTAAAATCCAAATAGTCTTTTTGCAAAAGGAAGAAGAGGAGAGGTATTGATGTCAGGTGGGACCAAATATATTAAAAGTAAAATTCAATTCAATTTATTTATTCACTCCAACCACACAAAAAATAAAACTAACTTTTTTCTATTGTTATATTTTATCATTACTTTTTTTAAACAATTGGTAATAATAAATTAAGTGAGTCCAGTTTTTTTTTTGTTTCTTTTTTTTTTTTTTTTTTTTAAGAAGTATGTTATGGTTGGTAGTGTTTACTCTTTTTCAGTCTTTTTAAAGATATGTTGACATGGCGCAGATATGAAGTTCGGTCTTTTATTTAAAAGTACTTCATGGTTGAGAGTGGTCTAAGGGCTGAGATTTGAAATCTTTGCCAACAAAGATTTTTTTTTTAAAAAAAAGTTATGTAATTAAAGTTTTGTAATTAATATTAATATTAATATTAATATTAATTAATACTAATACTTACTTTTTAGTGGTGGCGGTTTCCGTCGTTTCAGTTATATCGGATTGTCGTTTTGAGTTTGCGTTCACATTACAAACGGTCCCTCAACTCTGGATATATTTACACAACGGCCCCTGAAGTTTACACTTTTTCAAGGGTAAAAAGTGTAAATATATAATTTAATTAAAATAAAAGAAACTAATTCCACCCGAATTTATAACGGACCATATCTTCTCGCTCGGTGCGAGTTAAATTTTTCCAAGACCACCGTTCAACTCGAAAAAATCTTCCAAACCTAACGGGACTAACTATACGCGAAACAGACACTTTTAAAAAAACGTTAAACACAACGACAGCCCGTATCTTTCTGTTCGCCGTGAGTTAAATTTTTCCGACAACACTGTTACACTTGAAAAAATTTATTGAACAAAGCAATACTAACTACGTTCGAAATGGATACTTTTTAAAAAACGATTAACACAACGACATCCAAAACGGCGTTTAACACATGAGCCGTGTTCCCCTTTGTAAATACACAACGCTACGTTAAATATGAATACGCAGGCCGAAAGCCCCCGCCGCATGGCGCGGGCGGGTCCGGACTAGTAATAGATAAAAGAGATGTTTAAAATATCTATCTAGAAAAGACTTGCAAAATGATCTAGTCCCTCGTTAACATTTGTTATATAATATAACTTCTATCTCTATCTATATCTATATAATCAAACAATGTAAACTATATTTTACACAATATAATATTGATGAACGCTAAGATTTTATTCAGTTCATAATTTAACTTACAGAACAGAATTATCAATGTTGAAGTTAAGAATCAAATATCAATGACCCAACATACTTAACTTGGAAGTTATAGTACGTTTTTTTAATTTTATTTATAAATATAAATTTAAATAAATAATTAAAATTAAAATTAATTGATTTTTTTTAGTTGGCTAAAATCTACAATAGAGTGCAGTTTTCAAATTTTAATGCTCACTTAAAATTTTGGATCTGTTATAATTCAGTAGGCTTATAACTACCTTTAGTGGCCTGGTTCCTGACTGTAGACTAATAAGTATATAGAGAGAATATGAGAGAAGTATGTGTTTTATATATGTTTGAAGTGTGTGAATTATGAACTCATAACACACATATTTATACTCAAAAAAATCTACTATACAATATCTATAATAATAATAAAATTAGCATCAAATATTGACTTTTATAACTCCCCTTGGATGACAATTTTATTAGAGAATAACTAGTACTGCCTCGTTAAAAACCTTGCTAAAGAAAACCCATTGGGATAAAACTTTAGCCAAGGGAAAAAGAGTGCAGCATAGAGTTGACTCCCCCTCAAGTAGGCAACGCCTGAGTTGTTACATCTTCTGAACATGCCTCATGCCAATATTATGAACGTGTGTTCTGAAAATAGAAGTTGGAAGTGCTTTGGTGAAAAGGTCAGCAGAGTTTTTGCTGGACTGAACATATCTCATTTCAATCTGGTTGTCCTTAATGAGATTTTGAGTGTATGAGAAGAATCTAGGAGGTATGTGTTTTGTTCGGTCACTTTTGATATACCCTTCTTTCATCTGTGTTATGCAAGCTACATTATCTTCATAGATAGTTGTTGGACTTTTATCGCGTTCTAGTCCACAAGAATCAGTAATGAGTTGTGTCATTGATCTCAACCAAAAACATTCCCGAGTAGCTTCATGTAATGCAATCACTTCGGCATGATTTGATGATGTTGCAACAAGTGTTTGTTTTTGAGAACGCCATGATATTGCGGTACCTCCATTTAGGAATACATATCCATTTTGAGATTTAGCTTTATGTGGATCAGATAAATAACCTGCATCTGCATAACCAACCAAATCTTGTTTCGATTCTTTAGAATAAAATAATCCTAAATCAGTAGTTCCTTGAAGGTATCGAAATATGTGTTTGATCCCATTCCAGTGTCTTTTGGTAGGAGCTGAGCTGAACCTTGCCAACAAATTAACTGCAAAAGAAATGTCAGGTCTTGTACAATTTGTAAGATACATAAGAGCTCCAATTGCACTAAGATATGGTACTTCTGGTCCCAGGATATCTTCATGATCTTCACAGGGACGAAATGGATCAGTGTCAACATTAAGTGATCTAACAACCATAGGAGTACTTAATGGTTTTGCCTTGTCCATATTAAAACGTTTTAAAATCTTTTCAGTATATGTTGTTTGATGTACAAGTAAACCATTAGGCATATGTTCAATTTGTAAACCAAGGCAATACTTGGTTTTTCCAAGATCTTTCATTTCAAATTCTTTCTTTAGAAGTTGAATGGCTTCATGGATCTCTTTATTTGTACCTATGATATTAAGATCATCAACATAAACAGCTATGATCACATATCCGGATGTTGTTTTCTTAATGAAAACGCATGGGCAAATAAGATTATTGGTATACCCTTTGCTTATCAAGTAATCACTTAATCGTTTATACCACATGCGACCCGATTGTTTCAACCCATATAAAGACCTTTGTAACTTGATTGAGTACATTTCTTTAGGTTTTGCATTGGTTGCTTCTGATACCTTAAATCCTTCAGGTATCTTCATATATATATCACTATCAAGTGATCCATAAAGATAAGCAGTCACAACATCCATGAGATGCATTTCTAAATTTTTAGAAACTGGCAGGCTGATTAAGTATCTAAAAGTAATTGTATCCATAACAGGAGAATAAGTTTTCTCATAATTAATTCCTGGTCTTTCAGAAAAACCTTGAGCTACAAGTCTAGCTTTATACCTTGTAACTTCATTTTTCTCATTTCTTTTTCACACAAAAACCCATCTATATCGCACAGAATGATAGATCCGAAAACTTTTCTTTTATTGAGCGATTCAAATTCAGCTCGTATTGCTCCTTTCCAATGATCTCAATCATGTCTATTTTGACATTCCTTGACAGATTTTGGTTCTGGATCATCATCATCATTCATGATGTCATATACAACATTATATGAAAATATCTCATCAAGATTTTTCATTTCATTTCGGTCCCATAATATTTTTGAATGTACATAATTGATTGAAAATTCCGTATTGACATCATCAATCTCCTCTGCAGAAGGAGTATTAATTTGTAGTTCTTCTTGAATACTTTCTTTTACCTCATTATCAGCTGATTTTCTTTTTCGGGGATTTTTATCTTTGGAACCAATTGGTCTCCCACGTTTCTGGCGTGGCAAATGAAATGTCCCGTTCTTATTGATTAAAAACGTTCCATATTAATTGATTTCGTTGCGAGGTTTTTGAAATGTCCCGTTCTTATTGATTAAAAACGTTCCATATTAATTGATTTCGTTGCGAGGTTTTGACCTCTATGTGAGACGTTTTTCAAAGACTGCATTCATTTTAAAACAAACCATAACCTTTATTTCATAGATAAAGGTTTTAAAAAGCTTTACGTAGATTATCAAATAATGATAATCTAAAATATCCTGTTTACACACGACCATTACATAATGGTTTACAATACAAATATGTTACAACAAAATAAGTTTCTTGAATGCAGTTTTTACATAATATCATACAAGTATGGACTCCAAATCTCGTCCTTATTTAAGTATGCGACAGCGGAAGCTCTTAATAATCACCTGAGAATAAACATGCTTTAAACGTCAACAAAAATGTTGGTGAGTTATAGGTTTAACCTATATATATCAAATCATAATAATAGACCACAAGATTTCATATTTCAATACACATCCCATACATAGAGATAAAAATCATTCATATGGTGAACACCTGGTAACCGACATTAACAAGATGCATATATAAGAATATCCCCATCATTCCGGGACACCCTTCGGATATGATATAAATTTCGAAGTACTAAAGCATCCGGTACTTTGGATGGGGTTTGTTAGGCCCAATAGATCTATCTTTAGGATTCGCGTCAATTAGGGTGTCTGTTCCCTAATTCTTAGATTACCAGACTTAATAAAAAGGGGCATATTCGATTTTGATAATTCAACCATAGAATGTAGTTTCACGTACTTGTGTCTATTTTGTAAATCATTTATAAAACCTGCATGTATTCTCATCCCAAAAATATTAGATTTTAAAAGTGGGACTATAACTCACTTTCACAGATTTTTACTTCGTCGGGAAGTAAGACTTGGCCACTGGTTGATTCACGAACCTATAACAATATATACATATATATCAAAGTATGTTTAAAATATATTTACAACACTTTTAATATATTTTGATGTTTTAAGTTTATTAAGTCAGCTGTCCTCGTTAGTAACCTACAACTAGTTGTCCACAGTTAGATGTACAGAAATAAATCGATAAATATTATCTTGAATCAATCCACGACCCAGTGTATACGTATCTCAGTATTGATCACAACTCAAACTATATATATTTTGGAATCAACCTCAACCCTGTATAGCTAACTCCAACATTCACATATAGAGTGTCTATGGTTGTTCCGAAATATATATAGATGTGTCGACATGATAGGTCGAAACGTTGTATACGTGTCTATGGTATATCAAGATTACATAATATACAATACAAGTTGATTAAGTTATGGTTGGAATAGATTTGTTACCAATTTTCACGTAGCTAAAATGAGAAAAATTATCCAATCTTGTTTTACCCATAACTTCTTCATTTTAAATCCGTTTTGAGTGAATCAAATTGCTGTGGTTTCATATTGAACTCTATTTTATGAATCTAAACAGAAAAAGTATAGGTTTATAGTCGGAAAAATAAGTTACAAGTCGTTTTTGTAAAGGTAGTCATTTCAGTCGAAAGAACGACGTCTAGATGACCATTTTAGAAAACATACTTCCACTTTGAGTTTAACCATAATTTTTGGATATAGTTTCATGTTCATAATAAAAATCATTTTCTCAGAATAACAACTTTTAAATCAAAGTTTATCATAGTTTTTAATTAACTAACCCAAAACAGCCCGCGGTGTTACTACGACGGCGTAAATCCGGTTTTACGGTGTTTTTCGTGTTTCCAGGTTTTAAATCATTATGTTAGCATATCATATAGATATAGAACATGTGTTTAGTTGATTTTAAAAGTCAAGTTAGAAGGATTAACTTTTGTTTGCGAACAAGTTTAGAATTAATTAAACTATGTTCTAGTGATTACAAGTTTAAACCTTCGAATAAGATAGCTTTATATGTATGAATCGAATGATGTTATGAACATCATTACTACCTTAATTTCCTTGGATAAACCTACTGGAAAATAGAAAAATGGATCTAGCTTCAATGGATCCTTGGATGGCTCGAAGTTCTTGAAGCAGAATCATGACACGAAAACAAGTTCAAGTAAGATCATCACTTGAAATAAGATTGTTATAGTTATAGAAATTGAACCAAAGTTTGAATATGATTATTACCTTGTATTAGAATGATAACCTACTGTAAGAAACAAAGATTTGTTGAGGTTGGATGATCACCTTACAAGATTGGAAGTGAGCTAGCAAACTTGAAAGTATTCTTGATTTTATGAAACTAGAACTTTTGGAATTTATGAAGAACACTTAGAACTTGAAGATAGAACTTGAGAGAGATCAATTAGATGAAGAAAATTGAAGAATTAAAGTGTTTGTAGGTGTTTTTGGTCGTTGGTGTATGGATTAGATATAAAGGATATGTAATTTTGTTTTCATGTAAATAAGTCATGAATGATTACTCATATTTTTGTAATTTTATGAGATATTTCATGCTAGTTGCCAAATGATGGTTCCCACATGTGTTAGGTGACTCACATGGGCTGCTAAGAGCTGATCATTGGAGTGTATATACCAATAGTACATACATCTAAAAGCTGTGTATTGTACGAGTACGAATACGGGTGCATACGAGTAGAATTGTTGATGAAACTGAACGAGGATGTAATTGTAAGCATTTTTGTTAAGTAGAAGTATTTTGATAAGTGTATTGAAGTCTTTCAAAAGTGTATAAATACATATTAAAACACTACATGTATATACATTTTAACTGAGTCGTTAAGTCATCGTTAGTCGTTACATGTAAGTGTTGTTTTGAAACCTTTAGGTTAACGATCTTGTTAAATGTTGTTAACCCAATGTTTATAATATCAAATGAGATTTTAAATTATTATATTATCATGATATTATCATGTATGAATATCTCTTAATATGATATATATACATTAAATGTCTTTACAACGATAATCGTTACATATATGTCTCGTTCAAAAATCATTAAGTTAGTAGTCTTGTTTTTACATATGTAGTTCATTGTTAATATACTTTATGATATGTTTTCTTATCATAGTATCATGTTAACTATATATATATATATCCATATATATGTCATCATATAGTTTTTACAAGTTTTAACGTTCGTGAATCACCGATCAACTTGGGTGGTCAATTGTCTATATGAAACATATTTCAATTAATCAAGTCTTAACAAGTTTGATTGCTTAACATGTTGGAAACATTTAATCATGTAAATATCAATCTCAATTAATATATATAAACATGGAAAAGTTCGGGTCACTACAGTTTTGACCTCTATATGAGACGTTTTTCAAAGACTGCATTCATTTTAAAACAAACCATAACCTTTATTTCATCAATAAAGGTTTAAAAAGCTTTACGTATATTAACAAATAATGATAATCTAAAATATCCTATTTACACACGACCATTACATAATGGTTTACAATACAAATATGTTACAACAAAATAAGTTTCTTGAATGCAGTTTTTACACAATATCGTACAAGCATGGACTCCAAATCTCGTCCTTATTTAAGTATGCGACAGCGGAAGCTCTTAATAATCACCTGAGAATAAACATGCTTAAAACGTCAACAAAAATGTTGGTGAGTTATAGGTTTAACCTATATATATCAAATCATAATAATAGACCACAAGATTTCATATTTCAATACACATCCCATACATAGAGATAAAAATCATTCATATGGTGAACACCTGGTAACCGACATTAACAAGATGCATATATAAGAATATCCCCATCATTCCGGGACACCCTTCGGATATGATATAAATTTCGAAGTACTAAAGCATCCGGTACTTTGGATGGGGTTTGTTAAGCCCAATAGATCTATCTTTAGGATTCGCGTCAATTAGGGTGTCTGTTCCCTAATTCTTAGATTACCAGACTTAATAAAAAGGGGCATATTCGATTTCGATAATTCAACCATAGAATGTATTTTCACTTACTTGTGTCTATTTTGTAAATCATTTATAAAACCTGCATGTATTCTCATCCCAAAAATATTAGATTTTAAAAGTGGGACTATAACTCACTTTCACAGATTTTTACTTCGTCGGGAAGTAAGACTTGGCCACTGGTTGATTCACGAACCTATAACAATATATACATATATATCAAAGTATGTTCAAAATATATTTACAACACTTTTAATATATTTTGATGTTTTAAGTTTATTAAGTCAGCTGTCCTCGTTAGTAACCTACAACTAGTTGTCCACAGTTAGATGTACAGAAATAAATCGATAAATATTATCTTGAATCAATCCACGACCCAGTGTATACGTATCTCAGTATTGATCACAACTCAAACTATATATATTTTGGAATCAACCTCAACCCTGTATAGCTAACTCCAACATTCACATATAGAGTGTCTATGGTTGTTCCGAAATATATATAGATGTGTCGACATGATAGGTCGAAACATTGTATACGTGTCTATGGTATCTCAAGATTACATAATATACAATACAAGTTGATTAAGTTATGGTTGGAATAGATTTGTTACCAATTTTCACGTAGCTAAAATGAGAAAAATTATCCAATCTTGTTTTACCCATAACTTCTTCATTTTAAATCCGTTTTGAGTGAATCAAATTGCTATGGTTTCATATTGAACTCTATTTTATGAATCTAAACAGAAAAAGTATAGGTTTATAGTCGGAAAAATAAGTTACAAGTCGTTTTTGTAAAGGTAGTCATTGCAGTCGAAAGAACGACGTCTAGATGACCATTTTAGAAAACATACTTCCACTTTGAGTTTAACCATAATTTTTGGATATAGTTTCATGTTCATAATAAAAATCATTTTTTCAGAATAACAACTTTTAAATCAAAGTTTATCATAGTTTTTAATTAACTAACCCAAAACAGCCCGCGGTGTTACTACGACGGCGTAAATTCGGTTTTACGATGTTTTTCGTGTTTCCAGGTTTTAAATCATTAAGTTAGCATATCATATAGATATAGAACATGTGTTTAGTTGATTTTAAAAGTCAAGTTAGAAGGATTAACTTTTATTTGCGAACAAGTTTAGAATTAACTAAACTATGTTCTAGTGATTACAAGTTTAAACCTTCGAATAAGATAGCTTTATATGTATGAATCGAATGATGTTATGAACATTATTACTACCTTAAGTTCCTTGGATAAATCTACTGGAAAAGAGAAAAATGGATCTAGCTTCAACGGATCCTTAGATGGCTCGAAGTTCTTGAAGCAGAATCATGACACGAAAACAAGTTCAAGTAAGATCATCACTTGAAATAAGATTGTTATAGTTATAGAAATTGAACCAAAGTTTGAATATGATTATTACCTTGTATTAGAATGATAACCTACTGTAAGAAACAAAGATTTGTTGAGGTTGGATGATCACCTTACAAGATTGGAAGTGAGCTAGCAAACTTGAAAGTATTCTTGATTTTATGAAACTAGAACTTTTGGAATTTATGAAGAACACTTAGAACTTGAAGATAGAACTTGAGAGAG
Organism: Rutidosis leptorrhynchoides; assembly: GCF_046630445.1. Lineage (NCBI taxonomy): Eukaryota > Viridiplantae > Streptophyta > Magnoliopsida > Asterales > Asteraceae > Rutidosis > Rutidosis leptorrhynchoides. The sequence continues at coordinate 299,767,119 of NC_092338.1, read as the reverse complement.
ATCAATTAGATGAAGAAAATAGAAGAATGAAAGTGTTTGTAGGTGTTTTTGGTCGTTGGTGTATGGATTAGATATAAAGGATATGTAATTTTGTTTTCATGTAAATAAGTCATGAATGATTACTCATATTTTTGTAATTTTATGAGATATTTCATGCTAGTTGCCAAATGATGGTTCCCACATGTGTTAGGTGACTCACATGGGCTGCTAATAGCTGATCATTGGAGTGTATATACCAATAGTACATACATCTAAAAGCTGTGTATTGTACGAGTACGAATACGGGTGCATACGAGTAGAATTGTTGATGAAACTGAACGAGGATGTAATTGTAAGCATTTTTGTTAAGTATACGTATTTTGATAAGTGTATTGAAGTCTTTCAAAAGTGTATAAATACATATTAAAACACTACATGTATATACATTTTAACTGAGTCGTTAAGTCATCGTTAGTCGTTACATGTAAGTGTTGTTTTGAAACCTTTAGGTTAACGATCTTGTTAAATGTTGTTAACCCAATGTTTATAATATCAAATGAGATTTTAAATTATTATATTATCATGATATTATCATGTATGAATATCTCTTAATATGATATATATACATTAAATGTCTTTACAACGATAATCGTTACATATATGTCTCGTTTAAAAATCATTAAGTTAGTAGTCTTGTTTTTACATATGTAGTTCATTGTTAATATACTTAATGATATGTTTACTTATCATAGTATCATGTTAACTATATATATATCCATATATATGTCGTCATATAGTTTTTACAAGTTTTAACGTTCGTGAATCACCGGTCAACTTGGGTGGTCAATTGTCTATATGAAACATATTTCAATTAATCAAGTCTTAACAAGTTTGATTGCTTAACATGTTGGAAACATTTAATCATGTAAATATCAATCTCAATTAATATATATAAACATGGAAAAGTTCGGGTCACTACAGTACCTACCCGTTAAATAAATTTCGTCCCGAAATTTTAAGCTGTTGAAGGTGTTGACTAATCTTATGGAAATAGATGCGGGTATTTCTTCTTCATCTGATCTTCACGCTCCCAGGTGAACTCGGGTCCTCTACGAGCATTCCATCAAACCTTAACAATTGGTATCTTGTTTTGCTTAAGTCTTTTAACCTCACGATCCATTATTTCGACGGGTTCTTCGATGAATTGAAGTTTTTCGTTGATTTGGATTTCATCTAACGGAATAGTGAGATCTTCTTTAGCAAAACATTTCTTCAAATTCGAGACGTGGAAAGTGTTATGTACAGCCGCGAGTTGTTGAGGTAACTCTAGTCGGTAAGCTACTGGTCCGACACGATCAATAATCTTGAATGGTCCAATATACCTTGGATTTAATTTCCCTCATTTACCAAAATCGAACAACGCCTTTCCAAGGTGCAACTTTAAGCATGACCATCTCTCCAATTTCAAATTCTATATCTTTTCTTTTAATGTCAGCGTAGCTCTTTTGTCGACTTTGGGCGGTTTTCAACCGTTGTTGAATTTGGATGATCTTCTCGGTAGTTTCTTGTATAATCTCCGGACCCGTAATCTGTCTATCCCCCACTTCACTCCAACAAATCGGAGACCTGCACTTTCTACCATAAAGTGCTTCAAACGGCGCCATCTCAATGCTTGAATGGTAGCTGTTGTTGTAGGAAAATTCTGCTAAGGGTAGATGTCGATCCCAACTGTTTCCGAAATCAATAACACATGCTCGTAGCATGTCTTCAAGCGTTTGTATCGTCCTTTCGCTCTGCCCATCAGTTTGTGGATGATAGGCAGTACTCATGTCTAGACGAGTTCCTAATGCTTGCTGTAATGTCTGCCAGAATCTTGAAATAAATCTGCCATCCCTATCAGAGATAATAGAGATTGGTATTCCATGTCTGGAGACGACTTCCTTCAAATACAGTCGTGCTAACTTCTCCATCTTGTCATCTTCTCTTATTGGTAGGAAGTGTGCTGATTTGGTGAGACGATCAACTATTACCCAAATAGTATCAAAACCACTTGCAGTCCTTGGCAATTTAGTGATGAAATCCATGGTAATGTTTTCCCATTTCCATTCCGGGATTTCGGGTTATTGAAGTAGACCTGATGGTTTCTGATGCTCAGCTTTGACCTTAGAACACGTCAAACATTCTCCTACGTATTTAGCAACATCGGCTTTCATACCCGGCCACCAAAAATGTTTCTTAAGATCCTTGTACATCTTCCCCGTTCCAGGATGTATTGAGTATCTGGTTTTATGAGCTTCTCTAAGTACCATTTCTCTCATATCTCCAAATTTTGGTACCCAAATCCTTTCAGCCCTATACCGGGTTCCGTCTTCCCGAATATTAAGATGCTTCTCCGATCCTTTGGGTATTTCATCCTTTAAATTTCCCTCTTTTAAAACTCCTTGTTGCGCCTCCTTTATTTGAGTAGTAATGTTATTATGAATCATTATATTCATAGATTTTACTCGAATGGGTTCTCTGTCCTTCCTGCTCAAGGCATCGGCTACCACATTTGCCTTCCCCGGGTGGTAACGAATCTCAAAGTCGTAATCATTCAATAATTCAATCCACCTACGCTGCCTCATATTCAGTTGTTTCTGATTAAATATGTGTTGAAGACTTTTGTGGTCGGTATATATAATACTTTTGACCCCATATAAGTAGTGCCTCCAAGTCTTTAATGCAAAAACAACCGCGCCTAATTCCAAATCATGCGTCGTATAATTTTGTTCGTGAATCTTCAATTGTCTAGACGCATAAGCAATCACCTTCGTTCGTTGCATTAATACACAACCGAGACCTTGCTTTGATGCGTCACAATAAATCACAAAATCATCATTCCCTTCAGGCAATGACAATATAGGTGCCGTAGTTAGCTTTTTCTTCAATAACTGAAACGCTTTCTCTTATTCATCATTCCATTCAAATTTCTTCCCTTTATGCGTTAATGCAGTCAAGGGTTTTGCTATTCTGGAAAAGTCTTGGATGAACCTTCTGTAGTAACCAGCTGGTCCTAAAAACTGGCGTATGTGTTTCGGAGTTTTCGGGGTTTCCCACTTTTCAACAGTTTCTATCTTTGCCGGATCCACCTTAATACCTTCTTTGTTCACTATGTGACCGAGGAATTGAACTTCTTCCAACCAAAATGCACACTTTGAAAACTTAGCGTACAATTCTTCCTTCCTCAATACTTCTAACACCTTTCTCAAATGTTCACCGTGTTCTTGGTCATTCTTTGAGTAAATAAGTATGTCATCAATGAAAACAATGACAAACTTGTCAAGGTATGGTCCACACACTCGGTTCATAAGGTCCATGAACACAGCTGGTGCATTAGTTAAACCAAACGGCATGACCATAAACTCGTAATGATCGTAACGTGTTCTGAAAGCAGTCTTTGGAATATCATCTTCTTTCACCCGCATTTGATGATACCCGGAACGTAAGTCAATCTTTGAATAAACAGACGAGCCTTGTAGTTGATCAAATAAGTCGTCGATTCTCGGTAGTGGGTAGCGGTTCTTGATGGTAAGTTTGTTCAACTCTCGGTAGTCGATACACAACCTGAATGTACCATCTTTCTTCTTGACAAACAAAACAGGAGCTCCCCACGGTGATGTGCTTGGTCGAATGAAACCACGCTCTAAAAGTTCTTGTAATTGGCTTTGCAGTTCTTTCATCTCGCTGGGTGCGAGTCTGTAAGGAGCACGAGCTATTGGTGCAGCTCCTGGTACAAGATCTATTTGAAATTCAACGGATCGATGTGGGGGTAATCCCGGTAATTCTTTCGGAAATACATCGGGAAATTCTTTTGCAATGGGAACATCATTGATGCTCTTTTCTTCAGTTTGTACTTTCTCGACGTGTGCTAGAACAGCATAGCAACCTTTTCTTATTAGTTTTTGTGCCTTCAAATTACTAATAAGATGTAGCTTCGTGTTGCCCTTTTCTCCGTACACCATTAAGGGTTTTCCTTTTTCTCGTATAATGCGAATTGCATTTTTGTAACAAACGATCTCTGCTTTCACTTCTTTCAACCAGTCCATACCGATTATCACATCAAAACTCCCTAACTCTACTGGTATCAAATCAATCTTAAATGTTTCGCTAACCAGTTTAATTTCTCGATTCCGACATATATTATCTGCTGAAATTAATTTACCATTTGCTAATTCGAGTAAAAATTTACTATCCAAAGGCGTCAATGGACAACTTAATTTAGCACAAAAATCTCTACTCATATAGCTTCTATCCGCACCCGAATCAAATAAAACGTAAGCAGATTTATTGTCAATAAGAAACGTACCCGTAACAAGCTCCGGGTCTTCCTGTGCCTCTACCGCATTAATATTGAAAACTCTTCCACGGCCTTGTCCATTCGTGTTCTCCTGGTTCGGGCAATTTCTAATAATGTGGCCTGGTTTTCCACATTTATAACAAACTACATTGGCATAACTTGCTCCGACACTACTTGCTCCGCCATTACTCGTTCCGACACCATTTGTTCCTTTCGTTCTATTAACCCCTGGTCCGTAGACCTCACACTTCGCCGCGCTATGACCATTTCTTTTACACTTGTTGCAAAATTTGGTGCAGAACCCCGAGTGATTCTTTTCACACCTTTGGCATAGCTGCTTCTGATTGTTGTTGTTGTTGCGGTTATTATTGTTGTTGGGATGATTGTTGTAGTTGCTGTTGTTGTTGTTGTTGTTGGGCCGTTTGTTGTAGTTGCGATTGATGTTGCGATTGTTGGGATAATTGTTGCGATTATTGTTGTAATTGCTGTTGTTGTTGTATTGGTGATTCTTATCACCGTTTTCCTCCCACTTTCTTTTGACTTGCTTCACATTGGCCTCTTCAGCAGTCTGTTCTTTAATTCTTTCTTCAATCTGGTTCACTAGTTTGTGAGCCATTCTACATGCCTGTTGTATGGAGGCGGGCTCGTGTGAACTTATATCTTCTTGGATTCTTTCCGGTAATCCTTTCACAAACGCGTCGATCTTCTCTTCCTCATCTTCGAATGCTCCCGGACACAATAGGCACAATTTGTGAATCGTCTTTCGTACGTGGTAATATCAAATCCTTGGGTTCGTAACCCTCTAAGTTCTGTCTTGAGCTTATTGACCTCGGTTCTGGGACGGTACTTCTCGTTCATCAAGTGCTTGAATGCTGACCACGGTAGTGCGTGCGCATCATCTTGTCCCACTTGCTCTAGATAGGTATTCCACCATGTTAACGCAGAACCTGTGAAGGTATGCGTAGCGTACTTCACTTTGTCCTCTTCAGTACACTTACTTATGGCAAACACCGATTCAACCTTCTCGGTCCACCGTTTCAATCCGATCGGTCCTTCGGTTCCATCAAATTCCAAAGGTTTGCAGGCAGTGAATTCTTTGTAGGTGCATCCTACACGATTTCCTGTACTGCTAGATCCAAGGTTATTGTTGGTATGTAGCGCAGCCTGTACTGCGGCTATGTTTGAAGCTAGAAAAGTACGGAATTCCTCTTCATTCATATTCACGGTGTGTCGAGTAGTCGGTGCCATTTCCTTCAAAATAGTTAAATGGAACAAGTTAATCATACAGAATATTAAGAGTAGTTAATAGTATTTCGTAGCATAATATGAACTCATTTATAAAAGCTTTTTCTTCATATTAGCGTTTTATAAGTTTAAATTCGGGTAGTACCTACCCGTTAAGTTCATACTTAGTAGCTAATATACAATTCAACTACTACAATTCTATATGAAAAACTGATTATAATAATATTTCGCGTTCAAACTTTTATACAATATTTTAAAAACTTACAATACCGCTTATTTTACATAAAGCATGAAATATAGCACACAATAACTTTGATACAAGATAGTTGTGAAGACAATTCTAGCTAGTACACAAGTCGTTCAGCAAAGGCAATAAAGACACGTAATTCATACGTCCAGAAACAAGTCATGCATTCTGGTTTTACTAGGACTACTTCCCATACTTGGTCTTGTGCAACATAACCGTTATGGCCGTTGATAAGACAGCGTGTTGTAACGTCATCAAAGGGACGAGGGTTACGTAATGTCCAACAGTCCCGTAATAATCTAAAAACCTCATTTCTTACCCCAATTACCAACTCCGTCACTTGTGGAAACGTTTTGTTTAATAGTTTTAGCCCGATGTTCTTGTTCTCACTTTGGTGAGAAGCGAACATTACTAATCCGTAAGCATAACATGCTTCTTTATGTTGCATGCTAGCCGCTTTTTCTAAATCACGAAGTCCAATATTCGGATATATTGAGTCAAAATAATTTCTTAACCCGTTGCGTAAAATAGCATTTGGGTTCCCCGCAATATATGCGTCAAAGTAAACACATCGTAACTTATGGGTTTCCCAATGTGATATCCCCCATCTTTCAAACGAAAGTCTCTTATAAACCAAGACATTCTTGGAACGTTCTTCGAATGTCTTACAAACTGATCTCGCCTTAAATAGTTGTGCCGAGGAATTCTGGCCGACTCTAGACAAGATTTCATCAATCATGTCTCCGGGTAGGTCTCTTAAAATATTGGGTTGTCTATCCATTTTGTGTTTTTAAACTGTAAAATAGACAAGAGTTAGATTCATAAAAAAATACTTATTAATACAAGCAATTTTTACATATATCATAAAGCATAAGAACACTATATTACATATATTACACCACACGAATACAACTATCTTATTCCGACTCGCTCGTTTCTTCTTCTTCGGTTTTGGTTCGTTTTGCCAAGTTTCTAGGGATATATGATATTCCCCTAATACGAGCCGTCGTTGTCCACATTGGTTTAGAAAAACCTGGTGGTTTAGAGGTTCCCGGGTCATTGTTACAACTTAAGAACTTCGGGGGTTGACGATACATATAAAGTTCATCGGGGTTGGAATTAGATTTCTCTATTTTTATGCCCTTTTCCTTATTATTTTCTTTTGCCTTTTTAAATTCAGTTGGGGTAATTTCTATAACATCATCGGAATTCTCGTCGGAATCTGATTCATCGGAGAATTGGTAATCCTCCCAATATTTTGCTTCCTTGGCGGAAACACCATTGACCATAATTAACTTTGGTCGGTTGGTTGAGGATTTTCTTTTACTTAACCGTTTTATTATTTTCCCCACCGGTTCTATTTCTTCATCCGGTTCCGATTCTTCTTCCGGTTCCGATTCTTCTTCCGGTTCCGACTCTTCTTCCGGTTCCTCTTCGGGAACTTGTGAATCAGTCCACAAATCATTCCAATTTACATTTGACTCTTCATTATTATTAGGTGAGTCAATGGGACTTGTTCTAGAGGTAGACATCTATCACATAATATCAAACACGTTAAGAGATTAATATATCACATAATATTCATATGTTAAAAATATATAGTTTCCAACAAAAATGTTAAGCAATCATTTTTAAAGAAAACACGGTCGAAGTCCAGACTCACTAATGCATCCTAACAAACTCGATAAGACACACTAATGCAAATTTTCTGGTTCTCTAAGACCAACGCTCGGATACCAACTGAAATGTCCCGTTCTTATTGATTAAAAACGTTCCATATTAATTGATTTCGTTGCGAGGTTTTGACCTCTATGTGAGACGTTTTTCAAAGACTGCATTCATTTTAAAACAAACCATAACCTTTATTTCATAGATAAAGGTTTTAAAAAGCTTTACGTAGATTATCAAATAATGATAATCTAAAATATCCTGTTTACACACGACCATTACATAATGGTTTACAATACAAATATGTTACAACAAAATAAGTTTCTTGAATGCAGTTTTTACATAATATCATACAAGTATGGACTCCAAATCTCGTCCTTATTTAAGTATGCGACAGCGGAAGCTCTTAATAATCACCTGAGAATAAACATGCTTAAAACGTCAACAAAAATGTTGGTGAGTTATAGGTTTAACCTATATATATCAAATCATAATAATAGACCACAAGATTTCATATTTCAATACACATCCCATACATAGAGATAAAAATCATTCATATGGTGAACACCTGGTAACCGACATTAACAAGATGCATATATAAGAATATCCCCATCATTCCGGGACACCCTTCGGATATGATATAAATTTCGAAGTACTAAAGCATCCGGTACTTTGGATGGGGTTTGTTAGGCCCAATAGATCTATCTTTAGGATTCGCGTCAATTAGGGTGTCTGTTCCCTAATACTTAGATTACCAGACTTAATAAAAAGGGGCATATTCGATTTTGATAATTCAACCATAGAATGTAGTTTCACGTACTTGTGTCTATTTTGTAAATCATTTATAAAACCTGCATGTATTCTCATCCCAAAAATATTAGATTTTAAAAGTGGGACTATAACTCACTTTCACAGATTTTTACTTCGTCGGGAAGTAAGACTTGGCCACTGGTTGATTCACGAACCTATAACAATATATACATATATATCAAAGTATGTTTAAAATATATTTACAACACTTTTAATATATTTTGATGTTTTAAGTTTATTAAGTCAGCTGTCCTCGTTAGTAACCTACAACTAGTTGTCCACAGTTAGATGTACAGAAATAAATCGATAAATATTATCTTGAATCAATCCACGACCCAGTGTATACGTATCTCAGTATTGATCACAACTCAAACTATATATATTTTGGAATCAACCTCAACCCTGTATAGCTAACTCCAACATTCACATATAGAGTGTCTATGGTTGTTCCGAAATATATATAGATGTGTCGACATGATAGGTCGAAACGTTGTATACGTGTCTATGGTATCTCAAGATTACATAATATACAATACAAGTTGATTAAGTTATGGTTGGAATAGATTTGTTACCAATTTTCACGTAGCTAAAATGAGAAAAATTATCCAATCTTGTTTTACCCATAACTTCTTCATTTTAAATCCGTTTTGAGTGAATCAAATTGCTATGGTTTCATATTGAACTCTATTTTATGAATATAAACAGAAAAAGTATAGGTTTATAGTCGGAAAAATAAGTTACAAGTCGTTTTTGTAAAGGTAGTCATTTCAGTCGAAAGAACGACGTCTAGATGACCATTTTAGAAAACATACTTCCACTTTGAGTTTAACCATAATTTTTGGATATAGTTTCATGTTCATAATAAAAATCATTTTCTCAGAATAACAACTTTTAAATCAAAGTTTATCATAGTTTTTAATTAACTAACCCAAAACAGCCCGCGGTGTTACTACGACGGCGTAAATCCGGTTTTACGGTGTTTTTCGTGTTTCCAGGTTTTAAATCATTAAGTTAGCATATCATATAGATATAGAACATGTGTTTAGTTGATTTTAAAAGTCAAGTTAGAAGGATTAACTTTTGTTTGCGAACAAGTTTAGAATTAATTAAACTATGTTCTAGTGATTACAAGTTTAAACCTTCGAATAAGATAGCTTTATATGTATGAATCGAATGATGTTATGAACATCATTACTACCTTAATTTCCTTGGATAAACCTACTGGAAAAGAGAAAAATGGATCTAGCTTCAATGGATCCTTGGATAGCTCGAAGTTCTTGAAGCAGAATCATGACACGAAAACAAGTTCAAGTAAGATCATCACTTGAAATAAGATTGTTATAGTTATAGAAATTGAACCAAAGTTTGAATATGATTATTACCTTGTATTAGAATGATAACCTACTGTAAGAAACAAAGATTTGTTGAGGTTGGATGATCACCTTACAAGATTGGAAGTGAGCTAGCAAACTTGAAAGTATTCTTGATTTTATGAAACTAGAACTTTTGGAATTTATGAAGAACACTTAGAACTTGAAGATAGAACTTGAGAGAGATCAATTAGATGAAGAAAATTGAAGAATGAAAGTATTTGTAGGTGTTTTTGGTCGTTGGTGTATGGATTAGATATAAAGGATATGTAATTTTGTTTTCATGTAAATTAGTCATGAATGATTACTCATATTTTTGTAATTTTATGAGATATTTCATGCTAGTTGCCAAATAATGGTTCCCACATGTGTTAGGTGACTCACATGGGCTGCTAAGAGCTGATCATTGGAGTGTATATACCAATAGTACATACATCTAAAAGCTGTGTATTGTACGAGTACGAATACGGGTGCATACGAGTAGAATTGTTGATGAAACTGAACGAGGATGTAATTGTAAGCATTTTTGTTAAGTAGAAGTATTTTGATAAGTGTATTGAAGTCTTTCAAAAGTGTATAAATACATATTAAAACACTACATGTATATACATTTTAACTGAGTCGTTAAGTCATCGTTAGTCGTTACATGTAAGTGTTGTTTTGAAACCTTTAGGTTAACGATCTTGTTAAATGTTGTTAACCCAATGTTTATAATATCAAATGAGATTTTAAATTATTATATTATCATGATATTATCATGTATGAATATCTCTTAATATGATATATATACATTAAATGTCTTTACAACGATAATCGTTACATATATGTCTCGTTCAAAAATCATTAAGTTAGTAGTCTTGTTTTTACATATGTAGTTCATTGTTAATATACTTTATGATATGTTTTCTTATCATAGTATCATGTTAACTATATATATATATATATATATCCATATATATGTCATCATATAGTTTTTACAAGTTTTAACGTTCGTGAATCACCGATCAACTTGGGTGGTCAATTGTCTATATGAAACATATTTCAATTAATCAAGTCTTAACAAGTTTGATTGCTTAACATGTTGGAAACATTTAATCATGTAAATATCAATCTCAATTAATATATATAAACATGGAAAAGTTCGGGTCACTACAGTTTTGACCTCTATATGAGACGTTTTTCAAAGACTGCATTCATTTTAAAACAAACCATAACCTTTATTTCATCAATAAAGGTTTAAAAAGCTTTACGTAGATTATCAAATAATGATAATCTAAAATATTCTGTTTACACACGACCATTACATAATGGTTTACAATACAAATATGTTACAACAAAATAAGTTTCTTGAATGCAGTTTTTACACAATATCGTACAAGCATGGACTCCAAATCTCGTCCTTATTTAAGTATGCGACAGCGGAAGCTCTTAATAATCACCTGAGAATAAACATGCTTAAAACGTCAACAAAAATGTTGGTGAGTTATAGGTTTAACCTATATATATCAAATCATAATAATAGACCACAAGATTTCATATTTCAATACACATCCCATACATAGATATAAAAATCATTCATATGGTGAACACCTGGTAACCGACATTAACAAGATGCATATATAAGAATATCCCCATCATTCCGGGACACCCTTCGGATATGATATAAATTTCGAAGTACTAAAGCATCCGGTACTTTGGATGGGGTTTGTTAAGCCCAATAGATCTATCTTTAGGATTCGCGTCAATTAGGGTGTCTGTTCCCTAATTCTTAGATTACCAGACTTAATAAAAAGGGGCATATTCGATTTCGATAATTCAACCATAGAATGTAGTTTCACTTACTTGTGTCTATTTTGTAAATCATTTATAAAATCTGCATGTATTCTCATCCCAAAAATATTAGATTTTAAAAGTGGGACTATAACTCACTTTCACAGATTTTTACTTCGTCGGGAAGTAAGACTTGGCCACTGGTTGATTCACGAACCTATAACAATATATACATATATATCAAAGTATGTTCAAAATATATTTACAACACTTTTAATATATTTTGATGTTTTAAGTTTATTAAGTCAGCTGTCCTCGTTAGTAACCTACAACTAGTTGTCCACAGTTAGATGTACAGAAATAAATCGATAAATATTATCTTGAATCAATCCACGACCCAGTGTATACGTATCTCAGTATTGATCACAACTCAAACTATATATATTTTGGAATCAACCTCAACCCTGTATAGCTAACTCCAACATTCACATATAGAGTGTCTATGGTTGTTCCGAAATATATATAGATGTGTCGACATGATAGGTCGAAACATTGTATACGTGTCTATGGTATCTCAAGATTACATAATATACAATACAAGTTGATTAAGTTATGGTTGGAATAGATTTGTTACCAATTTTCACGTAGCTAAAATGAGAAAAATTATCCAATCTTGTTTTAACCATAACTTCTTCATTTTAAATCCGTTTTGAGTGAATCAAATTGCTATGGTTTCATATTGAACTCTATTTTATGAATCTAAACAGAAAAAGTATAGGTTTATTGTCGGAAAAATAAGTTACAAGTTGTTTTTGTAAAGGTAGTCATTTCAGTCGAAAGAACGACGTCTAGATGACCATTTTAGAAAACATACTTCCACTTTGAGTTTAACCATAATTTTTGGATATAGTTTCATGTTCATAATAAAAATCATTTTCTCAGAATAACAACTTTTAAATCAAAGTTTATCATAGTTTTTAATTAACTAACCCAAAACAGCCCGCGGTGTTACTACGACGGCGTAAATCCGGTTTTACGGTGTTTTTCGTGTTTCCAGGTTTTAAATCATTAAGTTAGCATATCATATAGATATAGAACATGTGTTTAGTTGATTTTAAAAGTCAAGTTAGAAGGATTAACTTTTATTTGCGAACAAGTTTAGAATTAACTAAACTATGTTCTAGTGATTACAAGTTTAAACCTTCGAATAAGATAGCTTTATATGTATGAATCGAATGATGTTATGAACATCATTACTACCTTAAGTTCCTTGGATAAATCTACTGGAAAAGAGAAAAATGGATCTAGCTTCAACGGATCCTTAGATGGCTCGAAGTTCTTGAAGCAGAATCATGACACGAAAACAAGTTCAAGTAAGATCATCACTTGAAATAAGATTGTTATAGTTATAGAAATTGAACCAAAGTTTGAATATGATTATTACCTTGTATTAGAATGATAACCTACTGTAAGAAACAAAGATTTATTGAGGTTGGATGATCACCTTACAAGATTGGAAGTGAGCTAGCAAACTTGAAAGTATTCTTGATTTTATGAAACTAGAACTTTTGGAATTTATGAAGAACACTTAGAACTTGAAGATAGAACTTGAGAGAGATCAATTAGATGAAGAAAATAGAAGAATGAAAGTGTTTGTAGGTGTTTTTGGTCGTTGGTGTATGGATTAGATATAAAGGATATGTAATTTTGTTTTCATGTAAATAAGTCATGAATGATTACTCATATTTTTGTAATTTTATGAGATATTTCATGCTAGTTGCCAAATGATGGTTCCCACATGTGTTAGGTGACTCACATGGGCTGCTAAGAGCTGATCATTGGAGTGTATATACCAATAGTACATACATCTAAAAGCTGTGTATTGTACGAGTACGAATACGGGTGCATACGAGTAGAATTGTTGATGAAACTGAACGAGGATGTAATTGTAAGCATTTTTGTTAAGTAGAAGTATTTTGATAAGTGTATTGAAGTCTTTCAAAAGTGTATAAATACATATTAAAACACTACATGTATATACATTTTAACTGAGTCGTTAAGTCATCGTTAGTCGTTACATGTAAGTGTTGTTTTGAAACCTTTAGGTTAACGATCTTGTTAAATGTTGTTAACCCAATGTTTATAATATCAAATGAGATTTTAAATTATTATATTATCATGATATTATCATGTATGAATATCTCTTAATATGATATATATACATTAAATGTCTTTACAACGATAATCGTTACATATATGTCTCGTTTAAAAATCATTAAGTTAGTAGTCTTGTTTTTACATATGTAGTTCATTGTTAATATACTTAATGATATGTTTACTTATCATAGTATCATGTTAACTATATATATATATCCATATATATGTCATCATATAGTTTTTACAAGTTTTAACGTTCGTGAATCACCGGTCAACTTGGGTGGTCAATTGTCTATATGAAACATATTTCAATTAATCAAGTCTTAACAAGTTTGATTGCTTAACATGTTGGAAACATTTAATCATGTAAATATCAATCTCAATTAATATATATAAACATGGAAAAGTTCGGGTCACTACAGTACCTACCCGTTAAATAAATTTCGTCCCGAAATTTTAAGCTGTTGAAGGTGTTGACGAATCTTCTGGAAATAGATGCGGGTATTTCTTCTTCATCTGATCTTCACGCTCCCAGGTGAACTCGGGTCCTCTACGAGAATTCCATCGAACCTTAACAATTGGTATCTTGTTTTGCTTAAGTCTTTTAACCTCACGATCCATTATTTCGACGGGTTCTTCGATGAATTGAAGTTTTTCGTTGATTTGGATTTCATCTAACGGAATAGTGAGATCTTCTTTAGCAAAACATTTCTTCAAATTCGAGACGTGGAAAGTGTTATGTACAGCCGCGAGTTGTTGAGGTAACTCTAGTCGGTAAGCTACTGGTCCGACACGATCAATAATCTTGAATGGTCCAATATACCTTGGATTTAATTTCCCTCGTTTACCAAATCGAACAACGCCTTTCCAAGGTGCAACTTTAAGCATGACCATCTCTCCAATTTCAAATTCTATATCTTTTCTTTTAATGTCAGCGTAGCTCTTTTGTCGACTTTGGGCGGTTTTCAACCGTTGTTGAATTTGGATGATCTTCTCGGTAGTTTCTTGTATAATCTCCGGACCCGTAATCTGTCTATCCCCCACTTCACTCCAACAAATCGGAGACCTGCACTTTCTACCATAAAGTGCTTCAAACGGCGCCATCTCAATGCTTGAATGGTAGCTGTTGTTGTAGGAAAATTCTGCTAACGGTAGATGTCGATCCCAACTGTTTCCGAAATCAATAACACATGCTCGTAGCATGTCTTCAAGCGTTTGTATCGTCCTTTCGCTCTGCCCATCAGTTTGTGGATGATAGGCAGTACTCATGTCTAGACGAGTTCCTAATGCTTGCTGTAATGTCTGCCAGAATCTTGAAATAAATCTGCCATCCCTATCAGAGATAATAGAGATTGGTATTCCATGTCTGGAGACGACTTCCTTCAAATACAGTCGTGCTAACTTCTCCATCTTGTCATCTTCTCTTACTGGCAGGAAGTGTGCTGATTTGGTGAGACGATCAACTATTACCCAAATAGTATCAAAACCACTTGCAGTCCTTGGCAATTTAGTGATGAAATCCATGGTAATGTTTTCCCATTTCCATTCTGGGATTTCGGGTTGTTGAAGTAGACCTGATGGTTTCTGATGCTCAGCTTTGACCTTAGAACACGTCAAACATTCTCCTACGTATTTAGCAACATCGGCTTTCATACCCGGCCACCAAAAATGTTTCTTGAGATCCTTGTACATCTTCCCCGTTCCAGGATGTATTGAGTATCTGGTTTTATGAGCTTCTCTAAGTACCATTTCTCTCATATCTCCAAATTTTGGTACCCAAATCCTTTCAGCCCTATACCGGGTTCCGTCTTCCCGAATATTAAGATGCTTCTCCGATCCTTTGGGTATTTAATCCTTTAAATTTCCCTCTTTTAAAACTCCTTGTTGCGCCTCCTTTATTTGAGTAGTAATGTTATTATGAATCATTATATTCATAGATTTTACTCGAATGGGTTCTCTGTCCTTCCTGCTCAAGGCATCGGCTACCACATTTGCCTTCCCCGGGTGATAACGAATCTCAAAGTCGTAATCATTCAATAATTCAATCCACCTACGCTGCCTCATATTCAGTTGTTTCTGATTAAATATGTGTTGAAGACTTTTGTGGTCGGTATATATAATACTTTTGACCCCATATAAGTAGTGCCTCCAAGTCTTTAATGCAAAAACAACCGCGCCTAATTCCAAAACATGCGTCGTATAATTTTGTTCGTGAATCTTCAATTGTCTAGACGCATAAGCAATCACCTTCGTTCGTTGCATTAATACACAACCGAGACCTTGCTTTGATGCATCACAATAAATCACAAAATCATCATTCCCTTCAGGCAATGACAATATAGGTGCCGTAGTTAGCTTTTTCTTCAATAACTGAAACGCTTTCTCTTGTTCATCATTCCATTCAAATTTCTTCCCTTTATGCGTTAATGCAGTCAAGGGTTTTGCTATTCTGGAAAAGTCTTGGATGAACCTTCTGTAGTAACCAGCTAGTCCTAAAAACTGGCGTATGTGTTTTGGAGTTTTTGGGGTTTCCCATTTTTCAACAGTTTCTATCTTTGCCGGATCCACCTTAATACCTTCTTTGTTCACTATGTGACCGAGGAATTGAACTTCTTCCAACCAAAATGCACACTTTGAAAACTTAGCGTACAATTCTTCCTTCCTCAATACTTCTAACACCTTTCTCAAATGTTCACCGTGTTCTTGGTCATTCTTTGAGTAAATAAGTATGTCATCAATGAAAACAATGACAAACTTGTCAAGGTATGGTCCACACACTCGGTTCATAAGGTCCATGAACACAGCTGGTGCATTAGTTAAACCAAACGGCATGACCATAAACTCGTAATGATCGTAACGTGTTCTGAAAGCAGTCTTTGGAATATCATCTTCTTTCACCCGCATTTGATGATACCCGGAACGTAAGTCAATCTTTGAATAAACAGACGAGCCTTGTAGTTGATCAAATAAGTCATCGATTCTCGGTAGTGGGTAGCGGTTCTTGATGGTAAGTTTGTTCAACTCTCGGTAGTCGATACACAACCTGAATGTACCATCTTTCTTCTTGACAAACAAAACAGGAGCTCCCCACGGTGATGTGCTTGGTCGAATGAAACCACGCTCTAAAAGTTCTTGTAATTGGCTTTGTAGTTCTTTCATCTCGCTGGGTGCGAGTCTGTAAGGAGCACGAGCTATTGGTGCAGCTCCTGGTACAAGATCTATTTGAAATTCAACGGATCGATGTGGGGGTAATCCCTGTAATTCTTTCGGAAATACATCAGGAAATTCTTTTGCGACGGGAACATCATTGATGCTCTTTTCTTCAGTTTGTACTTTCTCGACGTGTGCTAGAACAACATAGCAACCTTTTCTTATTAGTTTTTGTGCCTTCAAATTACTAATAAGATGTAGCTTCGTGTTGCCCTTTTCTCCGTACACCATTAAGGGTTTTCCTTTTTCTCGTATAATGCGAATTGCATTTTTGTAACAAACGATCTCTGCTTTCACTTCTTTCAACCAGTCCATACCGATTATCACATCAAAACTCCCTAACTCTACTGGTATCAAATCAATCTTAAATGTTTCGCTAACCAGTTTAATTTCTCGATTCCGACATATATTATCTGCTGAAATTAATTTACCATTTGCTAATTCGAGTAAAAATTTACTATCCAAAGGCGTCAATGGACAACTTAATTTAGCACAAAAATCTCTACTCATATAGCTTCTATCCGCACCCGAATCAAATAAAACGTAAGCAGATTTATTGTCAATAAGAAACGTACCCGTAACAAGCTCCGGGTCTTCTTGTGCCTCTGCCGCATTAATATTGAAAACTCTTCCGCGGCCTTGTCCATTCGTGTTCTCCTGGTTTGGGCAATTTCTAATAATGTGGCCCGGTTTTCCACATTTTTAACAAACTACATTGGCATAACTTGCTCCGACACTACTTGCTCCGCCATTACTCGTTCCGACACCATTTGTTCCTTTCGTTCTATTAACCCCTGGTCCGTAGACCTCACACTTCACCGCGCTATGACCATTTCTTTTACACTTGTTGCAAAATTTGGTGCAGAACCCCGAGTGATTCTTTTCACACCTTTGGCATAGCTGCTTCTGATTGTTGTTGTTGTTGCGGTTATTATTGTTGTTGGGATGATTGTTGTAGTTGCTGTTGTTGTTGTTGTTGTTGTTGTTGGGCCGTTTGTTGTAGTTGCGATTGATGTTGCGATTGTTGGGATAATTGTTGCGATTATTGTTGTAATTGCTGTTGTTGTTGTATTGGTGATTCTTATCACCGTTTTCCTCCCACTTTCTTTTGACTTGCTTCACATTGGCCTCTTCAGCAGTCTGTTCTTTAATTCTTTCTTCAATCTGGTTCACGAGTTTGTGAGCCATTCTACATGCCTGTTGTATGGAGGCGGGCTCGTGTGAACTTATATCTTCTTGGATTCTTTCCGGTAATCCTTTCACAAATGCGTCGATCTTCTCTTCCTCATCTTCGAATGCTCCCGGACACAATAGGCACAATTCTGTGAATCGTCTTTCGTACGTGGTAATATCAAATCCTTGGGTTCGTAACCCTCTAAGTTCTGTCTTGAGCTTATTGACCTCGGTTCTGGGACGGTACTTCTCGTTCATCAAGTGCTTGAATGCTGACCACGGTAGTGCGTACGCATCGTCTTGTCCCACTTGCTCTAGATAGGTATTCCACCATGTTAACGCAGAAACTGTGAAGGTATGCGTAGCGTACTTCACTTTGTCCCCTTCAGTACACTTACTTATGGCAAACACCGATTCGACCTTCTCGGTCCACCGTTTCAATCCGATCGGTCCTTCGGTTCCATCAAATTCCAAAGGTTTGCAGGCAGTGAATTCTTTGTAGGTGCATCCTACACGATTTCCTGTACTGCTAGATCCAAGGTTATTGTTGGTATGTAACGCAGCCTATACTGCGGCTATGTTTGAAGCTAGAAAAGTACGGAATTCCTCTTCATTCATATTCACGGTGTGTCGAGTAGTCGGTGCCATTTCCTTCAAAATAGTCAAATGGAACAAGTTAATCATACAGAATATTAAGAGTAGTTAATAGTATTTCGTAGCATAATATGAACTCATTTATAAAAGCTTTTTCTTCATATTAGCATTTTATAAGTTTAAATTCGGGTAGTACCTACCCGTTAAGTTCATACTTAGTAGCTAATATACAATTCAACTACTACAATTCTATATGAAAAACTGATTATAATAATATTTCGCGTTCAAACTTTTATACAATATTTTACAAACTTACAATACCGCTTATTTTACATAAAGCATGAAATATAGCACACAATAACTTTGATACAAGATAGGTGTGAAGATAATTCTAGCTAGTACACAAGTCGTTCAGCAAAGGCAATAAAGACACGTAATTCATACGTCCAGAAACAAGTCATGCATTCTGGTTTTACTAGGACTACTTCCCATCCTTGGTCTTGTGGAACATAACCATTATGGCCGTTGATAAGACAGCGTGTTGTAACGTCGTCAAAGGGACGAGGGTTACGTAATGACCAACAGTCTCGTAATAACCTAAAAACCTCATTTCTTATCCCAATTACCGACTCCGTTACTTGTGGGAACGTTTTGTTTAATAGTTGTAGCCCGATGTTCTTGTTCTCACTTTGGTGAGAAGCGAACATTACTAACCCGTAAGCATAACATGCTTCTTTATGTTGCATGTTAGCCGCTTTTTCTAAATCACGAAGTCCTATATTCGGATATACTGAGTCAAAATAATTTCTTAACCCGTTGCGTAAAATAGCATTTGGGTTCCCCGCAATATATGCGTCAAAGTAAACACATCGTAACTTATGGATTTCCCAATGTGATATCCCCCATCTTCCGAACGAAAGCCTTTTATAAACCAAGGCATTCTTGGAACGTTCTTCGAATGTCTTACAAACTGATCTCGCCTTAAATAGTTGTGCCGAAGAATTCTGACCGACTCTAGACAAGATTTCATCAATCATGTCTCCGGGTAGGTCTCTTAAAATATTGGGTTGTCTATCCATTTTGTGTTTTTATACTGTAAAATAGACAAGAGTTAGATTCATAAAAAAAAATACTTATTAATACAAGCAATTTTTACATATATCATAAAGCATAAGCACACTATATTACATATATTACACCACACGAATACAACTATCTTATTCCGACTCGCTTGTTTCTTCTTCTTCGGTTTTGGTTCGTTTTGCCAAGTTTCTAGGGATATATGATGTTCCCCTAATACGAGCCGTAATTTTCCACATTGGTTTAGAAAAACCTGGTGGTTTAGAGGTTCCCGGGTCATTGTTACAACTTAAGGACTTCGGGGGTTGACGATACATATAAAGTTCATCGGGGTTGGAATTAGATTTCTCTATTTTTATGCCCTTTCCCTTATTATTTTCTTTTGCCTTTTTAAATTCAGTTGGGGTAATTTCTATAACATCATCGGAATTCTCGTCGGAATCCGATTCATCGGAGAATTGGTAATCCTCCCAATATTTTGCTTCCTTGGCGGAAACACCATTGACCATAATTAACCTTGGTCGGTTGGTTGAGGATTTTCTTTTACTAAACCGTTTTATTATTTCCCCCACCGGTTCTATTTCTTCACCCGGTTCCGATTCTTCTTCCGGTTCCGATTCTTCTTCCGGTTCCGACTCTTCTTCCGGTTCCTCTTCGGGAACTTGTGAATCAGTCCACGAATCATTCCAATTTACATTTGGCTCTTCGATATTATTAGGTGAGTCAATGGGACTTGTTCTAGAGGTAGACATCTATCACATAATATCAAACGCGTTAAGAGATTAATATATCACATAATATTCACATGTTAAAAATATATAGTTTCCAACAAAATTTGTTAAGCAATCATTTTCAAGTAAACACGGTCGAAGTCCAGACTCACTAATGCATCCTAACAAACTCGATAAGACACACTAATGCAAAATTCTGGTTCTCTAAGACCAACGCTCGGATACCAACTGAAATGTCCCGTTCTTATTGATTAAAAACGTTCCATATTAATTGATTTCGTTGCGAGGTTTTGACCTCTATATGAGATGTTTTTCAAAGACTGCATTCATTTTAAAACAAACCATAACCTTTATTTCATCAATAAAGGTTTAAAAAGCTTTACGTAGATTATCAAATAATGATAATCTAAAATATCCTGTTTACACACGACCATTACATAATGGTTTACAATACAAATATGTTACAACAAAATAAGTTTCTTGAATGCAGTTTTTACACAATATCGTACAAGCATGGACTCCAAATCTCGTCCTTATTTAAGTATACGACAGCGGAAGCTCTTAATAATCACCTGAGAATAAACATGCTTAAAACGTCAACAAAAATGTTGGTGAGTTATAGGTTTAACCTATATATATCAAATCATAATAATAGACCACAAGATTTCATATTTCAATACACATCCCATACATAGAGATAAAAATCATTCATATGGTGAACACCTGGTAACCGACATTAACAAGATGCATATATAAGAATATCCCCATCATTCCGGGACACCCTTCGGATATGATATAAATTTTGAAGTACTAAAGCATCCGGTACTTTGGATGGGGTTTGTTAAGCCCAATAGATCTATCTTTAGGATTCGCGTCAATTAGGGTGTCTGTTCCCTAATTCTTAGATTACCGGACTTAATAAAAAGGGGCATATTCGATTTCGATAATTCAACCATAGAATGTAGTTTCACTTACTTGTGTCTATTTTGTAAATCATTTTTAAAACCTGCATGTATTCTCATCCCAAAAATATTAGATTTTAAAAGTGGGACTATAACTCACTTTCACAGATTTTTACTTCGTCGGGAAGTAAGACTTGGCCACTGGTTGATTCACGAACCTATAACAATATATACATATATATCAAAGTATGTTCAAAATATATTTACAAAACTTTTAATATATTTTGATGTTTTAAGTTTATTAAGTCAGCTGTCCTCGTTAGTAACCTACAACTAGTTGTCCACAGTTAGATGTACAGAAATAAATCGATAAATATTATCTTGAATCAATCCACGACCCAGTGTATACGTATCTCAGTATTGATCACAACTCAAACTATATATATTTTGGAATCAACCTCAACCCTGTATAGCTAACTCCAACATTCACATATAGAGTGTCTATGGTTGTTCCGAAATATATATAGATGTGTCGACATGATAGGTCGAAACATTGTATACATGTCTATGGTATCTCAAGATTACATAATATACAATACAAGTTGATTAAGTTATGGTTGGAATAGATTTGTTACCAATTTTCACGTAGCTAAAATGAGAAAAATTATCCAATCTTGTTTTACCCATAACTTCTTCATTTTAAATCCGTTTTGAGTGAATCAAATTGCTATGGTTTCATATTGAACTCTATTTTATGAATCTAAACAGAAAAAGTATAGGTTTATAGTCGGAAAAATAAGTTACAAGTCGTTTTTGTAAAGGTAGTCATTTCAGTCGAAAGAACGACGTCTAGATGACCATTTTAGAAAACATACTTCCACTTTGAGTTTAACCATAATTTTTGGATATAGTTTCATGTTCATAATAAAAATCATTTTTTCAGAATAACAACTTTTAAATCAAAGTTTATCATAGTTTTTAATTAACTAACCCAAAACAGCCCGCGGTGTTACTACGACGGCGTAAATCCGGTTTTACGGTGTTTTTCGTGTTTTCAGGTTTTAAATCATTAAGTTAGCATATCATATAGATATAGAACATGTGTTTAGTTGATTTTAAAAGTCAAGTTAGAAGGATTAACTTTTATTTGCGAACAAGTTTAGAATTAACTAAACTATGTTCTAGTGATTACAAGTTTAAACCTTCGAATAAGATAGCTTTATATGTATGAATCGAATGATGTTATGAACATCATTACTACCTTAAGTTCCTTGGATAAATCTACTGGAAAAGAGAAAAATGGATCTAGCTTCAACGGATCCTTAGATGGCTCGAAGTTCTTGAAGCAGAATCATGACACGAAAACAAGTTCAAGTAAGATCATCACTTGAAATAAGATTGTTATAGTTATAGAAATTGAACCAAAGTTTGAATATGATTATTACCTTGTATTAGAATGATAACCTACTGTAAGAAACAAAGATTTCTTGAGGTTGGATGATCACCTTACAAGATTGGAAGTGAGCTAGCAAACTTGAAAGTATTCTTGATTTTATGAAACTAGAACTTTTGGAATTTATGAAGAACACTTAGAACTTGAAGATAGAACTTGAGAGAGATCAATTAGATGAATAAAATAGAAGAATGAAAGTGTTTGTAGGTGTTTTTGGTCGTTGGTGTATGGATTAGATATAAAGGATATATAATTTTGTTTTCATGTAAATAAGTCATGAATGATTACTCATATTTTTGTAATTTTATGAGATATTTCATGCTAGTTGCCAAATGATGGTTCCCACATGTGTTAGGTGACTCACATGGGCTACTAAGAGCTGATCATTGGAGTGTATATACCAATAGTATATACATCTAAAAGCTGTGTATTGTACGAGTACGAATACGGGTGCATACGAGTAGAATTGTTGATGAAACTGAACGAGGATGTAATTGTAAACATTTTTGTTAAGTAGAAGTATTTTGATAAGTGTATTGAAGTCTTTCAAAAGTGTATAAATACATATTAAAACACTACATGTATATACATTTTAACTGAGTCGTTAAGTCATCGTTAGTCGTTACATGTAAGTGTTGTTTTGAAACCTTTAGGTTAACGATCTTGTTAAATGTTGTTAACCCAATGTTTATAATATAAAATGAGATTTTAAATTATTATATTATCATGATATTATCATGTATGAATATCTCTTAATATGATATATATACATTAAATGTCTTTACAACGATAATCGTTACATATATGTCTCGTTTAAAAATCATTAAGTTAGTAGTCTTGTTTTTACATATGTAGTTCATTGTTAATATACTTAATGATATGTTTACTTATCATAGTATCATGTTAACTATATATATATCCATATATATGTCATCATATAGTTTTTACAAGTTTTAACGTTCGTGAATCACCAGTCAACTTGGGTGGTCAATTGTCTATATGAAACATATTTCAATTAATCAAGTCTTAACAAGTTTGATTGCTTAACATGTTGGAAACATTTAATCATGTAAATATCAATCTCAATTAATATATATAAACATGGAAAAGTTCGGGTCACTACAGCAAAGACTCAAGAATAACAATATTGTCAGTTTTTGGAATTTCAATTCGAGCTGGAGCATTTGTTGCTGGTATATATGATTTAGTCACTCTTTTTGTATCTGTAAATGCATCAGGCAATTTATTCGCAAGTTCTTGCATATGCATTATTTTTTGAACTTCGGTCTCGCATTCTTTTGTGCGAGGATCAAGATACATTAATTGAGGTTCACACCATGAAACATCATTTTCTTTATTTTTTATTTCTCCCCCTAATCTAGGGAATAATGTTTCATTAAAGTGACAATCAGGAAAACGTGCTGTAAAAACATCACCCGTCATGGGTTCAATATATCTTATTATTGAAGATGTTTCATATCCAACATATATTCCCATCCTTCTTTGAGGACCCATTTTAGTGCGTTGTGGTGGTGCGATAGGGACATAAACCGTACAACCAAATGTTCTAAGGTGGGAAATATTTGGCTGATGGCCAAAAGCAAGTTGCAAGGGAGAATATGTATGACTTGCGCTTGGTCTAATGCGAATCAATGATGCAGCATGCAAAATTGCATGGCCCCATACAGATACTGGGAGTTTTGTTCGCATTATCAATGGTCTAGCTATTAGCTGCAATCGTTTAATTAATGATTCAGCTAAACCATTTTGTGTATGCACATGGGCAACGGGATGTTCAACAATAATCCCAATAGACATGCAAAAGTTATTAAATGCTTAAGACGTAAACTCACCGGCATTATCTAGTCTCACCCTTTTAATAGTATAATCAGGGAAATGTGCTCTCAATTTAATAATTTGAGCAAGAAATTTTGCAAATGCCATATTTCGACTTGATAATAGACAAACATGAGACCATCTACTAGATGCGTCTATTAGAACCATAAAATATCTAAATGGTCCACATGGTGTGAAATGTCCCGTTCATATTGATTATAAACGTTCCATATTAATTGATTTCGTTGCGAGGTTTTGACCTCTATATGAGACGTTTTTCAAAGACTGCATTCATTTTTAAAACAACCATAACCTTTATTTTATCAATAAAGGTTTTAAAAGCATTACGTAGATTATCAAATAATGATAATCTAAAATATACTGTTTACACATGACCATTACATAATGGTTTACAATAGAAATATATTACATCGACATATGTTTCTTGAATGCAGTTTTTACACAATATCATACAAACATGGACTCCAAATCTTGTCCTTATTTTAGTATGCAACAGCGGAAGCTCTTAGTATTCACCTGAGAATAAACATGCTTTAAACGTCAACAAAAATTTTGGTGAGTTATAGGTTTAACCTATATATATCAAATCGTAACAATAGACCACAAGATTTCATATTTCAATACACATCCCATACATAGAGATAAAAATCATTCATATGGTGAACACCTGGTAACCGACATTAACAAGATGCATATATAAGAATATCCCCATCATTCCGGGACACCCTTCGAATATGATATAAATTTCGAAGTACTAAAGCATCCGGTACTTTGGATGGGGTTTGTTAGGCCCAATAGATCTATCTTTAGAATTCGCGTCAATTAGGGTGTCTGTTCCCTAATTCTTAGATTACCAGACTTAATAAAAAGGGGCATATTTGATTTCGATAATTCAACCATAGAATGTAGTTTCACGTACTTGTGTCTATTTTGTAAATCATTTATAAAACCTGCATGTATTCTCATCCCAAAAATATTAGATTTTTAAAAGTGGAACTATAACTCACTTTCACAGATATTTCCTTCCTCGGAAATAAGACTTGGCCACGGATCGATTCACGAACCTATACAAATATGTACATATATATCAAAGTATGATCAAAATATAATTACAACCATTTTTATTATGTTTTAAAGATTTGAGTGTATTAAGTCAGTTATCCTCGTTAGTAACCTACAACTAGTTGTCCACAGTTAGATGTAAAGAAATAAATCGATATATATTATCTTGAATCAATCCACGACCCAGTGTATACACGTCTCAGGCTAGATCACAACTCAAAGTATATATATTTTTGGAATCAACCTCAACCCTGTATAGCTAACTCCAATATTACTGCATATAGAGTGTCTATGGTTGTTCCAAATAATATATATACATGGGTCGATATGATATGTCAAAACATTTGCATACGTGTCTATGGTATCCCAAGATTATATAATATATTAGAATACATGTATAATACAATATAAGTTAGCTAGGATATGATTTGTATAGATTTGTTAAACATTCCCGTAGCTAAAAAGATCAAAAATATCCAATCCTGTTTTACCCATAACTTCTTCATTTTAAATCCGTTTTGAGTGAATCAAATTGATATGGTTTCATATTGAACTCTAATTTAAGAATCCAACCAGAAAAATTATAGGTTTATAGCCGGAAATTTAAGTTACATGTCAATTACTAAAGAGGTAGTCATTTTCGTCGAAAGAACGACATCTTGATGACCATTTTGAAACACATACTTTCACTTTGAGTTTAACCAAGATTTTTGAATATAGTTTCATGTTCATATGAAAAATCATTTTCCCAGAAGAACAACTTTTAAATCAAAGTTTATCATAGTTTTTAATTATCCAAACCAAAACAGCCCCCGGTTTCACTACGACGGCGTATATCCGATTTTATGGTGTTCATCGTTTTTTCCAGGTTTTAAATCATTAAGTTAGTATATCATATAGATATAGAACATGTGTTTAGTTGATTTTAAAAGTCAAGTTAGAAGGATTAACTTTTGTTTGCGAACAAGTTTAGAATTAACTAAACTATGTTCTAGTGATTACAAGTTTAAACCTTTGAATAAGATAGCTTTATATGTATGAATTGAATGATGTTATGAACATCATTACTACCTCAAGTTTTCTGGATAAAACTACTAGAAATGAGAAAAATGGATCTAGCTTCAAAGGATCCTTGGATGGCTTGAAAGTTCTTGAAGCAGAATCATGACACGAAAACAGTTCAAGTAAGATTTTCACTCAAAATAAGATTATTATAGTTGTAGAAATTGAATCAAAGTTTGAATATGAATATTACCTTGATTTAGAAAGATAACCTACTATAAATAACAAAGGTTCCTTGATCTTAGATGATTACTTGGAATGGATTAGAAAGCTTGGAAGTAGACTTGCAAACTTGGAAGTATTCTTGATTTTTATGAAACTATACTTATGGAATTTATGAAGAACACTTAGAACTTGAAGATGGAACTTGAGAGAGATCAATTAGATGAAGAAAATTGAAGAATGAAAGT
The DNA here is from genome assembly GCF_046630445.1 of Rutidosis leptorrhynchoides. Classification (NCBI taxonomy): domain Eukaryota; kingdom Viridiplantae; phylum Streptophyta; class Magnoliopsida; order Asterales; family Asteraceae; genus Rutidosis; species Rutidosis leptorrhynchoides. The sequence goes on along the minus strand of NC_092338.1, from coordinate 299,740,003 downwards.
GTTTGTAGGTGTTTTTGGTCGTTGGTATATGGATTAGATATAAAGGATATGTAATTTTGTTTTCATGTAAATAAGTCATGAATGATTACTAATATTTTTGTAATTTTATGAGATATTTCATGCTAGTTGTCAAATGATGGTTCCCACATGTATTAGGTGACTCACATGGGCTGCTAAGAGCTAATCGTTGGAGTGTATATACCAATAGTACATACATCTAAAAGTTGTGTATTGTACGAGTACGAATACGGGTGCATACGAGTAGAATTGTTGATGAAACTGAACGATGATGTAATTGTAAGCATTTTTGTTAAGTAGAAGTACTTTGATATGTGTCTTGAAGTCTTTCAAAAGTGTAAGAATACATATCAAAACACAACATCTATATACATTCTAATGGAGTCGTTAAGTCTTCGTTAGTCGTTACATGTAAGTGTTGTTTTGAAACCTTTAAATTAACGATCTCAATTAATGTTGTTAACCCAATGTTTATAATATCAAATGAGATGTTAAATTATTATATTATCATGATATTATGATGTATGAATATCTCTTAATATGATACATACATTAAAATATCGTTACAACGATAATCGTTACATATAAGTCTCGTTTCGTAATTCTTAAGTTAGTAGTCTTGTTTTTACATATGTAGTTCATTGTTAACACACTTAATGATATATTTAAATATCATTTTATAATGTTAAATATAGTGTATCAATATCTTAATATGATACATATGTATTTAGTAGACGTTATCATAACGATAATCGTTATATATATCATTTCGAGTTTCTTAATTTAATAGTCTCATTTTTTATGTATATCACACATTGTTAATATATTTAGTGAGATACTTACTCATCATAATCTTATGTCAACCATATATATATATATGTCTATATATACCATAACATGTATTTTTTACAATTTTGTAACGTTCGTGAATCGCCGGTCAACTTGGGTGGTCAATTGTCTATATGAAACCTATTTCAATTAATCAAGTCTTAACAAGTTTGATTGCTTAACACGTTGGAAACATTTAGTCATGTAAATATCAATCTCAAATAATATATATAAACATGGAAAAGTTCGGGTCACTACAGTACCTACCCGTTAAATAAATTTCGTCCCGAAATTTTAAGCTGTTGAAGGTGTTGACGAATCTTCTGGAAATAGATACGGGTATTTCTTCTTCATCTGATCTTCACGCTCCCAGGTGAACTCGGGTCCTCTACGAGCATTCCATCGAACCTTAACAATCGGTATCTTGTTTTGCTTAAGTCTCTTAACCTCACGATCCATTATTTTGACGGGTTCTTCAATGAACTGAAGTTTTTCATTGATTTGGATTTCGTCCAACGGAATAGTGAGATCTTCTTTAGCAAAATATTTCTTCAAATTCGAGACGTGGAAAGTGTTATGTACAGCCGCGAGTTGTTGAGGTAGCTCCAGTTGGTAAGCTACTGGTTCGACACGATCTATAATCTTGAATGGTCCAATGTACCTTGGATTTAGTTTCCCCCGTTTACCAAATCGAACAACGCCTTTCCAAGGTGAAACCTTAAGCATGACCATTTCTCCAATTTCAAACTCTATATCTTTTCTTTTACTGTCCGCGTAGCTCTTTTGTCGACTCTGGGCGGTTTTCAATCGTTGTTGAATTTGGATGATTTTCTCGGTAGTTTCTTGTATTATCTCTGGACCCGTAATCTGTCTATCCCCCACTTCATTCCAACAAATCGGAGACCTGAACTTTCTACCATAAAGTACCTCAAATGGCACCATCTCAATAATAGAATGATAACTGTTATTGTAGGAAAATTCTGCTAACGGTAGGTGTCGATCCCAACTATTTCTGAAATCAATAACACATGCTCGTAGCATGTCTTCAAGCGTTTGTATCATCCTTTCGCTCTGCCCATCAGTTTGTAGATGATAGGCAGTACTCATGTCTAGACGAGTCCCCAATGCTTGTTACAATGTCTGCCAGAACCTTGAAACAAATCTACCACCCCTATCAGAGATAATAGAGACGGGTATTCCATGTCTGGAGACAACCTCCTTCAAATACAATCGCGCCAACTTCTCCATTTTGTCATCTTCTCTCATTGGCAGGAAGTGTGCTGACTTGGTGAGACGATCAACTATTACCCAAATAGTATCATAACCACTTGCAGTCCTTGGCAATTTAGTAATGAAATCCATGGTAATGTTTTCCTATTTCCATTCAGGGATTTCAGGTTGTTGTAGTAGACCTGATGGTTTCTGATGTTCAACTTTGACCTTAGAACACGTCAAACATTCTCCTACATATTTAGTAATATCGGCTTTCATACCCGGCCACCAAAAGTGTTTCTTGAGATCTTTATACATCTTCCCCGCTCCGGGATGTATTGAATATCTGGTTTTATGTGCTTCTTTAAGTACCATTTCTCTCACATCTCCAAACTTTGGTACCCAAATTCTATCATCCCTATATCGGGTTCCGTCTTCCCGAATATTAAGATGTTTCTCTGATCCTTTGGGTATCTCATTCTTCAACTTTCCTTCTTTTACAACCCCCCTGTTGCGCCTCCTTTATTTGAGTAGTAAGGTTAGTACGAATAATTATATTCATAGCTTTTACCCGTATAGGTTCTCTGTCCTTTCTACTCAAAGCGTCGGCTACCACATTCGCCTTCCCAAAGTGGTATCGAATCTCAAAATCATAATCATTCAACAGTTCAATCCACCTGCGTTGTCTCATATTCAGTTGCTTCTAATTAAATATATGTTGGAGACTTTTGTGGTCGGTATATATAATACTTTTGACCCCATATAAATAATTCCTCCAAGTCTTTAATTCAAAAACAATAGCACCCAATTCCAAATCGTGAGTTGTATAATTTTGCTCGCGAATCTTCAATTGTCTAGACGCATAAGCAATCACCTTCGTTCGTTGCATTAATACACAACCGAGACCTTGCTTTGATGCGTCACAATAAATCACAAAATCATCATTCTCTTCAGGTAATGACAATATATGTGCCATAGTTAGCTTTTTCTTCAATAACTGAAACGCCTTCTCTTATTCATCCTTCCATTCAAATTTCTTCCCTTTATGCGTTAATGCAGTCAAGGGTTTTGCTATTTTGGAGAAATCTTGGATGAATCTTCTGTAATAACCAGCCAATCCTAAAAATTGACGTATATGCTTCGGAGTTTTTGGGGTTTCCCACTTTTCAACGGTTTCGATCTTTACCGGGTCCACCTGGATACCTTCTTTGTTCACTATGTGACCGAGGAATTGAACTTCTTCCAACCAAAATGCACACTTTGAAAACTTAGCGTACAGTTTTTCTTTCTACTTCTAGCACTTTTCTCAAATGTTCTTCGTGCTCTTGATCATTCTTTGAGTAAATAACTATGTCATCGATGAAAATAATGACAAACTTGTCAAGATATGGCCCACACATTCGGTTTAAAAGGTCCATGAACACAGCTGGTGCGTTAGTCAATCCAAACAGCATAACCATAAACTCGTAATGACCATAACGCGTCCTAAAAGCAGTTTTTGGAATATCATCCTCTTTTACTCGCATTTGATGATATCCAGAACGTAAATCGATTTTCGAATAAACCGACGAGCCTTGTAGTTGATCAAATAAGTCGTCAATTCTCGGCAGTGGATAACGGTTTTTGATGGTAAGTTTGTTCAACTCTCTGTAGTCAATACACAACCTAAATGTACCAACCTTCTTCTTGATAAACAAAACAGGAGCTCCCCATAGTGATGTGCTTGGTCGAATGAAACCACGTTCTAATAGTTCTTACAGTTGGCTTTGCAGTTCTTTCATCTCGCTGGGTGCGTGTCTGTAAGGAGCACGAGCTATTGGTGCAGCTCCTCGTACAAGATCTATTTGAAATTCAACAGATCGATGTGGAGGTAGTCCCGGTAATTCTTTCAGAAATACATCGGGAAATTCTTTTGCGACGGGAACATCATTGATGCTCTTTTCTTCAGTTTGTACTTTCTCGACGTGTGCTAGAACAGTATAGCAATCTTTTCTTATTAGTTTTGTGCCTTCAAATTACTAATAAGATGTAGCTTCGTGTTGCCCTTTTCTCCGTACACCATTAAGGGTTCTCCTTCTTCTCGTACAATGCGAATTGCATTTTTGTAACATACGATCTCTGCTTTCATCTCCTTCAGCCAGTCCATGCCAACTATTACATAAAAACTCCCTAACTCTACTAGTATCAAATCAATCTTAAATATTTCGCTACCCAGTTTAATTTCTCGATTTCGGCATATATAATCTGCTGAAATTAATTTACCGTTTGCTAATTCGAGTAAAAATTTACTATCCAACGGTGTCAATGGACAACTTAATTTAGCACAAAAATCTCTACTCATATAGCTTCTATCCGCACCCGAATCAAATAAAACGTAAGCAGATTTATTGTCAATAAGAAACGTACCCGTAACATGTTCCGGGTCTTAAAGTGCCTCTGCCGCATTAATATTGAAAACTCTTCCGCGGCCTTGTCCATTCGTGTTCTCCTGGTTCGGGCAATTTCTAATAATGTGGCCCAGTTTTCCACATTTATAACAAACTACATTGGCATAACTTGCTCCAACACTACTTGCTCCGCCATTACTCATTCCGACACCATTTGTTCCTTTCGTTCTGTTAACCCCTGTTCCATAGACCTCACACTTCGCCGCGCTATGACCATTTATTTTACACTTGTTGCAAAATTTGGTGCAGAACCCCGAGTGATACTTTTCACACCGTTGGCATAGCTGCTTCTGATTGTTGTTGTTGTTGCGGTTGTTATTGTTGTTGGGATGCTTGTTGTAGTTGTTGTTGTTGTTGTTGTTGTGCCGTTTGTTGTAGTTGCGATTGATGTTGAGATTGTTGGGATAGTTGTTGTTGTATTGGTGACTCTTATCACCGTTTTTCTCCCACTTTCTTTTGACTAGCTTCACGTTGGCCTCTTCGGCCGCCTGTTCTTTAATTCTTCCCTCAATCTGGTTCACTAGTTTGTGAGCCATTCTACATGCCTTTTGTATGGAGGTAGGCTCGTGTGAACTTATATCTTCTTGGATTCTCTCCGGTAACCCTTTCACAAACGCGTCGATCTTCTCTTCCTCATCTTCGAACGCTCTTGGACACAATAGGCACAATTCTGTGAATCGTCTTTCGTACGAAGTAATATCGAATCCCTGTGTTCGTAACCCACTAAGTTCTGACTTGAGCTTATTGACCTCGGTTCTGGGACGGTACTTCTCGTTCATCAAGTGCTTGAATGCTGACCACGGTAGCGCGTAAGCAGCATCTTGTCCCACTTGCTCTAGATAGGTATTCCACCATGTTAACGCAATACCTGTGAAGGTATGCGTAGCGTACTTCACTTTGTCTCCTTCAGCACACTTACTTATGGCAAACACCGATTCAACTTTCTCGGTCCACCGTTTCAATCCGATTGGTCCTTCGGTCCCATCAAATTCTGAAGGTTTGCAGGTAGTGAATTCCTTGTAGGAGCATCCTACACGATTTCTTGCGCCGTTAGCTGTATTGCTAGATTCAGAGTTATTGTTGGTATGTAGTGCGGCCTGTACTGTGGCTATGTTTGAAGCAAGAAAGGCACGAAATTCCTCTTCGCTCATATTCAAGGTGTGTCGAGTAGTCGGTGCCATTTCCTTCAAAATAGTCAAAAAGAACAAGTTAATCATACAGAATATTAAGAGTAGTCAATAGTATCTCGTAGCATAATATGAACTCATTTATAAAAGCTTTTTCTTCATATTAGCGTTTTATAAGTTTAAATTTGGGTACTACCTGAAATGTCCCGTTCATATTGATTATAAACGTTCCATATTAATTGATTTCGTTGCGAGGTTTTGACCTCTATATGAGATGTTTTTCAAAGACTGCATTCATTTTTAAAACAACCATAACCTTTATTTTATCAATAAAGGTTTCAAAAGCATTACGTAGATTATCAAATAATGATAATCTAAAATATACTGTTTACACACGACCATTACATAATGGTTTACAACAGAAATATATTACATCGACATATGTTTCTTGAATGCAGTTTTTACATAATATCATACAAACATGGACTCCAAATCTTGTCCTTATTTTAGTGTGCAACAGCGGAAGCTCTTAATATTCACCTGAGAATAAACATGCTTTAAACGTCAACAAAAATGTTGGTGAGTTATAGGTTTAACCTATATATATCAAATCGTAACAATAGACCACAAGATTTCATATTTCAATATACATCCCATACATAGAGATAAAAATCATTCATATGGTGAACACCTGGTAACCGACATTAACAAGATGCATATATAAGAATATCCCCATCATTCCGGGACACCCTTCGGATATGATATAAATTTCGAAGTACTAAAGCATCCGGTACTTTGGATGGGGTTTGTTAGGCCCAATAGATCTATCTTTAGGATTCGCGTCAATTAGGGTGTCTGTTCCCTAATTCTTAGATTACCAGACTTAATAAAAAGGGGCATATTCGATTTCGATAATTCAACCATAGAATGTAGTTTCACGTACTTGTGTCTATTTTGTAAATCATTTATAAAACCTGCATGTATTCTCATCCCAAAAGTATTAGATTTTAAAAGTGGGACTATAACTCACTTTCACAGATTTTTACTTCATCGGGAAGTAAGACTTGGCCACTGGTCGATTCACGAACCTATAACAAATATGTACATATATATCAAAGTATATTCAAAATATATTTACAACACTTTTAATACATTTTGATGTTTTAAGTTTATTAAGTCAGCTGTCCTCGTTAGTAACCTACAACTAGTTGTCCAACGTTAGATGTACAGAAAAAAATTGATATATATTATCTTGAATCAATCCACGACCCAGTGTATACACGTCTCAGGCTAGATCACAACTCAAAGTATATATATTTTTGAAATTAACCTCAACCATGTATAGCTAACTCCCACATTACTGCATATAGAGTGTCTATGGTTGTTCCAAATAATATATACACATGGGTCGATATGATATGTCAAAACATTTGCATACGTGTCTATGGTATACCAAGATTACATAATATATCAGACTACATGTATAATACAATATAAGTTAGCTAGAATATGATTAATATAGATTTGTTACCAATTTTCACGTTGCTACAACAAGAAAAATTATCCAATCTTGTTTTACCCTTAACTTCTTCATTTTAAATCCGTTTTGAGTGAATCAAATTGCTATGGTTTCATATTGAACTCTATTTTATGAATCTAAACAGAAAAAGTATAGGTTAATAGTCAGAAATATAAGTTACAAGTCATTTTTGTAAAGGTAGTCATTTCAGTCGAAAGAACGACGTCTAGATGACCATTTTAGAAAACATACTTCCACTTTGAGTTTAACCATGATTTTTGGATATAGTTTCATGTTCATAAGAAAAATCATTTTCCCAGAAGAACAACTTTTAAATCAAAGTTTATCATAGTTTTTAATTAACTAACCCAAAACAGCCCGCGGTGTTACTACGACGGCGTATGTCCGGTTTTACAGTGTTCTTCGTGTTTTCAGGTTTTAAATCATTAAGTTAGCATATCATATAGATATAGAACATGTGTTTAGTTGATTTTAAAAGTCAAGTTAGAAGGATTAACTTTTGTTTGCGAACAAGTTTAGAATTAACTAAACTATGTTCTAGTGATTACAAGTTTAAACCTTCGAATAAGATAGCTTTATATGTATGAATCGAATGATGTTATGAACATCATTACTACCTCAAGTTTTCTGGATAAAGCTACTGGAAATGAAAAAAATAGATCTAGCTTCAAAGGATCCTTGGATGGCTTGAAAGTTCTTGAAGCAGAATCATGACACGAAAACAAGTTCAAGTAAGATTTCCACTCGAAATAAGATTGTTATAGTTATAGAAATTGAATCAAAGTTTGAATATAAGTATTACCTTGTATTAGAAAGATATCTTACTGTAAATAATAAAGATTTCTTGAGGTTGGATGATCACTCTACAAGATTGGAAGTAAGCTAGCAAACTTGGAAGTATTCTTGATTTTATGAAACTGGAAGTTGTAGAATTTATGAAGAACACTTAGAACTTGAAGATAGAACTTGAGAGAGATTAATTAGATGAAGAAAATTGAAGAATGAAAGTTTTTGTAGGTGTTTTTGGTCATTGGTATATGGATTAGATATAAAGGATGTGTAATTTTGTTTACATGTAAATAAGTCATGAATGATTACTCATATTTTTGTAATTTTATGAGATATTTCATGCTAGTTGCCAAATGATGGTTCCCACATGTGTTAGGTGACTCACATGGGCTGCTAAGAGTTGATCATTGGAATGTATATATGTAATGACCCAGACTTTTTCGATCGTCCTATACTTATAAGATTAATATTTACATAAATTAAACCTTACCAACCTGATAAGCAATCCAAATTGTTGAAACTTATGTTTTCGAAAAGGGTTTTACACAACGTTTGACCGTCTAGTTTGACCGATGATATCACGAACTATATAATATATGATAACTATACGTTTGTGTATATATATGTATATATACATATTTAACATGATTTATGGATGTTTTAATATCTTATTTTGTATTAATAACAATAAGTTATAAGTATATTTTGCAACTACTAACTTAAGTTTTCAAAACGATAACCATACGTAACGTTATTTGACATAAATACTTATGACCTATAATGTTTATACATATATCGTATATATAATGTATTTAATCACTTTTTAAGGACTTAAATACATAAAACCATATAAGTATATTCACAAAAGATAGCTATATTTGAATTCTCGTTCCGTTTTCACAAGAATTCTATACGTATATCTAGAGTATATGTACCCGTATCATACCTAACTTCTATACGTATTTACTATTGGTATATACACATCAAATCACCACCAACCAGCCCTTGTTCATGCCTTATGTATAAGGTAATTACTTTGTATGATTGTTTGACTAATTACACAAGATTACAACTTGAAATTTTGTCCATGTCTACCCTTGATTCACGTTTTTAAGGAGTATCCAAGGATCATCATTTTGATTCATTTTACTTCAACTTTCTAGCCAAAACACACACATACTTAGAAGCCTTAAAACCCTTAATAAATTCAGCAAAGTTACCATGAAGATCTAGCTTCAAAAACATCACTTAATCACCATAAGAAAACCCTTACAAAAACACTTCAAGAATCCTTCCAAGAACACAAGTTTACTTCCAATTTTTCATTCAACTCCATCACTCTTTTGGTTCTAGGTTTTTACTCCTCTTTTATAGCAATCTTGTCCAAGTAACTTGAGGTAGTAACTTTGTTCATAACCTTATTCGATTCATATATATATAGCTATCTTATTTTATGGTATAAAATTTTAACAACAAGAACATAGTTTGAATGTTTTCAAACTTGTTTGCAAACTAAATAGATCCTTCTAACTTAACTTTTAAAATACTTCAAGACCTGTAATATATCATAAATATATTCTAATTTAACAAGGTATAACTTGGTTTTTCAAAGAACACCTTAAAAACTGTTTTTACGACGTCGGAGTGCAACCGGGGGGCTGTTTTGGGTTGGATAATTAAAAACTATCTTGAACCTTGAATTGGAGGTTTATTTTCTGGAAAAATGATATTTACTATTAATATGATAACACATAAAAATTTCATGATTTAACTCAAAGTATAAGTATTTTTAGAAAAATAATCATTTAAGGTTGTTTACATGATGGAAAATGATTAACTTCATAAGTTTCACCAAAGTTTGACCTATGACCTGTGATTTCGAATACAAACTAAGGTATTTACAGTTCATATTCTTAAAGAGGGACTCGATCCAAGGAAATGGCAAGTTAAACCAACGAAAACGGAGTTGTAACGAAGAAACTATGACCAAAACAAAATCGGATATCCAAAACTAGTTTAGCCACGAAAATAATTGGAGAAAAATTAAATAAATCACATCTTTCTAAAATAACATGATATTTTATATATATGTACTCATAATTTAATTTTATATATTTCAGGATCACCCGTAAACAATACGAGAAGATTAATCATAAGATCCCATGATTGTACGCAACACGTCATTTGACAACACCGGTACTTTATGTACGCAACACGTCATTTGACAACACCGGTACCGTGGGTCAAGATTAATCCCGACCAATACGAATACGATGGGGTTTTATTTATTTCGAGGGGGGGTTTTATTTATTTATTAAACACCTAAATATGAACCATTAAAATTGAATTGCTAACTACGGACTAAGAAGACATTAAAAGTATTATAAGTATATATATGTGACGATTGTTTAAAATGAAAATATATTGATATATTATATATGGATAGGTTCGTGATATCAATCGGAGACCAAGTCAAAATATATATATCTTCAAGGCAAAAGTGAGTATATAGTCCCACTTTTAAACTCTAAGTATTTCGGGATGAGAATACATGTATTTTATGTTTTACGATATGGACACAAGTAACTGAAAAATATATTCTACGTTGAGTTGTACCACTGGCATACTTCCCTGTAGCTTGGTAACTACTATTTACAGCGGTATTGTAAACGCGAATCCTGTTGATAGATCTATCGGGCCTGACAACCCCAACCGGACTGGACGACCAGTATTCAACGGTTGCACAGTACTTCGTTTCGGTGACTACACTTGGTACGGTGTAGTAAGATTTCATAATAAAGGGAATATACGACGTGATTAAATGTTAAGTATGGTTACCAAGTGCTCAACCACTTAGAATATTTTTATTAAAATGTTTACATATGAAAATCTTGTGGTCTATATATATATATTGCTGCCGGTATTAAACCTATATCTCACCAACTTTATGTTGACGTTTTAAACATGTCTATTCTCAGGTGATAACTAAAAGCTTCCGCTGCAACATGTTGAATTTAAACAAGATCTTGAGTATGCATATTTGTGTCAAAAATAAAACTGCATATCGGAGGATTTGTAATGTAAAATATGCTAGAAATCGTATTGTTATCATCACATGTAAAGTTTGTAAGTCTAAGATTATCGCTAAACGATAATCATCTTTTTATTGTCTAAAGCTTGTATTAAAATAAGAGTTATGGTTTGTAATGTAAAATAAATGCAGTTGTTCTTTTAAAAATGTCGCATATAGAGGTCAATACCTCGCAATGAAATCATACGTTATCTAACTCGTTCTTATGGTTAAGGACGGGTTATGACATGTGGTATCAGAGCGGTGGTCTTAGCGAACCAGGTTTGCATTAGTGTGTCTAACTGATAAGTCGTTAGAATACATTAGTAAGTCTGGACTTTGACCGGGTCTGATTTAAAAACCATTACTTATCATTGTTGGTTAAAATTTATATGTAAATATTATGTAGTACTAATGGGTTAGTTGTTGTGTGATAGATGTCGGGCTCAAAACTTGTTATCACATTCAGCGACTCCGAACCAGAATCTTCAGATGGTGTTCCAGTCATTAACCTATCCGATGACGAAAATAATATCTTTGGGGAAGACTCACAAATTCCGGATGAACCGACTATAGAGAACCCGGAAAGTGAACCCGAGGAGGAAAGTGAACCCGAGGAAGAAATACAGGAAATTACAAAAGACAAGTTCGAACTAGGAAAGAAACGAAAGGCTAATGAATTAGAAAATTCAAATCCCGAGTTTAGTAAGGTTGATGTGGCACCAACTCCACTAGACACTACCACCCCTATTCCCGCTATTCCTATTCGTTCTATTCCGGCATCCAGTTCTTCAGTCCCACAGCCAAAATATAGGCAGACAGCCAGGATAAGCGTTAAGCGATTCTTTGAACCTAAACGTCCTAGAAAATAGACCAAACGATGCGCTGCCATATTAAACCATGGGATCATATAATGTTTTGTATAATATTATTAGTGTGGTTTGCTTAATGTTCGATGTAAGATAAGCATATGTAAAATAGTGAAGTGTGAAATGCAATAATTTTCCATGGTTAAGTATTATTTGGGTAGTAGTAATTGATTTTCGTACTAAGCTATTAAGTATGAACTTTAACGGGTAGGTACTACCCTAGATATAATTATAAAATGCTAATAAGAAGAAAAGGCTTTTATAATAATAACTGGTTCATATTATTAATAAGCTACGATGTACTGTAAATACATACTACATCTATAATATTCCATGTGAATAATTATTTTTTTTTTCTTTCATTCTTATTGAAGATTATGGCGCGATTGAATCGAATGACGGAACAAGAAGTCGAGGAATTCATCAACCAGCGAGTGAACGATAGAATGTTATGGGTCGAGGCTACAAGAGCTGCTGCAGTTAACCCAAATCCTCGCGTAGGATGCACCTACAAGACTTTTCAAGCTTGCAAGCCCTCATCATTCAGTGGAACGGAAGGACCGATCGGTTTAACCCGGTGGATAGAAAAGATGGAGACTGTGTTTAAAATCAGTGGTTGTGTTGAAAAGGACATAACCAAGTATGCATCGTGCACTTTACAAGATAGTGCACTCACGTGGTGGAAAAATTATGTGAAGGCTGTAGGAGGAGATGTAGCTTATGATACTCCATGGGAAGAATTCAAAACAATGTTAATCAACGAATATTGTCCAAGGAACGAGGTTAGGAAGTTGGAAGATGAATTACGAAGCCTGAAGGTTGTTGGTACTGAAATCACCAACTACAATCAGCGATTCATGGAATTAGTTTTGCTATGTCCTGAATTGGTTCCAACCGAAGAACGGAAGATTGAAATGTACAAAGATGGTTTGCCCAAAAAGGTCAAGTCAAATGTTACAGCATCGAAACCTAAGACAATTCATGAAGCTATAACCATGGCAAACGAGCTAATGGATCAGGTCATCATGGATAAGAAAGTATCCAATACTGATGTGAAGGTATCAGGTAACAAAAGAAAGTGGAATGGAAATTATGATCGAGGTAACCAACAACAATCTTTTAAGAAACAAGAAATCACGCAAGGTGCGGGTAGTGGTTTAAGCTTTGGTTACAAAGGACAAAATCCTTTATGCAACCGATGCCACAAACATCACTCTGGTTACTGTAATGTGGTATGCAACAAATGTAATCGAAAGGGTCATCTTGCTGAAGATTGTAGGGCTCTCGTTACAAATACAAACGGTACCAAGACTCCTGCCACCAATGCAAATAGAACTGCCTTGGCCACTGTTACTTGTTATGGGTGTGGGAAACAGGGTCATTATAAGAGCCAGTGTCCGAATCCAGAGAAGAATAATGGATCTGCACGTGGGAGAGCATTTATTATTAATGCTAGAGAGGCATGTGAAGACCCGGAGCTTGTTACGGGTACGTTTACCATTAATAACTTATCAGCATCTATTATATTTGATACTGGTGCCGATAGAAGTTACGTGTGTATAAATTTTTACACTAAATTGAATTGTTCATCATTACCTCTAGATGCTAAGTACATGATTGAGTTAGCTAATGGTAAACTAATTAAAGCCGATAAAATTTGTCGTAATTGTGAAATAAATTTAGCCGGAGAAACGTTTAAAATTGACTTGATACCCGTAGAATTAGGAAGTTTTGATGTAATAGTTGGCATGGACTGGATGTCCAAAGTAGGAGTTGAAGTTGTGTGTACCAAGAAGGCAATTCGCATTCCTTGTAAGGATAAAATGCCGGTGATGATTTATGGAGAGAAGGGTAATTCAAAGCTAAAACTCATTAGTTGTTTGAAAGCCAAGAAGTGTTTAGAAAAGGGATGTTATGCTATTCTAGCACAAGTTAATAAAGTCGAAAAGAAAGAAAAAGAGAAGTGCATCAACGATGTGCCTGTGGCAAGAGATTTTCCTGAAGTTTTTCCGGAAGAGTTGCCGGGATTACCTCCATTTAGATATGTAGAATTTCAAATAGATCTTGTACCAGGAGCTGCACCGGTTGCCCGTGCTCCATATAGACTTGCACCGTCCGAGTTAAAAGAACTTCAGAGTCAGTTAAAAGAATTACTGGATCGTGGATTCATACGACCAAGTACTTCACCGTGGGGAGCTCCAATTTTATTCGTCAAGAAGAAAGACGGATCTTTCCGAATGTGTATAGATTATCGTGAATTAAATAAGTTAACTATCAAGAATCGGTATCCACTACCGAGAATTGATGACTTATTTGATCAACTGCAAGGATCATGTGTTTATTCGAAAATCGACCTAAGATCGGGTTATCATCAATTACGTGTCAAAGAAGAGGACATTCCGAAAACTGCTTTTCGGACACGTTATGGTCATTACGAATTTTTGGTCATGCCGTTTGGGTTGACAAATGCGCCAGCTGTATTCATGGACCTTATGAATCGAGTTCGTAGTCCGTATTTAGATAAGTTTGTTATTGTTTTCATTGATGACATTCTTATCTATTCCAAGAGTGAGCAAGAGCATGAGCAGCATTTAAGGTTGATATTAGAGTTGTTGAGAAAAGAACAGCTATACGCTAAATTTTCTAAGTGTGCTTTTTGGTTGAAAGAAGTGCAATTTCTTGGCCACGTTGTTAGTAGCAAAGGAATTCAGGTTGATCCAGCTAAAATTGAGGCCATTGAAAAATGGGAGACTCCTAAAACACCAATGCAGATACGCCAATTTTTGGGTTTAGCCGGTTATTATAGAAGGTTTATTCAAGATTTTTCTCGAATAGCTAAGCCGTTGACAGCGTTAACGCAAAAAGGGAAGAAATACGAATGGACCTCAGAGCAGGAGAACGCATTTCAATTACTAAAGAAGAAGTTAACTACGGCGCCTATTTTATCGTTACCAGAAGGGAACGATGATTTTGAAATATATTGTGACGCTTCGCGACAAGGTTTTGGTTGCGTTCTTATGCAACGGAAGAAAGTTATTGCATACGCATCCCGACAATTGAAGATTCACGAGCGGAATTATACGACGCATGATCTAGAACTGGGAGCAGTCGTGTTTGCATTGAAGATATGGAGACACTACTTGTATGGGGTTAAATGCACTGTGTTTACTGATCATAAAAGCCTTCAACATATTTTTGATCAGAAACAGCTGAACATGAGGCAACGTAGGTGGGTCGAGTTAATAAACGACTATGATTGTGAAATTCGTTACCATCCCGGGAAAGCGAATGTGGTGGCTGACGCACTAAGCAGAAAGGAACGAGAACCAATTCGAGTACGAGCAATGAACATAAAAATTCGCATGAATCTCAACTCACAAATCAAAGAAGTTCAACGAGAAGCACTTACTAAAGAAAATATAGGAAATGAAATAATGAAGAAGTATGAGAAGCAACTCGTTATGCGGGAAGATGGAATTCGATATTTTGCAAATCGTATTTGGGTACCGAAGTTGGGTGGATTAAGGAAGTTGATATTGAACGAGGCACATAAGACAAGATATTCGATACATCCTGGAGTTGGAAAGATGTACCAAGATCTTAAGACACATTATTGGTGGCCTAATTTAAAGACAGACGTTGCAACATATGTTGGGGAGTGTTTAACTTGTTTCAAAGTCAAAGCAGAACACCAAAAGCCTTCAGGATTACTTCAACAACCAGAAATTCCAGAATGGAAATGGGACGGTATTACCATGGATTTCATCACGAAGTTACCAAAGACTGCCTGGGGATACGACACCATTTGGGTAATTGTTGATCGTCTTACCAAATCTGCACATTTCTTGCCTATAAAGGAAACAGATAGAATGGAGAAATTATTACGATTATATATAAAGGAAATAGTTTCAAGGCATGGAATACCTATTTCCATTATATCTGATCGTGATAGTAGATTTACCTCAAAGTTCTGACAATCACTACAGGAGGCACTAGGAACTCGTTTGGATATGAGTACCGCATATCATCCGCAAACCGACGGGCAGAGTGAAAGAATAATTCAGACTCTTGAAGACATGCTCAGGGCATGTGTGATCGATTTTGGAAACGGATGGGATAAATATCTACCATTAGCAGAATTCTCGTATAATAATAGTTATCATGCGAGCATTAAAGCTGCGCCATTCGAAGCATTGTACGGAAGGAAGTGTAGATCTCCTATTTGTTGGAATGAAGTAGGAGATCGACAATTAACTGGTCCCGAGATCATACACGAAACGACTGAGAAGATAGTACAAATCAAGGAGAGATTGAAAACAGCCCGTAGTCGCCAAAAGAGCTACGCCGATGTCCGAAGGAAACCATTAGAGTTTCAGATCGGTGACATGGTTATGCTAAAGGTGTCACCTTGGAAAGGTGTAATACGTTTCGGTAAAAGAGGTAAACTGAACCCAAGATATGTAGGCCCGTTCAAGATCATCGAACGCATTGGACCGGTAGCTTATCGACTCGAGTTACCTCAACAACTCGCCGGAGTACATAATACATTTCACGTCTCGAACCTTAAAAAGTGTTTTGCAAAGGAAGACCTTACCATTCCTCTTGAAGAAATCCATGTCGACGAGAAACTACAATTCATCGAAGAACCAATCGAAATCATGGATCATGAAATTAAACGGCTCAAGCAGAGCAATATACCTATCGTTAAGGTTCGTTGGAATGCTCAAGGGGTCCCGAGTTTACATGGGAATGGGAGGATCAGATGAAACAAAAATATCCACATTTGTTTCCCGATGACGCAAAATAGGTACAATTTTAAAATTTCGGGACGAAATTTATTTAACGGGTAGGTACTGTAATGACCCGGACTTTTTCAATCGTCCTATACTTATAAGATTAATATTTACATAAATTAAACCTTACCAACCTGATAAGCAATCCAAATTGTTGAAACTTATGTTTTCGAAAAGAGTTTTACACAACGTTTGACCGTCTAGTTTGACCGATGATATCACGAACTATATAATATATGATAACTATACGTTTGTGTATATATATGTATATATACATATTTAACATGATTTATGGATGTTTTAATATCTTATTTTGTATTAATAACAATAAGTTATAAGTATATTTTGCAACTACTAACTTAAGTTTTCAAAACGATAACCATACGTAACGTTATTTGACATAAATACTTATGACCTATAATGTTTATACATATATCGTATATATAATGTATTTAATCACTTTTTAAGGACTTAAATACATAAAACCATATAAGTATATTCACAAAAGATAGCTATATTTGAATTCTCGTTCCGTTTTCACAAGAATTCTATACGTATATCTAGAGTATATGTACCCGTATCATACCTAACTTCTATACGTATTTACTATTGGTATATACACATCAAATCACCACCAACCAGCCCTTGTTCATGCCTTATGTATAAGGTAATTACTTTGTATGATTGTTTGACTAATTACACAAGATTACAACTTGAAATTTTGTCCATGTCTACCCTTGATTCACGTTTTTAAGGAGTATCCAAGGATCATCATTTTGATTCATTTTACTTCAACTTTCTAGCCAAAACACACACATACTTAGAAGCCTTAAAACCCTTAATCAATTCAGCAAAGTTACCATGAAGATCTAGCTTCAAAAACATCACTTAATCACCATAAGAAAACCCTTACAAAAACACTTCAAGAATCCTTCCAAGAACACAAGTTTACTTCCAATTTTTCATTCAACTCCATCACTCTTTTGGTTCTAGGTTTTTACTCCTCTTTTACAGCAATCTTGTCCAAGTAACTTGAGGTAGTAACTTTGTTCATAACCTTATTCGATTCATATATATATAGCTATCTTATTTTATGGTATAAAATTTTAACAACAAGAACATAGTTTGAATGTTTTCAAACTTGCTTGCAAACTAAATAGATCCTTCTAACTTAACTTTTAAAATACTTCAAGACCTGTAATATATCATAAATATATTCTAATTTAACAAGGTATAACTTGGTTTTTCAAAGAACACCTTAAAACTGTTTTTACGACGTCGGAGTGCAACCGGGGGGCTGTTTTGGGTTGGATAATTAAAAACTATCTTGAACCTTGAATTGGAGGTTTATTTTCTGCAAAAATGATATTTACTATGAATATGATAACACATAAAAATTTCATGATTTAACTCAAAGTATAAGTATTTTTAGAAAAATAATCATTTAAGGTTGTTTACATGATGGAAAATGATTAACTTCATAAGTTTCACCAAAGTTTGACATATGACCTGTGATTTCGAATACAAACTAAGGTATTTACAGTTCATATTCTTAAAGAGGGACTCGATCCAAGGAAATGGCAAGTTGAACCAACGAAAACGGAGTTGTAACGAAGAAACTATGACCAAAACAAAATCGGATATCCAAAACTAGTTTAGCCACAAAAATAATTGGAGAAAAATTAAATAAATCACATCTTTCTAAAATAACATGATATTTTATATATATGTACTCATAATTTAATTTTATATATTTCAGGATCACCCGTAAACAATACGAGAAGATTAATCATAAGATCCCATGATTGTACGCAACACGTCATTTGACAACACCGGTACTTTATGTACGCAACACGTCATTTGACAACACCGGTACCGTGGGTCAAGATTAATCCCGAGCAATACGAATACGATGGGGTTTTATTTATTTCGAGAGGGGGTTTTATTTATTTATTAAACCCCTAAATATGAACCATTAAAATTGAATTGCTAACTACGGACTAAGAAGACATTAAAAGTATTATAAGTATATATATGTGACGATTGTTTAAAATGAAAATATATTGATATATTATATATGGATAGGTTCGTGATATCAATCGGAGACCAAGTCAAAATATATATATCTTCAAGGCAAAAGTGAGTATATAGTCCCACTTTTAAACTCTAAGTATTTCGGGATGAGAATACATGTATTTTATGTTTTACGATATGGACACAAGTAACTGAAAAATATATTCTACGTTGAGTTGTACCACTGGCATACTTCCCTGTAGCTTGGTAACTACTATTTACAGTGGTATTGTAAATGCGAATCCTGTTGATAGATCTATCGGGCCTGACAACCCCAACCGGACTGGACGACCAGTATTCAACGGTTGCACAGTACTTCGTTTCGGTGACTACACTTGGTACGGTGTAGTAAGATTTCATAATAAAGGGAATATGCGACGTGATTAAATGTTAAGTATGGTTACCAAGTGCTCAACCACTTAGAATATTTTTATTAAAATGTTTACATATGAAAATCTTGTGGTCTATATATATATATTGCTGCCGGCATTAAACCTATATCTCACCAACTTTATGTTGACGTTTTAAACATGTCTATTCTCAGGTGATAACTAAAAGCTTCCGCTGCAACATGTTGAATTTAAACAAGATCTTGAGTATGCATATTTGTGTCAAAAATAAAACTGCATATCGGAGGATTTGTAATGTAAAATATGCTAGAAATCGTATTGTTATCATCACATGTAAAGTTTGTAAGTCTAAGATTATCGCTAAACGATAATCATCTTTTTATTGTCTAAAGCTTGTATTAAAATAAGAGTTATGGTTTGTAATGTAAAATAAATGCAGTTGTTCTTTTAAAAATGTCGCATATAGAGGTCAATACCTCGCAATGAAATCATACGTTATCTAACTCGTTCTTATGGTTAAGGACGGGTTATGACAATATACCAATAGTACATACATCTAAAAGCTGTGTATTGTATGAGTACGAATACGGGTGCATACGAGTAGAATTGTTGATGAAACTGAACGAGGATGTAATTGTAAGCATTTTTGTTAAGTAGAAGTATTTTGATAAGTGTCTTGAAGTCTTTCAAAAGTGTATGAATACATATTAAAACACTACATGTATATACATTTTAACTGAGTCGTTAAGTCATCGTTAGTCGTTACATATAAGTGTTGTTTTAAAACCTTTAGGTTAACGATCTTGTTAAATGTTGTTAACCCATTGTTTATTAAATCAAATGAGATGTTAAATTATTACATTATCATGATATCATGATGTATTAATATATCTTAATATGATATATATATACATTAAATGTCGTTACAACGATAATCGTTACATATATGTCTCGTTTCAAAATCATTAAGTTAGTAGTCTTGTTTTTACATATGTAGTTCATTGTTAATATACTTAATGATATGTTTACTTATCATAATATCATGTTAACTATATATATATATATATATATATATATATATATATATATATATATATATATATATATATATATATATATATATATATATCCATATATATGTCATCATATAGTTTTTACAAGTTTTAACGTTCGTGAATCGCCGGTCAACTTGGGTGGTCAATTGTCTATATGAAACCTATTTCAATTAATCAAGTCTTAACAAGTTTGATTGCTTAACATGTTGGAAACATTTAATCATGTAAATATTAATTTCATTTAATATATAAAAACATGGAAAAGTTCGGGCCACTACAGTACCTACCCGTTAAATAAATTTCGTCGCGAAATTTTAAGTTGTTGAAAGTGTTGACGAATCTTCTGGAAATAGATGCGGGTATTTCTTCTTCATCTAATCTTCACGCTCCCAGGTGAACTCGGGTCCTCTACGAGCATTGCATCGAACCTTAACAATCAGTATCTTGTTTTGTTTAAGTCTCTTAACCTCACGATCCATTATTTCGACGGGTTCTTCAATGAATTGAAGTTTTTCATTGATTTGGATTTCGTCCAACGGAATAGTGAGATCTTCTTTAGCAAAACATTTCTTCAAATTCGAGACGTGGAAAGTGTTATGTACATTCGCAAGTTGTTGAGGTAACTCAAGTCGGTAAGCTACTGGTCCGACACGATCAATAATCTTGAATGGTCCAATATACCTTGGATTTAATTTCCCCTGTTTACCAAATCGAACAACACCTTTCCAAGGTGCAACCTTAAGCATGACCATTTATCCAATTTCAAATTCAATGTCTTTTTTTTAATGTCGGCGTAGCTCTTTTGTCGACTTTGGGCGGTTTTCAACTGTTGTTGAATTTGGATGATCTTCTCGGTAGTTTCTTGTATTATCTCCAGACCCGTAATCTGTCTATCCCCCACTTCACTCCAAAAAATCGGAGACCTGCACTTTCTACCATAAAGTACTTCAAATGGTGCCATCTCAATGCTTGAATGATAGCTGTTGTTGTAGGAAAATTCTGCTAACGGTAGATGTCGATCCTAACTGTTTCCGAAATCAATAACACATGCTCGTAGCATGTCTTCAAGCGTTTGTATCGTCCTTTCACTCTGCCCATCAGTTTGTGGATGATAGGCAGTACTCATATCTAGACGAGTTCCTAATGCTTGCTGTTGTGATGACCCGGGAATTTCCAACCAAGTTTAAACTTTAATCTTTATATTCTTCCGACACGATAAGCAAAGTTGTTTAGTTGAATCTCAAAAAGTTTAAAACTGTGTTCATACATTCATTTAACCCTTGACTAGTTCCGACGATTCACAAACAATTGCTTGTAAATAAATATGTATATATATCTATATATATATATGTATATATATATATATGTATATATATATATATATATGTATATGTATATATATATATATATATATATATGTATATATATATATATATATATATATATATATATATATATATATATATATATATATATATATATATATAAATGTAAGAATATGTATATTAATTTGATTTGAAATTATAAAATATAATTTAAGCATTTAAATTAAATATGTAAACTAAGATACCAAATAATTAAGTGTAATATTAATACAAGTATATATAAAAATGATTAATTATAATTACTAATATACGAATATACCTATATATACAGCTTAATATGTATAAGGGGACAGATTGTAGCATAATATATATAAAAGAACGGATAGATGTATATTTCATAAATTGAACAGATACATTCTAGGATTCCGTTTCACATATCAATCATTTACAGTATCTGATTTTGTTTGAATCATTTTAGTGGTTACATATCCACAATAAAAGAAATAAAAATCGATTACCTCATTGTACTATGTCAATTATTCGATTAGCAGCCTTATAATACAACTAGCCACATTTGCAATTGAGAAATCAATCATCACTACTTTACAATCAAATAAAAACAAATTCTGTTATAGATATCTATCAACACTGTATATGATTTTGTTTTTGTCTCTTAGAATCGTTTTACATCGTAATCAAAAGTACTAAATTGTTGAATTTGCGAATTTGATTTTTATCTTTTTGTAATGAACGAATAATTACATGTCACCTTCCTTTTAGCTATAAGTTAAACGAATCACACACACTTTATGGAGGAATTCATTTATTATTACATTGTCATTATCAAATAAGAAACTTTACAGTCAACACTTACCACAAAATAATTACAAATGATTCATAATTGTAACATAGTACAAATCATCACCACCACCTTCATTCTATGAACAACTATCTCGTCACCACCTTCATTATCTTCTTCATGATCTCTCTCTCTTCTATATTCTTCTTCGTGAAACAACACCCCTTTCTGCTCGATCAACCCAACCTATCACCTTAATTGAACCACAACCACCATTTCAATAAACAAGTGTATCGTTTTCAATCTACTGCTACAATTCAAATTATGTTTATAATCGATTACTAACCTGGTGCTATTTTACTTTCTGTTTCACGATCGAACAACTATCACCAATGACACCAACAGCTTGGCTCCTGCTTACAGCCAACATCCACGACTAAAACCACCACAACCACGTCATAAACCACCAAATTAAACCATCGTATCTTTGTTCCTGTTTATGTTTCGACCAAGATCCAAAAACCCTTCTTCTTTTGTGAAGATATTAAACCCAAACAACATCACTTGGCTTTTCTTTTTCTCGATTAATCAACACCTTCACAATCCTCAAAAATGCCACATCCTTGAAGTGAACAAGCAGGCACATCCCTTACTCTCTCCCTCATCCTTTCTCTCTCTAATTTTTTATACGAAAACATCTCTGTGAATCACCACTATGACCACCTGCTGTCTCGCAGTTTCTTTCATATATATTTATGTTTAACTTCGACAATGAAATATGGGAATTGTTTATGAGCTGTAAAAGTGATAGTGGGAAAGGCATGATCATAAAGTATCCAATTAGACACACCTATGAATTGTTACTCCACTATATTTTGTTTTAACGAATAACAATAATAATGGAATGATGATCTGGAAAGATGGTATGGATCCTGGTTTGTTACCATTTCAAATATGCTATAACTATTATCTGTTTCTTATTCGTTCTATAGCAAAAGAAAGAAACAAGTTTCTTAGTGGGCCGAGATCCAATATAAAATAATTTGTTGTTGGGCCATATCAAGAACCTTATTGTTTCTGTGTTAATCCAAGCCCAACCCTCTTGCTACTAGAAACGATTCTGCTGCTGTTGGTACAATACGATCATCTGTTTTCTTTGTCTGATACAAATAGGGATGATGGCTAATTAATGATGATAGTTTAAATTGAAAATAATGATCACGATTAGGTTATGGTGAAGTGAAATCACGATGATGAAAGGATATGTGATTCGAGATGATAAATGATGATTTATGATATACGGTATTGGGATGATGATGACGAGTAGATATAAGATGATGATATCGATAATTAGATTATGATTAAGATAGTAATGAAGGTGATAATGATGATTATTTTGATAATACATGATGATAATAGAAGTAAGGGTGATGATATATGATGTTGTGTTGATTATGATAATGAATATGTTATGATCATGATTATGTTATGATAAGATTATGATGATCATAATTATGATCATGGTTATGAAAGAATGATGATGATGTTCGTATATGATAAACATGATAGATATTAGGATAATGTAAATATAATGATGATGATATTGGGTATGATGATGATTCAAAAATAGAAAAACTAAGTCAAAGGATATTAAAAATCTTAATAATAATAATAGAAAAATTGATACGGAGTAAGGGATAAGGATGTTAACGGGCTAGCGGGACGTCGCGGGTTCAAACCCGGACTTGGGCATTTTTTTGGGACTACTTCTTTGAGGTAGTTATTTATTTATTTACTTATCATTATTATTATTCTTATCATAAATATCACTATCATTATAGTTATTATAAGAAATGTTAATAATATTATTATTAGTAAAAATCATTATCTTTATAGTTATTAGTAGTATTATTATCATTATCATTAATATTATTATTATTTTCATTAATATTATTATTATTATTATTATTATTATTATTATTAATATTATTATTATTATTATTATTATTATTATTATTATTATTATTATTATTATTATTATTATTATTATTATTATTGTTGTTGTTGTTGTTGTTGTTGTTATGATTACTACTTTTACATTAACAATATTATTATAACAAATAAATAATTTCTATATAAGTGTATATATATCCCAACTACCATAATAACACATATAATTATATACAAAGATTATTTATATAAATATTTACATATAACAAACTATTTATTTTTAAAGATAGTATTAAGCTATATAAATATTAACTATTTTAAATATGTACAAATTACATATATAATATATATAATTTAGGATATAATATAAGAATTTATCTGATTACAATTATATGTGTTAATATACATATAAATAATATAGGTGCGTGAATCCAAGGCCAACCCTATACTTGTTCAATGTCGTCATATGTATTTTTACTACAAAATACATTAGGTGAGTTTCATTATTCCCTTTTTAAATGCTTTCGCAATATATATTTTTGGGACTGAGAATACATGCGCTGTTTTTATAACTGTTTTACGAAATAGACACAAGTAATTGAAACTACATTATATGGTTGAATGATCGAAATCGAATATGCCTCTTTTTATTAAGTCTGGTAATCTAAGAATTAGGGAACAGACACCCTAATTGACGCGAACTCTAAAGGTAGATCTATCGGGCCCAACAAGCCCCATCCAAAGTACCGGATGCTTTAGTACTTCGAAATTTATATCATGTCCGAAGGAGGATCCCGGAATGATGGGATATTCTTATATGCATATTGTAAATGTCGGTTACCAGGTGTTCAATCCATATGAATGATATTTTTGTCTCTATGTATGGGACGTATGTTTATGGGAAATGAAAATCTTGTGGTCTATTAAAATGATGGAAATAATTATTTATGATAAACTAATGAACTCACCAACCTTTTGGTTGACACTTTAAAGCATGTTTATTCTCAGGTACGAAAGAAATCTTCCGCTGTGCATTTGCTCATCTTAGAGATATTTACTTGGAGTCATTCATGACATATTTCAAAAGACGTTGCATTCGAGTCATTGAGTACATTAAGATTATTATTAAGTCCATTTTAGTAATATATACTACGAAGTGGTATGCATGTTGTCAACTTTCGATGTAATGAAAGATTGTCTTTTCAAAAACGAATGCCATGTTTGTAAAATGTATCATATAGAGGTCCAGTACCTTGCGATGTAATCAACTGTTGTGAATCGTTTATAATCTATATGGACTTCGTCCGGATGGATTAGGACGGTTCCTTTCAGTTGGTATCAGAGCGGTGGTCTTAGCGAACCATGTCTGCATTAGTGTGTCTAACTGATAAGTCGTTAGGATGCATTATTGAGTCTGGACTTCGACCGTGACTGCATATCAAAAGTTTTGCTTATCATTTTGTGTCAAAAATTACCTGCTTATCATTCTTAGAGAATCACTTACTTATCATTCTTAGTCTAGACACGTTTTACTGCATTGACTGCATGAATAGTGTATAGATAAATTTCAAATCTTAGCGTATCTGCTACTTCATATCTTAGCGTATCTGTTACTGTAACTTTTCCTGACAACTTCCGTAGATTCCTCCGTAACTTATGGGATTTTAGTATTATATATGCATATGTAAATTATGTATTGCAGGGTACTAATCAACATCCTATAATCCATTTCTTATCAAAAATCCTTCATCTAATCGTACGAGATGAATCCTGCAACCAGTTCGAGTCCTTCAGATTCCGATAGCTATTCCGATAGTTATTCCGACAGCTATTCCGACATAGATGTTCACCTAAGCTCCGAAAACAGCGTCATCGGCATGAATCAACCAATCAGCCATTATCAATTCATCTGATGGGTTCGTAGTTGACTTAATTAATGGAAACGCGCAGAAGGCAATTCCTTCCACCAACTGAATTCACCTCTTGACAATGAACCTAAAGCATTTATCGGCGAACCTGTTCGAGACACCATTTTCAGTCCCATTTTCAGGGTAACTCGACAAGATCATATTCTATCCACAATTCTGAACCTTATTCATCCGCTAGTTCTGACCGACAATCATCATGGAGTAATAAGTCAACGAACTTTGCACTCGAATAATCAATTCGAAGAATACGGTGCAAAATGTACCAGCTTCAGCAACATCACCGGCACCAACAGTACAATCAATAACAGCACCATTACCATCAACAATCCAAGCTTCAATATCATCATATGTACTTTGAGTATGATCTTCGTTCTACGTATCGTTCTACCTCATTTATCTTCGTTCGACATGGCGAATATGTAATCTCTAAAGTTTTAGAGATTATTTATTCTAGTTCCAACTGAAAATCAAATGAGTTTAATATCATATTAACTCATTAAATCCATGAATATATCTGAAGAAAATATATATGTATATATGTTTTCATAAAGATTGTAAGTAAAAATTCTCTTGTACAAACTGTTAATGGTGAAAATATTTTAACGGCTAGGTAATACCCGAAGACTATTTAAATTTCACATTAATAAGTTACATTGTACGTTCTTCGAATCTGTTTCAACAAGTCATATACTATCCTACTTACATCTACCGATATACAAATTCATTCACCACAGAATAACCATATTCATCCAATTACATATTTAGATTTTGATCTATCAGAATCCATCAAGTGGCATAACGAAGAAATAATGGACACAATAAAAATTGATTAGAAACAGATTAATTAACAATATGAAATTCTATTAAGAATCTACGCTAACAAAATCCTAGCTAACTGTTCCTAGCTAACTGTTAATTCCGTATTACCATTTAATTATCGCAATTTATTTATCGTAGTTTATTTATCGCAATTTATATTCTCGCAATTTTATTTATCGTCATTTAATTTCTGTTATTTACTTTACGCACTTTATTATTCGTCATTTAAATTTCTGTTATTTACTTTTACGCACTTTAAATATCGAGACATGTATACAAGGTTTTGACATATCATATCGACGCATTTATATATATTATTTGGAATAACCATAGACACTCTATATGCAGTAATGAACGAATTCTCTATACAGGGTTGAGGTTGATTCTACAATAATATATATAATTTGAGTTGTGATCGAGTCTGAGACATGTATACGGGTCACGATACGTATTAATTAATTCGAATATTATATATTAAATTATATATGAATTATTGGACTGTTAACTGTGGACTAATAACATTGGACAATTAAAATGAATTAAAATATTGAATATAACATATGAAACTAAACATTTCTTCAAGTTGCCACTTGATTTCATCTTAAACCTCATTTGTATCTTGACGATTACAATCTGTATTCAAACCTTTCATGATTCTTGAAGACACCTCAAACGTTAGGATGAATCAACCGCACTTCATTAACGGAAGGAAAGATTTATGCATATAGTTATGCATCTGAGAACCTTTCGGCAACTGAGTAAAAGTTTAACACGTAGCCACGTCAGATCCTTTGAAATTTATTAGAAAAAAAAATAATAACTTTGCGATCCCTTTTTAAAGTAGCCAATTTTGTCACAGTTCCAGCAAGTCAACTTCGACTTTTCATTCGAAGTAGCCTTACTATAATCCTGATATATACAATTACCCTTTTTATACCGGAGAATTCTTTTATATTCCACCATATTACCAGCAGACGTACCAGCAACCTCGTTGCTTTTTGGCTTAAATCTCTCTGATAAATCATTATATTTATTCATTGAAACCCTATCATATACTCATCCGCATCTTATAACGAGAACTGCCATAACAATTACCGGGAATCAGCAATCAGTACTTTGAAAACTCACAGCATATCTACATCAACAGTTATATATATGACATTTATCTCTTAGAATTATGATATCTCATTCTGAAATTCTGAAAAGCATTCAGTCACAAATCAATACTCTGAATGTTGAAAAAGCTGAATGAAGCAGCAGAAACTGTAGATAACTTTAAACGACCATAATCATCGAAAGTTTGATGATAAAGATTAATATGTTGAAAAAGCTCAGAAAAGCTAGAACTGGAAAGCGGATTGAGCTAACCATAAAGGAAACCAAGGAGAAATACAAGTAACATACCCTAAATTCATAGAACCCAGATAAAACTAGATCCGTTGAAATCTTTAGAGAATATCTTGCTCCGAAGTCATGTTAAAATCTTGCGGAAAATCTTTCTCCATCAACCATCGAACTTATAAATTCCAAAATATCATCATCAATATCTTCGATATTTCTGAGGATATTTTCATAAATATTCTCGTCCGAAATTATATACCTCTTCGTGCTTCCTGTGTATCATTATATTGGAAACATTCAATAGAAAATTTAGTACCGAAAAACGGATTATGCGAAACTATGAAGAACGCCGTGGACAAATCGCAAAGAATAAGTTTGACTTCAAAGAATCCAAATGATTCTGTTTCTGATGAAATCTTTAGCTAATATCTTGCTTCTGAATCTAAACCTTTACGGATAAATCTTTTTCACCATCCATCGATATTAGAAATTCTAAGATATCATCGTATCTTTCATTATAAATATCCTTCATATTTCTGAAGATATTTTCATAACTATTCTTATCTGAAATCATTAATCTCTTCGTGCTATCAGTGTTACATCATATAGAAACTGTTAGTTTCTATATTCTGTAAACTTTCGAGCTTAAAATATGAATGTTATTGAAGTAGTGGTGGGAACTGATGCATGAGTTAGTATAATATAATGACACTTGATCAACGTGATTATATTACAGTAAGTCATGCTGAGCTTCTATTAGAACGTGATGATTCACTGATCATAACGTCATCATGTGCCATGTTATATAACCCTTTCATTCTACTTAACTCCTGAACAAATCAAGAAAATGTATTCTTGATGGTTCTATCTTCCGTGATGTTGATAAATTTGAAAATCAAATCGTGTTATCACGTTCCTTCCTGCTTAGAACATTATAATCATTCAAAACACAATATCTACGAATTCTGGACCATTATTCGCTTGACTTGAAGTCGGGAAGAGAAAAACAAAAGCATAGAGCTTTGAAATATAAGGGAGAATATAAATCCCAATGACAACACCGAAATTACAAACCGTGGATATCAGTACGTATAGCAATATAAAGACACGGGAGGATTATAAATACAATAATTCCTAGATCATAATAGGAATAAACAGATTCTTCAGGTGGGAGTTGGAAAAGGAGAATGAATGTTAAGATAGTAAGAAAAAGGACAAGGATCAGAGCCGGATTAAGCATTTTTCATAAAGTTTTGAATTTGGGAATTGGGTATAGGAATGGTAAAAGTAACGGAACGGAAGAAGTTAATTTATAGTGACATATCTGATAGAAAAATCAAGGCAGATCTCCACATTTAATTAGAGAATCCTAATTTTCTTACTCGCCGAAGAATCAAATCTTTTAGATTTTGAAGAGTATCTTTAAATCCCTTGAATTCCGGAATTCAACCAAGACAACGTCAATAGTTAAGACACACCTTATTTTCTAAATTCAATCCTGTCTACGTCAAAAGATATGACAAATCTACATTTACTCATTTCACTCTTTCATGATAGCTTCACTCGTACCCTTCGTAAAAACGAAATGTTTTATCCATATTACTCGATGATGATAAAACTCAATTTATCAGCTCATATTCGTCCGGAAAACATATTTATTGTTATCCATGACGACCTCACTCAAATTTCGGGACGAAATTTCTTTAACGGGTAGGTACTGTGATGACCCGGGAATTTCCAACCAAGTTTAAACTTTAATCTTTATATTCTTCTGACACGATAAGCAAAGTTGTTTAGTTGAATCTCAAAAAGTTTAAAACTGTGTTCATACATTCATTTAACCCTTGACTAGTTCCGACGATTCACAAACAATTGCTTGTAAATAAATATGTATATATGTATATATATATATATATATATATATATATATATATATATATATATATATATAAATGTAAGAATATGTATATTAATTTGATTTGAAATTATAAAATATAATTTAAGCATTTAAATTAAATATGTAAACTAAGATACCAAATAATTAAGTGTAATATTAATACAAGTATATATAAAAATGATTAATTATAATTACTAATATACGAATATACCTATATATACAGATTAAGATGTATAAGGGGACAGATTGTAGCATAATATATATAAAAGAACGGATAGATGTATATTTCATAAATTGAACAGATACATTCTAGGATTCCGTTTCACATATCAATCATTTACTGTATCTGATTTTGTTTGAATCATTTTAGTGGTTACATATCCACAATAAAAGAAATAAAAATCGATTACCTCATTGTACTATATCAATTATTCGATTAGCAGCCTTATAATACAACTAGCCACATTTGCAATTGAGAAATCAATCATCACTACTTTACAATCAAATAAAAACAAATTCTGTTATAGATATCTATCAACACTGTATATGATTTTGTTTTTGTCTCTTAGAATCGTTTTACATCGTAATCAAAAGTACTAAATTGTTGAATTTGCGAATTTGATTTTTATCTTTTTGTAATGAACGAATAATTACATGTCGCCTTCCTTTTAGCTATAAGTTAAACGAATCACACACACTTTATGGAGGAATTCATTTATTATTACATTGTGATTATCAAATAAGAAACTTTACAGTCAACACTTACCACAAAACAATTACAAATGATTCATAACTGTAACATAGTACAAATCATCACCACCACCTTCATTCTATGAACAACTATCTCGTCACCACCTTCATTATCTTCTTCATGATCTATCTCTCTTCTATATTCTTCTTCGTGAAACAACACCCCTTTCTGCTCGATCAACCCAACCTATCACCTTAATTGAACCACAACCACCATTTCAATAAACAAGTGTATCGTTTTCAATCTACTGCTACAATTCAAATTATGTTTATAATCGATTACTAACCTGGTGCTATTTTACTTTCTGTTTCACGATCGAACAACTATCACCAATGACACCAACAGCTTGGCTCCTGCTTACAGCCAACATCCACGACTAAAACCACCACAACCACGTCACAAACCACCAAATTAAACCATCGTATCTTTGTTCCTATTTATGTTTCGACCAAGATCCAAAAACCCTTCTTCTTTTGTGAAGATATTAAACCCAAACAACATCACTTGGCTTTTCTTTTTCTCGATTAATCAACACCTTCACAATCCTCAAAAATGCCACATCCTTGAAGTGAACAAGCAGGCACGTCCCTTACTCTCTCCCTCATCCTTTCTCTCTCTAATTTTTTATACGAAAACATCTCTGTGAATCACCACTATGACCACCTGCTGTCGCGCAGTTTCTTTCATATATATTTATGTTTAAGTTCGACAATGAAACATGGGAATTGTTTATGAGCTGTAAAAGTGATAGTGGGAAAGGCATGATCATAAAGTATCCAATTAGACACACCTATGAATTGTTACTCCACTATATTTTGTTTTAACGAATAAAAATAATAATGGAATGATGAGCTGGAAAGATGGTATGGATCCTGGTTTGTTACCATTTGAAATACGCTATAACTATTATCTGTTTCTTATTCGTTCTATAGCAAAAGAAAGAAACAGGTTTCTTAGTGGGCCGAGATCCAATATAAAATAATCTGTTGTTGGGCCATATCAAGAACCTTATTGTTTCTGTGTTAATCCAAGCCCAACCCTCATGCTACTAGAAATGATTCTGCTGCTGTTGGTACAATACGATCATCTGTTTTCTTTATCTGATACAAATAGGGATGATGGCTAATTAATGATGATAGTTTAAATTGAAAATAATGATCACGATTAGGTTATGGTGAAGTGAAATCACGATGATGAAAGGATATGTGATTCGAGATGATAAATGATGATTTATGATATACGGTATTGGGATGATGATGACGAGTAGATATAAGATGATGATATCGATAATTAGATTATGATTAAGATAATAATGAAGGTGATAATGATGATTATTTTGATAATACATGATGATAATAGAAGTAAGGGTGATGATATATGATGTTATGTTGATTATGATAATGAATATGTTATGATCATGATTATGTTATGATAAGATTATGATGATCATAATTATGATCATGGTTATGAAAGAATGATGATGATGTTCGTATATGATAAACATGATAGATATTAGGATAATGTAAATATAATGATGATGATGATGATATTGGGTATGATGATGATTCAAAAACAGAAAAACTAAGTCAAAGGATATTAAAAATCTTAATAATAATAATAGAAAAATTGATACGGAGTAAGGGATAAGGATTTTAACGGGCTAGCGGGACGTCGCGGGTTCAAACCCGGACTTGGGCATTTTTTTGGGACTACTTCTTTGAGGTAGTTATTTATTTATTTACTTATCATTATTATTATTCTTATCATAAATATCACTATCATTATAGTTATTATAATAAATGTTAATAATATTATTATTAGTAAAAATCATTATCTTTATAGTTAATAGTAGTATTATTATCATTATCATTAATATTATTATTATTATTATTATTATTATTATTATTATTATTATTATTATTATTATTATTATTATTCTTATTATTATTGTTGTTGTTGTTGTTGTTGTTGTTGTTGTTGTTGTTATGATTACTACTTTTACATTAACAATATTATTATAACAAATAAATAATTTCTATATAAGTGTATATATATCCCAACTACCATAATAACACATATAATTATATACAAAGATTATTTATATAAATATTTACATATAACAAACTATTGATTTTTAAAGATAGTATTAAGCTATATAAATATTAACTATTTTAAATATGTACAAATTACATATATAATATATATAATTTAAGATATAATATAAGAATTTATCTGATTACAATTATATGTGTTAATATACATATAAATGATATAGGTTCGTGAATCCAAGGCCAACCCTATACTTGTTCAATGTCGTCATATGTATTTTTACTACAAAATACATTAGGTGAGTTTCATTATTTCCTTTTTAAATGCTTTCGCAATATATATTTTTGGGACTCAGAATACATGTGCTGTTTTTATAACTGTTTTACGAAATAGACACAAGTAATTGAAACTACATTATATGGTTGAATGATCGAAATCGAATATGCCCCTTTTTATTAAGTCTGGTAATCTAAGAATTAGGGAACAGACACCCTAATTGACGCGAACTCTAAAGGTAGATCTATCGGGCCCAACAAGCCCCATCCAAAGTACTGGATGCTTTAGTACTTCGAAAATTATATCATGTCCGAAGGAGGATCCCGGAATGATGGGGATATTCTTATATGCATATTGTGAATGTCGGTTACCAGGTGTTCAATCCATATGAATGATATTTTTGTCTCTATGTATGGGACGTATGTTTATGGGAAATGAAAATCTTGTGGTCTATTAAAATGATAGAAATAATTATTTATGATAAACTAATGAACTCACCAACCTTTTGGTTGACACTTTAAAGCATGTTTATTCTCAGGTACGAAAGAAATCTTCCGCTGTGCATTTGCTCATCTTAGAGATATTACTTGGAGTCATTCATGACATATTTCAAAAAACATTGCATTCGAGTCATTGAGTACATTAAGATTATTATTAAGTCCATTATAGTAATATATACTACGAAGTGGTATGCATGTTGTCAACTTTCGATGTAATGAAAGATTGTCTTTTCAAAAACGAATGCCATGTTTGTAAAATGTATCATATAGAGGTCCAGTACCTCGCGATGTAATCAACTGTTGTGAATCGTTTATAATCTATATGGACTTCATCCGGATGGATTAGGACGGGTCCTTTCAGCTGTAATGTCTGCCAGAATCTTGAAATAAATCTGCCATCCCTATCAGAGATAATAGAGATTGGTATTCCATGTCTGGAGACGACTTCCTTCAAATACAGTCGTGCTAACTTCTCCATCTTGTCATCTTCTCTTATTGGCAAAAAGTGTGCTGACTTGGTGAGACGATCAACTATTACCCAAATAGTATCATAACCACTTGCAGTCCTTGGCAATTTAGTAATGAAATCCATGGTAATATTTTCCCATTTCCAATCCGGGATTTCAGGTTGTTGTAGTAGACCTGATGGTTTCTGATGCTCAGCTTTGACCTTAGAACACGTCAAATATTCTCCTACATATTTAGCAATATCGGTTTTCATACCTGGCCACCAAAAATGTTTCTTAAGATCCTTGTACATCTTCCCCGTTCCAGGATGTATTGAGTATCTGGTTTTATGAGCTTCTCTAAGTACCATTTCTCTCATATCTCTAAATTTTAGTACCCAAATTCTTTCAGCCCTATACCGGGTTCCGTCTTCCCGAATATTAAGATGCTTCTCCTATCCTTTGGGTATTTCATCCTTTAAATTTCAATCTTTTAAAACTCCTTGTTACGCCTCCTTTATTTGAGTAGTAAGGTTAGTGTGAATCATTATATTCATAGATTTTACTCGAATGGGTTCTCTGTCCTTTCTGCTCAAGGCGTCGGCTATCACATTTGCCTTCCCCGGGTGGTAACGAATCTCAAAGTCGTAATCATTCAACAATTCAATCTACCTGTGCTGTAGTGACCCGAACTTTTCCATGTTTATATATATATATATATATATATATATATATATATATATATATATATATATATATATATATTAAATGAAATTGTTATTTACATGATTAAGTGTTTCCAACATGTTAAGCAATCAAACTTGTTAAAACTTGATTAATTGAAATAGGTTTCATATAGACAATTGATCACCCAAGTTGACCGGTGATTCACGAACGTTAAAACTTGTAAAAACTATACGATGACATATATATGGTTATATATATAGTTAACATGATTTTATTATAAGTATGTATCTCATTAGGTATTTTAACAATGAGTTATATACATAAAAAATGAGACTATTAATTTAAGAAACTCGAAAACGATATATATAACGATTATCGTTATAACAACGTCTTACTAGGTACATATGAATCATATTAAGATATTGATACACTTGGTTAATTATGTTAAATTATAAGTAAATATATTATTAAGTATATTAACAATGAAATACATATGTAAAAATAAGACTACTAACTTAATGATTTCGAAACGAGACATATATGTAAAGATTATCGTTGTAACGACATTTAACTGTATATATATCATACTAAGATATATTATATATCATAATATCATAATAATATAACAATTTAACATCTCATTTATTATAATAAACAATGGGTTAACAACATTCAACAAGATCGTTAACCTAAAGGTTTCAAAACAACATTTACATGTAACGACTAACGATGACTTAACGACTCAGTTAAAATGTATATACATGTAGTGTTTTAATATGTATTCATACACTTTTGAAAGACTTCAAGACACTTATCAAAATACTTCTACTTAACAAAAATGCTTACAATTACATCCTCGTTCAGTTTCATCAACAATTCTACTCGTATGCACCCGTATTCGTACTCATACAATACACAACTTTTAGATGTATGTACTATTAGTATATACACTCCAATGATCAGCTCTTAGCAGCCCATGTGAGTCACCTAAAACATGTGGGAACCATCATTTAGCAACTAGCATGAAATATCTCATAAAATTACAAAAATATGAGTAATCATTCATAACTTATTTATATGAAAACAAAATTACATATCCTTTATATCTAATCCATACACCAACGACCAAAAACACCTACAAACACTTTCATTCTTCAATTTACTTCATCTAATTGATCTCTCTCAAGTTCTATCTTCAAGTTCTAAGTGTTCTTCATAAATTCCAAAAGTTCTAGTTTCATAAAATCAAGAATACTTCCAAGATTGCAAGTTTACTTCCAAGTTTTCTAAATCCATTCCAAGTAATCATCCAAGATCAAGAAACCTTTGTTACTTACAGTAGGTTATCTTTCTAATACAAGGTAATAATCATATTCAAACTTTAATTCAATTTCTATAACTATAACAATCTTATTTCGAGTGGAAATCTTACTTGAAATTGTTTTCGTGTCATGATTCTGCTTCAAGAACTTTCAAGCCATCCAAGGATCCTTTGAAGCTAGATCTATTTTTCTCATTTCTAGTAGGTTTATCCAAGGAACTTGAGGTAGTAATGATGTTCATAACATCATTCGATTCATACATATAAAGCTATCTTATTCGAAGGTTTAAACTTGTAATCACTAGAACATAGTTTAGTTAATTCTAAACTTGTTCGCAAATAAAAGTTAATCCTTCTAACTTGACTTTTAAAATCAACTAAACACATGTTCTATATCTATATGATATGCTAACTTAATGATTTAAAACATGGAAACACGAAAAACACCGTAAAACCGGATTTACGCCGTCGTAGTAACACCGCGGGCTGTTTTCGGTTAGTTAATTAAAAACTATGATAAACTTTGATTTAAAAGTTGTTATTCTGGGAAAATGATTTTTATTATGAACACGAAACTATATCCAAAAATCATGGTTAAACTCAAAGTGGAAGTATGTTTCCTAAAATGGTCATCTATACGTCGTTCTTTCGACTGAAATAACTACCTTTACAAAAACGACTTGTAACTTATTTTTCCGACTATAAACCTATACTTTTTCTGTTTAGATTTATAAAATAGAGTTCAATATGAAACCATAGCAATTTGATTCACTCAAAACGGATTTAAAATGAAGAAGTTATGGGTAAAACAAGATTGGATAATTTTTCTCATTTTAGCTACGTGAAAATTGGTAACAAATCTATTCCAACCATAACTTAATCAACTTGTATTGTATATTATGTAATCTTGAGATACCATAGACACGTATACAATGTTTCGACCTATCATGTCGACACATCTATATATATTTCGGAACAACCATAGACACTCTATATGTGAATGTTAGAGTTAGCTATACAGGGTTGAGGTTGATTCCAAAATATATATAGTTTGAGTTGTGATCAATCCTGAGATACGTATACACTGGGTCGTGGATTGATTCAAGATAATATTTATCGATTTATTTCTGTACATCTAACTGTGGACAACTAGTTGTAGGTTACTAATGAGGACAGCTGACTTAATGAACTTAAAACATCAAAATGTATTAAAAGTGTTGTAAATATATTTTGAACATACTTTGATATATATGTACATATTTGTTATAGGTTCGTGAATCGACCAGTGGCCAAGTCTTACTTCCCGACGAAGTAAAAAATCTGTGAAAGTGAGTTATAGTCCCACTTTTAAAATCTAATATTTTTGGGATGAGAATACATGCAGGTTTTATAAATGATTTACAAAATAGACACAAGTACGTGAAACTACATTCTATGGTTGAATTATCGAAATCGAATATGCCCCTTTTTATTAAGTCTGGTAATCTAAGAATTAGGGAACAGACACCCTAATTGACGTGAATCCTAAAGATAGATCTATTGGGCCTAACAAACCCCATCCAAAGTACCGGATGCTTTAGTACTTCGAAATTTATATCATATTCGAAGGGTGTCCCGGAATGATGGGGATATTCTTATATATGCATCTTGTTAATGTCGGTTACCAGGTGTTCACCATATGAATGATTTTTATCTCTATGTATGGGATGTGTATTGAAATATGAAATCTTGTGGTCTATTGTTACGATTTGATATATATAGGTTAAACCTATAACTCACCAACATTTTTGTTGACGTTTAAAGCATGTTTATTCTCAGGTGAATACTAAGAGCTTCCGCTGTTGCATACTAAAATAAGGACAAGATTTGGAGTCCATGTTTGTATGATATTGTGTAAAAACTGCATTCAAGAAACTGATTTCGATGTAACATATTTGTATTGTAAACCATTATGTAATGGTCGTGTGTAAACAGGATATTTTAGATTATCATTATTTGATAATCTACGTAAAGCTTTTTAAACCTTTATTTATGAAATAAAGGTTATGGTTTGTTTTAAAAATGAATGCAGTCTTTGAAAAACGTCTCATATAGAGGTCAAAACCTCGCAACGAAATCAATTAATATGGAACGTTTTTAATCAATAAGAACGGGACATTTCAGTTGGTATCCGAGCGTTGGTCTTAGAGAACCAGAATTTTGCATTAGTGTGTCTTATCGAGTTTGTTAGGATGCATTAGTGAGTCTGGACTTCGACCGTGTTTACTTGAAAAATGATTGCTTAGCAAATTTTGTTGGAAACTATATATTTTTAACATGTGAATATTATGTGATATATTAATCTCTTAACGCGTTTGATATTATGTGATAGATGTCTACATCTAGAACAAGTCCCATTGACTCACCTAATAATAATGAAGAGTCAAATGTAAATTAGAATGATTCATGGACTGATTCACAAGTTCCCGAAGAGGAACCGGAAGAAGAGTCGGAACCGAAAGAAGAATCGGAACCGGATGAAGAATCGGAACCGGATGAAGAAATAGAACCGGTGGGGGAAATAATAAAATGGTTAAGTAAAAGAAAATCCTCAACCAACCGACCAAGGTTAATTATGGTCAATGGTGTTTCCGCCAAGGAAGCAAAATATTGGGAGGATTACCAATTCTCCGATGAATCGGATTCCGACGAGAATTCCGATGATGTTATAGAAATTACCCCAACTGAATTTAAAAAGGCAAAAGAAAATAATAAGGGAAAGGGCATAAAAATAGAGAAATCTAATTCCAACTCCGATGAACTTTATATGTATCGTCAACCCCCAAAGCCCTTAAGTTGTAACAATGACCCGGGAACCTCTAAACCACCAGGTTTTTCTAAACCGTTGTGGAAAACGACAGCTCGTATTAGGGGAACATCATATATCAATAGAAACTTGGCAAAACGAACCAAAACTGAAGAAGAAGAAGAAACGAGCGAGTCGGAATAAGATAGTTGTATTCGTGTGGTGTAATATATGTAATATAGTGTGCTTATGCTTTATGATATATGTAAAAATTGCTTGTATTAATAAGTATTTTTTTTTATGAATCTAACTCTTGTCTATTTTACATTATAAAAACACAAAATGGATAGACAACTCAATATTTTAAGAGACCTACCCGGAGACATGATTGATGAAATCTTGTCTAGAGTCGGTCAGAATTCTTCGGCACAACTATTTACGGCGAAATCAGTTTGTAAGACATTCGAAGAACGTTCCAAGAATGTCTTGGCTTATAAGAGACTTTCGTTTGAAAGATGGGGGATATCACATTGGGAAACCCATAAGTTACGATGTGTTTACTTTGACGCATATATTGCGGGGAACCCAAATGCTATTTTACGCAACGGGTTAAGAAATTATTTTGACTCAATGTATCCGAATATAGGACTTCATGATTTAGAAAAAGCGGCTAACATGCAACATAAAGAAGCATGCTATGCTTACGGGTTAGTAATGTTCGCTTCTCACCAAAGTGAGAAAAAGAACATCGGGCTACAACTATTAAACAAAACGTTCCCACAAGTGACGGAGTCGGTAATTGGGGTAAGAAATGAGGTTTTTAGGTTATTACGAGACTGTTGGTCA
Source organism: Rutidosis leptorrhynchoides (assembly GCF_046630445.1). Lineage (NCBI taxonomy): Eukaryota > Viridiplantae > Streptophyta > Magnoliopsida > Asterales > Asteraceae > Rutidosis > Rutidosis leptorrhynchoides. The sequence continues at coordinate 299,700,112 of NC_092338.1, read as the reverse complement.
TTACATAACCCTCGTCCCTTTGACAAGGTTACAATACGCTGTCTTATCAACGGCCATAACGGTTATGTTCCACAGGACCAAGGATGGGAAGTAGTCCTAGTAAAACCAGAATGCATGACTTGTTTCTGGACGTATGAATTACGTGTCTTTATTGCCTTTGCTGAACGACTTGTGTACTAGCTAGAATTATCTTCACAACTATCTTGTATCAAAGTTATTGTGTGCTATATTTCATGCTTTATGTAAAATAAGCGGTATTGTAAGTTTGTAAAATATTGTATAAAAGTTTGAACGCGAAATATTATTATAATCAGTTTTTCATATAGAATTGTAGTAGTTGAATTGTATATTAGCTACTAAGTATGAACTTAACGGGTAGGTACTACCCGAATTTAAACTTATAAAACGCTAATATGAAGAAAAAGCTTTTATAAATGAGTTCATATTATGCTACGAAATACTATCAACTACTCTTAATATTCTGTATGATTAACTTGTTCCATTTGACTATTTTGAAGGAAATGGCACCGACTACTCGACACACCGTGAATATGAATGAAGAGGAATTCCGTACTTTTCTAGCTTCAAACATAGCCGTAGTACAGGCTGCGCTACATACCAACAATAACCTTGGATCTAGCAGTACAGGAAATCGTGTAGGATGTGAAATGTCCCGTTCTTATTGATTAAAAACGTTCCATATTAATTGATTTCGTTGCGAGGTTTTGACCTCTATATGAGACGTTTTTCAAAGACTGCATTCATTTTAAAACAACCATAACCTTTATTTCATCAATAAAGGTTTAAAAAGCTTTACGTAGATTATCAAATATTGATAATCTAAAATATCCTGTTTACACACGACCATTACATAATGGTTTACAATACAAATATGTTACAACAAAATAAGTTTCTTGAATGCAGTTTTTACACAATATCATACAAGCATGGACACCAAATCTCGTCCTTATTTAAGTATGCGACAGCAGAAGCTCTTAATAATCACCTGAGAATAAACATGCTTAAAACGTCAACAAAAATGTTGGTGAGTTATAGGTTTAACCTATATATATCAAATCATAATAATAGACCGCGAGATTTCATATTTCAATACACATCCCATACATAGAGATAAAAATCATTCATATGGTGAACATCTGGTAACCGACATTGACAAGATGCATATATAAGAATATCCCCATCATTCCGGGACACCCTTCGGATATGATATAAATTTCGAAGTACTAAATCATCCGGTACTTTGAATGGGGTTTGTTAGGCACAATAGATCTATCTTTAGGATTCGCGTCAATTAGGGTGTCTGTTCCCTAATTCTTAGATTACCAGACTTAATAAAAAGGGGCATATTCGATTTCGATAATTCAACCATAGAATGTAGTTTCACGTACTTGTGTCTATTTTGTAAATCATTTATAAAACCTGCATGTATTCTCATCCCAAAAATATTAGATTTTAAAAGTGGGACTATAACTCACTTTCACAGATTTTTACTTCGTCGGGAAGTAAGACTTGGCCACTAGTTGATTCACGAACCTATAACAATATATACATATATATCAAAGTATGTTCAAAATATATTTACAACACTTTTAATATATTTTGATGTTTTAAGTTTATTAAGTCAGATGTCCTCGTTAGTAACCTACAACTAGTTGTCCACAGTTAGATGTACAGAAATAAATCGATAAATATTATCTTGAATCAATCCACGACCCAGTGTATACGTATCTCAGTATTGATCACAACTCAAACTATATATATTTTGGAATCAACCTCAACCCTGTATAGCTAACTCCAACATTCACATATAGAGTGTCTATGGTTGTTCCGAAATATATATAGATGTGTCGACATGATAGGTCGAAACATTGTATACGTGTCTATGGTATCTCAAGATTACATAATATACAATACAAGTTGATTAAGTTATGGTTGGAATAGATTTGTTACCAATTTTCACGTAGCTAAAATGAGAAAAATTATCCAATCTTGTTTTACCCATAACTTCTTCATTTTAAATCCGTTTTGAGTGAATCAAATTGCTATGGTTTCATATTGAACTCTATTTTATGAATCTAAACAGAAATGTATAGGTTTATAGTCGGAAAAATAAGTTACAAGTCGTTTTTGTAAAGGTAGTCATTTCAGTCGAAAGAACGACGTCTAGATGACCATTTTAGAAAACATACTTCCACTTTGAGTTTAACCATAATTTTTGGATATAGTTTCATGTTCATAATAAAAATCATTTTCTCAGAATAACAACTTTTAAATCAAAGTTTATCATAGTTTTTAATTAACTAACCCAAAACAGCCCGCGGTGTTACTACGACGGCGTAAATCCGGTTTTACGGTGTTTTTCGTGTTTCCAGGTTTTAAATCATTAAGTTAACATATCATATAGATATAGAACATGTGTTTAGTTGATTTTAAAAGTCAAGTTAGAAGGATTAACTTTTGTTTGCGAACAAGTTTAGAATTAACTAAACTATGTTCTAGTGATTACAAGTTTAAACCTTCGAATAAGATAGCTTTATATGTATGAATCGAATGATGTTATGAACATCATTACTACCTTAAGTTCCTTGGATAAACCTACTGGAAAAGATAAAAATGGATCTAGCTTTAACGGATCCTTGGATGGCTCGAAGTTCTTGAAGCAGAATCATGACACGAAAACAAGTTCAAGTAAGATCATCACTTGAAATAAGATTGTTATAGTTATAGAAATTGAACCAAAGTTTGAATATGATTATTACCTTGTATTAGAATTATAACCTACTGTAAGAAACAAAGATTTCTTGAGGTTGGATGATCACCTTACAAGATTGGAAGTGAGCTAGCAAACTTGAAAGTATTCTTGATTTTATGTAACTAGAACTTGTAGAATATATGAAGAACACTTAGAACTTGAAGATAGAACTTGAGAGAGATCAATTAGATGAAGAAAATTGAAGAATGAAAGTGTTTGTAGGTGTTTTTGGTCGTTGGTGTATGGATTAGATATAAAGGATATGTAATTTTGTTTTCATGTAAATAAGTCATGAATGATTACTCATATTTTTGTAATTTTATGAGATATTTCATGCTAGTTGCCAAATGATGGTTCCCACATGTGTTAGGTGACTCACATGGGCTGCTAAGAGCCGATCATTGGAGTGTATATACCAATAGTACATACATCTAAAAGCTGTGTATTGTACGAGTACGAATACGGGTGCATACGAGTAGAATTGTTGATGAAACTGAACGAGGATGTAATTGTAAGCATTTTTTTTAAGTAGAAGTATTTTAATAAGTGTATTGAAGTCTTTCAAAAGTGTATAAATACATATTAAAACACTACATGTATATACATTTTAACTGAGTCGTTAAGTCATCGTTAGTCGTTACATGTAAGTGTTGTTTTGAAAACTTTAGGTTAACGATCTTGTTAAATGTTGTTAACCCAATGTTTATAATATAAAATGAGATTTTAAATTATTATATTATCATGATATTATCATGTATAAATATCTCTTAATATGATATATATACATTAAATGTCTTTACAACGATAATCGTTACATATATGTCTCGTTTAAAAATCATTAAGTTAGTAGTCTTGTTTTTACATATGTAGTTCATTGTTAATATACTTAATGATATGTTTACTTATCATATTATCATTTTAACTATATATATATCCATATATATGTCATCATATAGTTTTTACAAGTTTTAACGTTCGTGTAACGACCCGCACTTTTCCGATCGTTCTATACTTATGAGATTAATATTTACATAAATTAAACCTTACCAACATGATAAGCAATCCAAATTGTTGAGACTTATGTTTTTGAAAAGAGTTTTACACAACGTTTGACCGTCTAGTTTGACCGATGATATCACGAACTATACAATATATGATAATTATACATACATATTTAACATGATCTAAGGATGTTTTAATATCTCATTTTGTATTAATAACAAAAAGTCATAAGTATATTTTGAAACTACTAACTTAAGTTTTCAAAACAATAACCTACGTAACGTTATTTGACATAAATACTGATGATTTATAATGTTTATACATATATCGTATAAGTAATGTATTTAATCATTTTTAAAGGGCTTTTATACATAAAACAATATAAGTATATTTACAAAAGATAGTTATATTTGAATTCTCGTTCCGTTTCCTCAATAATCCTATACGTATATCTAGGGTACTATACACAGCTTCTAGAAGTATTTACTATTGGTATATACCAATAGAAATCTTCAATTATTGGAATAATATGTCATTCATGACATAATAAATTTTAACTTATCTTAGATATTTTCACTAAAAACCAAATTTTCAAGCCTATAAATAAGCACCATTTCTAACTCATTTTTACACATTCATTTTCCAAATTTTACTTCCAATTTTCACACACACTTGCAAGAACTCTCTCAACTTTTATTTTACTACTTCTTTCCAGCAACTTTACATTTTAAACTTGAGGTAAAAACTCTACTTCAACTCTTTTTCAATTCATATATTTAAAGCTATATATATAAGAGTTTATAAACTAGAACATAGTTTGAATGATTTCAAACTTGTTCGCAAACTAAATAGATCCTTCTAATTTAACTTTTAAAATACTTCAAGACCTGTAACATATCTTAATTATATGCTAACTTAACAAGGTATAACTTGGTTTTTCAAAGAACACCTTAAAAACTGAATTTACGACGTCGGAGTGCAACCGGGGGCTGTTTTGGGTTGGATAATTAAAAACCATCTTAAACTTTGAATTGGAGGTTTATTTTCTGGAAAAATGATTTTTACTATGAATATGATAACACATAAAAATTTCATGATTTAACTCAAAGTATAAGTATTTTTAGAAAAATAATCATTTGAGGTTGTTTACATGATGGAAAATGATTAACTTCATAAGTTTCACTAAAGTTTGACCTATGCCGTGTGATTTTGAATACAAACTAAGGTATTTACAGTTCATAGTCTTAAAGAGGGACTCGATCCAAGGAGATGGCAAGTTGAATCAACGAAAACGGAGTTGTAACGAAGAAACTATGACCGAAAGAAAATCGGATATCCAAGACTAGTTTAGCCACGAAAATAATTGGGAAAAAATTAAATAAATCACATCTTTTTAAGTTAACATGATATTTTATATATATGTACTTATAATTCAATTTTATATGGTTCAGGATCACCCGTAAACAACACGAGAAGATTAATCATAAGATCCCATGATTGTACGCAACACGTCATTTGACAACACCGGTACTTTATGTACGCAACACGTCATTTGACAACACCGGTACCATGGGTCAAGATTAATCTCGACCAATACATATACGATGGGGTTTTATTTATTTCGTTGGGGGTTTTATTTATTTCATTGCGGGTATATTAAACATCTAAAAATGAACCATTAAAATTGAATTACTAACAACGAACTGCTAACTACGGACTAAGGAATCATTCAAAGTATTAAAAGTATAACAAGTATATATATGTGACATTTGTTTAAAAAGAAAAGGTATTGATATATTATATATGGATAGGTTCGTGATATCAACCGGAGACCAAGTCAAATTATATATATATCTTCAAGACGAAAGTGAGTATATAGTCCCACTTTTTAAAATCTAAATATTTCGGGATGAGAATACATGTATTTTATGTTTTACGTTATGGACACAAGTAACTGAAAAATATATTCTACGTTGAGTTGTACCACTGGCATACTTCCCTGTAGCTTGGTAACTGTTATTTACAGCGGTATTGTAAACGCGAATCCTGTTGATAGATCTATCGGGCCTGACAACCCCAACCGGACTGGACGACCAGTATTCAACGGTTGCACAGTACTTCGTTTCGTGACTACACTTGGTACGGTGTAGTAAGATTTCATAATAAAGGGAATATGCGACGTGATTAAATGTTAAGTATGGTTACCAAGTGCTCAACCACTTAGAATATTTTTATTAAACTGTTTATATACGAAATCTTGTGGTCTATATATATATATATATATATTGCTGCCGGCATTAAACCTATATCTCACCAACTTTATGTTGACCTTTTAAAACATGTCTATTCTCAGGTGATTACTAAAGCTTCCGCTGCATTATGTTGAATTTGAGCAGGATCTTGCGTACGCATATTTGTGTCAAAAATAAAACTGCATACCCAAGGATTTGTGTTGTAAAAAAATGCTCGAAATCGTGTTGTTATCATTATATGTAAAGTTTGTAAGTCGAAGATTATCGCTAAACGATAATCATCTTTTTATTGTCTAAAGCTTGTAACAAAAATAATGGTTATGGTTTGTAATGTATAATATATGCAGTTTCTCTTTTAAAAATGTCGCATATAGAGGTCAATACCTCGCAATGAAATCATACGTTATCTAACACGTTCTTATGGTTAAGGACGGGTTATGACATGTGGTATCAGAGCGGTGGTCTTAGCGAACCAGGTTTGCATTAGTGTGTCTAACCGATAAGTCGTTAGGATACATTAGTAAGTCTGGACTTTGACCGGGTCTGATTTAAAAACCATTGCTTATCATTGTTGGTTAAAATTTATATGTAAATATTATGTAGTACTAATGGGTTAGTTGTTGTATGATAGATGTCGGGCTCAAAACTTGTTATCACATTCAGCGACTCCGAACCAGAATCTTCAGATGGTGTTCCAGTCATTAACCTATCCGATGACGAAAATAATATCTTTGGGGAAGACTCACAAATTCCGGATGAACCGACTATAGAGAACCCGGAAAGTGAACCCGAGGAGGAAAGTGAACCCGAGGAGGAAAGTGAACCCGAGGAGGAAAGTGAACCCGAGGAGGAAAGTGAACCCGAGGAAGAAATACAGGAAATTACAAAAGACGAGTTCGAACTAGGAAAGAAACGAAAGGCTAATGAATTAGAAAATTCAAATCCCGAGTTTAGTAAGGATGATGTGGCACCAACTCCACTAGACACTACCACCCCTATTCCCGCTATTCCTATTCGTGCTGTCCCGGCATCCAGTTCTTCAGCCCCACAGCCAAAATATAGGCAGACAGCTAGGATAAGCGTTAGGCCATTCCTTGAACCTAAACGTCCTAGAAAATAGACCAAACGATGCGCTGCCGTATTAAACCATGGGATCATATAATGTTTTGTATAATATTATTAGTGTGGTTTGCTTAATGTTCGATATAAGATAAGCATATGTAAAATAGTGAAGTGTGAAATGCAATAATTTTCCATGGTTAAGTATTATTTAGATGGTAGTAATTGATTCTGTACTAAGCTATTAAGTATGGACATTAACGGGTAGGTACTACCCTAGATATAATTATAAAACGCTAATAAGAAGAAAAGGCTTTTATAATAATACCTGGTTCATATTATTAATAAGCTATAATGTACTGTAAATATACACTACATCTATAATATTCCATGTGAATAATTATTTTCTTTTCATTCTTATAGAAGAATATGGCGCGATTGAACCGAATGACGGAACAAGAAATCCAGGAACTCATCAATCAACGAGTGAACGACAGAATGTTATGGGTCGAGGCTGCAAGAGGTGCTGCAGTTAACCCAAATCCTCATGTGGGGTGCACTTACAAAACTTTTCAAGCTTGCAAGCCCTCATCATTCAGTGGAACAGAAGGACCAATCGGTTTAACCCGGTGGATAGAAAAGATGGAGACTGTGTTTAAAATCAGTGGTTGTGTTGAAAAGGACATGACCAAGTATGCATCGTGCACTTTACAAGATAGTGCACTCACGTGGTGGAAAAATTATGTGAAGGCTGTAGGAGGAGATGTAGCTTATGATACTCCGTGGGAAGAATTCAAAACAATGTTAATTAACGAATATTGTCCAAGGAACGAGGTTAGGAAGTTGGAAGATGAGTTACGAAGTCTGAAGGTTATTGGTACTGAAATCACCAACTACAATCAGCGATTCATGGAATTAGTTTTGCTATGTCCTGAATTGGTTCCAACCGAAGAACGGAAGATTGAAATGTACAAAGATGGTTTGCCCAAAAAGGTCAAGGCAAACGTTACAGCATCGAAACCTAAGACAATTCATGAAGCTATAACCATGGCAAACGAGCTAATGGATCAGGTCATCATGGATAAGAAAGCATCCAATACTGATGTGAAGGTATCAGGTAACAAAAGAAAGTGGAATGGAAATTATGATCGAGGTAACCAACAACAATCTTTTAAGAAACAAGAAACCATACAAGGTGCAGGTGGTGGTTCAAGCTTTGGTTACAAAGGACAAAATCCTTTATGCAACCGATGCCACAAACATCACTCTGGCTACTGTAATGTGGTATGCAACAAATGTAATCGAAAGGGTCATCTTGCTGAAGATTGTAGGGCTCTCGTTACAAATACAAATGGTACCAAGACTCCTGCCACCAATGCAAATAGAACTGCTTTGGCTACCATTACTTGTTATGGGTGTGGAAAACAAGGTCACTATAAGAGCCAGTGTCCGAATCCAGAGAAGAATAATGGATCTGCACGTGGAAGAGCATTTGTTATTAATGCTAGAGAGGCGTGTGAAGACCCGGAGCTTGTTACGGGTACGTTTACCATTAATAACTTATCCGCATCTATTATATTTGATACTGGTGCCGATAGAAGTTACGTGAGTAGAGGCTTTTACGCTAAATTGAATTGTTCATCATTACCTCTAGATGCTAAGTACATGATTGAGTTAGCTAATGGTAAACTAATTAAAGCCGATAAAATTTGCCGTGATTGTAAAATAAATTTAGCCGGAGAAACATTTAAAATTGACTTAATACCCGTAGAATTAGGAAGTTTTGATGTAATAGTCGGCATGGACTGGATGTCCAAAGTAGGAGCTGAAGTTGTGTGTGCCAAGAAGGCAATTCGCATTCCTTGTAAGGATAGAATGCCGGTGATGATTTATGGAGAGAAGGGTAACTCAAAGCTAAAACTCATTAGTTATTTGAAAGCTCAAAAGTGCTTGAAGAAAGGGTGCTATGCTATCTTAGCACATGTTAATAAAGTCGAAAAGAAAGAAAAAGAGAAGTGCATCAACGACGTGCCTGTGGCAAGAGATTTTCCTGAAGTTTTTCCGGAAGAGTTGCCGGGATTACCTCCATTTAGATCTGTAGAATTTCAAATAGATTTAGTACCAGGAGCCGCACCAGTGGCTCGTGCTCCATATAGACTTGCACCGTCCGAGTTAAAAGAACTTCAGAGTCAGTTAAAAGAATTACTGGATCATGGATTCATACGACCAAGTACTTCACCGTGGGGAGCTCCGATTCTATTTGTTAAAAAGAAAGATGGATCTTTTAGGATGTGTATAGATTATCGTGAATTAAATAAGTTAACTATCAAAAATCGGTATCCACTACCGAGAATTGACGACTTATTTGATCAACTCCAGGGATCATGTGTTTATTCGAAAATCGACCTAAGATCGGGCTATCATCAACTACGTGTCAAAGAAGAGGACATTCCGAAAACTGCTTTTCGGACACGTTATGGTCATTACGAATTTTTGGTCATGCCGTTTGGATTGACGAATGCGCCAGCTGTATTCATGGACCTCATGAATCGAATTTGTAGTCCGTATTTAGATAAGTTTGTTATCGTTTTCATTGATGACATTCTTATCTATTCCAAGAGTGAGCAAGAGCATGAGCAGCATTTAAGGTTGATATTAGAGTTGTTGAGAAAAGAACAGCTATACGCTAAATTTTCTAAGTGTGCTTTCTGGTTGAAAGAAGTGCAATTTCTTGGCCACGTTGTTAGTAGCAAAGGAATTCAGGTTGATCCAGCAAAAATTGAAGCCATTGAAAAATGGGAGACTCCTAAAACACCAATGCAGATACGCCAATTTTTGGGTTTAGCCGGTTATTATAGAAGGTTTATTCAAGATTTTTCCCGAATAGCTAAGCCGTTGACAGCATTAACGCAAAAAGGGAAGAAATACGAATGGACCTCGGAGCAGGAGAACGCATTTCAATTACTGAAGAAGAAGTTAACTACGGCGCCTATTTTATCGTTACCTGAAGGGAACGATGATTTTGAAATATATTGTGACGCTTCGCGACAAGGTTTTGGTTGTGTTCTTATGCAACGAAAGAAAGTTATTGCATACGCATCTCGACAATTGAAGATTCACGAGCGGAATTATACGACGCATGATCTAGAACTGGGAGCAGTCGTGTTTGAGTTAAAGATATGGAGACACTACTTATATGGGGTTAGATGCACTGTGTTTACTGATCATAAAAGTCTTCAACATATTTTTGATCAGAAACAGCTGAACATGAGGCAACGTAGGTGGGTCGAGTTAATAAACGACTATGATTGTGAAATTCGTTATCATCCCGGGAAAGCGAATGTGGTGGCTGACGCACTAAGCAGAAAGGAACGAGAACCAATTCGAGTACGAGCGATGAACATAAAAATTCGCATGAATCTCAACTCACAAATCAAAGAAGTTCAACGAGAAGCACTTACTAAAGAAAATATAGGAAATGAAATAATGAAGAAGTATGAGAAGCAACTCGTTATACGGGAAGATGGAATTCGATATTTTGCAAACCGTATTTGGGTACCGAAGTTGGGTGGATTAAGGAAGTTGATATTGAACGAGGCACATAAGACAAGATACTCGATACATCCTGGAGTTGGAAAGATGTATCAAGATCTTAAGACACATTATTGGTGGCCTAACTTAAAGACAGACGTTGCAACATATGTTGGGGAGTGTTTAACTTGTTCCAAGGTCAAGGCAGAACACCAGAAACCATCAGGGTTACTTCAACAACAAGAAATCCCAGAATGGAAATGGGATGGTATTACCATGGATTTCATCACGAAGTTACCAAAGACTGCCTGGGGATACGACACCATTTGGGTGATTGTTGATCGTCTTACCAAATCTGCCCATTTCTTGCCTATAAAGGAAACGGATAGAATGGAGAAACTATTACGATTGTATATAAAGGAAATTGTTTCAAGGCATGGAATACCTATTTCTATTATATCCGATCGTGATAGTAGATTTACCTCAAAGTTCTGGCAATCACTGCAGGAGGCACTAGGAACTCGTTTAGATATGAGTACCGCATATCATCCGCAAACCGACGGGCAGAGTGAAAGAACGATTCAGACTCTTGAAGACATGCTCAGGGCATGTGTGATCGATTTTGGAAACGGATGGGATAAGTATCTACCGTTAGCAGAATTTTCGTATAATAATAGTTATCATGCAAGCATTAAAGCTGCACCATTCGAAGCATTGTATGGAAGGAAGTGTAGATCTCCTATCTGTTGGAATGAAGTAGGAGATCGACAATTAACTGGTCCCGAGATCATACACGAAACGACTGAGAAGATAGTACAAATCAAGGAGAGATTGAAAACAGCCCGAAGTCGCCAAAAGAGCTACGCCGATGTCCGAAGGAAACCACTAGAGTTTCAGATTGGGGACATGGTTATGCTAAAGGTGTCACCTTGGAAAGGTGTAATACGTTTCGGTAAAAGAGGTAAACTGAACCCAAGATATGTAGGCCCGTTCAAGATCATCGAACGCATTGGACCGGTAGCTTATCGACTCGAGTTACCGCAACAACTCACCGGAGTACACAATACCTTTCACGTCTCAAACCTTAAGAAGTGTCTTGCAAAGGAAGACCTCACCATTCCTCTTGAAGAAATCCATGTCGATGAGAAACTACAATTCATCGAAGAACCAATCGAAATCATGGATCGTGAAGTTAAACAGCTCAAGCAGAGCAACATACCAATCGTTAAGGTTCGTTGGAATGCTCGAAGAGGTCCTGAGTTTACTTGGGAACGAGAGGATCAGATGAAACAAAAGTATCCACACTTGTTTCTCGATGACGCAAAATAGGTACAATTTTAAAATTTCGGGACAAAATTTATTTAACGGGTAGGTACTGTAACGACCCGCACTTTTCCGATCGTTCTATACTTATGAGATTAATATTTACATAAATTAAACCTTACCAACATGATAAGCAATCCAAATTGTTGAGACTTATGTTTTTGAAAAGAGTTTTACACAACGTTTGACCGTCTAGTTTGACCGATGATATCACGAACTATACAATATATGATAATTATACATACATATTTAACATGATCTAAGGATGTTTTAATATCTCATTTTGTATTAATAACAAAAAGTCATAAGTATATTTTGAAACTACTAACTTAAGTTTTCAAAACAATAACCTACGTAACGTTATTTGACATAAATACTGATGATTTATAATGTTTATACATATATCGTATAAGTAATGTATTTAATCATTTTTAAAGGGCTTTTATACATAAAACAATATAAGTATATTTACAAAAGATAGTTATATTTGAATTCTCGTTCCGTTTCCTCAATAATCCTATACGTATATCTAGGGTACTATACACAGCTTCTAGAAGTATTTACTATTGGTATATACCAATAGAAATCTTCAATTATTGGAATAATATGTCATTCATGACATAATAAATTTTAACTTATCTTAGATATTTTCACTAAAAACCAAATTTTCAAGCCTATAAATAAGCACCATTTCTAACTCATTTTTACACATTCATTTTCCAAATTTTACTTCCAATTTTCACACACACTTGCAAGAACTCTCTCAACTTTTATTTTACTACTTCTTTCCAGCAACTTTACATTTTAAACTTGAGGTAAAAACTCTACTTCAACTCTTTTTCAATTCATATATTTAAAGCTATATATATAAGAGTTTATAAACTAGAACATAGTTTGAATGATTTCAAACTTGTTCGCAAACTAAATAGATCCTTCTAATTTAACTTTTAAAATACTTCAAGACCTGTAACATATCTTAATTATATGCTAACTTAACAAGGTATAACTTGGTTTTTCAAAGAACACCTTAAAAACTGAATTTACGACGTCGGAGTGCAACCGGGGGCTGTTTTGGGTTGGATAATTAAAAACCATCTTAAACTTTGAATTGGAGGTTTATTTTCTGGAAAAATGATTTTTACTATGAATATGATAACACATAAAAATTTCATGATTTAACTCAAAGTATAAGTATTTTTAGAAAAATAATCATTTGAGGTTGTTTACATGATGGAAAATGATTAACTTCATAAGTTTCACTAAAGTTTGACCTATGCCGTGTGATTTTGAATACAAACTAAGGTATTTACAGTTCATAGTCTTAAAGAGGGACTCGATCCAAGGAGATGGCAAGTTGAATCAACGAAAACGGAGTTGTAACGAAGAAACTATGACCGAAAGAAAATCGGATATCCAAGACTAGTTTAGCCACGAAAATAATTGGGAAAAAATTAAATAAATCACATCTTTTTAAGTTAACATGATATTTTATATATATGTACTTATAATTCAATTTTATATGGTTCAGGATCACTCGTAAACAACACGAGAAGATTAATCATAAGATCCCATGATTGTACGCAACACGTCATTTGACAACACCGGTACTTTATGTACGCAACACGTCATTTGACAACACCGGTACCATGGGTCAAGATTAATCTCGACCAATACATATACGATGGGGTTTTATTTATTTCGTTGGGGGTTTTATTTATTTCATTGCGGGTATATTAAACATCTAAAAATGAACCATTAAAATTGAATTACTAACAACGAACTGCTAACTACGGACTAAGGAATCATTCAAAGTATTAAAAGTATAACAAGTATATATATGTGACATTTGTTTAAAAAGAAAAGGTATTGATATATTATATATGGATAGGTTCGTGATATCAACCGGAGACCAAGTCAAATTATATATATATCTTCAAGACGAAAGTGAGTATATAGTCCCACTTTTTAAAATCTAAATATTTCGGGATGAGAATACATGTATTTTATGTTTTACGTTATGGACACAAGTAACTGAAAAATATATTCTACGTTGAGTTGTACCACTGGCATACTTCCCTGTAGCTTGGTAACTGTTATTTACAGCGGTATTGTAAACGCGAATCCTGTTGATAGATCTATCGGGCCTGACAACCCCAACCGGACTGGACGACCAGTATTCAACGGTTGCACAGTACTTCGTTTCGTGACTACACTTGGTACGGTGTAGTAAGATTTCATAATAAAGGGAATATGCGACGTGATTAAATGTTAAGTATGGTTACCAAGTGCTCAACCACTTAGAATATTTTTATTAAACTGTTTATATACGAAATCTTGTGGTCTATATATATATATATATTGCTGCCGGCATTAAACCTATATCTCACCAACTTTATGTTGACCTTTTAAAACATGTCTATTCTCAGGTGATTACTAAAGCTTCCGCTGCATTATGTTGAATTTGAGCAGGATCTTGCGTACGCATATTTGTGTCAAAAATAAAACTGCATACCCAAGGATTTGTGTTGTAAAAAAATGCTCGAAATCGTGTTGTTATCATTATATGTAAAGTTTGTAAGTCGAAGATTATCGCTAAACGATAATCATCTTTTTATTGTCTAAAGCTTGTAACAAAAATAATGGTTATGGTTTGTAATGTATAATATATGCAGTTTCTCTTTTAAAAATGTCGCATATAGAGGTCAATACCTCGCAATGAAATCATACGTTATCTAACACGTTCTTATGGTTAAGGACGGGTTATGACAGTTCGTGAATCACCGGTCAACTTGGGTGGTCAATTGTCTATATGAAACATATTTCAATTAATCAAGTCTTAACAAGTTTGATTGCTTAACAACTTGGAAAGATTTAATCATGTAAATATCAATCTCAATTAATATATATAAACATGGAAAAGTTCGGGTCACTACAGTACCTACCCGTTAAATAAATTTCGTCCCGAAATTTTAAGCTGTTGAAGGTGTTGACGAATCTTCTGGAAATAGATGCGGGTATTTCTTCTTCATCTGATCATCACACTCCCAGGTGAACTCGGGTCCTCTACGAGCATTCCATCGAACCTTAACAATTGGTATCTTGTTTTGCTTAAGTCTTTTAACCTCACGATCCATTATTTCGACGGGTTCTTCGATGAATTGAAGTTTTTCGTTGATTTGGATTTCATCTAACGGAATAGTGAGATCTTCTTTAGCAAAACATTTCTTCAAATTCGAGACGTGGAAAGTGTTATGTACAGCCGCGAGTTGTTGAGGTAACTCAAGTCGGTAAGCTACTGGTCCGACACGATCAATAATCTTGAATGGTCCAATATACCTTGGATTTAATTTCCCTCGTTTACCAAATCGAACAACGCCTTTCCAAGGTGCAACTTTAAGCATGACCATCTCTCCAATTTCAAATTCTATATCTTTTCTTTTAATGTCAGCGTAGCTCTTTTGTCGACTTTGGGCGGTTTTCAACCGTTGTTGAATTTGGATGATCTTCTTGGTAGTTTCTTGTATAATCTCCGGACCCGTAATCTGTCTATCCCCCACTTCACTCCAACAAATCGGAGACCTGCACTTTCTACCATAAAGTGCTTCAAACGGCGCCATCTCAATGCTTGAATGGTAGCTGTTGTTGTAGGAAAATTCTGCTAACGCTAGATGTCGATCCCAACTGTTTCCGAAATCAATAACACATGCTCGTAGTATGTCTTCAAGCGTTTGTATCGTCCTTTCGCTCTTCCCATCAGTTTGTGGATGATAGGCAGTACTCATGTCTAGACGAGTTCCTAATGCTTGCTGTAATGTCTGCCAGAATCTTGAAATAAATCTGCCATCCCTATCAGAGATAATAGAGATTGGTATTCCATGTCTGGAGACGACTTCCTTCAAATACAGTCGTGCTAACTTCTCCATCTTGTCATCTTCTCTTATTGGCAGGAAATGTGCTGATTTGGTGAGACGATCAACTATTACCCAAATAGTATCAAAACCACTTGCAGTCCTTGGCAATTTAGTGATGAAATCCATGGTAATGTTTTCCCATTTCCATTCCGGGATTTCGGGTTGTTGAAGTAGACCTGATGGTTTCTGATGCTCAGCTTTGACCTTAGAACACGTCAAACATTCTCCTACGTATTTAGCAACATCGGCTTTCATACCCGGCCACCAAAAATGTTTCTTGAGATCCTTGTACATCTTCCCCGTTCCAGGATGTATTGAGTATCTGGTTTTATGAGCTTCTCTAAGTACCATTTCTCTCATATCTCCAAATTTGGGTACCCAAATCCTTTCAGCCCTATACCGGGTTCCGTCTTCCCGAATATTAAGATGCTTCTCCGATCCTTTGGGTATTTCATCCTTTAAATTTATCGCAATTTAATTATCGCACTTTTATTTATCGTCATTTAATTTCTGTAATTATTTTACGCACTTTAAATATCGGGACACGTATACAATGTTTTGACATATCATATCGACGCATCTATATATATTATTTGGAATCACCATAGACACTCTATATGCAGTAATGATCGAGTTCTCTATACAGGGTTGAGGTTGATTCAACAATAATATATATAGTTTGAGTTGTGATCGAGTCTGAGACGTATACGGGTCACGACACGTATTAATTAATTCGTATATTATATATTAAAATATATATGAATTATTGGACTGTTACTGTGGACTATCGACTATGGACTAATGACATTGGACAATTAAAATGAATTAAAATATTTATTATAACATATGAAACTATACATTTCTTCAAGATTGACACTTGATTTCATTTTAAACCTCATTGTATCTCGACGATTACAATCAGCGTTCAAATCTATCATGATTCTTAAAAACACCTCAATCGAGAGGATAAACCAACCGCACTTCATCTACGGAAGAAAAGATTGATGCATATAGTTATGCACCTGAAAAACCCTCGGAAACTGAGTAAACGTTTGACACGTATCTGTTCTAGTTCCTTTGACATTGTTATTACCGAAGATCATTTTGCAATCCCTTTCCAAATTAGCTAATTTTGTCATAGCTCCAGCAAGTCAACTCCGACTTTTCATCCGAAACAACTTTATTATAACCGCGATATATATGCGTAATCTTTATTGTTACTGGGGAACCTATTATATTCCACAATATTACCATCAGCGATTAATCATTCTAAAAAAACACAATTCTCCTGAAACTACCTCGGTTTGATAACCGATGACCCAGATCAGTTAACTTTGAAAATGCTGACGAAGCAGCATGTTGTAGATGATCTTAATGGCCAAAAGTTTGATGATAAAGAAAGGAGTGTTAGGAACGCTCGATAGAAAATTTAGTACCGAAAAGCGGATTATGCAAAACTATGAAGAAAGCCGTGGACAAATCACAAAGAATAAGTTTGCCTTCAAAGAATCCAAATGATTCTGTGCCTGCTGAAATCGTTAGCAAACATCTTATTTCTCATTCTAAACCTTCACAGACAAATCTTCTTCATCATCCATTGATATTAGAAATTCTAAGATATTCTCGTATGTTCTATTATAAATATCCTCCATATTTCTGGCAATATTTTCACAACTATTCTTATCTGAGATCATTTATCTCTCCGTAATATCTGCAACACAAAAGAAACTGTGTTAGTTTCTAAATTCTGAAACCTTCGAGTTTAAAATATAAATGTTTTGAAGTAGTGTTGGGAACTGAAGCATGGATTAGTATAATATAATGACACTTGATCAACGTCATTATATTACAGTAAGTCATGCTGAGTTTCTAATGAAGCATGATGATTCACAGTACCGTCATCATGTGCCATTTACACGACTCTTACATTCTATCTAATCTCTAAACATATCAAGAGAATATTTTTCTGGATGACTCGGTCTTCTCCAGGGTATTCTGGTAATTTAACAAATCAAAATTGTTCTATTACCATTTTCTTCTTAGAGCATTAGCTATGTTCATTCTGAATTTCATATCTACGAATTCCGGACCATTACTCGCTTGACTCGAAGTCGGGAAGAGAAAACGAAAGCATGAAGCTCCTAAAAATAATGAAGAATATAAACTCTGATAATAACCCCGAAATTACAAACCGTGTATATCGATGCAGATAGCAATATAGAGACACGGGAGAATTAGAAACACTATAAACACAAGAGTATAGTAGAAGTAAATAGATTCTTCTGGTGGTAGATGAAAAAGAAGAATGACAGATATAAAAGTTAGGAGTATATCAAGAATCAGGACTGGATGGAGCATATTGATGAATGCTTTAAAGTAAGAATCAAGGGAGAAAGAATAGAAGGTGCGAGTCGTGGAAAATAAGGAAACGAAGGGGTGAATTTATAGTGAAATATCCGACAGAGCAATCGAAACAGATTATTGCATATAATCAAAGAAGATCCTGATTTCCTTAATCACCAAAGAACCAAATCTTATTACGTAAGATTCTCTTTAAATCCCTTAAATCCCGGAAATCAATCATAACTACGTCATCGATTAAGACGAATATATTTTACTCATCTCACTCTTTTACGATAGTCTCATTTATATTCTTCGCATAATCGAATCGTTTTATCTACATTACTCAATGATGATAAAACTCCATTATCACCTTATATTTGTCATGAAAACCTTCTTATTGTTATCCATAACAACCTCTATCAAATTTCGGGGACGAAATTTCTTTAACGGGTAGGTACTGTAATGACCCGGAATTTTCCGACCAAATTATACTTATGAGATTAATATTTACATAAATTAAACCATACCAACATGATAAGCAATCCAAATTGTTGAGACTTGTGTTTTTGAAAAGAGTTTTACACAACGTTTGACCGTCCAATATGACCGATGATATCACGAACTATATAACATACGATAATTATACGTTTATGTATATATATGTATTTATATATATTTAACATGATCTAAGGATGGTTTAACATCTCATTGTATACTAATGACAATGAGTTATAAGTATATTTTGAAACTACTAACTTAAGTTTTCAAAAAGATAACTATACGTAACATTCTTTGATATATATACTTATAATCTATAATGCTTATACATGTATCGTATATATAATGTATTTAATCACTTTTTAAGGACTTAAATACATAAAACAATATAAGTATATTCACAAAAGATAGCTATATTTGAATTCTCGTTCCGTTTCCTCAAGATTTCTATACGTATATCTAGGGTATATGTACCCGTATCATACCCAGCTTCTATACGTATTTACTATTGGTATATATACATCAAATCAACATCCTAATCAACATTATTACTGACCTAGATATGAGGTAACTAGGATTTGTCAAGTAGTATGAATTATTAGTAAGAAAACAAAATTAGGAATCCTTTTCTTTCTTTATAAACTAAAAACGTTTTTATAAATGAACACCATTTCTTCACTCCATTTTCTCATACCTACACCCTCATTTCTCTCTCAAAATACTCCTAACTTCATACTTGATCATCTCCAAGCATTTTCCCCATCATTTAGCTTCAATTACAAGCCTTAAACACCATAAGAAAACTCTTTCAAGAACATATCAAAATAACCACCCATTTGAAGAAGTTTACTTCCAACCTTTTGATCTAACTCCACCATTCTTTGATTCCAAGATTATTTCTTATCTTTTGAAGTAACTTTGTCCAAGTAACTTGAGGTAGTAACCTTGTTCATAATCTTATTCAATTCTTATTCATATAGCTATCTTATTTTGTGGTATAAAATTTTAACAACAAGAACATAGTTTGAATGATTTCAAACTTGTTCGCAAACTAAATAGATCCTTCTAACTTGAATTTTAAAACACTTCAAGACCTGTAATATATTATAATGATATGCTAACCTAACAAGATATAACTTGGTTTTACAAAGAACATCTTAAAAATTGAATCTACGTCGTCGGAGTGCAACCGGGGGCTGTTTTGGGTTGGATAATTAAAAACCATCTTGAACTTTGAATTGGAAGTTCATGTTCTGGAAAAATGATATTTCTTATGAATATGTTAACACATAAAAATTTCATGGTTTAACTCAAAGTGTAAGTATTTTTAGAAAAATAATCATTAAATGTTGTTTTTATGATGGAAAATGATCACTTTCATAAGTTTCACCAAAGTTTAACCTATAACCTATGATTTTGAATACAAACTAAG
The DNA here is from genome assembly GCF_046630445.1 of Rutidosis leptorrhynchoides. Lineage (NCBI taxonomy): Eukaryota > Viridiplantae > Streptophyta > Magnoliopsida > Asterales > Asteraceae > Rutidosis > Rutidosis leptorrhynchoides. Next base: position 299,679,988 of record NC_092338.1, on the reverse strand, counting down.
GTATTTTCAGTTCATATTCTTAAAATTTGACTCGATCCAAGGAAGTGGCAAGTTGAACCAACAAAAACGGAGTTGTAATGAAAAAACTACGACTAAAACAAGATTGGGTATCCGAAGCTAGTTTAGCTACGAAAATATTTGGAGAAAAAGTAAATTAATCATATCTTTTCTAATTAATATGATATTTTATATATAATTACTTATGATTTGATTTTATATATTTCAGGACCACCCGTAAACAACACGAGAAGATTAATCATAAGACCTCATGATTGTACGCAACACGTCATTTGACAACATGGTACTTTATGTACGCAACACGTCATTTGACAACATGGTACCATGGGTCGAGATTAATTCTGATCAATACGAATACGATAGGGTCTTTATTTATTCTATTTAAGCAACTAATTGTGGACCACTAACATCGGACTGCTAACTACGGACTAAGAAAATATTAAAAGTATATATATATGTAACGATTACTTAAAAAGAAAATATGTTGATATATTATATATATGGTTAGGTTCGTGATATCTATCGGAGACCAAGTCGAACTAAATACCTTCAAGGAAAAAGTGAGTTTCATTTGCTCCCTTTTTAATTGCTTTTGCAATATATATTTTTGGGCTGAGAATACATGCGCTGCTTTTATAAATGTTTACAAAATAGACACAAGTACTTAAAATTATATTCTACGTTGAGTTGTACCACTGGCATATTTCCCTGTAGCTTGGTAACTACTATTTACATGGGTATTGTAAACGCGAATCCTGTTGATAGATCTATCGGGCCTGACAACCCCAACCGGACTGGACGACCAGTATTCAACGGTTGCACAGTACTTCGTTTTGGTGACTACACTTGGTACGGTGTAGTGAGATTTCATAATAAAGGGAATATGCGACGTTGATTAAATGTTAAGTATGGTTACCAAGTGCTCAACCACATAGAATGCTTTACATACACTTGCGAGTGTATTATGTTTATGATTATGAAATCTTGTGGTCTATTAACATATTGAAATGATTGTTATGATAAACCTATGAACTCACCAACCTTTTGGTTGACACTTTAAAGCATGTTTATTCTCAGGTACGAATTAAGTCTTCCGCTGTGCATATGCTCAATATAAGGACATTACTTGGAGCCGATCATCGCAATGGGACCAAATGTTGATGACTTCGTCCAGGTGGATTAGGACGGGTCCTTTCATAGACATCTATCACATAATATCAAACACGTTAAGAGATTAATATATCACATAATATTCACATGTTAAAAATATATAGTTTCCAACAAAAATGTTAAGCAATCATTTTTAAAGAAAACACGGTCGAAGTCCAGACTCACTAATGCATCCTAACAAACTCGATAAGACACACTAATGCAAATTTTTTGGTTCTCTAAGACCAACGCTCGGATATCAATTGAAATGTTCCGTTCATATTGATTATAAACGTTCCATATTAATTGATTTCGTTGCGAGGTTTTGACCTCTATATGAGACGTTTTTCAAAGACTGCATTCATTTTTAAAACAACCATAACCTATATTTTATCAATAAAGGTTTCAAAAGCATTACGTAGATTATCAAATAATGATAATCTAAAATATACTGTTTACACACGACCATTACATAATGGTTTACAATAGAAATATATTACATCGACATATGTTTCTTGAATGCAGTTTTTACATAATATCATACAAACATAGACTCCAAATCTAGTCCTTATTTTAGTATGCAACAGCGGAAGCTCTTAATATTTACCTGAGAATAAACATGCTTTAAACGTCAACAAAAATGTTGGTGAGTTATAGGTTTAACCTATATATCAAATCGTAACAATAGACCACAAGATTTCATATTTCAATATACATCCCATACATAGAGATAAAAATCATTCATATGGTGAACACCTGGTAACCGACATTAACAAGATGCATATATAAGAATATCCCCATCATTCCGGGACACCCTTCGGATATGACATAAATTTCGAAGTACTAAAGCATCCGGTACTTTGGATGGGGTTTGTTAGGCCCAATAGATCTATCTTTAGGATTCGCGTCAATTAGGGTGTCTGTTCCCTAATTCTTAGATTACCAGACTTAATAAAAAGGGGCATATTCTATTTCAATAATTCAACCATAGAATGTAGTTTCACGTACTTGTGTCTATTTTGTAAATCATTTATAAAACCTTCATGTATTCTCATCCCAAAAGTATTAGATTTTAAAAGTGGGACTATAACTCACTTTCACATATTTTTACTTTGTCGGGAAGTAAGACTTGGCCACTGATCGATTCACGAACCTATAACAAATATGTACATATATATCAAAGTATATTCAAAATATATTTACAACACTTTTAATACATTTTGATGTTTTAAGTTTATTAAGTCAGCTGTCCTCGTTAGTAACCTACAACTAGTTGTCCAACGTTAGATGTACAGGAAACAATTGATATATATTATCTTGAATCAATCCACGACCCAGTGTATACACGTCTCAGGCTAGATCACAACTCAAAGTATATATATTTTTGGAATCAACATCAACCCTGTATAGCTAACTCCCACATTACTGCATATAGAGTGTCTATGGTTGTTCCAAATAATATATACACATGGGTCGATATGATATGTCAAAACATTTGCATACGTGTCTATGGTATCCCAAGATTACATAATATATTAGAATACATGTATAATACAATATAAGTTAGCTAGGATATGATTAATATAGATTTGTAACCAATTTTCACGTTGCTACAACAAGAAAAATTATCCAATCTTGTTTTACCCATAACTTCTTCATTTTAAATCCGTTTTGAGTGAATCAAATTGCTATGGTTTCATATTGAACTATATTTTATGAATCTAAACAGAAAAAGTATAGGTTTATAGTCGGAAATATAAGTTACAAGTCGTTTTTGTAAAGGTAGTCATTTCAGTCGAAAGAACGACGTCTAGATGACCATTTTAGAAAACATACTTCCACTTTGAGTTTAACCATGATTTTTGGATATAGTTTCATGTTCATAAGAAAAATCATTTTCCCAAAAGAACAACTTTTAAATCAAAGTTTATCATAGTTTTTAATTAACTAACCCAAAACAGCCCGCGGTGTTACTACGACGGCGTATGTCCGGTTTTACAGTGTTCTTCGTGTTTCCAGATTTTAAATCATTAAGTTAGCATATCATATAGATATAGAACATGTGTTTAGTTGATTTTAAAAGTCAAGTTAGAAGGATTAACTTTTGTTTGCGAACAAGTTTAGAATTAACTAAACTATGTTCTAGTGATTACAAGTTTAAACCTTTGAATAAGATAGCTTTATATGTATGAATCGAATGATGTTATGAACATCATTACTACCTCAAGTTTTCTGGATAAAGCTACTGGAAATGAGAAAAATGGATCTAGCTTCAAAGGATCCTTGGATGGCTTGAAAGTTCTTGAAGCATAATCATGACACGAAAACAAGTTCAAGTAAGATTTCCACTCGAAATAAGATTGTTATAGTTATAGAAATTGAATCAAAGTTTGATTATGAGTATTAACTTCTATTAGAAAGATATCTTACTGTAAATAATAAAGATTTCTTGAGGTTGGATGATCACTCTACAAGATTGGAAGTAAGCTAGCAAACTTGGAAGTATTCTTGATTTTATGAAACTAGAACTTGTAGAATTTATGAAGAACACTTAGAACTTGAAGATATAACTTGAGAGAGATTAATTAGATGAATAAAATTGAAGAATGAAAGTGTTTGTAGGTGTTTTTGGTCGTTGGTATATGTATTAGATATAAAGGATGTGTAATTTTGTTTACATGTAAATAAGTCATGAATGATTACTCATATTTTTGTAATTTTTATGAGATATTTCATGCTAGTTGCCAAATGATGGTTCCCACATGTGTTAGGTGACTCACATAGGCTGCTAAGAGTTGATCATTGGAGTGTATATACCAATAGTACATACATCTAAAAGCTGTGTATTGTACGAGTACGAATACGGGTGCATACGAGTAGAATTGTTGATGAAACTGAACGAGGATGTAATTGTAAGCATTTTTGTTAAGTAGAAGTATTTTGATAAGTGTCTTGAAGTCTTTCAAAAGTGTATGAATACATATTAAAACACTACATGTATACACATTTTAACTGAGTCGTTAAGTCATCGTTAGTCGTTACATGTAAGTGTTGTTTTGAAACCTTTTGGTTAACGATCTTGTTAAATGTTGTTAACCCATTGTTTATTAAATCAAATGAGATGTTAAATTATTACATTATCATGATATCATGATGTATTAGTATATCTTAATATGATATATATACACATTAAATGTCGTTACAACGATAATCGTTACATATATGTCTCGTTTCAAAATCATTAAGTTAGTAGTCTTGTTTTTACATATGTAGTTCATTGTTAATATACTTAATGATATGTTTACTTATCATAATATCATGTTAACTATATATATATATATATATATATATATATATATATATATATATATATATATCCATATATCCATATATATGTCATCATATATTTTTTATAAGTTTTAACGTTCGTGAATCGCCGGTCAACTTGGGTGGTCAATTGTCTATATGAAACCTATTTCAAGTAATCAAGTCTTAACAAGTTTGATTGCTTAACATGTTGGAAACATTTAATCATGTAAATATCAATTTCATTTAATATATAAAAACATGGAAAAGTTCGGGTCACTACACTACCTACCCGTTAAGTTCATACTTAGTAGCTAATATACAATTCAACTACTACAATTCCATATGAAAAACTGATTATAATAATATATCACATACAAATATTCTTCAAACTTACAACTTCGCTATATTACATATAACATGAAATATAGTACACTATGATACAGGACAGTTTTGAAGATAAATCTAGTTAATACGCAAGTTGTTCAGCAAAGGAAATAAAGACACGTAATTCATAAGTCCAGAAACAAGTCATGCATTCTGGTTTTACTAAGACGACTTCCCATCCTTGGTCTTATGGAAAATAACCGTTATGGCCATTGGCTAAGCAGCATGTTGTAATGTCGTCAAAAGGACGAGGGTTTCGTAATGTCCAACAGCCCCGTAATAATCTAAAAACCTTGTTTCTCACCCCAACTACTGAATCCGTCACTTGTGGGAAAGTTTTATTTAAAAGCTGCAATCCGATGTTCTTTTTCTCACTTTGGTAAGAAGCGAACATCACTAACACTTAAGCATAATATGCTTCTTTATGTTGCATGTTAGAAGCTCTTTCTAATTCACGAAATCCTATGTTGGGATATGTTGAGTCAAAATAGGTTCTTAACCCGTAGCGTAAAATTGCATTTGGGTTCCCCGCATTTAACGCTTTAAAGAAAACACGTCGTAACTTAAAGTCTCCCCAATGTGATATACCCCACCTATCAAAGGAAAGCCTTTTATAAACTAAGGCATTTCTGGAAAGTCTTTCAAATGTTTGACAAGTTAATTTCGCCATAACTAAATGTGCTGATGAATTTTGACCGACTCTAGACAAGATTTTCTCAATCATATCCTCTGGTAGGCCTTCTAAAATATTCGGTTGTCTACCCTTAACGTCTATTTTGTTTTTATACTGTAAAATAGACAAGGATTAGATTCGTAATAACAAACAATACAAGCAATTTTTACATAGAACATAAAAGTACAAGCACACTACAATACATTTATTACACAACATGCTCACACCCCTCTAATCTGAATCACTGGTTTCTTCTTCTTCGGACTTGGTTCTTTTTCCTAATTTTCTAGGGATATATGATGTTCTTCTAATACGAGTCATCGTTTTCCACATTGGTTTAGAAAAACCTGGTGGTTTAGAGGTTCCCGAGTTATTATCACGATATTGAAAATACGGGTGTTGACGGTACATATAAAGTTCATCGGGTTCGGAATCAGATTTCTCTATTTTGATGACTTTTCCCTTATTATTTTCTTTTGCCTCATTAAATTGGATCAGGGTAATTTCTATAACATCATCAGAATCCTCATCAGGATCCGATTCATCGGAAAATTGGTAATTTTTCCAATATTTTGCATCCTTAGCGGAAACACCATTGACCATTATTAACTTTGGTCCATTGATTAAGGATTTTCTTTTATTTGGCCGGTTTTCTGTGGTTCCTACTATTCCCCCCTTCGGAACCTCTTCTTCTTCAGGTTCCTCTTCTTCTGGTTCCTCTTCTTCCGGTTCCTCTTCTTCCGGTTCCATTTCCTCTTCTTCCGGTTCTTCGGGAACTTGTGAATCTTGCCAATATATATTCGACTCTTCGTTATTATTAGGTGAGTCAATGGGATTTGTGCTAGAGGTAGACATCTATCACACAATATCAAACATGTTTAGAGATTAATATATCACATAATAATTACATGTTAATAATATATAGTTTCCAACAAAAATGTTAAGCAATCATTTTTAAAGAAAATACGGTCGAAGTCCAGACTCACTAATGCATCCTAACAAACTCGATAAGACACACTAATGCAAATTTTCTGGTTCTCTAAGACCAATGCTCGGATACCAACTGAAATGTACCGTTCATATTGATTATAAACGTTCCATATTAATTGATTTCGTTGCGAGGTTTTGACCTCTATATGAGACGTTTTTCAAAGACTGCATTCATTTTTAAAACAACCATAACCTTTATTTTATCAATAAAGGTTTTAAAAGCATTACGTAGATTATCAAATAATGATAATCTAAAATATACTGTTTACACATGACCATTACATAATGGTTTACAATAGAAATATATTAAATCGACATATGTTTCTTGAATGCAGTTTTTACACAATATCATACAAACATGGACTCCAAATCTTGTCCTTATTTTAGTATGCAACAGCGGAAGCTCTTAGTATTCACCTGAGAATAAACATGCTTTAAACGTCAACAAAAATGTTGGTGAGTTATAGGGTTAACCTATATATATCAAATCGTAACAATAGACCACAAGATTTCATATTTCAATACACATCCCATACATAGAGATAAAAATCATTCATATGGTGAACACCTGGTAACCGACATTAACAAGATGCATATATAAAAATATCCCCATCATTCTAGGACACCCTTCGGATATGATATAAATTTTGAAGTACTAAAGCATCCGGTACTTTGGATGGGGTTTGTTAGGCCCAATAGATCTATCTTTAAGATTCGCGTCAATTAGGGTGTCTGTTCCTTAATTCTTAGATTACCAGACTTAATAAAAAGGGGCATATTCGATTTCGATAATTCAACCATAGAATGTAGTTTCACGTACTTGTGTCTATTTTGTAAATCATTTATAAAACCTGCATGTATTCTCATCCCAAAAATATTAGATTTTTAAAAGTGGGACTATAACTCACTTTCACAGATATTTTCTTCCTCAGAAATAAGACTTGGCCACGGATCGATTCACGAACCTATACAAATATGTACATATATATCAAAGTATGATCAAAATATAATTACAACCATTTTTATTATGTTTTAAAGATTTGAGTGTATTAAGTCAGCTGTCCTCGTTAGTAACCTATAACTAGTTGTCCACAGTTAGATGTACAGAAATAAATCGATATATATTATCTTGAATCAATCCACGACCCAGTGTATACACGTCTCAGGCTACATCACAACTCAAAGTATATATATTTTTGGAATCAACCTTAACCCTGTATAGCTAACTCCAACATTACTGCATATAGAGTGTCTATGGTTGTTCCAAATAATATATATACATGGGTCGATATGATATGTCAAAACATTTGCATACGTGTCTATGGTATCCCAAGATTACATAATATATTAGAATATATGTATAATACAATATAAGTTAGCTAGGATATGATTTGTATAGATTTGTTAAACATTTCCCGTAGCTAAAAAGATCAAAAATATCCAATCTTGTTTTACCCATAACTTCTTTATTTTAAATCCGTTTTGAGTGAATCAAATTGCTATGGTTTCATATTGAACTCTAATTTAAGAATCCAACCAGAAAAAGTATAGGTTTATAGTCGGAAATTTAAGTTACATGTCAATTACTAAAGAGGTAGTCATTTCCGTCGAAAGAACGACATCTTGATGACCATTTTGAAAAACATACTTTCACTTTGAGTTTAACCAAGATTTTTGGATATAGTTTCATGTTCATATGAAAAATCATTTTCCCAGAAGAACAACTTTTAAATCAAAGTTTATCATAGTTTTTAATTATCCAAACCAAAACAGCCCCCGGTTTCACTACGACGGCGTATATCCGATTTTATGGTGTTCATCATTTTTTCCAGGTTTTAAATCATTAAGTTAGTATATCATATAGATATAGAACATGTGTTTAGTTTATTTTAAAAGTCTAGTTAGAAGGATTAACTTTTGTTTGCGAACAAGTTTAGAATTAACTAAACTATGTTCTAGTGATTACAAGTTTAAACCTTCGAATAAGATAGCTTTATATGTATGAATCAAATGATGTTATGAACATCATTACTACCTCAAGTTTTCTGGATAAAACTACTGGAAATGAGAAAAATGGATCTAGCTTCAAAGGATCCTTGGATGGCTTGAAAGTTCTTGAAGCAGAATCATAACACGAAAACAGTTCAAGTAAGATTTTCACTCGAAATAAGATTGTTATAGTTGTAGAAATTGAATCAAAGTTTGAATATGAATATTATCTTGATTTAGAATGATTACCTACTGTAAATAACAAAGGTTCCTTGATCTTAGATGATTACTTGGAATGGATTAGAAAGCTTGGAAGTAGACTTGCAAACTTGGAAGTATTCTTGATTTTTATGAAACTATACTTATGGAATTTATGAAGAACACTTAGAACTTGAAGATGGAACTTGAGAGAGATCAATTAGATGAAGAAAATTGAAGAATGAAAGTGTTTGTAGGTGTTTTTGGTCGTTGGTATATGGATTAGATATAAAGGATATGTAATTTTGTTTTCATGTAAATAAGTCATGAATGATTACTAATATTTTTGTAATTTTATGAGATATTTCATGCTAGTTGTCAAATGAAGGTTCCCAAATGTGTTAGGTGACTCACATAGGCTGCTAAGAGCTAATCATTGGAGTGTATATACCAATAGTACATACATCTAAAAGTTATGTATTGTACGAGTACGAATACGGGTGCATACGAGTTGAATTATTGATGAAACTGAACGAGGATGTAATTGTAAGCATTTTTTTTAAGTAGAAGTACTTTGATATGTGTCTTGAAGTCTTTCAAAAGTGTAAGAATACATATCAAAACACAACATGTATATACATTCTAATGGAGTCGTTAAGTCTTCGTTAGTCGTTACATGTAAGTGTTGTTTTGAAACCTTTAAGTTAACGATCTCAATTAATGTTGTTAACCCAATGTTTATTATATCAAATGAGATGTTAAATTATTATATTATCATGATATTATGATGTATGAATATCTCTTAATATGATACATACATTAAAATATCGTTACAACGATAATCGTTACATATAAGTCTTGTTTCGTAATTCTTGAGTTAGTAGTCTTGTTTTTACATATGTAGTTCATTGTTAACACACTTAATGATATATTAAAATATCATTTTATCATGTTAAATATAGTGTATCAATATCTTAATATGATACATATGTATTTAGTAGACGTTATCATAACAATAATCGTTATATATATCATTTCGAGTTTCTTAATTTAATAGTCTCATTTTTTATGTATATCACACATTGTTAATATATTTAGTGAGATACTTACTCATCATAATCTTATTTCAACCATATATATATGTCTATATATACCACATCATGTAGTTTTTACAATTTTGTAACGTTCGTGAATCGCCGGTCAACTTGGGTGGTCAATTGTCTATATGAAACCTATTTCAATTAATTAAGTCTTAACAAGTTTGATTGCTTAACACGTTGGAAACATTTAGTCATGTAAATATCAATCTCAAATAATATATATAAACATGAAAAAGTTCGGGTCACTACATGGTGGATGAATTGGTCCACATATATCACCTTGAATTCTTTCAAGAAACATTGGTGATTCTTTTTCAACCTTAAGAGGTGATGGTCTTATTATCAACTTTCCAAGTGAGCATGATGTACATGGGATAAGTGCATCATGAGGGATCCTTTGATCCGCCAATGGATGTCCATGTGTATTTTGTATTATTCTTTTCATCATTGTTGATCCTGGGTGGCCTAATCTCTCATGCCACAAACTGATCATTACAGGATCACATGATTTTTCTTTAATTACCACATTTACTTCAGGTACATTTATATGTGTATAATGTAAACCAGAATGAATTCTTGGTAGTTTTTCAATTACACGATTCTTATCAGTGATACTTAAATATTTTTCATTTTCTGTTGTCACTGACTGATAATCATATCCATTTTGGTATATGTCAGAGAAACTTAACAAATTTCTCTTTGACATGGGAGAAAATAAAGCATTATTTATCAGAAAATTTGTACCATTTGGTAACATGAATTTTGCCTTTCCAATTCCTTTTATTAAGTCCACAAGACCTGATATAGTATGTATAGTTCCTTCCGTTGCTTTCAAGTCTGTGAAATATTTTTTAGATTTGAGTATGGTGTGAGTGACACCACTGTCTGCAATACAAATATCTCCACCATTTGACTGATTTTTTACTCCAACAGTATACATCATGAACTTCAAAAAAAATATGAGAAACAAATAATGAGTACATAATTCATCAATATATTACATTCAAAACATGTTACAAACAATAGCACATAATAAGGAAATATGTAGTAAACTAGATATGGTGTAGATTGAAAATCTATAACCATTTATTTGACGGGAACATATAATAGGATATCTATATATATAGATATTAGAAATTTATTCATTAAAGTAGTCACAAGTTGGCTCAGTGATTTTTGTATCAAGGTCATCCACAAGATTTGCTTCTTTTCGTTTTCCCTTTAGGGATTCTTGATACCGATTAACAGAATGCTGATTTGTTCGGCAGTTTTTAGACTATTGGCCAATTTTACCACATCGGTAACAAGAATCTTCAACATTCTTTGAAGAGCCTTCTTCAACATTGTGATTTGTGGGATTGTATGGTGTTTGGATTTTATAATTTTGTGGATTATTATTTATTTGTCCCCACCACGACCACGAACACCACCACGACCATTACCATAAGGGTGATTTCGAACATAGTTATGATTTTTATTATTGTTATGGTAATTTCCATGATGATGGTTTTGGCCAATATGGCCACGACCTTGTCCACGCCCTCGTCCATGTGCATTTCTAATTTTATTATTATTATTGTTAATAGCATTAACTTCAGGAAATGCTAGCGCACCGGTAGGACGAGATTCTTGATTTTTCATCAGTAATTCTTTATTAACTTCTGCAACTAAGAGATAAGTTTGAAGTTTGGAAAAAGTTTTATAATTCTGCAATTTTAAATTTTCTTGCACAGTTATGTTTGCAGAATGCATTGTGGAGAAAGTTTTCTCAATCATATCAGCATCACTTATTTCTTGACCACAGAATTAAAGCTTTGAACGGATCTTGAACATGGCCGAGCTGTATTCACTTACCTTTTTGAAATCTTGGAACCTTAGATTTCTCCATTCTTCCTTCGTAGCTGGGAGTAATATTTCCTTTTGATTATCGAATCTACTCTTGATACTTTCCCATAAAACATGTGGATCTTTGATAGTGAGAAACATATGTTTTAAGGTGGTATCAATATGTTTGCGAATAAAAGCAATTGATTTTAATTTATCTTGATCGGAACAAGTATTGTTTTCTTTTAAAGTTTCTAGAATACCCAATGATCCAAGATTTATTTCTACGTCCATAACCCATGATGTGTAGTTTGTTCCCGATACGTCTAAGGCATCAAACTCAAGCTTTGATAAGTTTGACATTTTCTATTTTCATAAAGATGAACAACATAAATCATAATCATAATCATAATCAATTTTTTTTTCATAGAAAAATAACAACATGAAATTAGAATTAGTTTAGATTCATAAGTAGCAAACAAAGGAATAATGGTATGATTACAAATAATAAAACCATAAGGGAAGGATAGAATATAGGTTCATCTAGTGGTGTACAAGCAACAAGGATGATAGCTATTATGACCAATACAGTAGGAAAAATCATCCTTGAGTTAATCATCTTTTAATAAAAAAATTTGGAGAGTAGTAATTTGAGAAAATGAAGATTGATTTGTGAAAATGTGAAAATGTGAAAACTGGGATGTTTAATTTATATTTGAAAAATATAGTCGTTGTAATGTTGTCAATCGACGTTAACAACCATTATGTATATATGACCGTTGTAACGTCGTTAATTAATGTTAACGATCGTTATGTTGCCGTTGTATTAAAATAATTTTAATAAAAGAATTTTATTAGTATAAATATGATTACTATAAAATACATTTAGTATAAATACGAAGATTAAGAGAATAAACATATTATGCATAAATAATAAATTTAAGAATAAACATTAGTATGCATGAAATAAATAATGATTAATTGCATAAGTAATCATAAATGTTAGATAACATAAATATAAATGTTAGTGAAGTTAATAAGAGTTAGATTACAGAAAATATAATTCAGGCGGTATAACCGACCATATATAACTTAAATAACATAAATATAAATGTTAGTGAAGTTAATAAAAGTTAGATTACAGAAATATAATTCAGGCGGTATAACCGACCATATATAACTTAAATAGCATAAATATAAATGTTAGTGAAGTTAATAAAAGTTAGATTACAGAAATATAATTCAGGCGGTATAACCGACCATATATAACTTAAATAACATAAATATAAATGTTAGTGAAGTTAATAAAAGTTAAATTACAGAAATATAATTCAGGCGGTATAACTGACCATATATAACTTAAATAACATAAATATAAATGTTAGTGAAGTTAATAAAAGTTAGATTACAGAAATATAATTCAGGCGGTATAACCGACCATATATAACTTAAATAACATAAATATAAATGTTAGTGAAGTTAATAAAAGTTAAATAATTTCTTACCTTGATTAGTGACGTATGCTTGCTTAGATAAACCTTGATTATACGGAGCACTTCGTGCTGATAACGTGTTATAATTCAGTAGGTTTATAACTACCTTTAGTGGCCTGGTTCTTGACTGTAAACTAATAAGTATATAGAGAGAATATGAGAGAAGTATGTGTTTTATATATGTTTGAAGTGTGTGAATTATGAACTCATAACACACATATTTATACTAAAAAAAAATTTACTATACAATATCTATAATAATAATAAAATTAGCATCCAAAACTTTTATAACATGATCTTATTTTTTCATTCCCTTTCAGTTAGTTGTACTTTCTAATCTACGTAGCCCGGACCAGCCACTGGCAACGCTGCCGCAACTATCACCTCCGCCGCGTACAGCCACCGCCGACTTATTCGGAGATCCAATCGACTCATATCCCTTATGGTTCAAGCAATCCTCATTCCTAAACCCAAATTTCAATTCCGAATTGTACATCTCCGATCTGCGAACATTCGTTCCGTTCGAAACCCTAAGATCGGAACTCCAATCTCATCTTTCTTCTCTTAAACATGAACTAGTGGAATTAATCATTCGAGATTATGCTGATTTCGTTAATTTAAGTACGAAACTTGTGGATGTTGATGCTGCTGTATTGCATATGCGAGCACCATTGGTTGAGATCCGGGAAAAGATATTAGGGTTTCGTGGAGGATCACTTGTGTCATTACAAGGTGGACTTAAGCAAAGAGCTGAAGCTTCTGCTGTTAGAGAGATCTTAGAACTTTTGATCGATACTTCTCTCATGTTGTTTCGAAGGTAATGCAAAGTGATAGTTTTGGGGCTTGATTAAGTTATGCATGCATAACTATTGCTCTATTTGATGTGAATATAAGCGAGTTCGTTTCTGGATTTAATAAATTTCAGTTTGAACAAGCCATTGAACAAACCATTGAACTGAAATTCTGTTATGGACCAAAGTATGCTTATTGCTATAAAGTTCATTGCTTTTCATCTATACACTTCTGATCAGCGCAAACTTCATTTTCTTTTCTTTAGATGTAACGAAGAATTTGAATGATAATGCTTTAAGAAGGCAGGTCTTTAATAAAAAAAAAAAAAAAAGGTAAGCTAAATGAATTGTTGAGATTGATGATCTTATTTATTTAGGATGTATGGAGTGGGGTTTGAGTGTTGAGGATAATTTGCTTCATTCGATATTGTTTTATAATTTATGCATGTTCTTTAGCACCTATTCTTCACATCGATGACCATTTCACAGATTTTGAGAGATGAAGTAAATATTTCTGTTTTCTGTGATAAACTTGTGGTCAAAGTTTTCACACGCAGTATGAAGAAACGGTTTTTATACAACTATATGAGAACAGTTTAAGTATTTGTATTGCAGAAACTGTCTTGTCTCAGATACGAGCTACAATTGTATTAGCGGTCTAAAAATTTCTTGCCTAATAAGAGAGTGATGTTGACCTTTTGAAGCTTTATCTGCCATACTCATGTAGTGTTTACTGTTTATTCGTCCCAATAGGTTGGCACAAGTATTTGTATTCCGTTACATATGGGATGCATCAAGTCATTTAAGGATTTATACAGTTGTGTTGATGTGGTTGCAGGTTGAGAAAGCTAATAAAGGAGTTGCATAGTGTGCCTGTTGATGATTCAAATGGAGATTTACATACTGCAGAAAAAGCTCATCTTAGTAACGGTGTATCTACACAGCATGCTGAAATTGGAATAAATCTCAGGGAAACTCAAAGCATGCTTTTGGAGAGAATTTCTAGTGAAATGAACAGACTAAAGTTCTACTTTGCTCATGCCAAGGTCTTAATAAGCATTTAACTCGCCTTCTTTCTAGCCTTTAATTTCATTTGTAGTTTCATTGACCTGTAAAAACCTTGAAAGTTGTTCTTGATAGTATTCATAAGAACTTACACATATTCTCTCTGTTAATGGCAGTACAGAACCTGCCTTTTATTGAAAACATGGAAAAAAGGTTACAGAATGCAAGTTCATTGTTGGATACAAGTTTGGGACACTGTTTTGTAGATGGACTGATACACAAAGATGAAAACGCACTGTACAATTGCTTACGTGCTTATGCTGCTGTGGACAACACCAGAAATGCAGAAGAGATATTTCGTTCAACAGTTGTGGCCCCATTAGTTCAGAAAGTAATTCCATATAGTTCGTTTGGAGCTGTTAGTGGGCCCATTGGGGATGAACTTGAAGAAGACTTTCAACAAATTAAACGTCTCATCGCAGAAAATTGTACATTTTTGTTGGAGATTTCTTCTACAGGTACAATCATTATTCTAAAGCCCTGTCTATAATATATTATCCCATTTGTCAAAGATATTCCTTTTTGGGTACTCTATGGGCTTGTTTAAACATTCTGCTCTTTATATAATTGGTCTCATATGGATACATTCGGTACATGCTTAAGAAGTAAAAGGGACAGTTGACTGGTTCTTTTTCTTACTATTTGTTCCTAACTATTGCAAAAAAATCAGGCTTGCATGTATTTAGCTTTCTTTCTAATTCAATCCTAAAGGAGGTTCTTTGGGATATCCAACAGGGAAAGCCGGGGGCATTTTCCCCTGGAAGGCCTACCGAGTTCTTGAAAAATTACAAATCAAGTTTAAGTTTCCTGGCTGATTTAGAAGGTATCAAAAAAAGTTTTGAAATATAGTATCTGCCTTCTTTTTTAACTTTTCAAATCATTTGTATCAAGGGTGTCACTGGTACTTATATTTGTAATTTTTCATTGTCTTCCAAAGGATATTGTCCATCCAGATCTGCCGTTTTTTCATTGTCTTCCACTGGATGAAGTTGAAGCATAATATGCATAATTTATTTATTTTTGTTTAAAATTAAATTAAAATAATGTACACAGGTTTTTCTGGATGGTGAGCGGGCTGCCAAATATTTGACAGCAGATACCAAAGAAAAACTCACGCAAGGTGCCGCCTTTAAGATTACTGGACGCTATAATGAGTTTGCTGCTGGTATTGTTAACACGGTAAAAAAAACATTAAATAATGTTGAAAAATGCATATGCATATTTGATCTTCTGTAATCTTGAAATCTTACTTAATAAACCAGGCAAGGAAAACAGAGACTTCACTTCAGAGGATACGTATGGGCGCACAGAGACGAGCTGGAGCTACATCCGATGTCTCGGACCATAATGTTTCTGAAACTGATAGAATTTGCATGCAGTTATTTCTTGACATTCAGGTGCAAATACTATAACACTACGTGCATCTTTCATAATATGGGTAGCTTATTCAACCCATATACCTAGATATGGGTTCATTTGGTTAAATTTGATAGGCTAAACGGGGTCATGTGACGCAAAGTGTATCTAATGCCTACAATCTTCCTGATTGTTTTTAAATCTGTTACATTTTAATAATATAAGTTTGAGTAATTATAATAAACACGACAAACTTTTTGGATTTATTTGGACCCATAATAATAGAGTACTCACTGTGAACTCAGGAATATGGGCGTAACCTTGCAGTACTTGGGGTTGAAGCAGCCAAGATTCCTGCATATAGATCGTTGTGGCAATTAGTTGCTCCTCAAGATAAACAAGCTGAAATAAGTTTAGTTTAGATTTTTCATCTTTTTTGGAGGTGCCTTAATATACCAATGTTTTTTTTTTGTTTACATGTCAGATTGTTTCTGTCTGTCTCATTACAATATATATATAGGTTTTGTCGACTTTACTAATAATGTATCGAATACAATTTTGTAACTAGTGTTGTGACTTGTATATTTTTTCCACATATTGAGTTCTTGAAAGACACTTGTATATTTTCTATTACTTTTCTTACATTTCCTTAAAGCAGAAGTAAATAATTTCTAGGATATGTACATAAGAGTTAATGTTTTATGTTTACTTCACTTTAAAAAAAACCACATTGTGTAAAAAAAAAAAAAAAGTAGATATCTCATGAACTTTCATTCAGTTGATAATACATTAATCACATCAGTATACCATTTAGTCGTATGAAACTAAAAAAGCATACAAAGTTCACCTTTCCAACAAAAAATATTGGTATAAGAAAAGCAGGAAGCACGTAAACAAGTCCCAAAAGCAAATAATCCAACTCCTTGAAATCCTGTTGATATAATAATTTATATATATATAAAGTAAACAAAAAGTATATGTCAATAAACACAATTACGTTACAGTCTTCATGAAACATAAGATAATAATGAGCATGGAATACAAAACATAACATTGTTTTTCAAACCCAAAAAACCTGATCTAATACCCTCCGTCCCTAATTTATTCCAGTATTTCAATTTGAGATGTCCCAAATTAATTGTAAACTTCCATAAATAGAAAAAGTAAGAGTAAAACTGGAAGTAACTCAATAATATGAAATTATAGTGTTACATTTGAAATATGGGAAATAAATGAATGGAGTATGCTTTAACAATTACACCGAAACTAGAGATTAACCTTTCCAAGTATATATATTTTGAACACTAGGGCCCCGTTTAGCTCACGGAATTCAATGGGATTTCAACGAATTGTAATTGAATTTAGACACGACATGTGTCTAAATACGATTCCAATTCCAGCAGAATCTCATTGGAATCCGTGAGCCAAATGGGGCCTTAAAACTTTCTGTAAGTATTCCAAATCAAAACTCGTTCTTGGTAAACTAATAGTAGCATCAACAATCATGTACTCAAAATTTTGAGGCGGATGCAGGCTTGCTTATTTTTATTAAATATAATAGAAATAATATTAAAAAAAAACTGATACCTCATAGAGCTTGTAAGGAACAACAATACCGAGACACAGAGTTAGCCAAAAAGGAGTGTAAAGAAGAAAAAACACTTCACCCCATCTCTTACTTTCATTAGATGCTAACCATAAACTCGAACTACATTCTGCTGATTTTTTACTACCTGTATTCAAAACATGAAGCATCAATCAATCAATCAATTAAGTAAGTAATATACCAAAAAAACAAATAACTTCATGTTCATTGCCATGCAGATGCAGTAATCAGACATTTTTCTTGTCAAGCTAAAGAAATTGCATTTCCTTCTTGTCTTTCAGAGGAAAAGAATCCTCCATTATTTTCATCCCCAAATTGAATTGGCCAGTAATTGCTACTGAACTTGTGATTAGGTTTGAAACGATGTTTATGGGATTTGTAAATCAAAAGAATATGAGCGACGATTAGGTTTATAGAGATATACTTGAACTGAACTTACCGCCCATATTGGGTTAATTGCAGTCGGATCCAAATGTTTCTTCGGCAATGGTGTGCTGTGATTTGGTCAGAGCTTTGTTAATGAAAATGTTATAATATTTCCCCCTGTAAGTTTATATTTCTTCCTTTTCAGTCCCTAGACTATGTAGATTACTTCGCTTCACATTTGGTTATTAGTTATTGGTTTGGTTATTGCATTTTGTTTCTGTCTATATCATTGCTTCAAAAATATTCTGAACCGAATAGTAAACGGATAACGTTAAGGCTTCCCAGAAAGTTGGTGTTTATCGGTTGGATTCTTTTTAGAAAAAAAATAATTTGAAGCAAAATCGAACCAAAACCGAATTCAAATTTCAAAATCGAAACCGAAACCAAACCAAATTTAAATTCGGTATAGTTTCGGTTAAAACGAATTAAATTATTATTATTTTTTTTTTTTGGGCAACAAAGATTATTTATCTTAATTTTATACACAATCAGAAGCTAAGTTTGAAAGTTTGATGACTCAAACTAACACAATAACATGTCAAAAGCATTATCAAATTCGATCCGTTCCGCATAAAAACATTAGCACACTAAGTTCTTTCTATATGCATAAATTTGCATTAACTAGTGACCAAATGTAAAATAGAGTAAAAACCTATACCTAATTATCGTAGAAGTTGATCCAAGTATTTAGTAGTGAGACCAAGATCAATGATGAGTGATAACTAATAACAAGGGTATAGATCTATAATAGAGTGTTAAAGATGATGATATATAGATATAAATCCTAAAAACTATGAAGTTTAGAAGAATGGTAGATTGAGAGCTAACCTTAAGAAATATGAAAAAAAAGAATCAAAGTGTGAAAATTAAGAAATAGAATCGATCGAGCAGCTAGCTGTTTAGGGTTTTGAGGAGAGAAGGAAGTAAATGTAGTGGGTAGTGCTAAATCTACCTGGTCAAAAGAGAGAATGTATGATTGTTTGTATTATATCGAGATATATAATGTATCTTGTAGTTTGCAATTGTCACGCATTTTTATAACTATAATTCTAATTTATTTTTAATCTGTGATAATAAAATTAATTTATCTTAAATAATTATATCATTCTAGTAATGTGGTAGTGTGGTACTCTATCTATTTTTTTCGCTTGGAAATAATTCTATATTTATTTGAGTAATGAAACCATTAAATTGAAAGTAAACGATTAGATATATTATTGTAAGTTATATGGCATAATTATGAATTTTGTGATTTATATCTCTACTAAATAGTGTATAATACGAGCAGGGCCGTCCTGTCAATTTTATGGGTCATGTTCGATAAACAAAAGTGGGCTCTTTATATACTAAAATTTTTCATATATAAAACATAAGATCAATAGTACTAATAAAACATAAGTACTTAGGATCAATTTTTGAACTCTTAATTAACAAATGAACCTAGGTATGTAATATTATGCTAAAATTTTTGGGCCCTGTATATATTGGGCCATGTGTGACTGCACGCCTTGCACGCTCCAATATCCAGCCCTGAATACGAGTACATTTTGTTTAATTCCAACGGTTATAAATACCTCACAACGTAGATGCTCTAATCTAATTATAAAATGAAACGGTTGATAATATATCACACTTGAACTAAGAAACCAAATAGTTAAATTGCAAAAAAGAGAGGTTGAAATATTTTTTTTAGAGAGAGAAAAGATAGACTTTTATGGAAAAGAATGAAGAGGGTTTTATGGAGAAGGAAAAAAGATAGGTTGACCGGTAGATTAAGTAAAAACGTCCGGTAGATTTAGACTACCCCGTAGTGCTAAATCTAGCCGGTCAAAAGAGAGAATGTATGATTATTTGTATTATATCGAGATATATCATAACAAAGGTATCTTGTAGTTTGCAATTCTCACGCATTTTTATAACTATAATTCTAATTTATGTTTAATCTGTGATAATAAAATTAATTTATCTTAAATAATTATGTCACTCTACCCCAATGTAATTTAGGAAAAACTAGTGAAATGACCCGTAAAATCACATGTTTGTTTAAACGAAACAGTTTAATGATATGTTTTAGGTATTCAGTGAACGTAAATGCTAAAGTCATTTAGTTTAATGACCCGTGGAATCACAGAGTCCAACTAAGAAACTCGTCAGCTGAACATTTTATCAAACACCTAAAATGCATATTACACAATCCACATCCAATCATAAGAGATAATATTGGTTGTCAATTTATTTTAAAATTGTAAATTAAATTATAAATTTAGAATTGGTTTCCTTCTACCTAGCTTTTATACCTTCTCGTACTCAATTCAAAATAATTAATTAAAATAATTTAAAATAATTTAATTTAATAATTAAAATAATTATTAATAAGATTAATAATAATAATTATCAATAAGATTTAATTTTAACTAAAAAATTATTTAGATTAATGACATCACCTATTATGCTTAGATTTTTTTCTTTTGTTTTTTGATTTTTTTTAACAAACGAATTAACTTAATAATGACATCTATATTTAATATTAAAATCCTACAATGATGATGTAATTATTAGACTAATTCATTTGTTAAGAAAAAACTAAAAAGAAAAAGAAAAAAATCTAAGTATGGTGGGTGATGTCATTAATCTAAATAATTTTGAATTAAAATTAAAGCTTATTAATTAATTATTATTATTAAATCTTATTAATAATTATTTTAATTATTAAAATTAAATAATTTTAATTAATTATTTTGAATTGACTACGAAAAGTATAAAAGCTAGGCAGAAGAAAACCAATTCTAAATTTATATTTTTAAAATAAAATGACAACCAATATTATCTCTTATGATTGGATGTGGATTGTTTAATATACATTTTAGGTTCTTGATGAAATGTTCAACTGACGATTTTCTTAGTCGGACTCTGTGGTTTCACGGGTTATTAAATTAATTAACTTTAGCATTTACGTTCACTTAATACCTAAAACATATTATTAAACTGTTTCGTTTAAACAAACCCGTGGTTCCACGGGTCATTTCACTAGTCATTATTATATGATTTTAATCTATACTTAATATTAAAATCCTACAATGATGATGTCATTATTAGACTAATTCATTTGTTAAGAAAAAATTAAAAAGAAAAAGAAAAAAAATCTAAGCATGGTGGGTGATGTCATTAATCTAAATAATTTTGAATTAAAATTAAATCTTATTAATTAATTATTATTATTAAATCTTATTAATAATTATTTTAATTATTAAAATTAAATAATTTTAAATTATTTTAATTAATTATTTTGAATTGACTACGAAAAGGTATAAAAGCTAGGCAGAAGGAAACCAATTCTAAATTTATATTTTAATTTACACTTTTAAAATAAAATGACAACAAATATTATCTCTTTTGATTGGATGTGGATTGTTTAATATGCATTTTAGGTGTTTGATTAAATGTTCAACTGACGATTTTCTTAGTCGGACTCTGTGGTTTCACGGGTCATTAAATTAATTAACTTTAGCATTTACGTTCACTTAATACCTAAAACATATTATTAAACTATTTCATTTAAACAAACCCGTGGTTCCACGGATCATTTCAATAGTCATTATTATATGATTTTAATAGAAACTATAGATGAGCAGAATTTATAGAAACTGACATACGGAGTATATCACATGACATGATGATTAGTAAAGACTAAAGAGTGTCAATGTGCCTGTTGCGTGAAAAATGATTTTATTTTACTTTAAACACAATTTAATATTCAATATTAAAATTTTACAATTATTATCATGCATTCATAAAATTTTACAGTCATAAAATTTTACAATTTTATAACTACAACAAGCAAATTATTATCATGCATTCATGGTTTTTTAAGCTATTATTAGCGATCATATATATATATATATATATATATATATATATATATATATATATATATATATATATATATATATATATATATATATATATATATATATATATATATATATAACAACAATATGGAATCATCCGGGGTACGTAACCTACCACGCGTTCATCTTCTTGCAGTTGCATAACCCGCCCCTAACTTCTGCCTATGAGGAAATCCTGCCCAATTCGAGGGCATGAGCGGTATAAAGCCCCTCTTCCACTGCCACAGCCACGCGATGTGTGTAGGGCACCCTTAAGTGGAATTCAAGGGTATATGGGCAACCTTGTGTGCAAAGTTGTACCTCACGGGAATCGAACCCTGACCTCTCTAGAGAGGCAAGTCACTACCACATTTTGCACCTCTCGTTATTCGTGATCATTCATGTTAGTAACTCTTGTTGGCGTTACCATGACGTCAGCATCCGAGTTGTTTTATAAATCCTTTTTTTAAATATGTATATATGCTATTAGTGATGAACTAATCATTCATGAATAGTAACTTTTTGCTAACGTCAGCATAGCGTTATGATGAAATCAACATCCATTTTTTAATATAAAAATGTTCTTTTAACTAATTGTAAATATAGATATTTAAAAGAATGAATGATGATGTCAGCGTGACGTCATGCTGACGTTGCGTGACGTCAGCTAAAGTTAATCACTAACTAATACAGTAGTATATATATATATTTAAAAATAAAACATTTTTTGAAAAAAAAAAGAAATGGATGCTAACATCATGTTGACGTCAAAAAGAGCTGGTATTCATGAATGATAACTAATACGGAGTAGTATATATAGTAGATAATAGTTAAATATAATATTAAATTTAATTCGGTTTTGAATCCAGTTAACGGTTTAACAACATTTAAAATATTCAAAACCGAATATTGAATTCTGTTTCGGTTCGATCGATTCAAAAATCGTTTTCAAATTTGGTAGGTTTGTTTATTCGGTTTCAAACAGAATATTGAACACCGTTAGGGAAGTATTTTTACTCACATATAAGCAAGCCTAACGGGGTTAATCGTGACCGTTTCTGACCTTTTCTCCTGGTCACCTCATAATAAGCGGTTTACCATTTTCGACCCCTTTTTCCTGGTCAGCACAAGAATTGTTTCTAGTGATATTTGAACAGAGAGACCTCTTGTAAGTGCAAACCATTCAATACATTATCTAGAACCGACCCTTTTTCAAGATTCTTATGTCATAATTCTGACCAAAATCAATATGATGAATCCGGATATGGTTTCCGAGCTGACATAGCTCATTGAGATGAGCTTTAAACATTCATATCCTACACTTAAAACAAGAATCGAACAATGGTTGACTGAACTCAGGCACTAAAATTGCAATTCTAAACATTTTATTACAAATTAAATATTACATATAGACTATATACAATGACAATACAAGTTCTATACTAGGTTCATAATATAATAATATACATATACATTAGTATTAGATGCTGATTCTTAATCATGACAACAATCTGGAAGATTATTACAACTTATCTCTACATATGGTGAAACATTAACATCCATTGAACGAAACAGTTTGAGCAGGGCGTTGTGCGTTAGCCTGAACTTGAGCAGCATACTGCAGGTGCCAAAGTACGTCTTCAAAAGATGGTCGAGCCCATGAGTCACCGCAAAAACATTTCTTGGTTATGGAGATTATAACCGAAAGTGATTCCTGTGCGCATGAGCCAAGTACAACGGGGTCCACTACTTTCTTTCGATCTACTTCAGTTTCAAATGAAGCCTGCAGTAATCGGAAGGTGTATTCTTAATATCTATCACTCCACAAGATGAAACAAATATTTTTTCATTTTTTTCACTCATTAAAAATTAGTAGTAGTAGTAGTAGTATTATGTTTTTTTTTTTTTTTTTTTTTTTTTTTGTCGAAAAAATACCATTTCGTTCATGAGAAATTCGTCTTTTCTGGACGCAGCTGAAGGCCCAACAAGGGACTCGAGTAGAATGAATCCAAAGCTGTAGACATCATCTTCTAAATTCTTCATTTTCCTGCAAAACACAAAGGAAAAACATTAAAGGTACCAATTTCGATCCAATTCACTTATTAATGTTTTGGGTACTTGAGTTGGGTATATTCATACCAACCTGGTAAAAAAAATGCTAAGACTGCAAAGCAGGTTAAAAAGTCTGCATTTTTTTATTTTTTTGAACCTCTCATCCATATTTTAAACATTAAGATTGTTGTAGTAACATAAATTAAGTATTTTTAAATTTTAATTGTATCTCATGTTTTAATGAATTTAAGATATAAAGATAAAGATAATACAAATGGACAAAAAAGTCTTTGTGGTTCAACGCAACCCGAACCTGGTTTGACCTGTTACTCCTAACCTACTCGTTTTGTGTATTTTATACCAAGTCATTAAAGCGAACTTATAATGTATATAACCTCCTAAATTGTTACATTTAAATTACAATATAATTGTACATTTGTACTAATACAATGAACAAAAAAGTATTTGTGAACCCAACCCACCTGTCTAATCCATCCGATTAACCTCTATCTTAAAGTAATAGTTTTCACCAAGAAAGCCCTTACCATGATTCGACACCCTCCCCATTTGCCTGCAAATAAAAATGATCAAAAAAACGTCAGATACTGCGTTTGGTTGCATGCGCAAATGAAGGCTATTTTTTTTTATCAGTGTACTATTTTATGTACATCTTCTAGTTTAATGTCGTCTGTAATAATAGAAAGACCATAGTCGCTCAGCTTCGCCATGCCATTTTCATTCAATAAAATATTATTTGCTTTCAATCGATTGTTAAAAAAACCAGGAATTAGTCCCGTGTGAAGAAAATGCACAGCTTTCGCTACACCTGTTAAAACTCTCAATCTGTCTTCCCATTTAAGAACTTTTTCGGGATAATTCCCTACACAAAAATAATTAACTTAAACCTTCTATATTTAATAATCAAAAACTTAATCAAGCTCATATTTTGTACAAGTACTTACCTGCAATAATCGATCGATAATTCCCATTATGAACATATTCATACACAAGGTATACTTTGTTTGAATCACCATCATTTTGCCCTTCCTCACTAACGCAATGCCCCAAAAGGCATACCAAATGAGGGTGCCGAAGCCTTGCAAGCAAATCAAGCCTTAGTTTGAGGTTTCGTATATGTTAGCCTATATTATTTAGCCCATGTATTGTATGTTTTGAGTTTAGCCCATTTATGCTTGTTAGGGTTTTTGCCTATTTAAAGGCTCATGTTATGTACGATACAATCATCCAGATTAATACAATATTTAGTTCAACATGGTATCAGAGGGTTAACCTAAAAATATTTGCCTACCTTTCTCTACCAACTGATCGTAGACTTCATCCAAATTTCCGATGACTATAATTTTATTTATCTCTTGTAAGAACATCTCAACCACTATCTTTATCTCGATATTTTTCCTTGTTTTATTTTATTATAATTCGTTTGCATATCCCTATCTTGCACGTCTGATCGGACTTTTTCTTTCAATTTATTCCTTTCCTATTATTCGTGATTCTTACTCTTATTAATTCTAAAACCTTATTCTATGTTTACTACACAGAAGTTCTTATTTTGATTTGATCCATAAACTAATTATTGTGTTATCTTTTCAATTTATACCTTAGCCGTCCCGTACAATTTAGAGGGGAAAAAAAAAGTGGTGCGTAGCCTTCATAAACCATATAGAACCAATCACCATCATCCCACAATTCTATCATGCGAAATTCCCCAAAATACACTTTTTTAAAAAGTTTTATTCCAAAATACACTTTTAGAAAGAAAAAAAAATTGTCTATTTACACCATTAAGTCGACCACCTGTTGGGTCGACTACCTCTATACCCGGTCGACCACACCAAATTTCAATGTGGTCGACCACCGTTTATAACTGGCAAGGTCGATTTCTGTTGGCTATCGGTCGACCACTGTATTCGACCCCAAAAAACACGGGCGACCTTAATGATGGTCGAGTATACAAAAAGACACTGAAATAGCGAGTTGGGATAACAAAATTCAAATTTCAACTCTAACAAAAATTCGCTCCACAAGCCCTAGTTACGAACCCTGATTCATCAACCCTCATTCATTGCAGATTCAATCAAGAGATCACTTCAATAGTTTGTAGTTAAACCCTAATTCCATCGTCAGTGTATCTATTTCGTCCCTAGATTCAATCAAGAGTTCCCTTCAACGATAACAGATATTGAGGTAAAACCTATTTCGTTGTTGTATGTATATGTTAGTTTATCTGTATGTGTATATATGTGTATATATGTATATGTATGTATGGGTCCCTGTATTTATATCTATGTGTGTATGGATGTATTTGTATGTGTGTACATGTCAGTATATGTATAGGTATCTGTATATGTATATGTATAGGTATATGTATATGTATATGTATATGTATATGTATATGTATATGTATATGTATATGTATATGTATATGTATATGTATATGTATATGTATATGTATATGTATATGTAACTATAGATATACAATTCTCCTATTGTTTTTGCTAAAGTGTATATATCTGTATATGGTTATGGGGATGCCTTAGGTCAGAAGATCACTTGCATACTCGACCATTTAAAGGGTCGACTGCCAAAAACATAAACTATAGTCGACCCCATTTTGGGTCGCCTATATTCGAATAAAACTGTATTCGACCAGAAAGAAGGTCGACTATAGTGTATTTGCTTTTCAATTGTATGTACCTGTATGTATGTGTATGTATATTAACATTTATGTATAATGACATTATCATTGTCTGATTACAGGTTTGGTTCGAGGCCAAGGTCACCATTCGAAGCAAGATGTCTCTTATAAGGGAGATTAAGAACAAACTCACTCAGGCTCAGACAAAGATTTTCAGAGAGACGTGTTTCGGTCATTGGTTAGATATAAAGTGTGATGACAATGATCCGGGATACATACATTGCTAATTAATGAATCAGACTGACCGTTCGAAAAAGTTTGTAATCAACGGACGCGAAATATGTGAGGAGCCAGAAGAGCTATGGTTTCGAGTTAACCGAGACCATGTCATTAGGTGTGGTAGACGTGAGTTTTGCTTGGTTACCGGGATGCGGTTTGGTCCAGTTACATCTTTAATAGATTGGATAGGTCAAGAGAGGTCGGATTTTGACCATTCGGTTTCATCTCGTGTTTTTATTAAACGACATAGTGGTCAACGTCATCTTTCGGAGTTTCACGACGCCTTTTTTAAAGATGAGTTGAAAGGAACTGACAAGGATAAGGTCATAGTCGCCATTGCGTTGATAATTAACTTATGCTTCCTTGGGAAGCAGTTGCGGGATAGCGTAAACGATGACATGCTTCTTTTATTAGAGGACTTTGAGTTGATGAACAAGTATCCGTGGGGTTCTTTCTTATGGACCAAACTTTACAATAGTTTGCATCACGTGTTAGTACCTTATAAAGAGAGGGTAGCAGATAAAACCCGGAAGGGGGTAATGACATACTATTTGAGCGGCTTCACTTGGGCGTTTAAGGTAGTAATCCGTACTTATAAATTTTAAGCAATTAACATGTTTCATATTTAACCAAATTTGGTTTTTGTTTGTAGATGTGGATATGAGAGGCATACAAACACCGAATAGAAGCATATGCTTTCAAGCCAGAAAGTGAAGGCATACCTCGTGGAATCCACTGGAAACGGAAGAAGAAAGTCATGGGCTGGAATGAGTACGTTGAGTTGATGCAACTCCCGGTGAGTATAATTATACCAAAATATTTATGTATGTGTTATGTTTATATGTATGTGTATATCTATATGTATATGTAACTGTATATGTATGTGTATATGTAACTGTATATGTATATGTATATGTATATGTATATGTATATGTATATGTATATGTATCTGTATATGTGTATGTAACTGTATATGTATCTGTATATGTATATGTAACTGTAACTGTATATGTATATGTATATGTATATGAATATGAATATGTGTATGACAGGATGATATCCCGGATGAAGAACGACCTCTCAATCGTTTGAGGCCCACCAAGACAGAGGTTAAGTGTGAGTGGTGGGTTGCTAGTGTAAACTATTTCAAGAACCTCGATGCTAAAGTACCGGTGAAGAAAGTTGATGATCCGAAGAAATTTGATGATGAGACGAAGAAGGAGTTGACGGATATGATTAAGAATTTGACAAAGAGATTAGATGATCAGGAAAACAAACATGCCAAGGAGATTAAAAAGATGAGTGATCGGGTTGAGGCTGGCATCCGTGTTACACGTGAGACACTAAAGATAGTGCAGAGTTTATATGTTTCTAGAGGCGTCCATCGGACAAGTATTTTAAAACTCCATTCTATGATACAAAACCTACAACAACATATCCGTCAATAAGAGCAGGTAATTTCTTATTATATAATTCATTTATTCTGCAAGTTGGTAAGTTATATAAACTGTCCAGTGTGCAGATGAGTAGTCGACCCTTCATTGGATCGACTATCACCATGTTTACATTGTAGTCAACCATTACCTAGGTCGACTATATTAAATTTATACTATAGTCGACCCTTGTCAAGGTCGACTATATATCTGACTTTCTGTTGACTTATTGCTGTGTGTTTCTGTGATAGGATGATGGTGGTTTCATTGGTGGATATGTGTCAGATGTTGAAGTTCAGACAACCAAGAAAGATATGTTTGATAATGTGAAGGTTGCTTCACCGGTTTATGTGAGGAGAAGCAAAAGGGACCGTCGGGTTGCACGGGCAAGGATGTCTCCCTTCGTTACACCGTCACAAATGATCAAAAAGGGTGCTAAAAGAAAGCCTAACATGCCAGAGAAAGAAATCCCGATAAAACAACAGAAGATGGGGAGACTGAGTGCTCCGGTAGTGCCTGATAATGTTATTCTAGAAATCATTGATGATTTGATTCATGGATCTGGACTTATCTATCCCGGCCCTTCCACATTATATGATGATGAAAGGAATCTGGACGGCCCTAAGACACCAGAAGAGATGATGACTCCACATTACGAGTGCTTGTCTGTATTTGTTCAGGGCCTATCCGACGGATTTATATTCATCACTGACGAGTTTTGGGAGCGGATCTACAACAAATTTGAAGGCGGTTACTTAGATAACTTTGTAAGTGTTTTATAAACTTATTATTAAAGTGGTCGACATTTAACTTCGCTAACTTGAGATTGACTAAGTGATTGTTAATTTCAGAATATTAATGGTTGGGGATCTATGTTGTTGTGGTGGAGCTACCGTTTAGATCAAATGGATTTTCAGCCATTAAAGGACCGCCAAAGATGTACGATCATGCCGGTCGACATGATTAAGTGGATGAGGATTTTTAAAACGGGTGTAACACTTGACCCGAATTACACCAATCCCAATATTACTTGTTATGCAGATGGATCGAGACTCCCTTTCCCACATTGGTCGAAGTGTCAGAAGGTTACAATATCAAATACATATACATATACAGTTTAAATATACATAGACATATACATTCAGATTAGAGTTATCTGTATAACTTTCTAACTTTAATTGTAGGTCCTATTCCCAACATGTTTGGAAGATGCGGACCACTGGGTGCTTATTGTGCTTGATCTTAAGGACTTCACCGTCGTCATTTACGATAGTTTTGTCAAGCACAACTCAATTGACCACCGCGCTTATTATGTTTCCGAGTTGGGTAAGTGTCTGCCAGAGTTTTTGAGGGCAATTAACTACACTCCTCCACCACACGTCTTGTTAAAATATGTGTTAAAAAAAATTGATGTTTCACAAGATTTAGTTATATCTATGAAATACGTTGTCGATAACTGTGTCTTGGATATCACTGATGATGAAGATGATTTTAATGATTTTATGAATTTCGCCATCTCAAATCAACCCGTTCACATATATCTAGAAGATATTACGAATTCAATGCATGTTTTAGGTCGAAACCTTACTAATCCTAATGATCAGTTCAACCTACAATAACAATACAATAATCGGTTAAACCTACAACATCCGACCAATAATCAGTTCAACCTACAAAATCCTTACAATAATCAGTACAACCTTAATCATCCATCCAATAATCAGTTCAACCTACCTCAGCAATCCAATAATCAGTTCAACCTTGATAATGCTAAAAACAAACATATATTTCATAGCATTATTCCTCAAGAAAGACAAGCTTTTAGTTACAATTGTCCTATTTACAAGTGATATTCGCTTAAATAATAAAAGGTGAAGACAAAAGACAGATTCGACGAATTGAAGACGCAAACGACCAAAAAGCTCAAAAGTACAAAATACAATCAATGAGGTTCCAATTATTGATAAGAAACGTCTCAAAATTACAAGAGTACAAGATTCAAAACAAAAAGTACAAGATATTAAATTGTACGCAAGTACGTTCGAAAATCCGGAACCGGGACCAGAGTCAACTCTCAACGCTCGACGCAACGGACTAAAAATTACAAGTCAACTATGCACATAAATATAATATAATATTTAAATAATTCTTATAATTATTTAATATATTATATTATTTATAAAACCGTCGGCAGAAGAAAACAACCAAATATGAGCCTCCCCAGCTGGCCATGCGATCGCATGGCCTGGAAGGCATAAATCCATGCGATCGCATGAGCCCCAGTTCCAGCCCACATGCCTATAAAAATCGAGCTTTGGTGCACCACAAAATCCACCTATCTTTCTCTTCTCTCCATTCATACGTAATATTTATATTTATAATTTATATTTTAATTTTAATTTTAATTATAATTCTAATAATAAGGGTATGTTAGCGAATATTGTAAGGGTGTAAGTCGAAATTCTGTCCGTGTAACGCTACGCTATTTTTAATCATTGTAAGTTATGTTCAACCTTTTTACATTAATGTCTCGTAGCTAAGTTATTATTATGCTTATTTAAAACGAAGTAATCATGATGTTGGGCTAATTACTAAAATTGGGTAATTGGGCTTTGTACCATAATTGGGGTTTGGACAAAAGAACGACACTTGTGGAAATTAGACTATGGGCTATTAATGGGCTTTATATTTGTTTAACTAAATGATAGTTTGTTAATGTTAATATAAAGATTTACAATTGGGCGTCCCTATAAATTACCATATACACTCGATCGGACATGATGGGCGGGGTATTTATATGTACGAATAATCGTTCATTTAACCGGACACGGGAATGGATTAATAGCCACTAGAATAATTAAAACAGGGGTGAAATTATGTACAAGGACACTTGGTATAATTGATAACAAAATATTAAAACCTTGGGTTACACTCAGTCGACATCCTGGTGTAATTATTAAACAAAATATTAAAATCTTGTTACAGTTTAAGTCCCCAATTAGTTGGAATATTTAACTTCGGGTATAAGGATAATTTGACGAGGATACTCGCACTTTATATTTATGACTGATGGACTGTTATGGACAAAAACCAGACGGACATTTTAAATAATCCAGGACAAAGGACAATTAACCCATGGGCATAAAACTAAAATCAACACGTCAAACATCATGATTACGGAAGTTTAAATAAGCATAATTCTTTTATTTCATATTTAATTTCCTTTATTTTATATTTAATTGCACTTCTAATTATCGCATTTTTATTGTTATTGTATTTAATTGCACTTTTAATTATCGTACTTTTTAATTATCGCAAGTTTATTTTATCGCATTTTTATTAATCGCAATTTCATTATCGTTATTTACTTTACACTTTAAATTAAGTCTTGTATTTATTTATTATTTTACATTTGGTTTTAACTGCGACTAAAGTTTTAAAATCGACAAACCGGTCATTAAACGGTAAAAAAACCCCCCTTTATAATAATAATATTACTTATATATATATTTGTATTTTTATAAAATTAAATTAATATAGCGTTAAGCTTTGTTTAAAAAGATTCCCTGTGGAACGAACCGGACTTACTAAAAACTACACTACTGTACGATTAGGTACACTGCCTATAAGTGTTGTAGCAAGGTTTAAGTATATCCATTCTCTAAATAAATAAATATCTTGTGTAAAAATGTATCGTATTTAATAGTTTTTCTTGTAAAAATATAAGCTATTTTATATACTACTCTGCTAAACCATCAAGTATTTTTGGCGCCGCTGCCGGGGAATCAATCTAGCTTTAAAAGCCGGAAGCGCAACGCTAATATATAAAAAAAAAGATTTTTATTTTTAGTACGCTTTTGTAAAAATACGTTTTAAATATTCAAAAATATTAAAATAAAAACAAAAAATATAAATATTTTTTTTAAGAGTTTGGTAAATATTTAAGTTTTATAAAGTTTCTTTATTTCTATTTTCTTTAGTTTGTAAAAATATAAGTTTTATTTAATTTATAAATATATTTTATATTTTAAAAAAAAAAAAAATTTATTAATTCGGCCGGTACTGTAGCAGCCCACTCTGTGGCCCGAAACCCTAGCCCATGCGATCGCATGGCCGGATAGTTTAGGACTCATGCGATCGCATGAGCCCATCTGACACGCCAGACTGCAGCCTGCATTAATTACGGATAATAATAATTATTATTATATTTAAACCCTAATTAGGGTTATATATTATATATATTAATTTAGTTTTTATTATTAATTTGTATTATTTAGTTTAATTAAATTGTAAAATTAATAGTTTTATAAAATAAATAATATAAAAATAATATTTTTATAAAAATTGTAATTTTTACAACTTTTTGTATATTTTTATATTTTGTCTCTTTTTAGTTGTTTTAGCGTAATATTTGTATTTTTAGCTCATATTTAGTTTTAAACTTAGTTTTTGCCATAGTTATTTTTATTTCTAGATTTTTAGGCTTTGCCGTAGAATTCCTTAAGTGCTTTTTCTTTAGACTAAGATTTAGGTGCTTTAGAATTTTGCGACGCCTTTTTAAGTTTAGTTTCTTTTTAAGTTATTTTGGGATATAGTTTTTCTTGTAAGCTTTAATATTTTTAGACACCTTTTACCTATGTATCAATTATCATTCCAATTAGTAATCTCAATTTGCGATTACAATTTTAAGTTAGTTGTAGTAATAAGGTTAGGTTAGTCAAGTGTTTTTTAAGTGTTATAAGTTTCTTTTATTTTTCCGTCACCTTTTATTTTTCAACCATTTTTCTTTTTCGATTTTTTTCCGACGCGCTCTTTTTCTTTCTTATTTCTCGCTATTCTAGTTTTTAGGACATAGATTTTTATTCTACTTCTTATCTAAATTTCTTAAAATTACGAAAATTTATTTTAATTGGTTAAATTGATAGACATCAAAATTTTCTGGTTCGTAGTAATAGTTGGATTTGTACGTGGACCGGGTTATTGGAGCCAAACAGTCCTCAATTATATTGAGACCAAACGAATCCTGCCCCTCTGCTGCATCTTTTGGCTATTCGAAACGTGGGCAAAATCAGAAAAGTCTATTGATTGGATAACTTATTATAATTTTTCTTTCCTTTTAAAAACTAATAGGATATTCAGTGAATGCACCGAGCAAGACGTTCACCACCTTTTGTACGCTCACCACCTGTAACTAGATCAAGACATCTAGCAAATATTACCGCCGTTGATTTTTCTTTAGAATCGTCATCCAGTCGACCAAGTACTCCAGTTCAAATTTCCGATAATCCATTTTTTGAACCCGACCTCACAATTGAGAATTCGGAGAATATTCAGGAACGATTCGTAGATCCTGAACCACTAAACTTTCCTCCGGAACCACCAATCATTCAAACAGAGATTGTTGAGGAACGAACCATTAAATCAGAATCCTCTAGTGATTCGGATTCAACAAATTCAATTATGGAGAATCTGGAACCTTTAAGTATGGAAGACCGAATGAGAGCTAAACGCACTGGCCAAGGTCACGCAATTACTCATCCAGACATTAATGCGCCAGATTATGAAATCAAAGGACAGATTCTACACATGGTGACTAATCAATGCCAATTTAGTGGTGCGCCGAAGGAAGATCCAAATGAACATCTACGTACCATTAATAGGATCTGCACACTATTTAAAATCCGAGAAGTGGAGGATGAACAGATATATCTCATGTTATTTCCCTGGACTTTAAAGGGAGAAGCCAAAGATTGGTTGGAATCGTTACCTGAAGGGGCGATTGATACATGGGACGTTTTAGTTGAAAAATTTCTTAAACAATTCTTTCCGGCATCTAAAGCCGTAAGACTTCAAGCAGAAATTGTTACGTTTACACAGAAGCCAAATGAAACTCTATATGAGGCGTGGACTAGATTTGGAAAGTTATTAAGAGGATGTCCGCAACATGGTTTAGATACCTGTCAAATAGTACAAATATTCTACCAAGGATGCGACATCACTACAAGGAAAGACATAGATATAGCAGCTGGTGGTTCTATTATGAAGAAAACCGAAACTGATGCTTACAAAATTATTGATAACACTGCTTCCCACTCACATGAGTGGCACCAAGAAAAAGATATTGTTAGATCATATAAAGTAGCTAGAGCCGATTCTAGCCATGACTTAGATTCCATTTCCGCAAAGATAGATGCTGTCGAGAGACGAATGGAAAAGATGACTAAAGATATTCACTCAATACGAATTAGTTGTGAGCAGTGTGGAGGACCACATTTGACAAAAGATTGTCTCAGTATTGAATTAACAATGGAACAAAGAGAGAATATTTCATACATAAACCAAAGGCCTGGAAATAATTATCAGAATAATTATCAACCGCCAAGACCGATTTACAATCAAAACCAGAGTTATAACCGAAATATTCCATACAACAACCAACAAGGTCCTAGCAATCAACAAGTATCCAATAATACTTACAATCAGCAAAGACCTAATTTTCAAAACAAACCACCACAACAAACCGATGATAAAAAGCCGAATTTAGAAGATATGATGACGAAGCTAGTTGAAACTCAAACGCAATTTTTCACATCTCAAAAACAAACCAATGAACAAAATGCTCAAGCATTTAGAAATCAACAAGCTTCTATTCAAAATCTAGAACAAGAAGTAAGTAACCTACCAAGGTTAATAGGTGAAAGAAAACCGGGAAGTCTACCTAGTGATACAAATGCTAACCCCCGGAATGAAACAGCTAAAGCCATTACCACAAGAAGTGGTACAACACTTAAACCACCTGAAATACCTGTAACTTCTGATGAATCTATTCCTACTCCACAAGAACCACAACCTAATCAAGATAAGGAAAATGAACCGGTAGTTGAAAAGGTTAATGAAGATAACACAGTTAAGGCTAAACCTTATGTTAAACCATACCAACCACCACTTCCTTACCCGAGTAAAATGAAGAAAGAGAAACTTGAAGCCTAGCAATCCAAATTCTTGGATATGTTTAAATAGATAAATGTAAATCTTCCTTTCATTGATGTGATTTCAGGAATGCCTAGATATGCTAAATTCTTGAAAGATCTAATCTCAAATAGAAAGAAAATGGAAGAACTCTCGGCTGTTACTATGAATGCTAATTGTTCAGCAGTGCTGTTGAATAAGATACCAGAAAAATTATCTGATCCAGGAAGTTTCACAATTCCATGTTTTCTGGGTAGTCTTAGTTCAATAGAAGCATTGGCAGACTTAGGTGCTAGTATAAATCTAATGCCGTATTCACTATACGCTAAACTAGACCTTGGAGAATTGAAACCAACCAGAATAAGCATACAACTAGCCGATAGATCAATAAAATATCCTAGAGGGATAATGGAGAACATGCTAGTTAAAGTTGGTACTTTAGTATTTCCAGTAGATTTTGTTGTTTTGGACGTGGAAGAAGATTCTCAAGTTCCTCTCATATTAGGAAGACCATTCTTAAACACGGCTAAAGCAATGATAGACGTGTTCGGTAAGAAATTGACCCTAAGTATAGAGGATGAGAGTGTTACCTTTTCAGTTGATAGAGCAATGTAACAACCACAATCTGCAGATGATACATGTTATTATATTCAAACTATAGATGCACATGCAGAATTATTAGAAGAATTTCCAGAATTACAAGGAACAGGAGAATGTTCTTTAGGAGAAGGTAATGAACCAATTGATGAAGCTGAAATGTTAGCTACACTTATAGCTAATGGATATGAACCAACAACAGAAGAAATTCAAATGCTAAAAGAAGAAGACAAATATCGATATAAATCATCGATAGAAGAACCTCCGAAATTAGAGTTAAAGCCACTTTCAAACCATTTGGAATACGCTTATTTACATGGTGAATCTGAATTACCTGTAATAATATTGTCTTCTCTTACTGAAAATTAGAAATCACAACTCATTTCTGTGTTGAAAGCTCATAAACCAGCCATTGCATGGAAGATTCATGATATTAAAGGAATAAGTCCTTCGTATTGCACACATAAAATCCTTATGGAAGAAGGTCATAAAACGTATGTGCAACGCCAACGAAGACTAAATCCTAATATGCAAGATGTAGTTAAAAAAGAGATTATTAAACTGCTAGATGCAGGTTTGATATATCCAATTTCTGATAGTCCATGGGTAAGCCCAGTTCAATGTGTGCCTAAGAAGGGTGGCATGACTGTCATTACAAATGAGAAAAATGAGCTTATTCCTACTAGGACTGTAACAGGATGGCGTGTGTGTATTGATTATAAAAAATTAAATGACGCCACCAGAAAAGATCACTTTCCCTTACCTTTCATTGATCAAATGTTGGAAAGATTAGCCGAAAATAGTTACTATTATATATATATATATATATATATATATATATATATATATATATATATATATATATATATATATATATATATATATATATAGATGGATTTTCCGGATATTTTCAAATTCCAATAGCACCCGAAGATCAAGAGAAAACCACATTCACGTGCCCTTATGGTACTTTTGCTTACAAACGCATGCCATTTGGACTTTGTAACGCCCCTGCAACCTTTCAAAGGTGTATGATGGCGATTTTTCATGACATGATAGAAGAATGCATGGAAGTTTTCATGGATGACTTTTCAGTCTTCGGTGATACATTTGAATCATGTCTAGTTAATCTGGAACGAATGCTTATTAGATGCGAACAATCAAATCTAGTACTTAATTGGGAGAAATGCCATTTCATGGTTAAAGAAGGCATCGTTCTTGTACATAAAATTTCAAAAGAAGGAATTGAAGTGGATAGAGCTAAAGTAGATGTAATTGCTAAACTTCCACATCCCACCAATGTTAGAGGAGTTAGGAGTTTTCTAGGGCATGCCGGTTTTTACCGACGTTTCATAAAAGATTTTTCTAAAATTGCCACTCCTATGAATAAACTCCTAGAAAAAGATGCTCCATTCATCTTTTCAGATGAGTGTATCAAATCTTTTAATATTCCTAAAGAGAAACTCACTAATGCGCCGATCATGATAACACCAAATTGGAATCTACCATTTGAACTAATGTGCGATGCAAGTGATTTTGCAATGGGAGCCGTTTTAGGACAAAGGATTGAAAAACGATTTCAACCTAGATATTATGCTAGTAAGACGTTACAAGGAGCACAAACGAACTATACAACTACTGAAAAAGAACTCCTTGCTATTGTCTTTGCTTTTGACAAATTTCGATCATATCTCGTTCTAGCAAAAACGGTGGTCTATACCGACCATTCTGCTCTTAGATACCTATTTTCAAAACAAGATGCTAAACCAAGATTAATCCGTTGGATCTTACTCTTACAAGAGTTTGATATTGAAATCCGAGATAAAAGAGGAGCAGAAAATCTCGCCGCTGATCATCTTTCTCGTCTTGAAAATCCCGAATTAGAAGTTCTAAATGAATCGGCCATACAAGACAACTTTCCTGATGAATATCTATTGAAGATAGATTATAATTAAATTCCATGGTTTGCAGACTATGCAAACTACTTAGTTTGTGGATTCCTTGAAAAAGGATTATCGTACCAAAGACGAAAGAAATTCTTCAGTGATATAAAACACTATTTTTGGGAAGATCCACATTTGTTTAAAAGTTGTCCCGATGAAATAATACGCCGATGTGTATTTGGAGATGAAGCTAGTAAAATATTAAACCATTGTCACACAGGACCAACAGGAGGGCATTATGGGCCTCAACTAACAGCAAGAAAAGTTTATGATGCTGGATTCTATTGGCCTACAATTTACAAAGACGCACACCTTCTTTGCAAATCCTGTGATGCTTGTCAAAGGGCCGGAAAAATAAGTCAACGTGATGAAATGCCACAAAATGTTATCCAAGTATGTGAAGTATTTGACATTTGGGGTATTGACTTTATGGGTCCATTTCCAAAATCTCATAATAATCTCTATATTCTCGTAGCCATTGATTATGTATCTAAATGGGCGGAAGCACAAGCTCTCCCAACTAACGATGCACGAGTTGTAGTCAACTTTTTAAAACGTCTTTTTGCAAGGTTTGGAAAACCGAAAGCTTTAATAAGTGATCGGGGTACTCATTTCTGTAATAATCAACTTGAGAAAGTTCTTAAAAGATATGGAGTAACTCATAAAATCTCCACCGCATATCATCCACAAACAAGTGGACAAGTTGAAAATACCAACCGAGCTTTAAAACGTATTCTAGAGAAAACCGTAGGATCAAATCCGAAGGAATGGTCCATTAAATTGGAGGATGCACTCTGGGCTTTTAGAACAGCCTACAAAACTCCAATTGGAACCACACCTTTTAGACTTGTTTATGGAAAAGCATGTCATCTTCCAGTAGAAATTGAACACAAAGCATTTTAGGCTTTGAAGACATGTAATCTTGATTTACATGAAGCCGGACGTCTACGATTAAGTCAACTAAACGAATTAGAAGAATTAAGACATGAAGCATACGATAATTCGTTAATCTATAAAGAAAGAACGAAGAAATGGCATGATAAAAGAATCAGAAGTTCAAAAGAATTTAAGGAAGGAGACAGAGTTCTTCTTTTCAATTCACGATTCAAGCTATTTCCTGGAAAATTGAAATCAAGATGGTCTGGACCATTCATAGTTAAAAGAGTTTTTCCATACGGAACGATAGAATTAATAAATTCAAAAGGGATTGAATTTAAAGTTAATGGTCACAGAGTTAAACACTACATAGATGGTCCGATGGAAGTCGACAACGAAGTTAATCACAATTTCGACACCACAGCTAACTAAGTGTGGGGAGAATCAAGTCTTTAAAGGATAATATGTATTTCTGTTAGAGTTAGATTGTCTGTTTTCTTGTAGTTCTCGAAAATGGAATCCGAATGGTCTTTCCCTAGCAGACCCTAAAGAACTAGTCTTCTCCCCCCATTCTGAATTTTTATTTTTTTTAGGTTTTTACAAAATGAAGACTGCCTGTGAACTAAACCATGGTCTAATGCTACACGCTTTGATCACTAAACGTAATAATGACATACTTCCGAGTGAAATAGTATTAGTAATCAGAGAAAGAATGGACGGAGTTAGAAAAGAATCCAGATGCGAAGATAATAAGTTACAATTTGGTAAAGAAAAATCAAAATCCGCAGCGAAAAGAAGAGCACGACACCTAGAAAGATGTCACAAATGCGGAAAATGGTCACATGGAGGTAAATGTTCAAATAATCAAACCTATTCAAACACCGAATTTGTTACTTTATGCAGAGACGGACCGTTCATATGTTTAGAAGAAAAAATACTAAATGCTCGAGGTTACGCCTATGTAGCTATGGAAAACCAATTAAACCGACTATCTTATGAATGGGATAGATCATATAACTAAGAATACTATCTCACAGGTAAGTCTGTACAGTTTTTATTTTTTTTATTTATTTTTATTTTTAAACCTTTTGATAATAAACGCTAATTTGTTCGCTATAAAGTATTAAATTGGTATTAAATAAAATTAGGTTTGGCGACCGAAATTATTGATATCATTCAAAAAATTTATTACATCACTGCGAAATTTAACGTTTATTCTTAAGGTATAAATATCTTTAATCAATCAACCTAAAATATTTCAAAAATTCGTCATGAGTTAAATTAGGTCTTGGAACCGAAATTACTTTACCGAAAAGAGGGGCGCATATTTTTGATAATATTTGATTGATTAAAGTGGGATAAAAAGCCAAAAAGATTTTTAATTTTATTTTTACCATGTTTTTAAAATTAATATTTAAATCTTAAATTAATATTGTAAACTTTGTAAAAACAATATTTTTAAAATTGTAAATATTTGAATTTTTAAATTAAGTTTGGTGTGAATTTTAAATTTTTAAAATATGAATTTTTAATTTTATGCATTTCAAATTTTAAGTTTGGTGTGAATTTTTAATATTAATTTTGAATTTTATATTTAAGTTGTGTGAATTTAAAAACAAAAATTTACTTTATCTCATTAAGTTAAAAATATGATTTTTAAAATTCGTCGTAAGTTGAAGACTAGGTCTTTGAACCGAAATTGCTTTACCCGAGGGAGGGACGAGAACTTTTATTATCATTATTGTTAATCTTATTGAATTAAAATATGCCAAAAATATTAAAAAAACCCAAAAATCTTTACTTTTA
This sequence comes from Rutidosis leptorrhynchoides, assembly GCF_046630445.1. Classification (NCBI taxonomy): domain Eukaryota; kingdom Viridiplantae; phylum Streptophyta; class Magnoliopsida; order Asterales; family Asteraceae; genus Rutidosis; species Rutidosis leptorrhynchoides. Next base: position 299,639,119 of record NC_092338.1, on the reverse strand, counting down.
AAAACCGCGCTTTGATTTGACAAATTTTAAAATTTTGTCGAGGGACAGACTAGGACAACGATCCGAAACGCCCTCGCTCCTAAAGGAAAACAAAATTTTTAAAATTTAATTAATTATAAGTTTTATAAAGCATAAGGTTTTATAAAAAAAAAAAAAAAAAAAAAAACTGAAAACACTGTACCCGGACCCCCATGCGATCGCATGGTATTTTCACTATACCTCCATGCGATCGCATGGAGGCAAAAATCAGACCTGATACATACAGCAGCCTGTTCTGTCTTCCTCACCACAACACACACACATTCACGAAACTCACCCAAAAATTCACCAATTTTCGCCATTTTTCCACCGTAATTCGTCATTTTTCTTGCTCTAATCATGCCTAGATTCTCATTCTTCAGTAAATTGGTAAAAATTACACCCCTAAACTCTATGAATTCCTAGTTTTTGTGATAATTACCAATTTTTTACCTAATGCAATTTTGTTAATTTCTAGTGTAATTAGTGTTAAATTGTTAGTATTTTATGCATGTATAACCTAGATTAATGCTATTTAACATGATTTGAAGCCAAAAACTTCAAAATTTTTAGAAATCTAGGGTTTGTGTTCTTGAGCAATTTGGGGCTTTTTGATATAAACAGGTTATGGCCGATTTTTGTCATGAATTATTGCTAAATTGAGTAGTGTAACATGTTTAGATAGTTAAATGATCCAAACAATGATCCTAAACATGATTTTTGGAGATTAAAGTGGACTTTTTAAGTTCAAAATTCATGAACTTGATTAATTTGATATATTTGCCATTTGAGACTTGTTTAATTATTAGTAATGAATATCTTGACATGTTATTTGAGTTAAATGCTTATGAAATTTGTATACATTTTCATATGTGCTTATTTGAAAAGTGTAGAATTGTGAAAAATTATGAAAATGTGTATAAGTTTAATTTTGATTTAACATGTTATAGTGATTGTTTTAAGTTGTTATTTTGCTAACACTAATGCATATTTGGATGCACAAATTTTGTGTTTAATGTATTTTATAGAGAGCCGATACTGGAGGTTCAGGAGCATCATCATCTAGACGACCAACACCAGCACCAGAACCAGAACCAGAAATGCAACACGAACAAGAACCACAACAGGAACAACAACAACAGCCTGATCAGCACATACCTTATTATGATCCGGTACAGTTTGTTGATGAATTCATAGTATTCCCAATGAGGCCGCCAGTAGAATTCCCAACGATTCCTGAGCACACTCTACATCCTAATCTGAGATTTGATAGAAGATGGAGAGATTACGAGACATATCAAAGGAACAAATTCAAATTGGTAACAAAAAATGTAGAGGTGCCAAGGGTAATCGATTGGGCCCCTTTGGAAACGGTCCATCTAGCTGACCGTGTTAGACAGCTTTTAGTTCAAAGGTATGGCAGTTCTTCTTTTACAGATTGGGAACGTCTTTTCACCATTCGTAGACCTGTATATAAGGAATGGTGTGTTGAGTTGATGAGTACTGTATCACTTGATACAAATATAGTTAGAATAGATGATAGAAGATTTCTTAGGTTTATCCTTGGCGGTAGGATGTACAGAATGTCCATGCTGGACATGGCCAGGGCCTTATAGATATATACTCCTAGTGAGTTGCTATTACCCGATTGTACAAACTTGATTCATTATGGTGAACGGGTAGATAGTAACTTTGACGCTGACGCCATTTGGAGGCGTATGTCACATTTTGATGTTTTTACACGAGCAGGAGGACACTCCTATACACATATTGACAGAGCCGAGCATCGTATTATTCATAGATTTTTGGCTAACTCGATTACACAAAGAGGTCATAATAAAGAAAAAATTACCTTATATGATTTATTCTACCTAAAGTGTATTCGGGATCCTAGAAGCTTTGTCAATATCCCTTACTGTGTTGCTTTTTATTTATCTAAAATGGTAGAGGGAATGCAGGACGGGAGTATAATAGGAGGATGTATTTTTGTTACTCTCATTGGAGAGTATTTAGGTGTTGATAGGAACCAAGGGGGTCCATTACAGATTTGTAGAGAACAGGTTGAGCCCTTAGGATTGAAAGTTTATGTGGGTGCTAAGGTATTGAAAAGTAGACGTAACCAGGCAGTACCCTATGAGGGATCTCATCCTCAGGTAAAGAGAGGCTCAGACGAGGAAATGGAGGAGGCGGAAGACATTAGGGATGTCTTTCAAGATGCTATTCTTGACGTCCACGTTCGTATAGATGAGGAAGCAATGACGAACGCGGCAAGACATAGTATGTATGAGCAGTGGAACTCCGAGCGAGTATACGAGGATTATAGGTGACGCCAACAAGATAGCTGGTTAGTTCATCAGCACAAAATCATGAGCCAGCTATCATACCAGGTACCAAATAACTATGTACCTACTCAACCTGCTCATTTTCCGCCACATAGCCCCGATATCCGACCACCCTTTAACCGATATGACTATAACCAAGCCTATCAGAACACCTATAACCAACAATGGAACCCACCCGATGAGATGAACTGGAACCCCTATCCAGACTGATTTAGTTCCATTTGGTTATTTTTATGATTTTTATATTTTTATCTTTTGACTTTTTCATGTTTAAACTTATGTTATTGGATATATTTGTGTAATTTTTATTATTTTATTATTATTGTGTACTAATATTTCATATTTAGAATTTGAAAGTGGGATATTAAGTCCCATTTCAAATTGCCATCCATGATTATACTTGTATGTATGTATATTGTCGATTGTTCAAAACAGGGTAAAACAGCGCATTTTCAAAGACTGGCATTAAGTTCAGCAAAAGCTACTAATTTTGACGACAAGATGACAAATAAATGTGATGTAACAACAGACGAAATGAACAAATGCTATGCACCATTTATCATTCAGCAAACAAACGCCAATATGTTTGGAAACTTTGGTAAAATTTAATCATTTCTACGCTAATCACCCTCAATAATTTAAATTGTACTGATTTCTTGCAAATGAGGGCATTGCAAGATCTTAAGTGTGGGAAGGGGTTAAATTCTTGCGGATTTTTAAAATTTTTATCTTTATACACTTGGTTACCATTAAAAATACTAGTAAAGCAGTAGTTGTATTAGAATCTAGTGCTCTCTGATAATAATGAACAGTCCTAGTCTTATATACTGACTACCCAATTCTAGTAAAAATTTTCAAAATTTTCAATTAAATGAACTCAAAATCATGTTTATACATATTTATGAACGATAAAACTAGGTGTTAACACCGAAATTATTGTTACCTCGGAAAGGACATAAATTGAGAAACAAACCAAAATGTTAAAATTCATTTAAAATGGAATAGAGAACAATAAAAAGGAAAATAAAATCCAAGTGTGGGAAAAATTATCAAGTTATCTTAAACATATGTCACATATTTCTGTAACAAATAACTGAAAATACTTTTGCTTTGGACTAAACTAAACTATTTTACCCGATGAAAGAAAAGAAGAGATGGATCTACACGATGAATCAATTCCATCATTAAATGGAAGTAAAGTCTTCAGAAAAAGAAACGCGCTTCTTGATTTAGGTCAGGAAGTTGTCGTCCAGACTAGCTGTAGGTTGACGAAAAACCTAGAAAAGTCATCACTAAAATCAGCAGGAAATCCACGGACCTCAGCATTAAACAGGGTCGCCAAGTGGTCAGATTTATCCTAACCATGTGAAGGATTTATCTCGTAAAATGGGGGGGCACCGTGCAAATTAGCTGGATAAGACTAATGAATCAGATCCCCAGAAAGGATAATCTCCTTAAAAGATCAAAAATCAGCTTTTAAGCCTGATATTACTCAATCCTAGAGATTGACCTTAAAGATTGAGAATTTAAACTCATGGAATTCAATGATATCTAAACTCGAGCTTGAACGAGAAAATATTTAGATCAAAATTACAAACCGATTTGTTTTCTGAAAACCCTATTTTCAATGCGTTCATTACCATTGAACGTAAAATTCTAGGAATTCACCTGGAATTCATTAGGTCAACTGAACTAAATCGGATGTCAACCGTGAGAACGGTGGTTGCATAGCATGGTCAAAGACAGGACCTTGTGCCAGACCAAAAAATCATAAGGGTGAGCTTTACTATTGCTCCTACCAAGGATAGTAATTGTGTCCGACACGTTATAGACCATAATTAAAAGCATGTCAGGGGACATTGCCTTAACAGTTGCTTGTTCAACGCTTTCCTTTACAACCGGACGGTAGTTTATCGAAAGGTAATATACAGGACAAGTAAACTGGACGTGTTGCTTTCCTAATACAAGGTTAGCAAGTGGGTGACACAAAACCACAAGTTTTGAGCTAAAATTTTCAAATCTGAAACCCACCAAACCCACAAAAATATTTTGCAAACACCGGTAAAGGGTTATTCCTGAAAACTTATCTAGGGTAAAAACTAGATTTAATTTTCAAAAGATCAAATGTTTTCATAAAGATCCAATTTCCTTAATGGATCTAAATTTTTATAGTCATGTGAGACTGTAAACCATATCGTTACTACCATTGTTTATACCACCGTATAGAAGTCACTGATGTACAAAGTGTGAAGAATAAAGAAGTGATTCTAGTATTTCAAGACGATATTGCTTGAGGACAAGCAACGCTCAAGTGTGGGAATATTTGATAATGCTAAAAACAAACATATATTTCATAGCATTATTCCTCAAGAAAGACAAGCTTTTAGTTACAATTGTCCTATTTACAAGTGATATTCGCTTAAATAATAAAAGGTGAAGACAAAAGACATATTCGACGAATTGAAGACGCAAACGACCAAAAAGCTCAAAAGTACAAAATACAATCAATGAGGTTCCAATTATTGATAAGAAACGTCTCAAATTACAAGAGTACAAGATTCAAAACAAAAAGTACAAGATATTAAATTGTACGCAAGTACGTTCGAAAATCCGGAACCGGGACCAGAGTCAACTCTCAACGCTCGACGCAACGGACTAAAAATTACAAGTCAACTATGCACATAAATATAATATAATATTTAAATAATTCTTATAATTATTTAATATATTATATTATTTATAAAACCGTCGGCAGAAGAAAACAACCAAATATGAGCCTCCCCAGCTGGCCATGCGATCGCATGGCCTGGAAGGCAAAAATCCATGCGATCGCATGAGCCACAGTTCCAGCCCACATGCCTATAAAAATCGAGCTTTGGTGCACCACAAAATCCATCTATCTTTCTCTTCTCTCCATTCATACGTAATATTTATATTTATAATTTATATTTTAATTTTAATTTTAATTATAATTCTAATAATAAGGGTATGTTAGCGAATATTGTAAGGGTGTAAGTCGAAATTCTGTCCGTGTAACGCTACGCTATTTTTAATCATTGTAAGTTATGTTCAACCTTTTTACATTAATGTCTCGTAGCTAAGTTATTATTATGCTTATTTAAAACGAAGTAATCATGATGTTGGGCTAATTACTAAAATTGGGTAATTGGGCTTTGTACCATAATTGGAGTTTGGACAAAAGAACGACACTTGTGGAAATTAGACTATGGGCTATTAATGGGCTTTATATTTGTTTAACTAAATGATAGTTTGTTAATGTTAATATAAAGATTTACAATTGGGCGTCCCTATAAATTACCATATACACTCGATCGGACACGATGGGCGGGGTATTTATATGTACGAATAATCGTTCATTTAACCGGACACGGGAATGGATTAATAGCCACTAGAATAATTAAAACAGGGGTGAAATTATGTACAAGGACACTTGGTATAATTGATAACAAAATATTAAAACCTTGGGTTACACTCAGTCGACATCCTGGTGTAATTATTAAACAAAATATTAAAATCTTGTTACAGTTTAAGTCCCCCATTAGTTGGAATATTTAACTTCGGGTATAAGGATAATTTGACGAGGATACTCGCACTTTATATTTATGACTGATGGACTGTTATGGACAAAAACCAGACGGACATATTGAATAATCCAGGACAAAGGACAATTAACCCATGGGCATAAAACTAAAATCAACACGTCAAACATCATGATTACGGAAGTTTAAATAAGCATAATTCTTTTATTTCATATTTAATTTCCTTTATTTTATATTTAATTGCACTTCTAATTATCGCATTTTTATTGTTATTGTATTTAATTGCACTTTTAATTATCGTACTTTTTAATTATCGCAAGTTTATTTTATCGCATTTTTATTAATCGCAATTTCATTATCGTTATTTACTTTACACTTTAAATTAAGTCTTGTATTTATTTATTATTTTACATTTGGTTTTAACTGCGACTAAAGTTTTAAAATCGACAAACCGGTCATTAAACGGTAAAAACACCCCCCTTTATAATAATAATATTACTTATATATATATTTGTATTTTTATAAAATTAAACTAATATAGCGTTAAGCTTTGTTTAAAAAGATTCCCTGTGGAACGAACCGGACTTACTAAAAACTACACTACTGTACGATTAGGTACACTGCCTATAAGTGTTGTAGCAAGGTTTAAGTATATCCATTCTCTAAATAAATAAATATCTTGTGTAAAAATGTATCGTATTTAATAGTTTTTCCTGTAAAAATATAAGCTATTTTATATACTACTCTGCTAAACCATCAAACCTACATCATCCATACAATAATCAGTTCAACCGACAACAGTCATCCATCAATCAGTTCAACCTACAATAGTCAACCATCAATCAGTACGACCTAGAACACCAAAGTAACAATCAGTTCAACCTACACCACCCATACACTAATCAGTACAACCAACCACATCCATACACAAATAATTCGAACCTACAAAATCAATCTGTAAATCAGTTCAACTTACAAACTCAAACCACAGATGAAATCAACCAACAAATACAATACACCAATTTGTTGAATGATAAACAACCACCTTTTGAAGGTAACGAAGATCCTTACATCGTTGACCTACCTACATCTGATCAAAGCGGATTCGAGCATGATGATATGGAAAATGTGAATCCAATCAAACCAACAAAACACCCTTTTTCTAACTACATAGTTGATGAGGATGATGTTCCTGATAGTGATGATGAATACGAAGATGAATACGTCGACCAAACACAAACTTATGACCAGCCAATTAAGTATAATCCCCAACCAGATGATATATTTTGGAACATGCCACCGTTACTATCGAACACCCAACCCGAAATGAAACCTAGATCAATGACAATATATGAAACCTCAGATCTAGTTAAATTGAATCAGACTTTTGAAAACAAGGAACATTTTCTTATGCAATTACGTACAAAGTGTGTTACTGAAGGGTTCCAGATAAAACCAAAGTACTCAAACAAGTCAAGGTATACAGCTACATGCATATCACCAAATTGTTCATGGCAAATTACTGCTAGGTGTATACAAGATAGCAACAACTTTCAAGTACGGAAGTTGAATGATCTACACACGTGCTCAAATACCCAAATTCTTTCGAACAATAAGCATGCCACCAAGAAGGTCCTAGGGAATATACTGAAAGAGGTGATGAAACAAGAAGGTCGTGTCTATCGACCGAATGATATAAGGACTGATATGTCGGCGCGATTTAAAATATGTCTATCATACCACCAAGCATGGAAAGCCAAATGTTACGCAATTGAGATGTTGAGGGGTAGTCTTGAAGATTCCTTTCAAATACTACCTAATTATCTATATAATCTTAGATTGTCTAACCCAGATAGTGTAACCAACATTCGAACGGACAACAAAGGCAGATTTGTTATGAGTTAATAAATCTTCTTGATTAACCATTGGAATTGAACCCATAACAGATGGAGGATTTCCCTTATGCACTTTCAGCTGAGACACATGAAATACTGGATGGATTCTGGTAGTTGCAGGCAGAAGTAATTGATAGTCCACTTGTCCTACTTTTTTAATGACTTGAAATGGTCCATAAAATTTCTGTGACAACTTATTGAAAGAATTGCCCCTGAGAGTTATCTGTCTGTATGGCTGCAACTTCACATAAACCTAATTTCCCACCTCAAATGATCTGTCAGTCCTGTGTTTATCTGCATAATGCTTCATCCTATCTTGAGCTCTTCTTAGATGATACTTGAGCATCTGCATTGCTTCATTCCTTGCTAGCAGAGTTCTTTCAACATCATCCACCTTACTAGCACCCTTGTTGTAGTCGACTGTATCCTTTGGGCTTTGACCATATAACACTTCAAAAGGTGTAGTACCAATAGATGTGTGATAATTGGTATTGTACCAATATTCTGCATGTGCTAACCATTTAGTCCAATCCATTGTTTTATCTCCAGTCATACAACGAAGATAACACTCTAAAAACTTATTCACAATCTATGTGGATGGTAGGCTATAGATAGATGAAGTCTGACCTGCAATTGCTTGAATAGTTCTTGCTAAAATAGACTCAAGAAAACCTTATCCCTGTCACTTACAATAATTTCTGGCAATCCATGGAGCTTATACACATTGTCAATAAAAATGGAAGCAATTTGAGCAGCAGTGAAAGGATGTTTGAGAGCTATAAAGTGGTTGTACTTACTTATCCTATCTACCACAACAAAAATAGATGTTTTCCCATTTGATGGTGGTAACCCTTCAATGAAATCCATGGTTATTTCTGCCCAAACCCTTTGAGGTATGGGCAATGGTTGCAGCAGACCTGGTGACATTGCCAAATCAGGTTTGCATTGTTGGCAAATTTGATAAGTTCTCACAAAATTCTTCACATCCTGCCTCAATCCCTTCCAATAAAACCCTACAACCAACCTTTAAATAGTTCCATTCACCCCTGAATGTCTACCCACTGGATCATTGTGGAAATGCTTAATCAATTCAGATCTTAGCATTTGATCTGCACCCACCACCAGCTTATTCTTCCTCCACAATCGACCATCCTTCAATTGATAATGCTTTGAATGCACTTCCTGATTCTGAAGCTTATGTATAAATTGTTGCATATCCACATCTTGTGCAATACTGCTTATAACCCTATCTTCCACATCACTAGAGATATTAGTGATATGAATCTGAAATAATTGCCCAGCACCTACAACCCTAGACAAAGCATCTGCACTAACATTTTCCTTACCCTTTTTGTAACAAATCTCATAATCCCATGAGTTTGGGTAGCCATTTCATTTGAGTAGGTGTGGTTATTCTTTGATCCAAGAGATACTTCAAACTTACATGATCGGTGTTAATTTTGAAGTGTTTATCTAACAAGTAACCCCTCCATTTATCTAAAGCTATAATAACTGCAAGGAATTCCTTTTCATAAGTGGAGAGTGCTTGATGTCTAGGTGCCAATGTTTTGCTCAAGTAGGCTATTGGATGCCCTTCCTGTTGTAAGATGGCACCAATTCCTATGCCTGATGCATCTGTCTCAATGGTGAACTCTTTCTCAAAGTTAGACAACTGAAGAACTGGTGCAGTCTGTAATGCCATTTTCAGGGTTTCAAAAGCAAGTGTTGCTTCTTCATCCCAAACAAATGCATTCTTCTTTAAAAGTCTAGTCAAAGGTTGAAAAATTGAAGCATAATTTTTGACAAATCTTCTGTAATACCCTGTTAGCCCTAGAAACCCTCTCAATTGTTTCAAATATTTAGGTATTGGCCAACTAGCTACAACTTCAATCTTAGCAGGTCTAGTACTAACCCCCTGCTCAGTAATGATATGGCCAAGGTACTCAACACTTGAGGTAGCAAAAACACACTTGCTTCTCTTAGAAAATAACATATGTTCATGCATGGTCTGAAGGATTACCCTTAAGTGTTGCACATGCTCAGTCAGGCTATTGCTATAAACCAATATATCATCAAAGAAGACAAGTGTAAATCTTCTCAAAAATGGTTTGAATACCTCATTCATTAGTGCTTGAAATGTAGATGGAGCATTTGTGAGTCCAAATGGCATTACAAGGAATTCATAATGCCCTTCATGAGTCTTGAATGCAGTCTTGGGTATATCATCTTCATACATGCAAATTTGATGATAACTGGACCTTAGATCTAATTCTGAAAAGACTTTAGAACCCACCAATTCATCTATAAGCTCCTCTATAATGGGAATTAGAAATTTATCCTTTATTGTTTGCTTATTTAATTCCCTATAATCCACACACATCCTCCATGACCCATCCTTCTTCTTTACCATAACTATTGGGGCTGCAAATGGACTTTGGCTAGTTCTAATGACTCCAGAATCTAGCAGCTCATTGACCATTGTCTCAATGGCATCTTTTTGACTTTTAGGATGCCTGTAAGGCCTTATGTTGATTGGTTATATACCCTCTTTCAAAGGAATCTTGTGATCTTTTTGCCTTTGAGGTGGTAACTTGGTTGGTACAGTAAACACATCTTCAACTTCATCCAATAAGGTTGTGCTCACATCTGGTACTTGCACCTCCTTATCAAGGGTTACACTATTTAACTGGTAGACATTTGTAGGGTATACACACAACATCATAGATGACAGCTGAGATTGTGCACAATGCCCTGCACTAGGCATTCTTTTAGCTTCTGCTCAATGCAAACTAGATTTCTTTGTGCCTCTTAGCATTACTTTACTGCCCTTGTATCTGAATGTCATCTTTAACTCCTAAAAATTCCATTTAATATCTCCTAAAGTCTTAAGCCATTGTATTCTCAATACCATTTCACTTCCTCCTAAAGGGATCAACACCATATCACTTGAGAAAGTAACACTATTTATGGTCCATACCACTTTATCACAACCACTAGTAGACATGAGTTTATTACCACCAGGAACTATAACTTGCATTGGCATGGTTGTACTCAGTCTACACCCTAACCTCTTTGCAGTTTCATAATCAAGAAAGTTGTGAGTACTTCCAGAATCAATAAGTATATGTATTTTATACTTATTCACACTACCAGTAACTCTCATAGTTTGGTAGTTATTTGTGCCTGTCAACGCATTCAATGAGATATGTGGTTGTGAGTATAGATCAAACTCTGCCCCTTCAACCACATATTCTTCACTACTTGTACTATCTTGGACTAACTCCACTAACTCTTCATTGGCTATCACTTCTAAGGATTATAGCTGTCCATTACACTTATGGCTGGGTGAATATTTTTCATCACTACAAAAACATAAGTGCTTTGCCCTTTTTTCTTCAATTTCCTTTTGTGTCAACCTTTTGTTACCCTTTTGACCCATATTGTATGGAGTCATTGGTAATGCTAGTTGATTATTCACTGGTGGTAAACTAACATTTTTTGTAATTGCAGGTGTGCATACATTGCTTCTACTGTTGAAGGTAGTTTTAGGAGTTGGTAAAATTGGAGTATACCTCTTCTTAGAAACTGCCAAAGTGTCCTCTTGTAGTTTAGCCAGTGAATAGGCATCTTCCAATGATCTTGGTTTAAACATTCTCACTGTTAATTCGATTTCTTTTTGCAAACCAGCCAAGAACAAGCTTATGGCTTGTTGAGCACATATCTCCACCTTGTTCAAACTCATCATAATATGAATCCACTGAACCAGTTTGCCTCAAATTCATGAGATCAGATAATGGATCTTCAATAGAAGTACCAAACCTTTTCAAGACAGCTGGTTCATATACAGCCCAATCCACATCTTCACCATGGATTCTAACAAACTGTTGGTGCCAATTAAGAGCCTTCTTGAACATGTGAATTGACGCTATCCGGACTTTATCTGTTTCTTCCACCCGATCTACAGTAAAGAACTGATTACACCTGTATATCCATCCTCTGACGTCATCACCTTCAAACTTGGGGAAATCAAGTTTTGTTACTCGAGATAGCATCATTTGACCTCTATTATGTCCTCTATCTCCATTTCGTAATCATTGCATATCATCTATATGATATTGTTGTTGCATGATTACGCGATCAATTCTTGCATTGATTTGTGTTATTGCTTGAGTTAATTCAGCAATTGAAGCCCTAGGTTCAATTGCATCACCTTCTGCCGTACCGGCTCCACCACCGGCGTTGCTTCTCGTTGCCGCCACCATCTCTTCAAATATGTCAATAAGAATGATCAATTTCCTCAGGAAATCGCTCTGATACCAATTATTATGGTTAATCTAAGTAATGAACTGGAATTAACCAAAACTCAACCTGATAGCTTATGATTGGAAGCTACAAAATTGAATTCAGTATATCAATTACAACAATTGAATGTATGATACAAATCATAATTGAATATGATACAAGAAATGAGAGGTAAAAGTTGAATTACAACATCAATCGAAAACTAAATTGATCTAACTATTGTTAGCTACTTAAACGATGACCTAACGACTAACAGAATCCGTTAGGTTGCAGTTGATGACTCTCACATGCCAACCACGTGCTAACCAGCTAACACATTCACGTGCTTCGCACGTGTTCATTAAACTCATCTTCTTTGACTGAACGTTGACTAACTTAAACCCATAACATATTTTAATATTTTATGGTATGTCGAGTTGGAATCACATACATAATGTATTATATTTTGTTTATCATACTATGAACGATATTGTATGTATATTCGTTATAGAATCTGAATGTTATATGTTTAATGTTGGTGATTTTAGTGTTATCAACAATCATTTTAGTTAATTGGGATTTACTAGAAAGCAAAGGCTTATCGAATTAAGCTCAATGACGAGTTTGGAGAGTGTGGAGTGCACGCTCATTCTAGTTAATTCAATAAGGTATTGAAATTTCATTTTTTCATGGGAAGGTAACCACGAATGGTTACATCTCTTCATGAAGAGTGGTGTTATTTCTAAAAGATGTAAATGAAGAGTTGCATCTTTTAGTTGAAAGGTTGTATATTTACATTGAAAGGTTGCATCCTTTCACTAACACCTTTTCACTTCCTATACATATAGGAATATGTTTTTGCTTTCATTTTTAACGAACATAAAACACACACACATATTCTCTAACAATTTGATCAGTGATTTCATTGCCAAAAACACTGATTGCGTTCTTGTCTTATCCCTGTAAAGATTTCGTGCAACCAAGGCAATCGTAGGGTCGAAATACTTTATAGAGAAAGTGAATACACGATTCAAGAACGAATCCGGCAGTCAATTTACAACCCTATTTTCTAACAAATCTATAAAGTACTTTGTAATAACCATACGGTAAAAAAAAACCTTTGATGAATCAAAAAAATCATGGGATCATCGAGGGATATAAAGTTGACTGGTGGCTTTATACTTTGAAAGTTGACTCGTGGCCTTTGTGGTGACACAATCCATCATTGTATTATTTGCACAAAGGAACAAATAATGGATGAAAGGGATGGATTCAAATTAAATATTCTTTATGGATCATGGTTAGTCAGTCATCCATGAATTAGTACAACAAATGCATTCCGAGATCCAAATGATGGAGCAACAAACGTACAATTGTTGTCATTGAAGAATTGTGGGATTTGACATGGAATCTTCATGCCAATAAACCTTCAGTGAATTTGAACAAGATGGTATCCAAATTGGAAAGCACAAGGAATCTGAATGAAACAAGTTGATAGATTGAAGATTGAAAGTGGTGAAACAACACATTGGTTAAATCATCATAACAAATACACAATTTCTACTCATTTTCTTTAATGATTTATGATAAGAAATGCGCATGAATAAATATGTAAGTGTGGCCGATTAACACACTATACAATTATTCATGGTAAAATGGATAATGAATAATTTGACCATGTAAGAATGATGATTACAAAATAAAATCTGTGAATTCATAATTAGTTATTAGTTAACGTTTGCAACATTATATTATAAGTGTTGGAGGTTTTATTAAATTCTTTCGTGTAGGGTAAAATAATCGATAGCCGGATAAATCACTGAATCGTGGTATCACTTTCCGAAAGTAATTATTCGACCCTTATTGCCTGGGTTACACGAATATCACTTTGGGATAAGACAGAGATTAGTTCTTGTTATTGGCAGTAAACAAGAACTCTTTTGCATAAGAGTATTAAGGTGTTTTTTGTGTGTATTTTTTTTTCATGAATGATAGTCCTTATTTATAGGCACCCAAAAACAAGTATTATTCCACGATGGAGATGTTTCACTAACTCCACGATAGAGATGTTTCACTAACCAATTTCCTTTTCAAATCTAAAACAAATCCTTTTCATAAAGTTGCTTGTTTTATTTTCAACAACCAAATCAACGAAATCGATTAAATCCTTTTCATAAAGTTGTTTGTTTTATTTCCAACAACCAAATCAAGGAAATCGATTAAATTCTTTTCTTTAAAATTCAATTTCCTTTTCAAATCTAAAACAAATCATTTTCATAAAGTTGTTTGTTTTATTTCCAACAACCAAATCAAGGAAATCGATTAAATCCTTTTCATAAAGTTGTTTGTTTTATTTCCACGATGGAGATGTTTCACCTAGTGCAGGAATAATACTTCCGTAATCACTCAAATTTGTGATAATGGAAAACCACTTTCGGATCCGGGTAATCTATCACTTAATGGGTGTACACTCCGTACCTCCTAACCCATTTACATGTGTAGATTAAATCCCTCAATTACACTAAATTTCCAACAATAACTGTTGGAAAGATGACTCCCCATGGCATTAATTTATTCGACTATCCGTTGCATTAATTTATTCGGTTATAGACTTGGATGAAATGATCACAGATATATCCGACACTCTTTTGAAGTGTATGTGATGTGTATATATGGATTTGGGTCAGTCGGTAATTTGCACGAGAATAACGAAAAGGCGGCAAAGCAAACATGCATGATCATTTAGTCATGCTTATAGGTAAACAATTTGGCATATGATTGCACTATTGCATGTTGTCCCTCTGGTTTAATTTACATGCGATATGTCAAACTGTGACCGGTAAAGCCTTATGATTACGTGTCAAATAAAACCGTATGTGAATGCAACTTTTCTTAAACGTTGTAGTACCATTTGATAATTGGAATAATAACTACCAACTGTTAAAATAACCACCCCAAGTTTGTTTGGACGGTTGGTTAGTTGATGTTAATTAATAACAATAAAATGAATTAAATTTTATTTACCAACAACTTGCATGAAGTATATCTGTTACATGGTACTTGAGATTAATTGAGAATCATTCATAGTTTTGTATATATTCATTAGATTATATACATATCGAAATATGTTGCTTGAAAACTTCCTGTAAGTTTTACGGAGTAATATGATTTTAAAATGGAAATTGATTTCCATGTTGTCTAGTTATCTACTAATACCGTTATGGTATTGAACTAAAATTATGTTTTGAAAATTGGTGGTATGATGTATGTGATTACATCGAGTAACCGATATAGCATGGTGTTAGAAAGATCAAGCAAGGTCTAGAATATTACGTTGTGATGTGGCTTAAGTACTTTGATACTTATAGAGGCCAACCATAGATTATGGTTTAATTCACAATGAGAATCCTTAAATCATATTTAAAATGTATTGAGTTTACTATTGATCACCAAGATGATACATCTACAAGTTGTTGTATTTTAAACTTGGTATAGATATAGATGAGGTGTATTGGATCAAAAGATGGATGTTGAGATTATTGACATTATAAACTAATTGTCATTACTTCTTGGTTCTAGAAGTGGATTGACTAAAGTATGTTTATAATTATAATATAAGTACCCAATGTAATAGTAATAATTTTGTGCATAAGGATAATGGGGACTCATTATCAAGGATGTACAAATTATAGGTTTACATTGGTGGGTCTGTGAAAAGTGGACATACACATTGACTGATCAATCAATTAAATTTAAGTACGTACAGATTTCTTATGGTCATATAAGAATTTAGTAAGTCCTTGGATATAAGGATTACAAAGGAAGAATTGATTGAAGTCGAAAGTGATAGTAATGTCCATTTAGATTCCTAATTATGGGATATTCGTTGGCTAAGGCATATAGTCAAATGTACAAGGAAAAATCTAGATACTTATGCCTTAGACATACTATGTTTCGTGAGTTGATCACGAATGAAGTGATATATGTGGATTTTGTTGTGTTACAACAAAATTTGGCAAAATCACTTGACAAAAGAATTAGTCGGAGACTTAAGTGCGCACAAGTCGGCTAATGATGTGGGATTGAAGTCCATTAAATCTTCCAAAGTGAGACGCCCAATTCCCTTCTAGTACAACGCTAGGAGCTGAATTCAATGAGGTAAGCTTACTTTCTGAAGATTGAAACACATAAATATTCTGATCCCAAAGTATGTGTTTAGACCCGTAAGTGGAGTTAGGTTGAAGTTTAACTTCTTAATAGTTCTTTTGAAAAATTGCAAATGCGGGTGCAAGATGTAAAAGAACTACCTATGTGAACATGAAGTTTTGCCGCTTCAATGGAGCTTTGGACTTAGCTGCCAATATGTTCACTGAAGGATTGGGACACATGGCTTATAATAGTGTCAAGATTGTCTTAGGGATATGTAAGAAACTGATGTGTATAATATTTTATAGTTTTCATATGAGTGGAAGGGTTCAATTTCTGAAACACCCTGATACTCGAATTCTCGTAAATATTATACTAAGTGAAAATTCAATTTCTGAAACATTTTCATTTATGCATTGGTTTATTCTGTTTGTTTGTATTATTTTAGTAAATCAAGGATTACACTAAAATGGGGGGGATTTGTTGGTGATTTTAGTGTTATCAACAATCATTTTAGTTAATTGGGATTTACTAGAAAGCAAAGGCTTATCGAATTAAGCTCAATGACGAGTTTGGAGAGTGTGAAGTGCACGCTCGTTGGAGTTAATTCAATAAGGTATTGGAAATTACATTTTTTCATGGGAAGGTAACCACGAATGGTTACATCTCTTCATGAAGAGTGGTGTTATTTCTAAAAGATGTAAATGAAGAGTTGCATCTTTTTGTTGAAAGGTTGTATATTTACACTCACTTCCTATAAATATAGGAATATGTTTTTACTTTCATTTTTAACGAACATAAAATACACACATATTCTCTAACAATTTGATCAGTGATTTCATTGCCAAAAACACTGATTGCGTTCTTGTCTTATCCCTGTAAAGATTTCGTGCAACCAAGGCAATCGTAGGGTCGAAATACTTTATAGAGAAAGTGAATACACGATTCAAGAACGAATCCGGCAGTCAATTTACAACCCTATTTTCTAACATTTAATCGCTTACATCAATTTTATTATATAATGCTTCTTTAGTGTTTGATTTTTGAACGAAGCTGAATTTAAATCTACCATATTTGTTTCAGATATGTGAAAATTAGGATACTTTAATGGATTTTTTCTTATTGTTCGTATGGTAGATTGATATGCTAAAACATGGACCAAGAAGCTTTCGGGTATATTTTTTATTAGTATAGTCCATAAACATATAATTAATGATTGCTTGCTCTAATGTTGCAGTTCAATTTTGAAAAAAAGCTTCTAAAGATAGATATTTTGATCTAGATTATGTTTGTTTTAGGCCACCATGGGTATTCCTGAAAACATAAAGGAATATTTGAGTGGGCTTGACAAAGCTATATATGTTGTACTTGGGCAACAAACCATTTAACGCAACCTGTTATTTTTGAACTTAAGTCGGTTTTGCAAGTAACATTTAACGATTGAGCGTTCTTTAACAGTTCATATCCATTAAGGTATATATGGTATGTTTATTGAATTTTTGACCGTAGCTGACAAAACAGATGTTTCTTTGGCTTTTCTATTTATATGTGGATTTGGATTTGTATTATTTGGTTGCTACCAAATTTGAGCTATTTTGATTTGTACTTACTTGGTTGTTAGAGATTTGGATTTGTACTTATTTTCTTAATAACTATTTTAATTTTATTGTTATTTTTTGTCATGTAGATTGGTTTATTTATTATACTTTGAAAAACATCCGTGGTTGAGGCTTTGTATATGTGAAAAAATAACGATATCGAAGAATGAGAAAAGCATTGTTTCCGGGTAATTTGAATAACCTTGATCTTCTGATGTTATACTACCTTTATAGTCTAAAATTTTCTGATGTATTTTTCCTTGTATACAACGTGTTTCTTTACCATTTTAGGACTTAACGAGCAACTAAAGTTATGTCTTAACCATCGATAGGTGATCAGCGAGGAAACAAATGTGAAAGGACATATAACTGCAATTCACTTTATGCATCAACTGCAGCTCACTTTATGAATATAGTTAGCAACTTTATGGTACCAATAATTTGAATAGGTTTTTTCCCCTAATAATAACTAATGAAATTAAGGTGTTTTTCTTATTGCGTCTTGTAATCCAATACAAATTGAAAATGAATAAAATGGAGCTTACTTGTTTTCTGTATTTTTTTTTTATATGTCTCTGCTGTACATAAGGGAATATATATATAGATACAAAGTGTGGGCTAGAAGAAGGGTAAGAGATAACCCTGGAAGATTCTAGCCTTAACAATATTAAATGCACAACTAATAACTAACTGTATCTTAACACTCCGATCCCCCTCAAGTTGGAGCATAGATATTGATCATGCCCAGCTTGCTGCAAAACCGATGAATACGATTTCCAGGTAAAGATTTGGTGAAGATATAGGCCAACTGATCATTACGTTTGATATGGGGTATTCTGATAATCCCTTCTTCTAACTTTTCTCGAGTGAAATGACAGTCAACTTCTATATGTTTGGTTCTTTCATGAAAGACAGGGTTGCCTGCAATATGAATGGCTGCGTTGTTATCACACTACAAGTTCATTGGTTCTGATTGAACGAAACCAATCTTGCCAAGAAGATTACGAACCCATATAAGTTCACAAGTGGTATGTGCCATGGCTCGATACTTAGATTCCGTACTTGAACGAGATACCACATTCTGTTTCTTACTTTTCCAAGATACAAGATTTCCTCCAACAAAGACACAATAACCTGTTGTCGACCGTTTAGTTGGCGGATAGCCATTATAATCAGCATCATAAAACCCTTCAATGGTGTGATGACCATGATTCTTGTATAAGATACCACGAACTGGTGACGGCATTCCAATGTGAGGTTCTTGGAGATGATAAGAACTGACTAACAAAACTCACGGGAAAGGCAATATCAGGACGAGTGAGAGTAAGATAATTTAAATTGCCGACAATTCTTCTATATTTTTCTGGGTTGATGAGAAGTTCTCCGTCATCTGGCTTTAACTTTATATTCGGTATCATTGGTGCTTCACAAGTTTTTGCGTCAATCAAACCAGAATCTCTAAGCACATCTAGACAGTACTTTCTCTGAGATAAGAAAATTCCTTTTTTGTTTCGAGAGACTTCAATACCAAGAAAATATTTCAAAGGACCAAGATCCTTTGTTTGGAATTGAGTACTTAAGAATGTTTTCAACCTGTTAATTCCTTCTTTATCACTCCCGGTAATTACAATATCATCCACATAAACAACAAGTAAAATGCACCCGGAGTTTAATGAAGCGAAGAATCCCGAGTGATCATGAACACTTCTTTCTAAGCCAAAGTCCCTAACCATAGCATTGAACTTCCCAAACCAGGTACGGGGAGATTGCTTCAAACCATATATTGCTTTACATAATCTATATACTTTACCATACTCCCCCTGAGCAACAAACCCAGGTGGTTGCTCTATATAGACTTCCTCCTACAAATCTCCATGTAAAAATGCATTCTTCACATCAAGTTGATGAAGTGTCCACTGATATGTAGCAGCTAGAGAAACAAATAATATGATAGATGTGAGTTTAGCAACAGGAGAAAAGGTCTCAGAGTAATCCACCCCATATGTTTGAGCATAACCCTTAGCAACTAACCGAGCTTTTAACCTTTATCGTGAAAATCCACTTACAACCAATTGCCGTTTTAGAAACAGGTAAGTCAACTAATGCCCAAGTGCCATTATGGTCAAGAGCATTCATCTCCTCGATCATAGCGGCACGTCATCCAGGATGAGCTAAAGCTTCACCAACAGTTTTCGGAATGGTGACAGAGTCTAGAGTAGCAACAAAAGAGCGAGAAGATACGGACAATTTATCATAATAGACAAAGGAAGCAATGGGATAAGTACATGTACATTTACCTTTTCGAAGAGCAATGGGTTTATCAGAATCTGAAGATTGAGTGTCATGAATATCACCAGAAACATCACTTGGTGATTCGCCGTAAGGATCTACTGATGATGATAGAGGTACCGGAGCGGGCTATGATGTAGGATGGGGATGCCGACTGTATACATACTGAAAGTGATCATATTGGTCAGATGGTGTGGGATCTGGTATGGGATCTGGTATAGGATCAGGTGTGGGATCAGATATGGGATCAGGTGTGAGATCTGGTGTGAGATCTGGTGTGGAGTCTGGTATGGGATCTGGTGTGGGTTCTGGTGTGGGATCTTCTACAACATATGCTAATAAGTCATCACTATCATAATGATTGTGAGAGGTGGACACCGGAAAGAAGGGCAACTTTTCTTGGAATGTGACATCTCGAGAAACAACATAATGTTGAAGAGTAGGGGAAAAACATCTGTAACCTTTCTGAAGACAAGAGTATCCAAGAAACACACATTTGATCGACTTAGGATCTAATTTAGTGAGGTGAGGCCGAGTGTCCCGTACAAAACAAGTACTACCAAAGATCTTCGGCTCGATCGGAAATAAAGATTTTGTAGGAAACAAAACTGAATATGGAATATCGCCATTAAGAACAGCGGATGGCATTCGATTTATAAGGAAACAAGCAGTTGAAACAGCGTCAGCCTAAAACGGTTTTGGAACATTCATTTGAAACAAAAGTGCACGGGCTACTTCAAGAAGGTGTCGATTCTTTCGTTCCGCAAACCCATTTTGTGCTGGTGTGTCAACACAAGATGACTCGTGAAGGATACCATTCTGAAGCATATATGATGAAAAAGATTCTGAAAGAAATTCTTTGGCATTATCACTTCTCAAAGTTTGAACCGGAACCTGAAATTTTGTTTTTACTTCGGCAACAAATGAGCAAAATTGAGTAAATACTTCAGAACGAATTTTCATTAAATAAAGCCAGGTAACACGAGAATAGTCATCGATAAAGGTAACGAAGTATTTAAAACCGGGTTTGGAAGTAATAGAACATGGACCCCAAACATCAGAGTGTACTAATTCGAATGGAGATGAAGCTCGTTTATTAACTCTGGGAGCTAAATGGACACGATGATGTTTAGCAAACTGACACGGCTCACAATAGAGAGATGACAAAGTAGAAAATTCAGGGCATAATTTCTTCATACTCTGGAGAGAAAGATGTCTCAACCGACAATGCATCTCATAAGGGGATGATGACTTAGAGCATACCAAGGAGCATAGTACTTTTGTTTCAGGTTCAAGTATGTATAGGCCATCAGATACCCATCCTCTACAGATAATCTGTTTCGTCGATAGATCCTGAAAGACACAATAATCTTGATAAAGTAAAGCAACACAATTCAAATCACGAGTAATCTTGCTAACAGATAACAGATTGAATGAAAAGTTGGGTAGACTTAAAACGGATGATAATGAAATGGATGGGGTAAGATTGATGGTGCCGGAACCAAGGACTGAGAGGTAGTGCCATTTGCAATTGTGACATGGGATGGTTGTGATTTAAAATCAGAGAAAAGATGATGATTACCTGTCATATGATCTGAAGCACCAGAATCAATGACCCATTTAAAGGCCCGATGATAAGAGGCATGTACTAGACTTACCGGATTCAGCAAAAGCAGTTATTGGTGTCGTGAATTTCATAGTTTCTCTCAACCGAACATATTCATCAGATTCTTCCGCTGAGATAATGAATGTAGAGATGCCATTAAGTTTGTTTTCATCACTCATGAATACTAGTGAACACCATAAATAAAGAGGACCAAGTATATAGGGAAGGAATTCAACAAATAAAATAATCAAAATTTCACTATATCCGTAAAGTCCAAACACCTCAAAAGCATCCATCAGGCTAGAACCCATAAACAACCAACCAATTATATTTGAAAAATAATGTTGCTCAATCCCTTGACAATAAACCACTTGCGATATTAGTTCAAATAAAATCAGAATCTAAGTCTTGATGCAACAAATAAAAAACCACTTGCTGAATGTACCAAATAAACAACTCCAAATAAACCCTAATACTCAGTCGAACTCAAAGATCAAAGTTAACGAATGAACCAATACTCACCTGGGTTTTGGTCGGATTTGTCAGACGAGTTCACCGAAAAAACAGCGACAAATATTGTTACACGCGACTTCACGCGCCGGCATGTGGGCGTCTGTCAGCGGAGAGTGGCAGCGTGTGGGATTCGTGTGGTGGCCGGATATTCAATTAAATTTCAGGGTTTGCAATTCGGAACTCTCTGAGTTGATTGGTGGTGGTGGTGAGACTCGAAAATCACTCTCCGGGATGATTTGATGTAGCAGCTTTGGTAGAGATTGTACTCATAGGGTACAATTACGAACTCAACACTCAGGCACTCACAGGGTGCTTTGAATCACTGATTAGATACAGGTACGCTCTGATACCATGTAATCCAATACAAATTGAAAATGAATAAAATGGAGCTTACTTGTTTTCTGTATTTTTTTTATATGCCTCTTCTGTACATAAGAGGATATATATATATATATATATATATATATATATATATATATATATATATATATATATATATATATATATATATATATATATATATATATAGATTTAATCAAGAAGGAAGCACATTTTTGGGGGGAAGTAATTTCTTTTCATTTTTTGAAAAAACTTTGTTCACGAATATTATAGATTAGATGAAAATATGAACATTTAAAAAAGACACTTTGTGATGAATGTCATTATTTTGGCGGGAAAACGCTCGAAGAAAAAAAATAAAAACATTCATTGCATTGAATGTTTTGCTGCTGAGTTTTTTTTTAGGGGTTAGAAATTAGGGTTTAGAAATTAGGGTTTAGAAATTAGGGGGCTATAAATTAGGGTTTAGCTATTAGGGTTTAGAAATTAGGGTTTTGGGTTTAGAAATTATGGTTTAGGGTTTAGAAATTAGGGTTTAGATTGAATATTTTAACACAAACGATTTAGAGTTTAGGGTTTAGGGTTTAGGGTTTTGGGTTGAGGGTTTACTCCTAAACCCTAAACCCTAAACCCTAAACTCTAAATCGGGCTAAATTCAAAAAAAAAATCTTCACACAAGATGAAAACAAAACGATGCAAATAAACTCAGCAGCAAAACATTCATTGCATTGAATGTTTTTATTTTTTTCTTTGAGCGTTTTCCTGCAAAAATAATAACATTCATCACAAAGTGTCTTTTTTAAATGTTCATATTTTCATCTAATCTATAATGTTCACGAACAAAGTTTTTTCAAAAAATGAAAAAAAAAAATAATTTGCTTCCCCCTTTTATATATATATATATATATATATATATATATATATATATATATATATATATATATATATATATATATATATATATATATATATATATATACAAAGTGTGGGCTAGAAGAAGGGTAAGAGATAACCCTGGAAGATTCTAGCCTTAACAATATTAAATGCGTAACTAATAACTAATTGTATCTTAACATGTCTTTAAATTATGCGGTTTTATCGGGCCCCTCCATACTTAGTGTACCTTGATCATGATCATGCTGATATAGTTCTTGCTATTAAGGGACTTAAGTTGACAAACCAGAAAGATTATGCAATTTTGTGGGATAAACGGTTGGGTTAGAGGAAATTTGAAGGTGGGTATGTACATAATGGATTGTTAACAGCAGTTGGAGTGGTTTTAGATCAAGAGTATGATACAATTATACAATTAAAAGATTTTTGGAAGAGTCCAAAATATAGTTTGACTTTGACCGGATATTCACTTGGGTTGGGGGTAGCAGCATTGTTGACAATGATGGTGGTGCAAAATCGGCATAAGTTGGGTCATATTGACAAGAAGAGAGTCCGTTGTTATGCTATTGCGCTTGCACAATGCATGTCATTGAATTTGGCATTGAGATATGTTGATAATATTGTAACGCCCCGTCCTAATCCATATGGACGAATATATTACATTTGGTTACATCGCGAGGTACTTGACCTCTATATGATACATTTTACAAACATTGCATTCGTTTTTAAAAGACAAACTTTCATTACATCGAAAGTTGACGGCATGCATACCCTTTCATAATATATCCAACTATTATTGACTTAGTAATACTCTTGATGAACTCAATGACTCGAATGCAACGTCTTTTGAAATTTGTCATGAATGAATCCAAGTAATATCTATAGAATGAGCAAATGGACAGCGGAAGATTTCTTTCATACCTGAGAATAAACATGCTTTCAAGTGTCAACCAAAAGGTTGGCGAGTTCATAGGTTTATCATAAACAATAAAATTCATTATTTTGATAGACCACAAGATTTTAAATACAGTACACCTATCTCGTGTACGAAACCACTTTTCATAATACTTAGCAGAGTAGGTTCGTATCCTTTTCTCCCCCGTAGGTTGCCTCGCAATTTTTAATAACCATACACATATCTCGTGCACAAAACTAATACACATAACCTGTGTATAAAAATCATTCTCTCGATACATAACATTCACTTTGCTTTCATAGCTTGGCTTGGTAACCGACCTTAACATATAATGCGCATCAATAATATCCCCAAAACAGAACATCTTGTCTGTATAATATATAAACTTCGAAGTACTAAACACCACGCTCACTAGCTCTTCCGTCTAGTGAACATTCTGGGGGGGGGGGGTGTTAAACCCGGTAGCTACCTTTAGGATTCGCATGAATTAGGGCCATACCCGATTCTAATTCTTAGGTTACCAAGCAATAATAATCAAGGGGAAAATATTCATAACAATTAGTGGCAATTATCACGTTCAACTAATTCAATCATAATTCGCAGAACTTCTGTCTGCATAATAATTCATTCGAGGAATGTTTTACTTGTGTCATATCGCGTCAAACATTTATAAAAGCATTTCATGTATTCTCAGTTCAAAATATATTTTAAAAGCATTTAATAATCAGTTGTAAAAACAGCGCATGTATTCTTAGTCCCAAAAATATAAAGAGTAAAAGGGAGCAAATGAACTCACGATACGATATTTTGTAGTAAAAATATGCATACGGCGATACTGAACAATGCAGGGTTGGCCTTGGATTCACGAACCTATATCATTTGTATATATATATATATATATATATATATATATATATATATATATATATATATATATATATATATATATATATATTAAAACATGTAATCGTAACTGAACAAATTTATTCATTATATCTTAATTTATATATTATATATTTAATTTGTGTATATATATTCAAAATGATTAATAATTATATAGTTATATTAATATATCCATATTTATATACATTATTGTTTAGTGTTATATTTAAAAATCATTAGTTTGTTGTATGTACGTATTTAAATAAATAATTTTAATAAGTTTGATATATATGGTTATGTGAAATATTAATATAATTATAGTATATGTAATAAGTATATTTCATGTACAAAATATTTATTTGTCTAAAATGATAGTTTTGATAATAATAATAATCTACTAGTAATAATAATAATATCTTTATTAATAATAATACTAATAATGATACTGTTAATACAGGTTCTTATAATAATAATAGAAATCTTATTAATAATGATAATATTAATAATCATGTTACTTAATAATAATACTTTTATCGATAATAATATTAGTAATAATATTAATAATAATCACAATTATAATTGTAACTAGGGTTATGATAATAATAATAATAAATGGTAACTAATACTTATTTCAGTAATAATAATGGTAATAAGTAATATTAATGAAAATAATAATGTCAATTCTAATATTAATGTTAGTAATAATAATAACAATACTTTTATCAATCATTTTGTTACTAACGATAATAATTTTAGTAGTATTAATAACAACACTTACATTACTTTTAATAATAACAATGATTTTAAAATTTTTATAATGATAATAATAATATTCCTAATATCAATAACTTTAATAATAATAATAATAATAATAATAATAATACTTGTTCAAATTCTTGTTTTGATATTAATAATAGTTAATATAATATTAAGATTTACAATAACAATAATAATAATACTAATGGTTACAAAAGTGATACTAATACTGATAATGATATCTTGTATTATTTTCATAATAATAATAATAATAATAATAATAATAATAATAATAATAATAATAATAATAATAATAATAATAATAATAATAACCCTAATCATGATAATAATACTAATACAACTATTAGGGATAATAATAATAATTTTCATACTTGTAGTTATAATCATAATACATGAAAATTTTATCATAATACTTATTTTATTAATACTAATATTAATAACTAATATTCATAATACCTAATGTAACGACCCGGATTTTTCTGATAATATATAGAAGATTAATATTTACATAATTAATGTCTCCAACATGTTAAGCAATCAAACTCATTAAGATTTGGTTATTTGAAATGAATTTTATACAAATGTTTGGCCACCCAGTTTGTCTGACGATTCACGAACGTCATAATTCGAAATAATTATATAATGATGTATATATGGATATATATATACTTATGATTTGATAAAATGATATTTAAATATCTCATTACATATAATAACAATTGGTTATATACATAAAATGAGATTACTAACTTAAAGATTTCAAGACTATCTACATATATATAACGATTATCGTTATAACAACGTCTTACTAAATACGTATGTATCATATTAAGATAGTGTTACACTATATTTAAAATGATAATTATATATATCATTAAGTATGTTAACAATGAACTACATATGTAAAACAAGACTACTAACTTAAGAATTTCGAAACGAGACATATATGTAACGATTATCGTTGTAACGACATTTTAATGTATATATATCATATTAAGATATATTCATACATCATAATATCATGATAATGTAATAATTTAGCATCTCATTAGATATAATAAACAATGGGTTAACAACATTAAATGAGATCGTTAGTTTAAAGCTTTCAAAACAACACTTACATGTAACGACTAACGGTGACTTAACGATTCAGTTAAAATGTATATACATGTAGTATTTTTAAGATGTATTCATAAACTTTTGAAAGACTTCATGACACATATCAAAGTACTTCTACTTAATAAAAATGCTTACAATTACATTCTCGTTAATTTTCATCAACAATTTTACTCGTATGCACCCGTATTCGTACTCGTACAATACACAGCTTCTAGATGTATATACTATTGGTATATACACTCAATCATCAGCTCCTTAGCATCCCATGTGAGTCATTAAACATATGAGAACCATCATTTGGCAACTAGCATGAATGATTACACAAAATTACAAAAATATTATAAATCATTCATGAATTATTTACATGAAAACAAAATACACATCCTTTATATCTAATCCATATACCAACGACCAAAAACACCTACAAATACTTTCATTCTTCAATTTTCTTCATCTAATTGATCTCTCTCAAGTTCTATCATCATGTTCTAAGTGTTCTTCACAAATTCTACAAGTTCTAGTTTCATAAATATCAAGATAACCTTCTAAGTGTACAAGTTTACTTCCAATCTTTCAATCCAACTCCACAACTCTTTAGAATTCATAATCCTACTTTCATATCAGTAGCTTCTCATCTAATAATCAAGAATTCCAAGCCATCAAGGGTATCTTTGAACTCAAGATATTCTCCTTATTTCTCTAGCAACTTTATTCATTTGATTTGAGGTTCGTGAATTTGTCAAAGGCCAAGTCTTATTACCATCTATTCGGAAATCATCACAAGTGAGTTATAGTCCCATATTTACTATCTAAATTATTTTGGTATGAGAATACATGCAAATTTATAAATGTTTTACAAAATAAGCACAAGTTCATGAAACTACATTCTACGGTTGTTTTGTTATACCGGATATCTGTACTTATTATTATTATGCTTGGTAACCTAAGAATTAGTGAAAAACACTAATTGACGCGAACCCTAAAGGTAGACTACGGGCACCAACACCCCCCATTTTTGAATAGTGGAAATGCTTTAGTAATTCGAAGGGTTCATGTCATACATTTGAATAGTGGAATGTATGATGCTAGATATCTTAAGCGCTCCATGTTAAGGTCGGTTACCAGGCGACTCATCGTATGAATGATTTTTGCAGTCGTAATGATCCTGCGCATTTAATTAAATGAAATCTTGTGGCTTATTAAATATTATGATTATTATATAGAAATTAAACCTATGACTCACCAATACTTTTGTTGACATTTTAAGCATGTTTATTCTCAGGTGAATATTAAAAATGCTTCCGCTGTCGTATGCCAACCCAAGGTCAAGATTTGGACTCGGCATAATTGTTCATATTGTTTAAACTTGCATTCGGAGTGTTTGTTGTAATATATTTGATCATATTGTAATGGGTTGCGTAAAAACTTATTTATTTGAGGAGATTGTCTTTGATAGATAATCTAAATTATGTCATTAAGACCTTTATTCAATAATAAAGGTTATGGTTATTTTTAAAAATGAATACAAGATTTGAAAAACGTCTCATATAGAGGTCAAAACCTCGCAAAGGAACCAATTAATATGAAACGTTTATAATTAATATGAACGGGGCATTTCAGTTGGTATCCGAGCGTTGGTCTTAGAGAACCAGAAATTTTTCATTAGTGTGTCTAACGGATTTTTTTATGCATCAGTGAGTCTGGACTTCGACTGTATTTGTTTTAAAAATGATTGCTTAACATAATTGTTGGAAACATAAGATTATTAATATGTAAATATTATAAGATATATTATTCCCTTAACGTGCCTGCTATTATGTGATAGATAACTTCATCCGATCATATAAGCATCTCTAGTGATTCAGATTTCATTTACTTATCAAGTGATTCGGAGACTGAGTCAAAGCATACGACTTATGAACCAACGAAAAAGTTAACTTTTAGTACTACCATTAAAGAGGAAAATTGTTGGGAAAATTGGGAAGATTCACAATTGCCAGAAGAGGTTCCAGAAGAGGATCCGGAAGAAGATCCAGAGGAGGAACCCGAAGAAGAGGATCCTGAAGAAGTTGTGGAAATTACCGAACCACAACGTGATTTGGAAAAATCTTTGGATGTTATACCCGATCCCAAACCCGATGAACCTATTATGACCCAAAATGTTTGTGATCATCCACCTGAACCATCTAAGAAACTAGTTTATAAAATGACCGCTCGTATAACGACTGGTGGTTTTGTTCTCAAACAATTAGCCGAAAGAACCAATTAGGAGGAATTGGAAAAAGAACTATCCAAACGAAAATCCAAACGTTTGGCCGAGAAAGAAACAACATCAACATCTAAGAAATCTCGCCGTTCTTGAACCATCGACAGCTATCCTGTATTCCATGCATTGTGAAATATGTAGTATATTGTATGTTTAAGTTTGTTTGAAAGTTTGCGATGTAATTTTCCTTATGATTGTATAATAATAAGAATAAGCATGGAAGGTTTATTATTATTATTACAACTTATTATTACGTAGTAACGTAATAACTTACCATAGTTTCTCATATTAGAATTTTAGTAGTTAATTTGTGTGTTAGCTGCTAAGTATGAACATTATTACAGTTATAAAACACTAATATGAAGAAAAGGCTTTTATAATAATAAGTTCATATTAAGCTACAAAATACTTTTTGGCTACTTCTAAAAATTCTATATGATTAACTCATTCGGCTAGTTTTGAAGGAAATGGCTCCTCCAGCTACTAGACAATAACAATTGAACACAGAAGAACTTCAAGCTTTCGTTGCAAATATGGCTGCAGTGGTGAATGCAATGAACAACAATAACCAATCGGGTTCCAGCAGTGGAAGAAACAATGGCAACCGGGTAGGATGTTCCTACAAAGCTTTTATGGCCGGCAAACCCAATGAGTTTGAAGGAACCAAAGGACCCGTTAGACTAAAGTGGTGGACAGAGAAGGTTGAAGCCGTGATCGCAATCAGCAACTGCGCAGAAGAGGATAAAGTTAAGTATGCCACACATACTTTCAGGGATACTGCTTTAACATGGTGGAATACCTACATGGATTACGTAGGAAAGAATACCGACTACGCACTTCCATGGTCCACTTTCAAGCACATGATGAAGGAAGAGTACCGTCCCAGAACCTAAATCAACAAGCTTAAAGCACTGACAACCCAAGGGTTAGACGTCACTACCTACGAGCGACGTTTCAATGAACTGGCATTAATGTGTCCTGGAGTCTTCGAGGACGAGGAAGCTAAAATCGAAGCATTCATAAAAAGGTTGCCGGAACGAATCCAAGAGCATGTAGGTGCTAACGACCTTGCAACAATGCAGAAAGCGAGCCGTATAGCCCTCAAATTGATAGGCCAAATTATAGGAAGGATAAAGAAAGAGGTGGCCGAGGAGGCCATAATGAAACAGGGAAAGAGAAAATGAGAGGAAAGCAGTGATCAGGGTCACCAGTACAACAACAACAATCAGTGCAACAACAACAACAACAATCAAAACAACAACCACAACAACAATCGTAACCACCCCAACAACAACAATAATCGCAACAACAACCGCAACAATAACCAAAACAACCATCTCAATAACAATTACAACAACAACCGCAACCAAAACTACAACAACAACAACCCCAATCCCAATAATAACAACAACAAACGTCTCAACAATAATAACCCTAACAACAACAACAACGACGACAACAAAAGGTAAAGAACTATATACCCAAGGTGTGATACGTTTCATCTGGAATGGTTTTGTAGAGAGTTATGTACCAGGTGCAATAGGAATGGCCATATTGCGGCAAAGTGTGAAGTCTACGGACCGAATAGAAACAGAGGAGCAAATAATGCCGGAACAAATAATAACGGCATTGTTTGCTATGGATGTGGAAAATTGGGCCATACCATAAACCAGTGCCGGAATGGAAATAGGCAAGGCCATGGGAGAGCCTTCAACATTAATGGGGAAAAAGCACAGGAAGACCCGGAGCTTGTTACGGGTACGTTTCTTATCAACAATACATCTGCTTATGTTTTATTTGATTCGGGTGCTGATAGAAGTTATATGAGTAGAGAATTTTGTGCTAAATTAAATTGCCCGTTAACACCTTTGGATAAAAAGTGTATAGTTGAAGTAGCAAATGGTAAACTAATTAAGGTTGATAAAATTTTCCGAAATCGAAAAATTAGTTTAGTTAGCGAAACGTTTGCAATTGATTTAATACCGGTGGAATTGGGAAGCTTCGACGTAATTATTGGAATGGACTGGATGTCCAGGGTGAAAGCCGAAGTTGTTTGTCATGAGAAGGCGATTCGCATTCCGAGAGAAGACGGGTTACCCTTAATGGTGTACGGAGAAAAGGGTAATGCCAAATTAAATCTTATCAGTAGTTTGAAGGCGCGTAAACTAATAAGAAAATGTTGCTATGCTGTACTAGCACACGTCGAGAAGGTTGAAAAAGAAGAAAAGAAAATCGATGACGTTCCCGTTACAAGAGAATTTCCTGAGGTGTTTCCGGATGAATTACCGGGACTACCTCCACACCGATCCATTGAATTCCAAATAGATCTTGTACCAGGAGCCGCACCAATAGCTCTTGCTCCATATAGACTTGCGCCCACCGAAATGAAAGAATTACAAAGTCAGCTACAATAATTATTAGAACATGGTTTTATCCGACCGAGTACGTCACCATGGGGAGCTCCAATTTTGTTCGTTAGAAAGAAAGATGGGTATTTTTGCATGTGTATCGATTACCGCGAGCTGAACAAAGTAACCATCAAAAACCGATACCCTTTACCCCGAATTGACGACCTATTCGATCAACTCCAAGGTTCGAACGTATACTCCAAAATTGACCTAAGGTCGGGTTATCATCAACTGAGGGCTAAAGAAGCCGATATGCTAAAAATAGCCTTCAGAACTCGTTATAGCCACTACGAATTCATGGTTATGCCATTCGGTTCAACCAATGTACCCGCAGTTTTCATGGACCTCATGCACCGAGTATGTAGTCCATATTTGTTATTGTCTTTATTGATGACATCCTTATCTATTCGAAGAATAACCAAGAACACGAACAACACTTGAGACTTGTGTTAGAGTTGTTAAGAAAAGAACAACTTTATGCTAAGTTCTCTAAATGTGCTTTTTGGTTAAATGAAGTACAATTTCTTGGTCACGTAGTCAGTAGTAATGGAATCAAAGTTGATCTCGCCAAGATCGAAGCCATCAAAAATTGGGAAACCCCGAAAACTCCAACGCAAATACGTTAATTTTTGGGTTTAGTCGGTTACTATAGGAGATTTATTCAAGATTTCTCCCGAGTAGTCAAACCTTTAACTGCATTGACACATAAGGGGAAGAAGTATGAATTGACTTCCGAACAAGAGGGTGCCTTCCAATTGCTGAAAAAGAAGTTGACTACGGCACCTATTTTATCGTTACCTGACGGAATGGAAGATTTTGTAATCTACTGCGATGCATCAAGAATGGGTTTTGGGTGTGTTCTTATGCAACGGAAGAAGGTGATTGCATATGCTTCTCGACAACTCAAAATTCATGAACAAAACTACACCACACACGATCTGGAATTAGGTGCCGTTGTTTTTGCATTAAAGATGTGGAGACATTATCTATATGGGGTCAAGTTTATCGTATACACTGACCACAAAAGTCTCCAACATATTTTAAATCAAAAGCAACTAAATATGAGGCAGCGTAGGTAGGTTGAGCTGCTAAATGATTATGATTGTGAAATCCGTTACCACCCTGGGAAAGCAAATGTGGTAGCCGATGCCTTGAGTTGAAAGGAAAGAGAACCTATTCGAGTAAAAGCTATGAACATGATTATTCATACTAATCTTACTACTCGAATAAAAGAGGCACAACAGGAGGTTTTGAAGGAAGGAATTTTTGGAAGGGAAATACCCAAAGGATTAGAAAAACAGCTTAATATTCGGGAAGACAAAATCAGGTATTTAGCTAAAAGATTTTGGGTACCAAAGAATGAGGATTTGAGGAAAGTGGTACTAGATGAAGCACATAAAACCAGATATTCAATACATCCTGGAGCGGGGAAAATGTACCAAGACCTCAAGAGAAACTTTTGGTGGCCAGGAAAGAAGGCCGATATAGCCACATATGTAGGAGCATATTTGACTTGTTCTAAAGTCAAAGCTGAGCATCAGAAACCATCGGGTCTACTCCAATAACCTGAAATCCTAGAATGGAAATGGGAAAATATTACCATGGATTTCATTGCTAAGTTACCGAGAACCGCAGGTGGTTATGATATGATTTAGGTAATAGTCGATCGTCTTACTAAGTCAGCACACTTTCTACCAATAAAAGAAGAGGATGATATAGAGAAATTAGCATGATTATACCTGAAATAAGTTGTTTCTAGACATGGTATACCAATCTCTATTATCTCTGATCGTGATAGCAGATTTACTTCTAGATTCTGGCAGGCATTACACGAAGCGTTGGGAACTCGTCTAGATTTAAGTACTACCTATCATCCACAAACTGATGGGCAGAGTGAAAGGACGATTCAGACACTCGAAGACATGCTACGAGCACGTGTTATTGATTTTGGAAGCAGTTGGGATCGACATCTACCGTTAGCTGAGTTTTCCTACAACAACAGCTATCATTCTAGTATTTAGGCGGCACCATTCGAGGCACTTTATGGTAGGAAGTGCAGGTCTCCGATTTGTTGAAGTGATGTGGGGGATAAATAGATTACAGGTCCAGAAATTATCCAAGAAACGACCGATAAAATCATTCAGATTCAGCAACGATTGAAAACAGCCCGGAGTCGACAAAAGAGCTATGCGGATGTTAGAAGAAAACCTTTAGAGTTTGAGGAAGGTGATATGGTTATGCTTAAGGTATCACCTTGAAAAGGTGTTATTCGTTTTGGAAAGTGGGGAAAATTGAGCCCAAGATACATTGGGCCATTCAAGATTGAAAAACGCATTGGGCCGGTGGCCTATCGACTTGAGCTACCTCTACAATTAGAAAAGATTCACAACACCTTTCATGTTTCAAACCTGAAGAAATGCCTAGCTACTGAAGATCTCATTATTCCTTTAGACGAGATTAAAATTGACGAGAAACTAAATTTCGTCGAAGAACCCGTCGAAATTATGGATCGTGAGGTCAAACAACTCAAACAAAGTAAGATACCAATCGTTAAGGTTCGATGGAATGCTCGTAGAGGACCTGAATTTACTTAGGAACGAGAAGACCAAATGAAGCTAAAGTACCCACATTTGTTTCCCGATATCGCACGTTAACTAGGTACTATTCTAAATTTCAGGACGAAATTTAATTTAACGGGTGTGTAATGTAACGACCCGGATTTTTCCGATAATATATAGAAGATTAATATTTACATAATTAATGTTTCCAACATGTTAAGCAATCAAATTCATTAAGATTTGGTTATTTGAAATGAATTTTATACAAATGTTTGGCCACCTAGTTTGTCTGACGATTCACGAACGTCATAATTCGAAATAATTATATAATGATGTATATATGGATATATATATACTTATGATTTGATAAAATAATATTTAAGTATCTCATTACATATAATAACAATTGGTTATATACATAAAATGAGATTACTAACTTAAAGATTTCAAGACTATATACATATATATAACGATTATCGTTATAACAACGTCTTACTAAATATGTATGTATCATATTAAGATATTGTTACACTATATTTAAAATGATAAAATGATAATTATATATATCATTAAGTATGTTAACATTGAACTACATATGTAAAACAAGACTACTAACTTAAGAATTTCGAAACGAGACATATATTTAACGATTATCGTTGTAACGACATTTTAATGTATATATATCATATTAAGATATATTCTTACATCATAATATCATGATAATGTAATAATTTAACATCTCATTAGATATAATAAACAATGGGTTAACAACATTAAATGAGATCGTTAGTTTAAAGCTTTCAAAACAACACTTACATGTAACGACTAACGGTGACTTAACGATTCAGTTAAAATGTATATACATGTAGTATTTTTAAGATGTATTCATAAAATTTTGAAAGACTTCATGACACATATCAAAGTACTTCTACTTAACAAAAATGCTTACAATTACATTCTCGTTCATTTTCATCAACAATTTTACTCGTATGCACCCGTATTCGTACTTGTAAAATACACAGCTTCTAGATGTATATACTATTGGTATATACACTCAATCATCAGCTCCTTAGCAGCCCATGTGAGTCATTAAAATGTGGGAACCATCATTTGGCAACTAGCATGAATGATTACACAAAATTACAAAAATATTATAAATCATTCATGAATTATTTACATGAAAACAAAATTACACATCCTTTATATCTAATCCATATACCAACGACCAAAAACACCTACAAACACTTTCATTCTTCAATTTTTTTCATCTAATTGATCTCTCTCAAGTTCTATCATCGTGTTCTAAGTGTTCTTCATAAATTCTACAAGTTCTAGTTTCATAAATATCAAGATAACCTTCTAAGTGTACAAGTTTACTTCCAATCTTTCAATCCAACTCCACAACTCTTTAGAATTCATAATCCTACTTTCATATCAGTAGCTTCTCATCTAATAATCAAGAATTCTAAGCCATCAAGGGTATCTTTGAACTCAAGATATTCTCCTTATTTCTCCAGCAACTTTATTCATTTGATTTGAGGTTCGTGAATTTGTCAAAGGCCAAGTCTTATTACCATCTATTCGGAAATCATCACAAGTGAGTTATAGTCCCATTTTTACTATCTAAATTATTTTGGGATGAGAATACATGTAAATTTATAAATGTCTTACAAAATAAGCACAAGTTCATGAAACTACATTCTACGGTTGTTTTGTTATACCGGATATCTGTACTAATTGTTATTATGCTTGGTAACCTAAGAATTAGTGAAAAACACTAATTGACGCGAACCCTAAAGGTAGATCTACGGGCACCAACACCCCCCATTTTCGAATAGTGGAAATGCTTTAGTAATTCGAAGGGTTCATGTCATACATTTGAATAGTGGAATGTATGATGCCAGATATCTTAAACGCTCTATGTTAAGGTCGATTACCAGGCGACTCATCGTATGAATGATTTTTACAGTCGTAATGATCCTGCACATTTAATTAAATGAAATCTCGTGGCTTATTAAATATTATGATTATTATATAGAAATTAAACCTATGACTCACCAATATTTTTGTTGACGTTTTAAGCATGTTTATTCTCAGGTAAATATTAAAAATGCTTCCGCTGTCGTATGCCAACCCAAGGTCAAGATTTGGAGTCAGCATAATTGTTTATATTGTTTAAACTTGCATTCGGAGTGTTTATTGTAATATATTTGATCATATTGTAATGGGTTGCGTAAAAACTTATTTATTTGAGGAGATTGTCTTTGATAGACAATCTAAATTATGTCATTAAAACCTTTATTCAATAATAAAGGTTATGGTTGTTTTTAAAAATGAATGCAAGATTTGAAAAATGTCTCATATAGAGGTCAAAACCTCGCAAAGAAACCAATTTATATGAAACGTTTATAATTAATATGAACGGGGCATTTCACCTAATAATAATAATAATTCTAATAAATAACAATAATGATAAGTGTAATACTAACAATAATAATAATAATCATAATCATAATAACAATAATAATAATGATAATATTAATAGAAAAAAATAAGAGTGTATACCCTTGAAGAGTTTTCTAAAAAGAATTGTCCCATTCGAGACTCGAACCTGTGACCTCTCGTTAACCGACCCAACACCCAAACCATCCAAGCTACACTGTCTTTCTATTATTATATGACCCAGAAATAATTATAACCCGTATTCTAATACTTCATCTTCTCCAAATTATTAAATAACCAAATCAAGGATCGATATCACAACATCAAAACCGTAAAAAAAATATGTTTTGAATTTGCAGCGAAATAGAAGTAATCAGATGTGGGGGCTTGTTTTAAACAGAAAAGAACAAAAAAAATAAATAACGATCAGCAGCAGGAGGCTGAATACGAGAAAAAAAAAACAATAAACTCAAAATCGATTTCAATTTTTAAACAGTTTTTAGACAAAGTTTTCAACATCAATTATACTCTAAACTTCCCTTAGAAACTCTCTGAATCCTTATTTGATCCTAAAACATTAACTTGAATTCGAATTTCGCGTTGAACAATTTCTTTGACTTTTGTGTAAAATAACTTTGACTGTAAAATTCGAATCTAATATATAAAATTGGTGTTTCAAACTTTGCAGATAGTTTAGATACAAGATTCCCAACATATCTGCATTTTTACATTTTGAATAAATAAATGAATTGGAGCTTTGGCTAAAAAGTTTTCGTGTACAGGGGTGTTCATATTGTTTTTAAACTGTTCTGGGTTTTCTCCTCATTCACAGACGTGAATACCTAATGTATATATGATAATATTATTTGTAATTGAATCACTGAACATCAGTAGGATTTGTTTTAACATTTGTATCGTAGTGGTGATTGGAATCTACTTTGATTCGAGCAGACAGGAAGGACGAAGGGATGAATAAAAAAAATAAAAGCTGATTAAGATACCTAGCAGATTTTGATTTGTAGTACATCTGATTTGTACTGATATCAATTTAAAACAGGAAACAAATCTATAGTTTGATTAATACATGTAACTAAATCTTATTTATTTTGTAATTTTATAAAATTTATATTAATAAGTATATTAATATTAGTAATTCTATTAATATAAATGATAATAATCGTAGTAATTGTTAATAATAATGTTAATAATGATATCTAATAATAATATTTATAAATATAATCATAATAATAATAATAATAATAATAATAATACTAATAAAAATAATGAAGATGATAAAAAAATAATAACAATAGTAATAATTATAGTTTTAGTCATTCTTAATAATATTCATATTTAACATCTTTAATTTAATAATTATAAACTTTTTATTATAACTATAACATAACAATAATAATATTAATAATATTAATATTAATATTAATATTAATATTAATATTAATAATATAATATTTATATTTTAACTTGTAATTAAATATATTAATATTACAATTTACTAATTACGTAATATTTAATAACTATATATTATATATAATAATAAATATTTAATATGTATCACAATATACATATAATAAAGATTATGTATATAAATCATATATATATATATATATATATATATATATATATATATATATATATATATATATATATATATATATATATATATATATATGGATAACAACATTATTATCTTATATACTATTTTACATATTTAATTTTAGTATTTAATTTATATTTTATTATTTTCAATTATTATTATTATTATTATTATTATTATTATTATTATTATTATTATTATTATATATATACTTACATTTATATTTATAAATAGTGGTTCGTGAATCATCGGGAATAGTCGAGGTTAAATGAATATATGTAAATAGTTCAAAAATTTTGAGACTCAACATTACAGACTTTGCTTATCATGTCGAAATCATATAAAGATTAAGTTTAACTTTGGTCGGAAATCTCCGGGTCGTCACAGTACCTACCCGTTAAAGAAATTTCGTCCCGAAATTTGATTGGGATGGTCATGGCTGACAATAAAAATGTTTTCTTGACGAATATGAGTTGATAAATAGAGTTTTATCATCATTGAGTAATAAAACAATTCTATTATTAGAAGAGCACGAATGAAGCTACCACAAAAGAGTGAAATGAATAAATGCAGATTCGTCTTGTCTGGTGACGTAGTCACGGTTGATTTTCGGAAATCAAGGATTTTGGAGAAAATCTTCGGAATAAGATTTGATTCTTTGGTAATTAAGGAAATTAGGATCCTCTTTGGTTAAATGCGATAATCTGTCTTGATTGTTCTGTCGGATATTTCATTATAAATTCACCCCCTTCGTTTCCTTATTTTCCCAGCTCATACTTTCTAATCTTTCTTTCTCAATTCATACTTTTGTTTTCTCTTCTCGACTTTAAGTAGCAAGTAATGATCCAGAATTCGTAGGTATGGTGTTTCGAACGAACATGGCTAATGTTCTAAGAGAGAGATTGTAATAGCACGATCTTGATTGGTTAAATTACCAGAATTCAAGAGAACAGATAGAAATATCAGATAGATATGTTCTTGATATGTTTAGGGATTGGGTAGAACGTAAGAGTCGTGTAAAATGGTACATGATGACGGTATGGTCTGTGAATCATCATGTTCCATTAGAAACTCAGCATGACTTACTGTAATATAATCAAGTTGATCAAGTGTCATTATATTATACGAACTCATGCTTCAGTTCCCAACATTACTTCAATAACATTCATATTTTTAAATTCGAATTTTTCAGAATTTAGAAATTAAAACAGTTTCCTTTCTGATGTAACACTGATATCGCGAAGAGATAATTGATTTCAGATAAGAATAGTTATGAAAATATCTTCAGAAATATCGAGAATATTTATAATGAAAGATACGATGATATCTTAGAATTTCTAATATCGATGGATGATGAAGAAGATTTGTTCGTAAAGATTTAGAGTCAGGAGTAAGGTATTCATTAATGACTTCAGCGGATACTGAATCATTTGAATTCTTTGAAGGTAGATTTAGTCTTTGTGATTTGTCCACAGCTTCCTTCATGGTTTGCTCAATCTATTTTCCAGTTTCAAATTTTCTGAGCTTTGCCAACAATCTATTCTTTAAACGTTTTACTGTTAAGGCAGTCTTCAGTTTTCACTGCTTCATCAGCTTTTTCAAAACTCAGAAAACTGATTCATAGGCTAGAGTGCCTTTTCAAATTTTCAGAATGGGAGATCATAATTCTAAAATATAAATGTTATATGTATACATATAACTATTGATGTAGAAACGCTGCGAGATTCAAAATACTGATCATACAGTAGTGTAGTTTTTAGTAAGTCCGGTTCGTCCACAGGGAAATAGCCAAGTTTAACGCTATAATTATTTTAACTTATAATTGTAAAAATACAATATATATATATATATATATATATATATATATATATATATATATATATATATATATATATATATATATATATATATATATATATATATATATATATATATAAGTAGTATTATTATTATAAAAGGGGGGTTTTACCGTTTAATGACCGGTTTGTCGATTTTAAAACTTTAAACGCAATTAAAACCTAATGCAAAATATTAAAAGTAAAAAGAACTTACTTTAAAGCTGAAAGTAAATAACGATAATTAAAGTGCGATAAATAAAAGTGCAATAAATAAAATGACAGTAAATAAAAGTGCGATGAAATATGAAATAAAGGGATTATGCTTATTTAAACTTCCGTAATCATGATGTTTGGCGTGTTGATTTTAGTTTATTACCATGGGTTAATTGTCCTTTGTCCTGGATTATTCGATATGTCCATCTGGTTTTTGTCCATAATAGTCCATCAGTCATAAATATAAAGTGCGAGTGTCCTCGTCAAATTATCCTTATACCCGAAGTCAAATATTCCAACTAATTGGGGACTTAAACTGTAATAAGGTTTTAATAATTTATTATCAATTACACCAAGTGTCCTTGCATGTAATCCATCCCTATTTTAATGAGTCCATTAACTATTAATCCATTCCCGTGTCCAGTTAAATGAACGATTATTAGTACTCATAAATATCCCGCCCACCGTGTCCGATCGAGTGTATGTGGTTATTTATAATTACGTCCAATTGTAATTTTTATATTAAATTAACGAACTATCATTCAATTAAACAAATATAAAGATCATTAATAGCCCATAGTCTAATTTCCAGAAGTGTCGGTCTTTTATCCAAACCCCAATTATGGTACAAAGCCCAATTACCCCATCTTTAATATTTAGCCCAACATCACGATTACTTCGATTTAAATAAGCATAATAATAACTTAGCTACGAGACATTAATTTAACAACAAAATTAAACATAACTTGAAGTGGGTGTTTTAGCGTAGTGGTACACGGACAGAGTTTCAACTTACAAAACCTTAAAACAGTC
The DNA here is from genome assembly GCF_046630445.1 of Rutidosis leptorrhynchoides. NCBI lineage: Eukaryota > Viridiplantae > Streptophyta > Magnoliopsida > Asterales > Asteraceae > Rutidosis > Rutidosis leptorrhynchoides. Next base: position 299,597,791 of record NC_092338.1, on the reverse strand, counting down.
GACTAACCTAACCTTATTATTATCACTAACTTAAAATTAAAATTACAAATTGAGATTAATATTTGGAGTGATATTTGATACATATATGTTGAGAGATAGAGTAAGGAAAAGAAAAAGATTTGTAAAGTGTAATAATTTCGGCCAGAAAACGTTCCATTTATAGAATGTCTGCTGCTACAGGACACCATGCGATCACATGGTTTTTGGCCTTCCTGGCCATGCGATCGCATGGCCTACTTTTCCAGGTCACATGTCTTTGTTTTCTTCTTTGTCGACGTTATTTAATATAATATATAATATATACATAATTTATATAATTATTTAAATATTATATTTTATTCTTGTGCATAGTAGACTTGTAATTTTTGGTCCGTTGAGTCGGGCGTTGATAGTTGGCTCAGGTCTCGGTTCCGGATTTTCTAACGTCCTTTCTTACTATTTAATATCTTGTACTTTGGGTTTTGCTTCTCGTACTCTTGTAACTTTTAGACGTTTCTCATCAATAATTTGAACCATTTGAATTGTACTTTATACTTTTTAGCTTTTTGGACCTTTGCGTTTTCAATTGGTCGAATCAGTCTTTTGTCTTCACCTTTTATTATTTAAACGAATATCACTTGTAAATAGAACAATTGCAACTAAAAGCTTGTCTTTCTTGAAGGATAATGCTATGAAATATATGTTTGTTTTTAGCATTATCAAATATTCTCACACTTGAGCGTTGCTTGTCCTCAAGCAATATAGTCTTGAAATAAAAACATACTAGAATCACTTCTTTATTCTTCACACTTTGTACATCAGTGATTTAGATATGGCGGTATGAACAATGGTAGAAACATTGTGATTTACAGTCCCACATGACTATAAAAATTTAGATCCTTAAGGAAATTGGATCTTTATGAAAACATTTGATCTTTTGAAAATTCAAGCTAGATTTTACCCTAGACAAGTTTTCCGGAATAACCCTTCACCGTTGTTCACAAATAGTTTTTGTGGGTTTTGTGGGTTTCAGATTTGAAAATTTTAGCTCAAAATTTATGGTTTTGTGTCACCTACTTGCTAACCTTGTATTAGGAAAGCAACACGTCCAGTTTAATTGTTCTGTATATTACCTTTTGGTAAACTACCGTCCAGTTGTAAAGGAAAGCGATGAACAAGAAACTGTTAAGGCAATGTCTAATGATATGCTTTTGTTTATGGTCATTAACGTGTCGGATGCAATTACTATCCTTTGTAGGAGCAATAGTAAAGATCACCCTATAATTTTTTTCGGTCTGGCACAAGGTCCTGTCTTCGACCATGCTATGCAACCACCATTCTTACGGTTGACACCCGATTTGGTTCAGGTGACCTAATGAATTCCAGGTGAATTCCTAGGATTTTACGTTCAATGGTAATGAACGCATTGAAAATGGGTTTTCAGAAAATAAATCGGTTTGTAATTTTGATCAAAATATTTTCTCGTTCAAGCTCGAGTTTAGATATCATCGAATTCCATGAGTTTGTAATTCTCAATCTTTAAGGTCAATCTCAAGGATTGAGTAATATCAGGCTTAAAAGCTGATTTTTGTTCTTTTAAGGAGATTATCCTTTTCTGGGGGTCTGATTCATTAGTCTTATCAAGCTAATTTGCACGGCGCCCTTCCCATTTTACAAGACAGATCCTCTCAATCTTTTCTGGTTAGGATAAGTCTGACCACTTGGCGACCCTGTTTGATGCTGAGGTCCGTGGATTTCCTGCTGATTTTAGTGATGACTTTTCTAGATTTTTCGTCAACCTACAGCTGGTCTGGACGACAACTTCATGACCTAAATCAAGAAGTGCGTGTCTTTTTCGGAAGACTTTACTTCCTTTTAATGATGGAATTGATTCATCGTGTATATCCATCTTTTCTTTCAAATATATTATACTAAACCGGGTAAAACTTATTAGTATAATCCAAAACAAAAGTACCCGCAATAAGCTTGTACAGATATGTGATATATTTTTTTAAAGAACTTGGTAAATTCTTCCCACACTTAGCTTTTAGTTATATTTTTCTTTGCCTTTTTATTCTCCTCTATTCCATTCTTAAATGAATTCTAACGTTTTGGGTTGTTTCTCAATTTATGTCCTTTTCGAGGTAACAATAATTTCGGTGTTAACACCTAGTTTTATCGTTCATAAATATGTATAAACATGATTTTGAATTCATTTAGTTGAAAATTTTTAAAATTTTTACTAGAATTGGGTAGTCAGTATATAAGACTAGGGCTGTTCTTTATTATCAGAGAGCACTAGATTCTAATACAACTACTGCGTTACTAGTATTTTTAATGGTAACCAAGTGTATAAGTAAAAAAATTTTAAAATCCAAAAGAATTTAACCCCTTCCCACACTTAAGATCTTGCAATGCCCTCATTTGCAAGAAATCAGTACAATTTTTGTTGGAAACTATATATTATTAACATGGAAATATTATGTGATATATTAATCTCTTAACATGTTTGATATTGTGTGATAGATGTCTACCTCTAGCACAAATCCCATTGACTCACCTAATAATAACGAAGAGTTGAATATATATTGGCAAGATTCACAAGTTTCCGAAGAACCGGAAGAAGATGAAACGAAACCGGAAGAAGAGGAACCGGAAGAAGAGGAACCGGAAGAAGAAGAGGTTCCGGAGGGGGAAATTGTAGGAACTACAGAAAACTGGTCAAATAAAAGAAAAACCTCAACCAATGGACCAAAGTTAATAATGGTCAATCGTGTTTCCGCTAAGGAAGCAAAATATTGGGATGATTACCAATTTTTCGATGAATCGGATCTCGATGAGGATTCTGATGATGTTATAGAAATTACCCCGACTCAATTTAAAGAAGCAAAAGAAAATAATAAGGGGAAAGGCATCAAAATAGAGAAATCTGATTTCGACCCTGATGAACTTTATATGTACCGTCAACACCCGTATTTTCTATATCGTGACAATAACCCGGGAACCTCTAAACCACCAGGTTTTTCTAAACCAATGTGGAAAACGACGACTCGTATTAGAGGAACATCATATATCCCTAGAAAATTAGGAAAAAGGACCAAGTCTGAAGAAGAAGAAACCAGTGATTCCGATTAGAGGGGTGTGAGCATGTTGTGTAATAAATGTATTGTAGTGTGCTTGTACTTTTATGTTCTATGTAAAAATTGCTTGTATTATTTGATAATTACCTTTTACGAATCTAATCCTCGTCTATTTTACAGTATCAATACACAATGGACGTTAAGGATAGACAACCAAAAATATTAGAAGACCTACCCGAGGACATGATTGATGAGATCTTGTCTAAAGTCGGTCAGAATTCGTCGGCACAATTGTTTACGACGAAATTAGTTTGTAGAACATTTGATGAAAGTTCCAATCATGCCTTAGTTTATAAAAGGCTATCCTTTGAAAGATGGGGTATATCACATTGGGAAGACCGTAAGTTACGCCGTGTTTTCTTTAATTTACTAAATGCGGGAAACCCAAGTGCAATTTTACGCTACGGGTTAAGAACTTATTTTGACTCAACATATCCCAACATAGGACTTCATGAGTTAGAAAGAGCTGCTAACATGCAACATAAAGAAGCATGTAATGCTTACGGGTTAGTGATGTTCACTTCTCACCAAAGTGAGAAAAAGAACATCGGATTACAACTGTTAAATTAAACATTCCCACAAGTGAGGGACTCAGTAGTTGGGGTGAGAAACAAGGTTTCTAGATTGTTACGGGACTGTTGGACATTACGTAACCCTCGTACCTTTGACGACGTTACAACACGCTATCTTATCAATGGCCATAACGGTTATGTTCCACAAGACCAAGGATGGGAAGTAGTCCTAGTAAAACCAGAATGCATGACTTGTTTCTGGACGTATGAATTACGTGTCTTTATTGCCTTTGCTGAACGACTTGTGTACTAGCTAGAATTATCTTCACAACTATCTTGTATCAAAGTTATTGTGTGCTATATTTCATGATATATGTAAAATAAGCGATATTGTAAGTTTGTAAAATATTGTGTAAAAGTTTGAACGTGGAATATTATTATAATCAGTTTTTCATATAGAATTGTAGTAGTTGAATTGTATATTAGCTACTAAGTATGAACTTAACGGTAGGTACTACCCGAATTAAAACTATAAAACGCTAATATGAAGAAAAAGCTTTTATAAATGAGTTCATATTATGCTACGAAATACTATTAACTACTCTTAATATTCTGTATGATTAACTTGTTTCATTTGACTATTTTGAAGGAAATGGCACCGACTACTCGACACACCATGAATATGAGTGAAGAGGAATTCCGTACTTTTCTAGCTTCGAACATAGCCGCAGTACAGGCTGCGCTACATACCAACAATAACCTTGGATCTAGCAGTACAGGAAATCGTGTAGGATGCACCTACAAAGAATTCACTGCCTGCAAACCTTTAGAATTTGATGGAACCGAAGGACCGATCGGATTGAAACGGTGGACCGAGAAGGTCGAATCAGTGTTTGCCATAAGTAAGTGTACTGAAGAGGACAAAGTGAAGTACGCTACGCATACCTTTACAGGTACTGTGTTAACATGGTGGAATACCTATCTAGAGCAAGTGGGACAAGTTGATGCTTACGCACTACCGTGGTCAGCATTCAAGCACTTGATGAACGAGAAGTACCGTCCCAGAACTGAGGTCAATAAGCTCAAGACAGAACTTAGAGGGTTACGAACCCAAGGATTTGATATTACCAAGTACGAAAGACGATTCACAGAATTGTGCCTATTGTGTCCGAGAGCGTTCGAAGGTGAGGAAGAGAAGATCGACGCGTTTGTGAAAGGATTACCGGAAAGTATCTAAGAAGATATAAGTTCACACGAGCCCACCTCCATACAACAGTCATGTAGAATGGCTCACAAACTAGTGAACCAGATTGAGAAAAGAATTAAAGAACAGGTGGCTGAAGAGGCCAATGTGAAGCAAGTCAAAAGAAAGTGGGAGGAAAACGGTGATAAGAATCACCAATACAACAACAACATCAATTACAACAATAATCGCAACAACTATCCCAACAATTGCAACATCAATCGCAACTACAACAAACGACCCAACAACAACAACAACAACAACAACAACAACAACAACAACTACAACAACCATCCCAACAACAATAACAACCGCAACAACAACAATAATCAGAAACAACCATGCCAAAGGTGTGAAAAGTATCACCCGGGGTTCTGCACCAAATTTTGCAATAGGTGTAAAAGAAATGGTCATAGCGTGATGAAGTGTGAGGTCTACGGACCAACGTTTAACAGAACGAAAGGAACAAATGGTGTCGGAATGAGTAATGGCAGAGCAAGTAGTGTCGGAGCAACTAATGCCAATGTAATTTGTTATAAATGTGGAAAACCAGGCCACATTATTAGAAATTGCCCAAACCAGGAGAATACGAATGGACAAGGCCGCAGAAGAGTTTTCAATATTAATGCGGCAGAGGTACAGGAAGACCCGGAGCTTGTTACGGGTACGTTTCTTATTGACAATAAATCTGCTTACGTTTTATTTGATTCGGGTGCGGATAGAAGCTATATGAGTAGAGATTTTTGTGCTAAATTAAGTTGTCCATTGATGTTGTTGGATAGTAAATTTTTACTCGAATTAGCAAACGGTAAATTAATTTCAGCAGATAATATATGTCGGAATCGAGAAATTAAACTGGGTAGCGAAACATTTAAGATTGATTTGATACCAGTAGAGTTAGGGAGTTTTGATGTAATAATTGACATGGACTGGCTGAAAGAGGTGAAAGTAGAGATCGTATGTTACAAAAATGCAATTCGCATTGTACAAGAAGAAGGAAAACCCTTAATGGTGTACGGAGAGAAGGGCAACGCGAAGCTACATCTTATTAGTAATTTGAAGGCACAAAAACTAATAAGAAAAGGTTGCTATGCTGTTCTAGCACACGTCGAGAAAGTGCGAACTGAAGAAAAGAGCATCAATGATGTTCCCGTTACAAAAGAATTTCCCGATGTATTTCCGAAAGAATTACCGGGTCTACCTCCACACCGATCTGTTGAATTTCAAATAGATCTTGTACCGGGAGCTGCACCAATAGCTCGTGCTCCATACAGACTCGCACCCAGCGAGATGAAAGAATTGCAAAGCCAACTGCAAGAACTATTAGAACATGGTTTCATTCTACCAAGCACGTCACCATGGGGAGCTCCTGTTTGGTTTGTCAAGAAGAAGGATGGTACATTTATGTTGTGTATCGACTACAGAGAGTTGAACAAACTTACCATCAAGAGCCGTTATCTACTGCCGAGAATCGACGACATGTTTGATCAACTACATGGCTCGTCGGTTTATTCGAAGATCGATTTGCGTTCTGGATATCATCAAATGCGGGTAAAGGAGGATGATATTCCAAAAACTACTTTTAGGACGCGTTATGGTCATTACGAGTTTATGGTTATGCCGTTTGGATTGACTAATGCACCAGCTATATTCATGGACCTTATGAACCGAGTGTGTGGGCCATATCTTGACAAGTTTGCCATTGTTTTCATCGATGACATACTTATTTACTCAAAGAACGATCAAGAGCACAAAGAACATTAGAGAAAAGTGCTAGAAGTATTAAGGAAAGAAAAACTGTACGCTAAGTTTTCAAAGTGTGCATTTTGGTTGGAAGAAGTTCAATTCCTCGGTCACATAGTGAACAAAGAAGGTATTCAGGTGGATCCAGCAAAGATCGAAACCGTTGAAAAGTGGGAAACCCCAAAAACTCCGAAGCATATACACCAATTTTTAGGATTGGCTGGTTACTACAGAAGATTTATCCAAGATTTCTCAACAATAGCAAAACCCTTGACTGCAGTAACGCATAAAGGGAAGAAATTTGAATGGAAGGATTAACAAGAGAACGCGTTTCAGTTATTGAAGAAAAAGCTAACTACGGCACCTATATTGTCATTGCCTAAAGGGAATGATGATTTTGTGATTTATTGTGACGCATCAAAGCAAGGTCTCGGTTGTGTATTAATGCAACGAACGAAGTTGATTGCTTATACGTCTAGACAATTGAAGATTCACGAGTAAAATTATACGACTCACGATTTGGAATTGGGTGCTATTGTTTTTGCATTAAAGACTTGGAGGCATTATTTATATGGGGTCAAAAGTATTATATATACCGACCACAAAAGTCTCCAACATATATTTGATCAGAAACAACTGAACATGAGGCAGCGCAGGTGGATTGAATTGTTGAATTATTACAACTTTGAGATTCGTTATCATCCAGGGAAGGCAAATGTGGTCACCGACGCCTTGAATAGAATGGATAGAGAACCAATACGAGTAAAAGCTATGAATATTATAATTCAAACTAATCTTACTACTCAAATAAAGGAAGCACAACAAGGAGTTTTAAGAGAAGGAAAGTTAAAGGATGAAATACTCAAAGGATCGGAAAAGCATCTTAATATTCGAGAAGACGGGACCCGATATAGGGATGAAAGAATTTGGGTACTAAAATTTGGAGATATGAGAGAAATGGTACTTAGAGAAGCTCATAAAACTAGATACTCAATACATCCTGGAGCGGGTAAGATGTACAAGGATCTCAAGAAATATTTTTGGTGGCATATGAAAGCCGATGTTGCTAAATACGTAGAAGAATGTTTGACGTGTTCTAAGGTCAAAGCTGAGCATCAAAAACCATTTGGTCTACTTCAACAACACGAAATCCCGGAATGGAAATGGGAAAACATTACCATGGATTTCATCACTAAATTGCCAAGGACTGCAAATGGTTTTGATACTATTTGGGTAATAGTTGATCAACTCACCAAATCAGCACACTTCCTGCCAATAAGAGAAGATGACAAGATAGAGAAGTTAGCACGACTGTATTTGAAGGAAGTCATCTCCAGACATGGAATACCAATTTCTATTATCTCTGATAGAGATGGCAGATTTATTTCAAGATTTTAGCAAATGTTACAGCAAGCATTAGTAACTCGTCTAGACATGAGTACTGCTTATCATCCACAAACCGATGGGGAGAGTGAAAGGACGATACAAACATTTGAAGACATGTTGTGGGCATGTGTTATTGATTTTGGACACAGTTGGGATCGACATCTACCATTAGCAGAATTTTCCTACAACAACAGTTACCATTCAAGTATTGAAATGGCGCCGTTTGAAGCACTTTATGGTAGAAAGTGCAGGTCTCCGATTTTTGGAGTGAAGTGGGGGATAGACAGATTACGGGTCCCGAAATAATACAAGAAACTACCGAGAAGATCATCCAAATTCAACAACGGTTGAAAACCGCCCAAAGTCGACAAAAGAGCTACGCTGACATTAAAAGAAAAGATATAGAGTTTGAAATTGGAGAGATGGTCATGCTTAAAGTTTCACCGTGGAAAGGCGTTGTTCGATTTGGTAAAAGAGGGAAATTGAATCCAAGGTACATTGGACCATTCAAGATTATTGATCGTGTCGGACCAGTAGATTACCCACTTGAGTTACCTCAACAACTCGCGGCTGTACATAACACTTTCCACGTCTCGAATTTAAACAAATGTTTTGCTAAAGAAAATATCACTATTCTGTTAGACGAAATCCAAATCAACGAAAAACTTCAATTCATCGAAGAACCCGTCGAAATAATGGATCGTGAGGTTAAAAGACTTAAGTAAAATAGAATACCAATCGTCAAGGTTTGATGGAATGCTCGTAGAGGACCCGAGTTCACCTGGGAGCATGAAGATCAGATGAAGAAGAAATACCCGCATCTATTTCCAGAAGATTCATCAACACCTTAAACAACTTAAAATTTCAGGACGAAATTTATTTAACGGGTAGGTACTGTAGTGACCCGAACTTTTCCATGTTTATATATATTAATTGAGATTGATATTTACATGATTAAATGTTTCCAACATGTTAAGCAATCAAACTTATTAAGACTTGATTAATTGAAATGAGTTTCATATAGACAATTGACCACCCAAGTCGACCGGTGATTCACGAATGTTAAAACTTGTAAAAACGACATGATGATATATATATGGATATATATGGATATATATATATATATATATATATATATATATATATATATATATATATATATATACACATACATATAGTTAACATGATATTATGATAAGTAAGTATCTCACTAAGTATATTAACAATGCGTTATATACATAAAAATGAGATTATTGAGTTAAGAAACACGAAAACGATATATATAACGATTATCGTTATAACAACGTCTTACTAAATTCGTATGAATCATATTAAGATATTGTTACACTATGTTTAACATGATAAAATGATAATTAAGTATATCATTAAGTGTGTTAACAATGAACTACATATGTAAGAACAAGACTACTAACTTAAGGATTTCGAAACGAGACATATATGTAACGATTATCGTTGTAATGATATTTTAATGTATATATATCATATTAAGAGATATTCATACATCATAATATCATGATAATATAATAATTTAACATCTCATTAGATATAATAAACAATGGGTTAACTACATTAAATGAGATCGTTAACTTAAAGGTTTCAAAACAACACTTACATGTAACGACTAACGATGACTTAACGACTCCATTAAAAAGTATATACATGTAGTATTTTGAGATGTATTAGTACACTTTTGAAAGCCTTAAAGACATATATCAAAGTACTTCTACTTAACAAAAATGCTTACAATTACATCCTCGTTCAGTTTCATCAACAGTTCTACTCGTATGCACCCGTATTCGTACTCGTACAATACACAGCTTATAGATGTATTTACTATTAGTATATACACTCCAATGATCAGCTCTTAGCAGCCCATGTGAGTCACCTAACACATGTGGGAACCATTATTTGGCAACTAGCATGAATGATTACATAAAATTACAAAAATATTAGTAATCATTCATGACTTATTTACAAGTAAACAAAATTACACATCCTTTATATCTAATTCATATACCAACGACCAAAAACACCTACAAACACTTTCATTCTTCAATTTTCTTTATCTAAGTGATCTCTCTCAAGTTCTATCTTAAAGTTCTAAGTGTTCTTCATAAATTCTATAAGTTATAGTTTTATAAAATCAAGAACGCTTCCAAGTTTGCAAGTCTACTTCCAAGCTTTCTAATCCATTCCTAGTAATCATCTAAGATCAAGGAACCTTTGTTATTTACAGTAGGTTATCTTTCTAATTCAAGGTAATATTCATATTCAAACTTTGATTCAATTTCTATAACTATAACAATCTTATTTCGAGTGAAAATCTTACTTGAACTGTTTTCGTGTCATGATTCTGCTTCAAGAACATTCAAGCCATCCAAGGATCCTTTGAAGCTAGATCCATTTTTCTCGTTTACAGTAGGTTTATCCATAAAACTTTAGGTAGTAATGATGTTCATAACATCATTCGATTCATATATATAAAGCTATCTTATTCGAAGGTTTAAACTTGTAATCACTAGAACATAGTTTAGTTAACTCTAAACTTGTTCGCAAATAAAAGTTAATCCTTCTAACTTGACTTTTAAAATTAACTAAACACATGTTCTATATCTTTATGTTATGCTAACTTAATGATTTAAAACCTAGAAACACGATGAACACCATAAAACTGGACATACGCCATCGTAGTAACACCGCGGGCTGTTTTGGGTTAGTTAATTAAAAACTATCATAAACTTTGAATTAAAAGTTGTTCTTCTGGGAAAATGATTTTTCTTATGAACATGAAACTATATCCAAAAATCATGGTTAAACTCAAAGTCAAAGTATGTTTTCCAAAATGGTCATCAAGATGTCGTTCTTTCGATGGAAATGACTACCTCTTTAGTAATTGATATGTAACTTAAATTTCCGACTATAAACTTATACTTTTTCTGTTTAGATTCTTAAATTAGAGTTCAATATAAAACCATAGCAATTTGATTCACTCAAAACGGATTTAAAATGAAGAAGTTATGGGTAAAACAAGATTGGATATTTTTTGATTATTTTAGCTACGGGAAATGTTTAACAATTCTATACTAATCATATCCTAGCTAACTTATATTGTATTGTACTTGTATTCTAATGTAATCTTGAGATACCATAGACACGTATACGATGTTTTGACATATCATATCGACCCATGTATATATATTATTTGGAACAACCATAGACACTCTATATGCAGTAATGTTGGAGTTAGCTATACAGGGTTGAGGTTGATTCCTAAAATATATATACTTTGAGTTGTGATCTAGCCTGATGCTTGTTAAAATGCCCCGTTCATATTAATTATAAACGTTTCATATTAATTGGTTTCTTTGCGAGGTTTTGACCTCTATATGAGACGTTTTTCAAATCTTGCATTCGTTTTTAAAAACAACCATAACCTTTATTATTGAATAAAGGTCTTAATGACATAATTTAGATTGTCTATCAAAGACAATCTCCTTAAATAAATAAGTTTTTACACAACCCATTACAATATGATCAAATATATTACAACAAATACTCCGAATGCAAGTTTAAACAATATAAACAATTATGCCGACTCCAAATCTTGACCTTGGGTTGGCATACGACAGCGGAAGCGTTTTTAATATTCACCTGAGAATAAACATGCTTAAAACGTCAACAAAAATGTTGGTGAGTCATAGGTTTAATTTCTATATAATAATCATAACATTTAATAAGCCACAAGATTTCATTTAATTAAATGCGCAGGATCATTACAACTGCAAAAATCATTCATACGATGAGTCGCCTGGTAACCGACCTTAACATAGAGCGCTTAAGATATCTGGCATCATACATTCCACTATTCAAATGTATGACCAGAACCCTTCGAAGTACTAAAGCATTTCCACTATTCGAAAATGGGGGTGGTTGGTGCCCGTAGATCTACCTTTAGGATTCGCGTCAATTAGTGTTTTTCACTAATTTTTAGGTTACCAAGCATAATAATAATAAGTACAGATATCCAGTATAACAAAACAATCGTATAATGTAGTTCCATGAACTTGTGCTTATTTTGTAAAACATTTATAAATTTTGCATGTATTCTCATCCCAAAATAATTTAGATAGTAAAAATGGGACTATAACTCACTTGTGATGATTTCCGAATAGATGGTGATAAGACTTGGCCTTTTGAAAAATTCACAAACCTAATAATAATATTCTTGTGTCAAGAAATATATATATATAATTAATATTCCATACTTATGATACTTGTGATAATTTTAATTGTCCATTGTTAGTAGTCTAACATTCGTAGTCCAATAGTCTAACAGTATAAATATATATATAAATATAAATGCTTATATTGTGTTAGAATTCACTAACACTATAATATATTGTCTTAATATAATAAGACACATAATATGTATATTGTCTGAAGCAATCCGCGACCCATTGTATACATGTCTCAGGCTCGATCACAACTCAAAGTATATAATATTTTGGAATCCACTTCGACCCACAGCTAACTCGAGATTACTGCCAATGGTGTCTAATAGTTCGTTCCAATAATATATATAGAAGAAGTCAAAATGATATGTCAAAACTTTGTATACGAATCCATGGTGATCAAGTCATATATATATATATATATATATATATATATATATATATATATATATATATATATATATATATATATATATATATATATATATGGTGCCTTACGATCTTTATTAAGACTATAATATATTGTCATAGAACTTAATCACGACTATTATAAATTGTATTTCTATAAGTTCGGGAACAAGACATATATAAATACATGTAGGATACAAGGTAAGTTAGCTAGGATAAGGTTAGCATCCATTTTTATTAATCAAAACCGTAGCTAAAAACAAACAAAAATATCCAATTTTGTTTTACCCATAATTTCTTCGTTACAAATCCGTTTTGAGTGATTCAACTTGCCATGGTTTTGTATCGAACCATTATTTATTAATCTAAACAGAAAAAGTATATGTTTATAGTCGAAAATACAGCTTAGGTGTCAAATACAAGAAGATAGTCATATCCATCGTAAGAACGACATCTTGATGACTCTTTTGAAAAACATACTTTCAATTAGAGTTTAACCATGGATTTTGGATATATTTCATATCCATATATAATAATATTTTTCACCAAATAAAATCTTTTAATTCAAAGTTTAAGATAGGTTTTTAAAATCAAACCCAAAACAGCCCCCGTTCGACTAAGACGGCGTATATTCGATTTTAAGGTGTTCTTCGTGTTTACAAGTTTTATATCCTTATGTTAGCTTAACATACTTTCATAATACATGTGTTGAAGTGTTTTAAAAGTTAAGTTAGAAGGATTAAGTTTATTTGCAAACACGTTTAGAAATAATCTAAACTATATTCTTGTTGTTATTAGTTATAACTCAAAATAAGATAGCTATATGAATACGAATCGAATAAGATTATGAATAAGGTTACTACCTCAAATCAAATGAGTAAAGTTGCTAGAGAAATAAGGAGAATATCTTGAGGTCAAAGATACCCTTGATGGCTTGGAATTCTTGAAGTGTTCTTGATCAAGCTTTGTTATGATGATTATAACTTGGATTATGAGACCAATACTTGATAAATTGAATAGAGGTTTGAGAGAGTGTTTGAGTATGTGTTTAGAGAGTAAAATGATGTAGTTAATTGGAATGAAATGGATGGTTATTTATCCTCCATGTTGGCATCAAAATGGGGGCAACAACATGACTCCATGGTTTGTAATTTTATGCATTTAGTCATACTAGTTTCCAAGTCATGGTTCCCACAAGTCTGCATCATGTTTATACATGTCTCATAACTAATTGAGGGCTGCTAATATCAATGATTTGGTATGTATATATGTGACGACCCGGGAATTTCCGACCAAATTTAAACTTGATCTTTAAATAATTTCGACACGATAAGCAAAGTCTGTAATCTTGAGTCTCAAAAATTTTGAACTATTTCTTATATTCATTTGACCTTCGTCTGTTCTCGACGATTCACGAACAATTACTTGAAAATAAATATGTATATATTTAAATATTTATATATATAATAACTTGAAATATAATTCAATATATTATATGTCGTTAAAATTAACTATGTAAAATAAAAATAAAATAAGATATTATTATTAAAATAAATAAATACATACATATAAAATATATTAAAAATAAATATTAAATGATTGTAATACTTGTTGGATGTTCCAATTGATATTAAACAAGTTAAAAACGAACTTATGTGATTTTAATATAAACGGTGATCCGAAAATGAGTTCTATAAATTTTAGGCTTACTAAAAATGTATTTAGGATCTAGTTATTAAATTTTAACATTTTTTATATTTTACCCAGAATTGGGAGGGACAATTGATGTAATTTTTGTTTAACAAATTAAGGATTGAATTTATTGCCATAATGACCGAAATAAATAAAGATACTTAATTTTAAAATTTGGAAATTTTTCGAAGACTTTTATTCGCCACTAAATTAATCAACGGGGCACGATATAACACTCCGTTAAGACTGTCGGTAGATGAAGTTAAAAAATGAGGCTGCTTTACTGGTGACACACTATTAAATCATTGCTTACCAGTTGTTTCAATTCATATATTTGTATGACTAAGACATAAATTTGCATAGTGCATAAAGTTTCAATCATTCGAATATTAAATTGAATTTATTGTGCTAGTTGTGTTTGTCCATTTACATCTCCACTTACAGAACGTAATTTTATATATATATGACACATATACAATACATACATCTGGGAACTCACTACCTTCAACCTTATATTTTTTTTATTTTTTTATTTATTTATTTTTTTTGAGCTCCACCACAATTCTTCCCTACTAGTCCAGCATCAAATTACCATAAACACCACTTAAAACCATTGTGATTTTGTTTTTCTGTTTTCCATCAAGAACTAACAAAACCCATTTGCAGTTACCAATTAACCATTTAACAACCAACCTACCATCTTTAAACCATAACACGCATACATGATACATAGACAAACGGGTCACCAACTAACCATCTCATCGACACCTTCCATCACCTCCAGTGACAACCACCACTCGTTATTTACTACCACTACTTCAAATTGTTTCTGTTTTGGTTTTATGGTTGAACCAAGGCGAAACCCAACAAACCGTCACCCACTTCACCATCAACATCTTTCTACCACGTCAACCAATGGTCACCACCCATAACCACCACCTCATTGTTGATAAACCCACAACAATCAATTTCGAACACTATCACTATCGAACCACCATCAATCTCTTAAATTTTCTGTTTCTTCTTCGTAATCACTACCACAAATTACCATCAAAGAACACCCACTTACTTATTTCTCCTTGTTGATCACCATCACCATTTACTCTTTCTATTTCCTATCTTGAACGAGCAACCACTATGTAACTATTATACTACCACCACCATAAAATCTTCGTTGTTGCTTACTGTTTTAAGTCACGACCAAAACTCCATTTTTACAGCTTGGATACTACTGCTCGTTGGTAATTTTTTTTTTTTGACTTGACTCCTGCTGTTAATCATATTCTTGTTGTTGAACAACTAAAGGAAATGGAAGGGTAGGATATATTAAAGATTAATAACCATGCATCAAATTGGATATATTGTAGTATTAAATAAAGCCTTATTAATAAACAAATGGAGCATGTCACCACTCATAGCCGACAAATTGGCTCCCTTAAATGGCGTATCATTATTTTTTTTAGTAAGTTGGATGATGATTGTGAAAAGCATATGTTTAGGATATTGGGTAATATAAACAAGATTGGGTATGATGATACAAATATAATTCACGCCTTTTCTTGGTTTGTTGTCTCTGCTCTCGAACGACCACAATATCCACCATAATCCATCATTCAATTCAATTTTTTTTACATGTTAAGTGGGCTGCTAGAAATTTACTTGTTAGTTGGACTAAAACTTCAATCTTGGGCCGATAGTTGGGTTAGCTGTTATTGAACTTGTGAACCTGTCATCCTTAGTCTTGTTCGAAAATTAAAGGGTATTGTTAGACGGGCTTGTGTAAAGTGGGCCGTACATCCTCTTATTATATTAGGCCGAATGATGATACGTATAGATTATAGACTTAAGATGTTGGTAATACCAAGGAT
Organism: Rutidosis leptorrhynchoides; assembly: GCF_046630445.1. Lineage (NCBI taxonomy): Eukaryota > Viridiplantae > Streptophyta > Magnoliopsida > Asterales > Asteraceae > Rutidosis > Rutidosis leptorrhynchoides. The sequence goes on along the minus strand of NC_092338.1, from coordinate 299,581,567 downwards.
GTTGAGTAAGATGTTAGTATGATGATATGATAATCGTTTAAGATTGGAGATGGAGGTTCATTATGATGATGAGCTGAGAATTATGAGGATATCACATTTTAGATAGTTGACAAATGAACAAGATGATCGTGACAATAAAACGAAAATGGTGTTAGACGATACACGTAATGATGTAGAGATAACAAGGACCCGAAGAAACAATGGTGATGAGAAAATGATGTCGATGATATATAGCGATTAAAGATGATACGCATGATAATTAGATGTTATGATTTATTGATTTGTTCTTGAGAAGAAGAAGAAGAAAAAGAAAAAAAGGAAAGAATGAGTTATATATATATTAGGTGATATTTTCTTCAGAAAAACTGAAATGGATGAATGGTTAAGAATGTTATCGGGTTAGCGGGACGTCGCGGGTTCAAACCCGGATTTGGGCATTTTTTTTAGGAGATACTTCTTTGAGGTAGTTACTCATTTATTTATTTATTATTATTATTATTATTATTATTATTATTATTATTATTATTATTATTATTATTATTATTATTATTATTATTATTATTATTAATTATTTTTAATATTATTATTAGTATCATGTTTATTAAAAACTATTATTTGTATTAAAAGTATCATTTTTATTATTATCATAATTATTAGAAAATTTTCATAATAACTATTATTATTATTATTATTGAAAAATGAAATAACTTTTTATTATTATTATTATCAATATTATTTTATCAAATAACTATTAGTTATATAAAATCATATTTAATACATGTAACATAACCATAGTAAAACTTTTATAATAAAAAAATTAATAAATGTAATAAATTAGGTTATTAATGAAACTCATAATTAAAATAATAATTAAATCACTAATAATATATAAATTTATTCGATTTCAATTATATGTGTTAATATATACATAAATGATATAGGTTCGTGAATCTGAGGCCAACCCTACACTTGTTAAATGTTGTCATATGTATTTTTACTACAAAATACAGTATGGTGAGTTCATTTGATTCCCTTTTACTCTTTACATTTTTGGGACTGAGAATACATGCGCTACTTTTACAACTGCTTTATTAAATGCTTTTGAAATACATTTTGAACTGCGAATACATGAAATGCTTTTATAAATGTTTGACGAGATAGACACAAGCAAAACATTCCTCGAATGAATAATGTGGACGTGATAATTGCCACCATTGAATTATGTGGACGTGATAATTGCCACAATTGATATAAATATTTTTCCCCTAATTATTATTGCTTGGTAACCCAAGAATTAGGGAACATCACTAATTTTGAGAATTAATGCACGCCTAATTGACGCGAATCCTAAAGGTAGCTACCGGGTTTAACACCCCCACCCAGAATGTTCACTAGACGGAAGGGCTAGTGGGCGTGGTGTTTAGTACTTCGAAGTTTATATGATTATTATACAGACGAGATGTTCTGTTTTGGGGATATTATTATGCGGATTATATGTTAAGGTCGGTTACCAAGCCAAGATATGAAAGAAATGAAAAGTGAATGTTATGTATCAAGAGAATGATTTTTATACACAGGTTATGTGTATGAGCTTTTGTACACGAGATATGTGTACGGTTACTAAGATTTATGAAAAATGGATTTCGTACACGAGAAAGGTGTACTGTATTTAAAAGATATCGCATGTACATTACAGGTGGGTATAGGATTCGGGCCCATTTGTACCATGCAGGATTTAAATCTTGTGGTCTATCAAAATGATGAATTTTATTGTTTTTTTGATAAACTTATGAACTCACCAACCATTTTGTTGACACTTTAAAGCATGTTTATTCTCAAGTATGAAAGAAATCTTTCGCTGTGTATTTGCTCATATTACATGGAGTCGTTCATGGCATATAGAGGTCAGAACCTCGCAATGGGACCAACTGTTGAAGACTTCGTCTAGACGGATTAGGACGGGTCACTACAAGTGGTATCAGAGCGGTGGTCTTAGCGAACCAGGTCTTGCATTAGTGTGTCTAACTAATAGTTGTTTAGATGCATTAGTGAGTCTGGACTTCGACCGTGTCTGCATGTCAAAAGTTTTGCTTATCGTTTCGTGTCGAAAATTACCTTCTTATCATCCTTAGGAAATTACCTGTTCATTATTCTTAGTCTAGACACATCTTACTGCATTGACTGCATGATTAGTGTATAGACAAAACTCATATCTTAGCGTATCTGCTAATTCATATCTTAGCGTATCTGTTACTGTAAAACTTTGCCTGACATATTCTATAAATCCCTCCGTAATCTACGAAATCCTGTGTTCTATATATATATATATATATATATATATATTCTATGTAATTAGAATACCATCCGATAGCCGGAACTCATTTCATATCAAAAATCCTTTATTCAATCGTATGAAATGGAACTCATCACCAGTTCAAGTTCCTCGGATTCCGATATGGATTTCCACTCGAGCTCCGAAAGCAGTGTAACCGGAATGGATCAACCAACCAGCCATCATCAATTTTGGATGTATTGGGGATGGGTTCGTAGTTGACTTAATCAATGAAGATGAGAATAAGTCGATCCTTTCCACCAACCGAATTCACCTCTTGGCAAAGAACCTGAAGCACTTACCGGCGAACCTGTTCGAAATACCATTTTCTCTCTCATTTCCAGAGTATCTTGTCATGATTATACACTATCTCGAATTCTAGATTTTATTCATCCGCTCGTTCCAATCGACAATCATCCCGGAGTAATAGCAGAAGCCAACGAGCTTCGCGCCCGAGTTGTAACTTTGGAAAATATGGTGCAAAACGTACCAGCTTCAGCAACGGCACCAGCATCAACAGTACCATTACCACCAACAACAACATCCGCATCACGCATCTCGACATCACAAACTATACCTCGAACATCAACGTCATATGCACCATAGATACCAAGGTGTACCAACAACAATGAACGATGAAGTATTGATCCATAACTTCATTGAAGAAATATTCTGTGAAGAAGAAATATTCTGTGAAGGATATGTGGTTTCTAAAAGTTTTAAAGATTACTTATTCTAGCTCAAACCGAAAAGCAAATGAGATTAATATCACATTAACTCCTAAAACCATGATTATATCTGAAGAAAATATATATGTATATATATTTTCATAAAGATTGTAATTAAAAATTCTTTTGTACAAACTGTTAATGATGAAAATATTTTAACGGGTAGGTAATACCCGAGGAATATTTAGATTTCACATTAATAAGTTACACTGTACATTCTTCGAATCTGATTCAACGTTCATTTACTATCCTACTTACATCCACAGATATACGAATCCGTTCACCACAGAATAACCATTTTTATTCGATTTCATATTTGGATTTTGACTTATCAGAATCCAATAAGTGGCATAATGAAGAAAACATTGGACAATTAAAATGAATTAAAATATTGATTATAACATATGAAACTAAACAATTCTTCAAGTCTACCACTTGATTTCATCTTAAACCTCATTTGTATCTTGACAATTCCAATCTGCGTTCAAACCTTTCATGAATCTTGAAAACACCTCAATCGAGAGGATGAACCAACCGCACTTCATCTACGGAAGAAAAGATTGATGCATATAGTTATGCACCTGAAAAACTCTCGAAAACTGAGTAAACGTTTAACACGTAGTTGTGCTAATCCATTTAGTGTTATTATTACCCAAAATAATTTAGTAATCCCTTTTAAAGTAGCAAATTTTGTCACAGCTCCAGCAAGTCAACTTCGACTTTTCGTGCAAAACAACCTTATTATAACCTTGATATATATGCGTGCTCTTTTATTGTTACCGGGGAACCTTTTATATTCCACCATATTACAGTCAGCATTAATCATCTAAAAACACATTCCTCTTGAACCCCTCGAATTGATAACCGATGATTCAGATATCGTAGCGTTAAATGCAGAGGAAACAGAAAAATTGTAGTTGGTCTAAATGGTCAAAAGTTTGATGATAAAGAATGGAGTGTTAGGAACGCTCGATGGAAAATTTGGTACTGAAAAACGAATTGAGCTAACCATGAAGGAGACCAAGGACAAATACAAGGACCAAATTCTATATTCAAAGAATTCAGGTAACGCTGGATCCAATGAAGTCTTCAACGAATACCTTGCTCGTTATTCATGTTAAAATCTTGCGGAAAATTTTTCTTCATCAACCTTCAAACTTAAAAATTCTCAAAATATCATCATAAATATCTTCGATATTTCTGAGGATATTTTCATAAATATTCTTGTCCGAAATTATCTACCTCTTCGTGTTTTCTGTATTCCATTATATTGGAAACTTCTACAAAATCTAAGTATAAATTATGGATGAATTATGGAGAAGTGTTGGGAATTGAAGCATGGGTTAGTATAATATAATGACGTCCGGCCAACGTGATTATATTATAGTAGGTCATGCTGAGTTTCTAATGAAACGTGATGATGGTTCACAGTAGATCATACCATCATCATGTGTCATGTTACATAACTCTTTCGTTCTGCTTAACATCCGAACATATCAAGAAAGTATATTCTTGATAGTTCTATTCTCAGTGATTAAGATAATTTGACAAATAAAATCGTGCTATTACGTTCTTTCTTGTTTAGAACATTAAGTTCATTCGAAACTCCATACTTACGAATTCTGGGCCGTTACTCATTTTACTGGAGGCCGAGAAGAGAATAAAAAAGGCAAAGAGCTCCAAATTATAAGAGAAAATATAATGCCCAACAACAACACCGAAATCACAAACCGTGTACATTAATACGAATAGCAATATAAAGACACGGGAGTATGATAAACACAATAACCCCAAGAGCGAAATAAAAGTAAACAGATTCCTCCGGTGGTAGATGAAAAAGGAGAATGATCGATAAGAAAGTCAGGAATATATCCAGAATTAAAACTGGATGAAGCATATTGACTGATGATTTGAAAGTCTGAATTAAAATATAAAAAATGGGAGTGGTGGGAAGTAATGGAACGAAAGAAGTTCATTTATAGTGAAAATATAAGATAAAGAAATCGAGGCAGATTAACGCATTTAATTAAAGAGAAACCTAATTTCCTTGATTACCGAAAAATCAGATCTTATAGATTATGAAGATTTCCTAAAATCCCTTGAATTCCGGAATTCAACCAAGACAACGTCAAAAGATAAGAATTAAGATGCACCTTATTTTCTAAATTCAAACGTGACTACTTCAAAAGTAAGACGAATCTTAAATTCCATTTCACTCTTTTGTGACAACTTCACTCGTACGTTTCACATAATCGAATAGTTTTATCTATATTAATCAATAATGATAAAACTCAATTTATCAACTCATATTCGTCATGAAAACATTTTTATTGTTAGTCATGATGACCTCACTCAAATTTCGGGACGAAATTTCTTTAACGGGTAGGTACTGTGACGACCCGGGAATTTCCGACCAAATTTAAACTTGATCTTTAAATAATTTCGACACGATAAGCAAAGTCTGTAATCTTGAGTCTCAAAAATTTTGAACTATTTCTTATATTCATTTGACCTTCGTCTGTTCTCGACGATTCACGAACAATTACTTGAAAATAAATATGTATATATTTAAATATTTATATATATAATAACTTGAAATATAATTCAATATATTATATGTCGTTAAAATTAACTATGTAAAATAAAAATAAAATAAGATATTATTATTAAAATAAATAAATACATACATATAAAATATATTAAAAATAAATATTAAATGATTGTAATACTTGTTGGATGTTCCGATTGATATTAAACAAGTTAAAAACGAACTTATGTGATTTTAATATAAACGGTGATCCGAAAATGAGTTCTATAAATTTTAGGCTTACTAAAAATGTATTTAGGATCTAGTTATTAAATTTTAACATTTTTTATATTTTACCCAGAATTGGGAGGGACAATTGATGTAATTTTTGTTTAACAAATTAAGGATTGAATTTATTGCCATAATGACCGAAATAAATAAAGATACTTAATTTTAAAATTTGGAAATTTTTCGAAGACTTTTATTCGCCACTAAATTAATCAACGGGGCACGATATAACACTCCGTTAAGACTGTCGGTAGATGAAGTTAAAAAATGAGGCTGCTTTACTGGTGACACACTATTAAATCATTGCTTACCAGTTGTTTCAATTCATATATTTGTATGACTAAGACATAAATTTGCATAGTGCATAAAGTTTCAATCATTCGAATATTAAATTGAATTTATTGTGCTAGTTGTGTTTGTCCATTTACATCTCCACTTACAGAACGTAATTTTATATATATATGACACATATACAATACATATATCTGGGAACTCACTACCTTCAACCTTATATTTTTTTTATTTTTTTATTTATTTATTTTTTTTGAGCTCCACCACAATTCTTCCCTACTAGTCCAGCATCAAATTACCATAAACACCACTTAAAACCATTGTGATTTTGTTTTTCTATTTTCCATCAAGAACTAACAAAACCCATTTGCAGTTACCAATTAACCATTTAACAACCAACCTACCATCTTTAAACCATAACACGCATACCTGATACATAGACAAACGGGTCACCAACTAACCATCTCATCGACACCTTCCATCACCTCCGGTGACAACCACCACTCGTTATTTACTACCACTACTTCAAATTGTTTCTGTTTCGGTTTTATGGTTGAACCAAGGCGAAACCCAACAAACCGTCACCCACTTCCCCATCAACATCTTTCTACCACGTCAACCAACGGTCACCACCCATAACCACCACCTCATTGTTGATAAACCCACAACAATCAATTTCGAACACTATCACTATCGAACCACCATCAATCCCTTAAATTTTCTGTTTCTTCTTCGTAATCACTACCACAAATTACCATCAAAGAACACCCACTTACTTATTTCTCCTTGTTGATCACCATCACCATTTACTCTTTCTATTTCCTATCTTGAACGAGCAACCACTATGTAACTATTATACTACCACCACCATAAAATCTTCGTTGTTGCTTACTGTTTTAAGTCACGACCAAAACTCCATTTTTACAGCTTGGATACTACTGCTCGTTGGTAAATTTTTTTTTTTTTTGACTTGACTCCTGCTGTTAATCATATTCTCGTTGTTGAACAACTAAAGGAAATGGAAGGGTAGGATATATTAAAGATTAATAACCATGCATCAAATTGGATATATTGTAGTATTAAATAAAGCCTTATTAATAAACAAATGGAGCATGTCACCACTCATAGCCGACAAATTGGCTCCCTTAAATGGCGTATCATTATTTTTTTTAGTAAGTTGGATGATGATTGTGAAAAGCATATGTTTAGGATATTGGGTAATATAAACAAGATTGGGTATGATGATACAAATATAATTCACGCCTTTTCTTGGTTTGTTGTCTCTGCTCTCGAACGACCACAATATCCACCATAATCCATCATTCAATTCAATTTTTTTTACATGTTAAGTGGGCTGCTAGAAATTTACTTGTTAGTTGGACTAAAACTTCAATCTTGGGTCGATAGTTGGGTTAGCTGTTATTGAACTTGTGAACCTGTCATCCTTAGTCTTGTTCGAAAATTAAAGGGTATTGTTAGACGGGCTTGTGTAAAGTGGGCCGTACATCCTCTTATTATATTGGGCCGAATGATGATACGTATAGATTATAGACTTAAGATGTTGGTAATACCAAGGATGTTGAGTAAGATGTTAGTATGATGATATGATAATCGTTTAAGATTGGAGATGGAGGTTCATTATGATGATGAGCTGAGAATTATGAGGATATCACATTTTAGATAGTTGACGAATGAACAAGATGATCGTGACAATAAAACGAAAATGGTGTTAGACGCTACACGTAATGATGTAGAGATAACAAGGACCCGAAGAAACAATGGTGATGAGAAAATGATGTCGATGATATATAGCGATTAAAGATGATACGCATGATAATTAGATGTTATGATTTATTGATTTGTTCTTGAGAAGAAGAAGAAGAAAAAGAAAAAAGGAAAGAATGAGTTATATATATATTAGGTGATATTTTTCTTCAGAAAAACTGAAATGGATGAATGGTTAAGAATGTTATCGGGTTAGGGGGACGTCGCAGGTTCAAACCCGGACTTGGACATTTTTTTTAGGAGATACTTCTTTGAGGTAGTTACTCATTTATTTATTATTATTATTATTATTATTATTATTATTATTATTATTATTATTATTATTATTATTATTATTATTATTATTATTATTATTATTATTATTATTATTATTATTATTATTATTATTATTATTAGTATTAATTATTTTTAATATTATTATTAGTATCATGTTTATTAAAAACTATTATTTGTATTAAAAGTATCATATTTATTATTATCATAATTATTAGAAAATTTTCATAATAACTATTATTATTATTATTATTGAAAAATGAAATAACTTATTATTATTATTATTATCAATATTATTTTATCAAATAACTATTAGTTATATAAAATCATATTTACTACATGTAACATAACCATAGTAAAACTTTTATAATAAAAAAATTAATAAATGTAATAAATTAGGTTATTAATGAAACTCATAATTAAAATAATAATTAAATCACTAATAATATATAAATTTATTCGATTTCAATTATATGTGTTAATATATACATAAATGATATAGGTTCGTGAATCTGAGGCTAACCCTACACTTGTTAAATGTTGTCATATGTATTTTTACTACAAAATACAGTATGGTGAGTTCATTTGATTCCCTTTTACTCTTTACATTTTTGGGACTGAGAATACATGCGCTACTTTTACAACTGCTTTATTAAATGCTTTTGAAATACATTTTGAACTGTGAATACATGAAATGCTTTTATAAATGTTTGACGAGATAGACACAAGCAAAACATTCCTCGAATGAATAATGTGGACGTGATAATTGCCACCATTGAATTATGTGGACGTGATAATTGTCACAATTGATATAAATATTTTTCCCCTAATTATTATTGCTTGGTAACCCAAGAATTAGGGAACATCACTAATTTTGAGAATTAGTGCACGCCTAATTGACGCGAATCCTAAAGGTAGCTACCGGGTTTAATACCCCCACCCAGAATGTTCACTAGACGGAAGGGCTAGTAGGCGTGGTGTTTAGTACTTCGAAGTTTATATGATTATTATACAGACGAGATGTTCTGTTTTGGGGATATTATTATGCGGATTATATGTTAAGGTCGGTTACCAAGCCAAGATATGAAAGAAATGAAAAGTGAATGTTATGTATCGAGAGAATATTTTTATACACAGGTTATGTGTATGAGCTTTTGTACACAAGATATGTGTACGGTTACTAAGATTTATGAAAAATGGATTTCGTACACGAGAAAGGTGTACTGTATTTAAAAGATATCGCATGTACATTACAGGTGGGTATAGGATTCGGGCCCATTTGTACCATGCAGGATTTAAATCTTTTGGTCTATCAAAATGATGAATTTTATTGTTTTTTTGATAAACTTATGAACTCACCAACCATTTGGTTGACACTTTAAAGCATGTTTATTCTCAGGTATGAAAGAAATCTTTCGCTGTGTATTTGCTCATATTACATGGAGTCATTCATGGCATATAGAGGTCAGAACCTCGCAATGGGACCAACTATTGAAGACTTCGTCCAGACGGATTAGGACGGGTCACTACAATATAGCCATAGTAAATACGTATAGAAGCTGGGTATGATACGGGTATAAATACCGTATGAATACGAATAGGATTCTTGATAAAATTGAATGAGAAAATGAGTATAGCTATCTTTATTTAGTATAAATATATTGATATATATTATTAAGTCTTTCAAAAGTGTATTAATACATATTAATACAATACATATACATACATTTTAATTTAGAAGTTATTACAACGTTAATCGTTATATATATGTATATAGTCTTAAAGTCTTTAAGTTAGTAATCTCATTTTATGTATATAACCAATTGTTATTATATATAATGAGATACTTAAATATCATTTTAATAAATCATAAGTATATATATATATCCATATATAAATCATTATATAATTATTTCAATTTATGACGTTCGTGAATCGTCAGACAAACTGGGTGGCCAAAGGTTTGTATAAAATTCATTCCAAATAACTAAGTCTTAATAAATTTGATTGCCTAACAAGTTGGAAACCTTAATTATATAAATATTAATCTTCTATATATTAGCGGAAAAATCTAGGTCGTTACATTACACTCCCGTTAAATTAAATTTCTTCCCGAAATTTAGAATAGTACCTAGTTAACGTGCGATATCGGAAAACAAATGTGGGTACTTCAGCTTCATTTGGTCTTCTCGTTCCCAAGTGAATTCAGGTCCTCTACGAGCATTCCACCGAACCTTAACGATTGGTATCTTACTTTTCAAAGTGTGCATTTTGGTTGGAAGAAGTTCAATTCCTCGGTCACATAGTGAACAAAGAAGGTATTAAGGTGGATCCGGCAAAGATAGAAACTGTTGAAAAGTGGGAAACCCCGAAAACTCCGAAACACATACGCCAGTTTTTAGGACTAGCTGGTTACTACAGAAGGTTCATCCAAGACTTTTCCAGAATAGCAAAACCCTTGACTGCATTAACGCATAAAGGGAAGAAATTTGAATGGAAGGATGAACAAGAGAAAGCGTTCCAGTTATTGAAGAAAAAGCTAACTACGGCACCTATATTGTCATTGCCTGAAGGGAATGATGATTTTGTGATTTATTGTGACGCATCAAAGCAAGGTCTCGGTTGTGTATTAATGCAACGAACAAAGGTGATTGCTTATGCGTCTAGACAATTGAAGATTCACGAACAAAATTATACGACGCATGATTTGGAATTAGGCGCGGTTGTTTTTGCATTAAAGACTTGGAGGCATTACTTATATGGGGTCAAAAGTATTATATATACCAACCACAAAAGTCTTCAACACATATTTAATCAGAAACAACTGAATATGAGGCAGCGTAGGTGGATTGAATTGTTGAATGATTACGACTTTGAGATTCGTTACCACCCGGGGAAGGCAAATGTGGTAGCCGACGCCTTGAGCAGGAAGGACAGAGAACCCATTCGAGTAAAATCTATGAATATAATAATTCACAATAACCTTACTACTCAAATAAAGGAGGGTCAACAAGGAGTTTTAAAAGAGGGAAATTTAAAGGATGAAATACCCAAAGGATCGGAGAAGCATCTTAATATTCGGGAAGACGGAACCCGGTATAGGGCTGAAAGGATTTGGGTACCAAAATTTGGAGATATAAGAGAAATGGTACTTAGAGAAGCTCATAAAATCAGATACTCAATACATCCTGGAACGGGGAAGATGTACAAGGATCTCAAGAAACATTTTTGGTGGCCGGGTATGAAAGCCGATGTTGCTAAATACGTAGGAGAATGTTTGACGTGTTCTAAGGTCAAAGCTGAGCATCAGAAACCATCAGGTCTACTCCAATAACCCAAAATCCCGGAATGGAAATGGGAAAACATTACCATGGATTTCATCACTAAATTGCCAAGGACTGCAAGTGGTTTTGATACTATTTGGGTAATAGTTGATCGTCTCACCAAATCAGCACACTTCCTGGCAATAAGAGAAGATGACAAGATGGAGAAGTTAGCACGACTGTATTTGAAGGAAGTCGTCTCCAGACATGGAATACCAATCTCTATTATCTCTGATAGGGATGGCAGATTTATTTCAAGATTCTGGCAGACATTACAGCAAGCATTAGGAACTCGTCTAGACATGAGTACTGCCTATCATCCACAAACTGATGGGCAGAGCGAAAGGATGATACAAACGCTTGAAGACATGCTACGAGCATGTGTTATTGATTTCGGAAACAGTTGGGATAGACATCTACCGTTAGCAGAATTTTCCTACAACAACAGCTACCATTCAAGCATTGAGATGGCGCCGTTTGAAGCACTTTATGGTAGAAAGTGCAGGTCTCCGATTTGTTGGAGTGAAGTGGGGGATAGACAGATTACGGGTCCGGAGATAATACAAGAAACTACCGAGAAGATCATCCAAATTCAACAACGGTTGAAAACCGCACAAAGTCGATAAAAGAGCTACGCTGACATTAAAAGAAAAGATATAGACTTGAGTTACCTCAACAACTCGCGGCTGTACATAACACTTTCTACGTCTCGAATTTGAAGAAATGTTTTGCTAAAGAAGATCTCACTATTCCGTTAAATGAAATCCAAATCAACGAAAAACTTCAATTTATCGAAGAACCCGTCGAAATAATGGATCATGAGGTTAAAAGACTTAAGCAAAACAAGATTCCAATTGTTAAGGTTCGATGGAATGCTCGTAGAGGACCCGAGTTCACCTGGGAATGAGAAGATCAGATAAAGAAGAAATACCCGCACTTATTTCCTGAAGATACGTCAACACCTCCAACTGCTTAAAATTTCGGGACGACATTTATTTAACGGGTAGGTACTGTAGTGACCCGAACTTTTCCATTTTTATAGATATTAAATGAAATTGTTATTTACATGATTAAATGTTTCCAACATGTTAAGCAATCAAACTTGTTAAGACTTGATTAATTGAAATAGGTTTCATATAGACAATTGACCACCCAAGTTGACCGGTGATTCACGAACGTTAAAACTTGTAAAAACTATATGATGACATATATATGGTTATATATATACTTAACATGATATTATGATAAGTAAACATATCATTAAGTATATTAACAATGAACTACATATGTAAAAACAAGACTACTAACTTAATGATTTTGAAACGAGACATATATGTAACGATTATCGTTGTAACGACATTTAATGTATATATATCATATTAAGAGATATTCGTACATCATAATATCATGATAATATAATAATTTAAAATCTCTTTTGATATTATAAACATTGGGTTAACAACATTTAACAAGATCGTTAACCTAAAGGTTTCAAAACAACACTTACATGTAACGACTAACGATGACTTAACGACTCAGTTAAAGTGTATATACATGTAGTGTTTTAATATGTATTCATACACTTTTTAAAGACTTCAAGACACTTATCAAAATACTTCTACTTAACAAAAATGCTTACAATTACATCCTCGTTCAGTTTCATCAACAATTCTACTCGTATGCACCCGTATTCGTACTCGTACAATAGACAGCTTTTAGATGTATGTACTATTGGTATATACACTCCAATGATCAGCTCTTAGCAGCCCATGTGAGTCACCTAACATATGTGGGAACCGTCATTTGGCAACTAGCATGAAATATCTCATAAAATTACAAAAATATGAGTAATCATTCATGACTTATTTACATGAAAACAAAATTACATATCCTTTATATCTAATCCATACACCAACGACCAAAAACACCTACAAACACTTTCATTCTTAAATTTTCTTCATTTAATTGATCTCTCTCAAGTTCTATCTTCAAGTTCTAAGTGTTCTTCATAAATTCCAAAAGTTCTAGTTTCATAAAATCAAGAATACTTCCAAGATTGCAAGTTTACTTCCAAGTTTTCTAAATCCATTCCAAGTAATCATCCAAGATCAAGAAACCTTTATTACTTATAGTAGGTTATCTTTCTAATACAAGGTAATCATCATATTCAAACTTTAATTCAATTTCTATAACTATAACAATCTTATTTCGAGTGGAAATCTTACTTGAAATTGTTTTCGTGTCATGATTCTGCTTCAAGAACTTTCAAGCCATCCAAGGATCCTTTGAAGCTAGATCCATTTTTCTCATTTCCAATAGGTTTATCCAAGGAACTTGAGGTAGTAATGATGTTCATAACATCATTCGATTCATACATAAAAAGCTGTCTTATTCAACGTTATAAACTTGTAATCACTAGAACATAGTTTAGTTAATTCTAAACTTGTTCGCAAATAAAGTTAATACTTCTAACTAGACTTTTAAAATCAACTAAACACATGTTCTATATCTATATGATATGCTAACTTAATGATTTAAAACCCGAAAACACGATAAACACCATAAAACTGGATATACGTCGTCGTAGTAAAACCGGGGGCTATTTTGGTTGGGATAATTAAAAGCTAAGAAGAACTTTGATTTAAAAGCTATACTTCTGGAAAAATGATTTTTCTTATGAACATGAAACTATATCCAAAAATCATGGTTAAACTCAAAGTGAAAGTATGTTTTTCAAAATGGTCATCAAGATGTCGTTCTTTCGACGGAAATGACTACCTCTTTCAAAAATGACTTGTAACTTGTATTTCCGACTATAAACTTATACTTTTTCTGTTTAGATTCATAAATTTAAGTTCAATACAAAACCGTGGCCACTGGAATCACTCAAAACGGATTAGAAACGAAGAAATGGCGAGTAAAACAAGATTGATAAAAACTACTCATTTTTCCTACGTGAAAGTTAGTAATAAATCTATTCCAACCATAACCTAATCAACTTATATTGTATATTATATAATCTTGAGATACCATAGACATGTATACAATGTTTCGACCTATCATTTCGACCCATCTATATATATATTGCGGAACAACCATAGACACTCTATATGTGAATGTTGGAGTTAGCTATACAGGGTTGAGGTTGATTCCAAAATATATATATAGTTTGAGTTGTGATCAATACTGAGATACGTATACACTGGGTCGTGGATTGATTCAAGATAATATTTATCAATTTATTTCTGTACATCTAACTGTGGACAACTAGTTATAGGTTACTAACGAGGACAGCTGACTTAATAAACTTAAAACATCAAAATGTATTAAAAGTTTTGTAAATATATTTTGAACATACTTTGATATATATGTATATATTGTTATAGGTTTGTGAATCAACCAGTGGCCAAGTCTTACTTCTCGACGAAGTAAAAATATGTGAAAGTGAGTTATAGTCCCACTTTTAAAATCTAATATTTTTGGGATGAGAATACATGCAGGTTTTATAAATGATTTACAAAATAGACACAAGTACGTGAAACTACATTCTATGGTTGAATTATCGAAATCGAATATGCCCCTTTTTATTAAGTCTGGTAATCTAAGAATTAGGGAACAGACACCCTAATTGACGCGAATCCTAAAGATAGATCTATTGGGCCTAACAAACCCCATCCAAAGTACCGGATGCTTTAGTACTTCGAAATTTATATCATATCCGAAGGGTGTCCCGGAATGATGGGGATATTCTTATATATGCATCTTGTTAATGTCGGTTACCAGGTGTTCACCATATTAATGATTTTTATCTCTATGTATGGGATGTGTATTGAAATATGAAATCTTGTGGTCTATTGTTACGATTTGATATATGTGAAGACCCATCCTAATCCATCCGGACGAAGTCCACATCGATTATAAACGATTCACAACAGTTGATTACATCGCGAGGTACTTGACCTCTATATGATACATTTTACAAACATTGCATTCATTTTTAAAAGACAACTTTCATTTCATCGTAAGTTGACAGACATGGGTACCATTTCATAATATATCCAAACTATAAATGACTTGATAATATTCTTGATGAAATCAATGACTCAAATGCAACGTCTTTTGAAATATATCATGAATGACTCCAAATAATATCTCTAAAATGAGCAAATGCACAGCGGAAGATTTCTTTCGTACCTGAGATTAAACATGCTTTCAAGTGTCAACCAAAAGGTTGGTGAGTTCATTAGTTTAACATAAATAATCATTTCATAATTTTAATAGACCACAAGATTTCATATTTCCATTTCTCATAAACATATGTCCCATGCATAGAGACATAAATATCATTCATATGGATTGAACACCTGGTAACCGACATTCACAATATGCATATAAGAATATCCCCATCATTCCGGGATCCTCCTTTTGACATGATATAAATTTCGAAGTACTAAAGCATCCGGTACTTTGGATGGGGCTTGTTGGGCCCGATAGATCTATCTTTAGAGTTCGCGTCAATTAGGGTGTCTGTTCCCTAATTCTTAGATTACCAGACTTAATAAAAAGGGCATATTCGATTCGATAATCTAACCATAGAATGTAGTTTCGATTACTTGTGTCCATCTCATAAAACAGTTATAAAAAAAACAGCGCATGCATTCTCAGTCCCAAAAATATATATTGCAAAAGCATTTAAAAATGGATTAGTGAAACTCACACATATAAATATTGTAAAACAGTTAATAAAGCATTTGCATGTATTCTCAGCCCAAAAACATAAAGAGTAAAAAGGGAGCAAATGAAACTCACATGATGTATTTTGTAGTAAAAATACATATAACGACATTAACAACTGAACAATGCAGGGTTGGCCTCGGATTCACGAACCTATATCATTTATATATATTAACACATATATTTATAATCGAACAAATTTAATATATCTTAAATTATATATTATATATATTCAATTTGTATGTATCTTTAAAAATGACTAATATTTATATAGTTATATTAATATTTATATATGATTAATATTATATTTAAAAATACATCATTTGTTAAATATGAATGTTTATATAAAAACATATGTTTATTATAAGTTTAACTTTATATTCAAAATATTTATTTGTTGTAAAAATAATAATAATGATAATACTAGTAATAAAAATAATGATGATAATAATGATTATAATTTTTAATAATAATAATTCTTATGTTCATAATAATAATAGTAATAATAATAATAATATTGAAAATGAGAATATAAGTGTGTATACCCTTTTGAAAACTTTTCTAAAAACAATTGCGCACGACGGGGCTCGAACCCGTGACCTCTCGTTAACACAAACATCACATAACCACCCATCCATTTGCGTTTTTCTGAATATATTTAAAACCGAATTAACTTAACCTGTTTCTTCACAGTTTTGTTACCAACACCACTATTATCATACTATCATCATCTTATCATCACTCGGTATCCATATAATCATTTTCATCACGATCATCTCACCTTACATTTCGTCATTATCATGATCATAGTATAACATCATAATCATAATTGTAATATCATTAAGATCATCATAAACATGTAACTTCATCATCATAATATCACCATTTTCTTTCACGTCATTATCTTACAGCTAATTTATGAGTTAGATCCCGGCCCAGGTAGAAGCCCAACAAGGCAATAGGTATACGGCCTAATCATGCATACTAATCCAGCTCGGTATATAAAAATAAACGTTGGGGAGTGTCGGCTGGGAATGGTAAATGATGAAATGCATAAATTAATAACATCAAGTGGATCACTTGTTTACTCCTGGTCGGCCAAAACAAGAAACCATTCATCATTAACAAATATAAAAGTGGAACGTCCCTTATTTTGAAATGATTCAAGTGTCGGCCAAATGGGTTTTAACAAGAATCACGAAATGAAAGAGAGGTGATGGGTTTGTGATAGTATTAAGGTGACGGTTTGATTGAGCATAACCGAAATGAATCATAGTGGTGGCTCGCAGTGGTGTTCTTTTATTGAAGGTGGTGAAAGGTGACGGTTTTGATCATCATGGTGGCGGTTATGGTGAGCCAAAATGGAAGAGAGAGAGAGAGAGAAAGAAAAGAGATGGGTTTCGGCCCACCATCATGAATCACGAAAAGGAATGCCAACAATTACTAGTGGTGACATTACTTTTACTTTTGGAAAGGAATTTGAATTAGAAAAGTTGTAGAAATACTGTTATGGGTGGGTTTGGTACCGTAAACAAACAAGAAAACAGAAAAGTAGTAGTAGTTTATGAAAACAACTGTAATTGAGTAACAACGAGAACCGTTTACAGGTTTTTGGTGGGTTTCGAACAAGAAAGAAGTGAACAGCAGTAGCGTGAAACCATAAACAATAATAGAAAGAAAAGTCGAGTTTGAAGTGGGTTCGGTGTTGCAGGTGTATTTGGGTTTTGTCTAATAAAGATGATGATGGTTGGTGTTGGTCTGAAACAGACACAATCGAAAATAGCAATAGCAGCAGTGTGAAGTGGTGTCGTTTACAAGCGACCTTTAGTGCAGCATATAAAGATGATGATGAGGTGGGTTTTTGCAGTTGTTGGGTGTTCTCGGACTAACACCGAAAATTGGTGATGAAATGGGTGTATAGATTTATATCAGGATAGATATTGTTTAATTGAAAACTAATAAAGATAATAGGATCAATTTTGTCTGCCATGTAAAGTGAATTGGACAGGTACCGGATTTGGGTCAACAATTTTAATCAGAAGAATTAAATTAATAAACTGATAGATAAATCCAACTACTTCGTACGATTAATACTGCTCATGAATTGATTTTTGAGATATAAACAAAATCAATTACAGTGTTATTGCTACGTAACACAGATTCTGTTTCTAAATCAAAATCTATGATTTTATATTAATGATCTTAATGTATCAATTTATACTAAATAAATAATATTACTAATTATTTATAATTATTATTATTATTATTATTATTATTAATGATAATGATAATAATACTATTTCATAATAATACTAATACTAACTAAAATTAAAATTTTATTACTAGATGTTAACAATAACAATAACAACTATAATAATAGTAATAACAATAATAACATACAAGTCAAATGCATAAATTTTCATATTATACCTTTCAATAATTTTAATAGAACTGATATTAAATAATAGTGGATGTAATATTATTATAACAAATAAAATTAAGCTTTTAATTACATCTTATATATTAATATTTTAATTTATTAATTTTGTAATACTTGATAATTAGATTATATATTATATAAATACATCTTTTGAATATTTAATATTTATATGTTATATATATATGTTTCAACATAATAATTGCTAATAGAATCATATATATATATATATATATATATATATATATATATATATATATATATATATATATATATATATATATATATATATATCGATTCATTATATATATATATATATTTTCATAATTAATTACACACAACTGTTCGTGAATCATCGAGCATAGTCAAAGGGTAATTGATTACATGAATATAATTTCAAACTTTTTGAGACTCCACATTACAAATTTTTGCTTATCGTGTCAGAAACATATAAAGATTAAGTTTAAATTTGGTCGAAAATTCCCGGGTCGTCACAGTACCTACCCGTTAAAGAAATTTCGTCCCGAAATTTGAGTGAGGTGGTCATGGTTAACAATAAAAAATGTTTTCATGACGAATATGCGATGATAAATAGAGTTTTATCATCATTGGGTAATATGGATAAAATGATTAGATTAATCGAATCGTATAAATGAAGCTATCACAAAAGATCGAGATGAAGAAATAGAGATTTTCCATAACTTTTGACGTAGTCGCGATTGAATTCCGAAACTCAAGGAATTTAAAGATAATCTTCGAATCTATTAGATTTGATTCTTCGGCGAATAAGGAAATTAGTATCTCTCTAATTAAATGCGGAGATCTGCCTTGATTACTCTGTCTGGAATTTCCATTATAAATGAACTTCGTTCGTTCCATTACTTCTCACCATTCCTATACCTTCTTTCTTAGTTCATATATCCAAAAGATTGTGAAAATGCTTAATCCCGTTCTAATCCCTAATATTTTCCTAATTATTATTTCTGTCATCCTTCTTTTCAATCTTCCATCAGAAGAATATGTTTACTTCTACTATTACTTTGGGGTGATATTATTCTTAACTATACCGTGTCTTTATATTGCTATTCGTATTAATATCCATGGTTTGTAATTTCTGTGTTGTTGTTGTATTTTATATCTTCCCTTATATTTCAATGTCCCTGCTTCTGTTTCTTATAATTATTGTCATCCACAGTTAATGCGCTCTCTTATTTGCTGCGATTTATACCCCCTTTCTATTTCGGAGCTTCATGCTTTTGTTTACTTTTCGCAAGTAACGGTCCAGAATTCATAGGTATGGGGTTTTGAATTATCATAATATACAAGGTAGGAAGGAAAGGTAGTAGCACGATTTGTTTAGTCAAATTACCTGAATCATTGAGAATAGAACTATCAAGAATATATTTTCTTGATATGTTCAGAAGTTAAGCAGAATGAAAGAGTTATGTAACATGGCACGTGATGACGTTATGATCTGTGAATCATCACGTTCCATTTGAAACTCAGCATGACTTACTGTAATATAATCACATTGATCAAGTGTCATTATATTATACTAACTCATGCATCAGTTCCCAACATTACTTCAATATCATTCATATTTTAAGTTCGAAAGTTTACAGAATATAGAAACTAACAGTTTCTATATGATGTGACACTGATAGCACGAAGAGATTAATGATTTCGGATAAGAATAGTTATAAAAATTTCTTCAGAAATATGGAGGATATTTATAATGAAAGATACGATGATATCTTGGAATTTCTAATATCGAAAGATGGTGAAGAAAATTTGTCCGCAAGAGTTTGGAGTCAGAAGCAAGGTATTCGCTAAAGATTTCATCAGAAACCGAATCATCAGGATTCTTAATGTACAAGCTTGGTTCTTGTGATTTGTTCAAGGACTCCTTCGTAGTTTGCTCAATCAGTTTTCCAGTTCTAACTTTTCTGAACTTTTCTAACATACTATACTTTATCATCAAACTTCCGATGATTAAGGCAGTTTATGGTTGTCTATGGTTTCTGCTGCTTCATTCAGCTTTTTCAACATTCAGAGTATTGATTTATTACTGAATGCTTTTCAGAATTTCAGAATGAGAGATCATAATTCTAAGAGATAAATGTCATTCATATAACTGTTGATGTAGATATGCTGTGAGTTTTCAAAGTACTGATTGCTGACTCCCGGTAATTGATACGGCAGTTCTCGTTATAAGATGCGGATGAGTATATGATAGGGTTTCAAAGAATAAATATAATGATTTGTCAGAGAGATTTAAGACAAGAAGCAACGAGGTTGCTGGTACGTCTGCTGGTAATATGGTGAAATATAAAAGAATTCTCCGGTATCAAAAGGGTAATCGTATATATCAGGATTTATAGTAAGGCTACTTCAAATGAAAATTCGAAGTTGACCTGCTGGAGCTGTGACAAAATTGGCTACTTTGAAAAAGGATCGCAAAGTTATTTTTGCTAATAAATGCCAAAGGATCTAACGCGGCTACATGTTAAACTTTTACTCAATTGCCGAGAGTTTCTTAGGTGCATAACTATATGCATAAATATTTTCTTCCGTAGATGAAGTGCGGTTGATTCATCCTATCGACTGAGGTGTTTTCAAGAATCCTGAAAGGTTTGAACGCAGATTGTAATCGTCAAGATACTAATGAAGTTTAGAATGAAATCAAGTGGCAAACTTGAAGAAATGTTTAGTTTCATATGTTATAAACAATATTTTAATTCATTTTTAATTGTCCAATTTTGATAGTTCTTAGTTGATAGTCTACAGTTAGCAGTTTAATAATTTAATACATAATATTCGAATTAATTACTACATATCGTGATCCGTGTACAGGTCTCAGACTCGATCACAACTCAAAGTATATATATTATTATAGAGTCAACCTCAACCCTGTATAGAGAACTCGATCATTACTGCATATAGAGTGTCTATGGTGATTCCAAATAATATATATAGATGTGTCGATATGATATGTCAAAACTTGTATACGTGTCCCGATATTTAAAGTGCGTAAAATAAATAACAGAAATTAAATGACGATAAATAAAGTGCGTAAAGTAAATAACAAAAATTAAATGACAATAAATAAAATTACGAGAATATAAATTATGATAAAATAAATTACGATAATTAAATTGCGATAAATAGAATGTAATACGGAAATAACAGTTAACTGGGAACAGTTAGCGTGGTTTCTTAATAAAATTTAATATTGTTAATTAGTCTGTTTCTAATCAATTTTTATTGTGTCCATTATTTCTTCATTATGCCACTTGTTGGATTCTGATAGGTCAAAATCCAAATATGAAATTGAATGAAAATGGTTATTCTGTGGTGAACGGATTTGTATCCTTGTAGATGTAAGTAGGATAGTTAATGAATGCTGAATCAGATTTGAAGAATGTACAGTGTAACTTACTAATGTAAAATTTAAATATTCCTCGGGTATTACCTACCCGTTAAAATATTTTCACCATTAACAGTTTGTACAAGAGAATTTTTAATTACAATCTTTATGAAAACATATATACATATATATTTTCTTCAGATGTATTCATGGATTTAATGAGTTAATATGATATTAAACTCATTTGCTTTTCAGTTGGAACTATAATAAATAATCTCTAAAACTTTAGAGATTACATATTCACCATGTTGAACGAAGATAAATGAGGTAGAACGATACATAGAACGAAGATCATACTCAAAGTACAGATGATGATATTGAATGATGGATTGTTTATGGTACTGGTGCTATTATTGATGGTACTGTTGGTGCCGGTGATGTTGCTGAAGCTGGTACATTTTGCACCATATTCTCCGAATTGATTATTCGAGCGCGAAGTTCGTTGACTTATTACTCCAGGATGATTGTCAGTCGGAACGAGCGGATGAATAAGGTTCAGAATTGTGGATAGAATATAATCTTGTCGAGTTACCCTGGAAATGAGACTGAAAATGGTGTCTCGAACAGGTTCGCCGGTAAACGCTTCAGGTTCATCGTCAAGAGGTGAATTCGATTGGTGGAAGGAATTACCTTCTGCGTTTTTCCATTAATTAAGTCGACTACGAACCAATCAGATGAATTGATAATGGCTGATTGGTTGATTCATGCCGATGACGCTGTTTTCGGAGCTTAGGTGAACATCTATGTCAGAATAGCTGTCGGAATAACTATCGGAATAGCTATTGGAATCTAAGGGACTCGAACTGGTTGCAGGATTCATCTCGTACAATCAGATGAAGGATTTTTCGATAAGAAATAGATTATAGGATGTAGATTAGTACCCTGCTATACATAATTTACATATGCATATATAATACTAAAATCCCATAAGTTACGGAGGAATCTACGGAAGTTGTCAGGCAAAGTTACAGTAATAGATACACTAAGATATGAAGTAGCAGATACGCTAAGATATGAATTTTATCTATACACTATTCATGCAGTCAATGCAGTAAAACGTGTCTAGACTAAGAATGATAAGCAGGTAATTTTTCTAAGGATGATAAGCAAAT
The DNA here is from genome assembly GCF_046630445.1 of Rutidosis leptorrhynchoides. Taxonomy (NCBI): domain Eukaryota; kingdom Viridiplantae; phylum Streptophyta; class Magnoliopsida; order Asterales; family Asteraceae; genus Rutidosis; species Rutidosis leptorrhynchoides. Next base: position 299,558,310 of record NC_092338.1, on the reverse strand, counting down.
GAATTCCGACTAGCAATGATAAGCAAAACTTTTGACATGCAGACACGGTCGAAGTCCAGTCTCACTAATGTCTCCTAACGACTTATCAGTTAGACACACTAATGCAGACCTGGTTCACTAAGACCTCTGCTCTGATACCAACTGTGAAGACCCGTCCTAATCCATCCGGACGAAGTCCACATCGATTATAAACGATTCACAATAGTTGATTACATCGCGAGGTACTTGACCTCTATATGATACATTTTACAAACATTGCATTCATTTTTAAAAGACAAGTTTCATTTCATCGTAAGTTGACAGACATGGATACCATTTCATAATATATCCAAACTATAAATGACTTGATAATATTCTTGATGAAATCAATGACTCGAATGCAACGTCTTTTGAAATATGTCATGAATGACTCCAAATAATATCTCTAAAATGAGCAAATGCACAGCGGAAGATTTCTTTCGTACCTGAGATTAAACATGCTTTCAAGTGTCAACCAAAAGGTTGGTGAGTTCATTAGTTTAACATAAATAATCATTTCATAATTTTAATAGACCACAAGATTTCATATTTCCATTTCTCATAAACATATGTCCCATGCATAGAGACATAAATATCATTCATATGGATTGAACACCTGGTAACCGACATTCACAATATGCATATAAGAATATCCCCATCATTCCGGGATCCTCCTTCGGACATGATATAAATTTCGAAGTACTAAAGCATCCGGTACTTTGGATGGGGCTTGTTGGGCCCGATAGATCTATCTTTAGAGTTCGCGTCAATTAGGGTGTCTGTTCCCTAATTCTTAGATTACCAGACTTAATAAAAAGGGCATATTCGATTCGATAATCCAACCATAGAATGTAGTTTCGATTACTTGTGTCCATCTCGTAAAACAGTTATAAAAAAAAATTGCGCATGCATTCTCAGTCCCAAAAATATATATTGCAAAAGCATTTAAAAAGGGATTAGTGAAACTCACACATATAAATATTGTAAAACAGTTAATAAAGCATTTGCATGTATATTCAGCCCAAAAACGTAAAGAGTAAAAAGGGAGCAAATGAAACTCACATGATGTATTTTGTAGTAAAAATACATATAACGACATTAACAACTGAACAATGCAGGGTTGGCCTCGGATTCACGAACCTATATCATTTATATATATTAACACATATATTTATAATCGAACAAATTTAATATATCTTAAATTATATATTATATATATTCAATTTGTATGTATCTTTAAAAATGACTAATATTTATATAGTTATATTAATATTTATATATGATTAATATTATATTTAAAAATACATCATTTGTTAAATATGAATGTTTATATAAAAACATATGTTTATTATAAGTTTAACTTTATATTCAAAATATTTATTTGTTGTAAAAATAATAATAATGATAATACTAGTAATAAAAATAATGATGATAATAATAATGATTATAATTTTTAATAATAATAATTCTTATGTTCATAATAATAATAGTAATAATAATAATAATATTGAAAATGAGAATATAAGTGTGTATACCCTTTTGAAAACTTTTCTAAAAACAATTGCGCACGACGGGACTCGAACCCGCGACCTCTCGTTAACACAAACATCACATAACCACCCATCCATTTGCGTTTTTCTGAATATATTTAAAACCGAATTAACTTAACCTGTTTCTTCACGGTTTTGTTACCAACACCACTATTATCATACTATCATCATCTTATCATCACTCGGTATCCATATAATCATTTTCATCACGATCATCTCACCTTACATTTCTTCATTATCATGATCATAGTATAACATCATAATCATAATTGTAATATCATTAAGATCATCATAAACATGTAACTTCATCATCATAATATCACCATTTTCTTTCACGTCATTATCTTACAGCTAATTTATGAGTTAGATCCCGGCCCAGGTAGAAGCCCAACAAGGCAATAGGTATACGGCCCAATCATGCATACTAATCCAGCTCGGTATATAAAAAAAAACGTTGGGGAGTGTCGGCTGGGAGTGGTAAACGATGAAATGCATAAATTAATAACATCAAGTGGATCACTTGTTTACTCCTGGTCGGCCACAACAAGAAACCATTCATCATTAACAAATATAAAAGTGGAACGTCCCTTATTTTGAAATGATTCAAGTGTCGGCCAAATGGGTTTTAACAAGAATCACGAAATGAAAGAGAGGTGATGGGTTTGTGATAGTATTAAGGTGACAGTTTGATTGAGCATAACCGAAATGAATCATAGTGGTGGATCGCAGTGGTGTTCTCTTATTGAAGGTGGTGAAAGGTGACGGTTTTGATCATCATGGTGGCGGTTATGGTGAGCCAAAATGGAAGAGAGAGAGAGAGAAAGAAAAGAGATGTGTTTTGGCCCACCATCATGAATCACGAAAAGGAATGCCAACAATTACTAGTGGTGACATTACTTTTACTTTTGGAAAGGAATTTGAATTAGAAAAGTTGTAGAAATACTGTTATGGGTGGGTTTGGTACCGTAAACAAACAAGAAAACAGAAAAGTAGTAGTAGTTTATGAAAACAACTGTAATTGAGTAACAACGAGAACCGTTTACAGGTTTTTGGTGGGTTTCGAACAAGAAAGAAGTGAACAGCAGTAGCGTGAAACCATAAACAATAATAGAAAGAAAAGTCGAGTTTGAAGTGGGTTCGGTGTTGCAGGTGTATTTGGGTTTTGTCTAATAAAGATGATGATGGTTGGTGTTGGTCTGAAACAGACACAATCGAAAATAGCAATAGCAGCAGTGTGAAGTGGTGTCGTTTACAGCGACCTTTAGTGCAGCATATAAAGATGATGATGAGGTGGGTTTTTGCAGTTGTTGGGTGTTCTCGGACTAACACCAAAAATTGGTGATGAAATGGATGTATAGATTTATATCAGGATAGATATTGTTTAATTGAAAACTAATAAAGATAATAGGATCAATTTTGTCTGCCATGTAAAGTGAATTGGACAGGTACCGGATTTGGGTCAACAATTTCAATCAGAAGAATTAAATTAATAAACTGATACATAAATCCAACTACTTCGTACGATTAATACTGCTCATGAATTGATTTTTGAGATATAAACAAAATCAATTACAGTGTTATTGCTACGTAACACAGATTCTGTTTCTAAATCAAAATCTATGATTTTATATTAATGATCTTAATGTATCAATTTATACTAAATAAATAATATTACTAATTATTTATAATTATTATTATTATTATTATTATTATTATTAATGATAATGATAATAATACTATTTCATAATAATACTAATACTAACTAAAATTAAAATTTTATTACTAGATGTTAACAATAACAACTATAATAATAGTAATAACAATAATAACATACAAGTCAAATGCATAAATTTTCATATTATACCTTTCAATAATTTTAATAGTACTGATATTAAATAATAGTGGATGTAATATTATTATAACAAATAAAATTAAGCTTTTAATTACATCTTATATATTAATATTTTAATTTATTAATTTTGTAATACTTGATAATTAGATTATATATTATATAAATACATCTTTTGAATATTTAATATTTATATGTTATATATATATGTTTCAACATAATAATTGCTAATAGAATCATATATATATATATATATATATATATATATATATATATATATATATATATATATATATATATATATATATATATATATATATATATATATATATATATATATATATATATATATATATATTTTCATAATTAATTACACACAACTGTTCGTGAATCATCGAGCATAGTCAAAGGGTAATTGATTACATGAATATAATTTCAAACTTTTTGAGACTCCACATTACAAATTTTTGCTTATCGTGTCAGAAACATATAAAGATTAAGTTTAAATTTGGTCGAAAATTCCCGGGTCGTCACAATATATATAGGTTAAACCTATAACTCACCAACATTTTTGTTGACGTTTAAAGCATGTTTATTCTCAGGTGAATACTAAGAGCTTCCGCTGTTGCATACTAAAATAAGGACAAGATTTGGAGTCCATGTTTGTATGATATTGTGTGAAAACTGCATTCAAGAAACTGATTTCGATGTAACATATTTGTATTGTAAACCATTATGTAATGGTCGTGTGTAAACAGGATATTTTAGATTATCATTATTTGATAATCTACGTAAAGCTTTTTAAACCTTTATTTATGAAATAAAGGTTATGGTTTGTTTTAAAAATGAATGCAGTCTTTGAAAAACGTCTCATATATAGGTCAAAACTTCGCAACGAAATCAATTAATATGGAACGTTTTTAATCAATAAGAACGGGACATTTCAGTTGGTATCCAAGCGTTGGTCTTAGAGAACCAGAATTTTGAATTAGTTTGTCTTATCGAGTTTGTTAGGATGCATTAGTGAGTCTGGACTTCGACCGTGTTTACTTGAAAAAAAAAAAAAAAAGATTGCTTAACAAATTTTGTTGGAAACTATATATTTTTAACATGTGAATATTATGCGATATATTAACCTCTTAACGTGTTTGATATTATGTGATAGATGTCTACCTCTAGAACAAGTCCCATTGACTCACCTAATAATAATGAAGAGTCAAATGTAAATTGGAATGATTCGTGGACTGATTCACAAGTTCCCGAAGAGGAACTGGAAGAAGAGTCGGAACCGGAAGAAGAATCGGAACCGGAAGAAGAAATAGAACCAGTGGGGGGAAATAATAAAACGGTTAAGTAGAAGAAAATCCTCAACCAACCGACCAAAGTTAATTATGGTCAATGGTGTTTCCGCCAAGGAAGCAAAGTATTGGGAGGATTACCAATTCTCCGATGAATCGGATCCCGACGAGGATTCTGATGATGTTATAGAAATTACCCCAACTGAATTTAAAAAGGCAAAAGAGAACAATAAGGGAAAGGGCATAAAAATAGAGAAATCTGATTCTAACCCTGTTGAACTTTATATGTATCGTCAACACCCGTATTTCTTAAGTTGTAACAATAACCCGGGAACCTCTAAACCACCAGGTTTTTCTAGACGAATGTGGAAAACGACGGCTCGTATTAGGGGAACATCATATATCCCTAAAAACTTAGCAAAAAGTACCAAGTTCGAAAAAGAAGAAACGAGTGAGTCGGAATAAGATAGTTGTATTTGTGCGGTGTAATATATGTAATATAGTGTGCTTATGCTTTACGATATATGTAAAAATTGCTTGTATTAATAAGTATCTTTTATGTATCTAACTCTTGTCTATTTTACAGTATAAAAACACAAAATGGATAGACAACCCAATATTTTAGAAGACTTACCCGGAGACATGATTGATGAAATCTTGTCTAGAGTCGGTCAGAATTCCTCGGCACAACTATTTATGGCAAAATCAGTTTGTACGACATTCGAAGAACGTTCCAAGAATGCCTTGGTTTATAAAAGGCTTTCGTTTGAAAGATGGGGGATATCACATTGGGAAACCCATAAGTTACGATGTGTTTACTTTAACGCATATATTGCGGGGAACCCAAATGCTATTTTACGCAACGGGTTAAGAAATTATTTTGACTCAATGTATCCGAATATAGGACTTCATGATTTAGAAAAAGCGGCTAACATGCAACATAAAGAAGCATGTTATGCTTATGGGTTAGTAATGTTCGCTTCTCACCAAAGTGAGAAAAAGAACATCGGGCTACAACTATTAAACAAAACGTTCCCACAAGTGACGGAGTCTGTAATTGGGGTAAGAAATGAAGTTTTTAGGTTATTACGAGACTGTTGGTCATTACGTAACCTTCGCCCTTTTGACGATGTTACAAAACATTGTCATACTATCGGTCACAACGGTTACGTTCCGCAAGACCAAGGATGGGAAGTGGTATTAGTAAAACCAGAATGCATGACTTGTTTCTGGACGTATGAATTACGTGTCTTTGTTGCCTTTGCTGAACGCCTTATTTATTAACTAGAATTATCTTCGCAACTACTTTGTATCAAAGTTTTATGTGCTATATTTCATGCTATATGTAAAATAGCGGTATTGTAAGTTTGCAAGTTATTGTATAAAGGTTTGAATATGATATATTTTTTTTGTTGTGATTAGTTTTTCATATAGAATTGTAGTGGTTGAAATGGTATGTTAGCTACTAAGTATGAACTTAACGGGTAGGTACTACCCGAATTAAAGAGTATAAAACGCTATTATGAAGAAAGAGCTTTTATAAATAAGTTCATATTACGCTACAAAATACTATTGACTACTCTTGATATTCTATATGATTAACTCATTTCATTTGACTATTTTGAAGGAAATGGCACCGACTACTCGACACACCTTGAATATGAGTGAAGAGGAATTTCGTGCCTTTCTTGCTTCAAATATAGCCGCAGTACAGGCTGCGCTACATACCAACAATAACCTTGGATCTAGCAGTACAGGAAATCGTGTAGGATGCACCTACAAAGAATTCACTGCCTGCAAACCTTTGGAATTTGATGGAACCGAAGGACCTATCGGATTGAAACGGTGGACCGAGAAGGTCGAATCGGTGTTTGCCATAAGTAAGTGTACTGAAGAGGACAAAGTGAAGTATGCTGCGCATACCTTCACAGGTTCTGCGTTAACATGGTGGAATACCTATCTAGAGCAAGTGGGACAAGATGATGCTTACGCACTACCGTGGTCAGCATTCAAGCACTTGATGAACGAGAAGTACCATCCCAGAACCGAGGTCAATAAGCTCAAGACAGAACTTAGAGGGTTACGAACCCAAGGATTTGATATTACCAGGTACGAAAGACGATTCACAGAATTGTGCTTATTGTGTCCGGGAGCGTTCGAAGATGAGGAAGAGAAGATCGACGTGTTTGTGAAAGGATTACCGGAAAGAATCCAAAAAGATATAAGTTCACACGAGCCTGCCTCCATACAACAGGCATGTAGAATGGCTCACAAACTAGTGAACCAGATTGAAGAAAGAATTAAAGAACAGACTGCTGAAGAGGCCAATGTGAAGCAAGTCAAAAGAAAGTGGGAGGAAAACGGTGATAAGAATCACCAATACAACAACAACAGCAATTACAACAATAATCGCAACAACTATCCCAACAATCGCAACATCAATCGCAACTTCAACAAACGGCCCAACAACAACAACAACAACAACAACTACTACTACTACAACAATCATCCCAACAACAATAATAACCGCAACAACAACAACAATCAGAAGCAGCTATGCCAAAGGTGTGAAAAGTATCACTCGGGGTTCTGCACTAAATTTTGCAACAAGTGTAAAAGAAATGGTCATAGCGCGATGAAGTGTGAGGTCTACGGACCAGGGGTTAACAGAACGAAAGGAACAAATGGTGTCGGAACGAGTAATGCCGGGGCAAGTAGTGTCGGAGCAAGTTATGCCAATGTAGTTTGTTATAAATGTGGAAAACCGGGCCACATTATTAGAAATTGCCCGAACCAGGAGAATACGAATGGACAAGTCCGTGGAAGAGTTTTCAATATTAATGCGGCAGAGGCATAGGAAGACCCGGAGCTTGTTACGGGTACGTTTCTTATTGACAATAAATCTGCTTACGTTTTATTTGATTCGGGTGCGGATAGAAGCTATATGAGTAGAGATTTTTGTACTAAATTAAGTTGCCCATTGACACCTTTGGATAGTAAATTTTTACTCGAATTAGCAAATGGTAAATTAATTTCAGCAGATAATATATGTCGGAATCGAGAAATTAAACTGGTTAGTGAAACATTTAAGATTGACTTGATACCAGTAGAGTTAGGGAGTTTTGATGTGATAATCGGTATAGACTGGTTGAAAGAAGTGAAAGCAGAGATCGTTTGTTACAAAAATGCAATTTGTATTATACGAGAAAAAGGAAAACCTTAATGGTGTACGGAGAAAAGGGCAACACGAATCTACATCTTATTAGTAATTTGAAGGCATAAAAACTAATAAGAAAAGGTTGCTATGCTGTTCTAGAACACGTCGAGAAAGTACAAACTGAAGAAAAGAGCATCAATGATGTTCCCGTCGCAAAAGAATTTCCCGATGTATTTTCAAAAGAATTACCGGGATCACCCCCACATCGATCCGTTGAATTTCAAATAGATCTTATACCAGGAGCTGCACCAATAGCTCGTGCTCCTTACAGACTCGCACCCAGCGAGATGAAAGAACTGCAAAGTCAATTACAAGAACTTTTAGTACGTGGTTTCATTCGACCAAGCACATCACCGTGGGGAGCTCCTGTTTTGTTTGTCAAGAATAAAGATGGTACATTCAGGTTGTGTATCGACTACCGAGAGTTGAACAAACTTACCATCAAGAACCGCTACCCACTACCGAGAATCGACGACTTATTTGATCAACTACAAGGCTCGTCTGTTTATTCAAAGATTGACTTACGTTCCGGGTATCATCAAATGCGGGTGAAAGAAGATGATATTCCAAAGACTGCTTTTAGGACGCGTTATGGTCATTACGAGTTTATGGTTATGCCGTTTGGATTGACTAACGCACCAGCTATGTTCATGGACCTTATGAACCGAGTGTGTGGACCATACCTTGACAAGTTTGTCATTATTTTCATTGACGACATACTTATTTACTCAAAGAATGACCAAGAACACGGTGAACATTTGAGAAAGGTGTTAGAAGTATTGAGGAAGGAAGAATTGTACGCTAAGTTTTCGAAGTGTGCATTTTGGTTGGAAGAAGTTCAATTCCTCGGTCACATAGTGAACAAAGAAGGTATTAAGGTGGATCCGGCAAAGATAGAAACTGTTGAAAAGTGGGAAACCCCGAAAACTCAGAAACACATACGCCAGTTTTTAGGACTAACTGGTTACTACAGAAGGTTCATCCAAGACTTTTCCAGAATAGCAAAACCCTTGACTGCATTAACGCATAAAGGGAAGAAATTTGAATGGAAGGATGAACAAGAGAAAGCGTTCCAGTTATTGAAGAAAAAGCTAACTACGGCACCTATATTGTCATTGCCTGAAGGGAATGATGATTTTGTGATTTATTGTGATGCATCAAAGCAAGGTCTCGGTTGTGTATTAATGCAACGAACAAAGGTGATTGCTTATGCGTCTAGACAATTGAAGATTCACGAACAAAATTATACGACACATGATTTGGAATTAGGCGCGGTTGTTTTTGCATTAAAGACTTGGAGGCATTACTTATATGGGGTCAAAAGTATTATATATACCAACCACAAAAGTCTTCAACACATATTTAATCAGAAACAACTGAATATGAGGCAGCGTAGGTGGATTGAATTGTTGAATGATTACGACTTTGAGATTCGTTACCACCCGGGGAAGGTAAATGTGGTAGCCGACGCCTTGAGCAGGAAGGACAGAGAACCCATTCGAGTAAAATCTATGAATATAATGATTCACAATAACCTTACTACTCAAATAAAGGAGGCGCAACAAGGAGTTTTAAAAGAGGGAAATTTAAAGGATGAAATACCCAAAGGATCGGAGAAGCATCTTAATATTCAGGAAGACGGAACCAGGTATAGGGCTGAAAGGATTTGAGTACCAAAATTTGGAGATATGAGAGAAATGGTACTTAGAGAAGCTCATAAAACCAGATACTCAATACATCCTGGAACGGGGAAGATGTACAAGGATCTCAAGAAACATTTTTGGTGGCCGGGTATGAAAGCCGATGTTGCTAAATACGTAGGAGAATGTTTGACGTGTTCTAAGGTCAAAGCTAAGCATTAGAAACCATCAGGTCTACTCCAACAACCCAAAATCCTGGAATGGAAATGGGAAAACATTACCATGGATTTCATCACTAAATTGCCAAGGACTGCAAGTGGTTTTGATACTATTTGGGTAATAGTTGATCGTCTCACCAAATCAGCACACTTCCTGGCAATAAGAGAAGATGACAAGATGGAGAAGTTAGCACGACTGTATTTGAAGGAAGTCGTCTCCAGACATGGAATACCAATCTCTATTATCTCTGATAGGGATGGCAGATTTATTTCAAGATTCTGGCAGACATTACAGCAAGCATTAGGAACTCGTCTAGACATGAGTACTGCCTATCATCCATAAACTGATGGGCAGAGCGAAAGGATGATACAAACGCTTGAAGACATGCTACGAGCATGTGTTATTGATTTCGGAAATAGTTGGGATCGACATCTACCGTTAGCAGAATTTTCCTACAACAACAGCTACCATTCAAGCATTGAGATGTCGCCGTTTGAAGCACTTTATGGTAGAAAGTGCAGGTCTCCGATTTGTTGGAGTGAAGTGGGGGATAGACAGATTACGGGTCCGGAGATAATACAAGAAACTACCGAGAAGATCATCCAAATTCAACAACGGTTGAAAACAGCCCAAAGTCGACAAAAGAGCTACGTTGACATTAAAAGAAAAGATATAGAATTTGAAATTGGAGAGATGGTCATGCTTAAAGTTGCACCTTGGAAAGGCGTTGTTCGATTTGGTAAACGAGGGAAATTAAATCCAAGGTATATTGGACCATTCAAGATTATTGATCGTGTCGGACCAGTAGCTTACTGACTTGAGTTACCTCAACAACTCGCGGCTGTACATAACACTTTCCACGTCTCGAATTTGAAGAAATGTTTTGCTAAAGAAGATCTCACTATTCCGTTAGATGAAATCCAAATCAACGAAAAACTTCAATTTATCGAAGAACCCGTCGAAATAATGGATCGTGAGGTTAAAAGACTTAAGCAAAATAAGATACCAATTGTTAAGGTTCAATGGAATGCTCGTAGAGGACCCGAGTTCACCTGGGAATGAGAAGATCAGATAAAGAATAAATACCCGCACTTATTTCCAGAAGATACGTCAACACCTCCAACTGCTTAAAATTTCGGGACGAAATTTATTTAATGGGTAGGTAATGTAGTGACCCGAACTTTTCCATGTTTATATATATTAAATGAAATTGTTATTTACATGATTAAGTGTTTCCAACATTTTAAGCAATCAAACTTGTTAAGACTTGATTAATTGAAATAGGTTTCATATAGACAATTGACCACCCAAGTTGACCGGTGATTCACGAACGTTAAAACTTGTAAAAACTATATGATGACATATATATGGTTATATATATACTTAACATGATATTATGATAAGTAAACATATCATTAAGTATATTAACAATGAACTACATATGTAAAAACAAGACTACTAACTTAATGATTTTGAAACGAGACATATATGTAACGATTATCGTTGTAACGACATTTAATGTATATATATCATATTAAGAGATATTCGTACATCATAATATCATGATAATATAATAATTTAAAATCTCTTTTGATATTATAAACATTGGGTTAACAACATTTAACAAGATCGTTAACCTAAAGGTTTCAAAACAACACTTACATGTAACGACTAACGATGACTTAACGACTCAGTTAAAATGTATATACATGTAGTGTTTTAATATGTATTCATACACTTTTTAAAGACTTCAAGACACTTATCAAAATACTTCTACTTAACAAAAATGCTTACAATTACATCCTCGTTCAGTTTCATCAACAATTCTACTCGTATGCACCCGTATTCGTACTCGTACAATAGACAGCTTTTAGATGTATGTACTATTGGTATATACACTCCAATGATCAGCTCTTAGCAGCCCATGTGAGTCACCTAACATATGTGGGAACCGTCATTTGGCAACTAGCATGAAATATCTCATAAAATTACAAAAATATGAGTAATCATTCATGACTTATTTACATGAAAACAAAATTACATATCCTTTATATCTAATCCATACACCAACGACCAAAAACACCTACAAACACTTTCATTCTTCAATTTTCTTCATTTAATTGATCTCTCTCAAGTTCTATCTTCAAGTTCTAAGTGTTCTTCATAAATTCCAAAAGTTCTAGTTTCATAAAATCAAGAATACTTCCAAGAATGCAAGTTTACTTCCAAGTTTTCTAAATCCATTCCAAGTAATCATCCAAGATCAAGAAACCTTTGTTAATTATAGTAGGTTATCTTTCTAATACAAGGTAATAATCATATTCAAACTTTAATTCAATTTCTATAACTATAACAATCTTATTTCGAGTAGAAATCTTACTTGAAATTGTTTTCGTGTCATGATTCTGCTTCAAGAACTTTCAAGCCATCCAAGGATCCTTTGAAGCTAGATCCATTTTTCTCATTTCCAGTAGGTTTATCCAAGGAACTTGAGGTAGTAATGATGTTCATAACATCATTCGATTCATACATAAAAAGCTGTCTTATTCAACGTTATAAACTTGTAATCACTAGAACATAGTTTAGTTAATTCTAAACTTGTTCGAAAATAAAGTTAATACTTCTAACTAGACTTTTAAAATCAACTAAACACATGTTCTATATCTATATGATATGCTAACTTAATTATTTAAAACCCGGAAACACGATAAACACCATAAAACTGGATATACGCCGTCGTAGTAAAACCGGGGGCTATTTTGGTTGGGATAATTAAAAGCTAAGAAGAACTTTGATTTAAAAGCTATACTTCTGTAAAAATGATTTTTCTTATGAACATGAAACTATATCCAAAAATCATGGTTAAACTCAAAGTGAAAGTATGTTTTTCAAAATGGTCATCAAGATGTCGTTCTTTCGACGGAAATGACTACCTCTTTCAAAAATGACTTGTAACTTGTATTTCCGACTATAAACTTATAATTTTTCTGTTTAGATTCATAAATTTAAGTTCAATACGAAACCGTGGCCACTGGAATCACTCAAAACGGATTAGAAACGAAGAAATGGCGAGTAAAACAAGATTGATAAAAACTACTCATTTTTCCTACGTGAAAGTTAGTAATAAATCTATTCCAATCATAACCTAATCAACTTATATTGTATATTATGTAATCTTGAGATACCATAGACACGTATACAATGTTTCGACCTATCATTTCGACCCATCTATATATATATTGCGGAACAACCATAGACACTCTATATGTGAATGTTGGAGTTAGCTATACAGGGCTGAGGTTGATTCCAAAATATATATATAGTTTGAGTTGTGATCAATACTGAGATACGTATACACTGGGTCGTGGATTGATTCAAGATAATATTTATCGATTTATTTCTGTACATCTAACTGTGGACAACTAGTTGTAGGTTACTAACGAGGACAGCTGACTTAATAAACTTAAAACATCAAAATGTATTAAAAGTTTTGTAAATATATTTTGAACATACTTTGATATATATGTATATATTGTTATAGGTTTGTGAATCAACCAGTGGCCAAGTCTTACTTCCCGACGAAGTAAAAATCTGTGAAAGTGAGTTATAGTCCCACTTTTAAACTCTAATATTTTTGGGATGAGAATACATGCAGGTTTTATAAATGATTTACAAAATAGACACAAGTACGTGAAACTACATTCTATGGTTGAATTATCGAAATCGAATATGCCCCTTTTTATTAAGTCTGGTAATCTAAGAATTAGGGAACAGACACCCTAATTGACGCGAATCCTAAAGATAGATCTATTGGGCCTAACAAACCCCATCCAAAGTACCGGATGCTTTAGTACTTCGAAATTTATATCATATCCAAAGGGTGTCCCGGAATGATGGGGATATTCTTATATATGCATCTTGTTAATGTCGGTTACCATGTGTTTACCATATGAATGATTTTTTATCTCTATGTATGGGATGTGTATTGAAATATGAAATCTTGTGGTCTATTGTTACGATTTGATATATATAGGTTAAACCTATAACTCACCAACATTTTTGTTGACGTTTAAAGCATGTTTATTCTCAGGTGAATACTAAGAGCTTCCGCTGTTGCATACTAAAATAAGGACAAGATTTGGAGTCCATGTTTGTATGATATTGTGTAAAAACTGCATTCAAGAAACTGATTTCGATGTAACATATTTGTATTGTAAACCATTATGTAATGGTTGTGTGTAAACAGGATATTTTAGATTATCATTATTTGATAATCTACGTAAATCTTTTTAAACCTTTATTTATGAAATAAAGGTGATGGTTTGTTTTAAAAATGAATGCAGTCTTTGAAAAACATCTCATATAGAGGTCAAAACCTCGCAACGAAATCAATTAATATGGAACATTTTTAATCAATAAGAACGGGACATTTCAAATAACACCTTTCCAAGGTGATACCTTAAGCATAACCATATCACCCTCCTCAAACTCTAAAGGTTTCCTTCTAACATCCGCGTAGCTCTTTTGCTGACTCCGGGCTGTTTTCAATCGTTGCTGAATCTGAATGACCTTGTCAGTAGTTTCCTGGATAATTTCTGGACCTGTAATCTGTTTTTCCCCCACATCAATCCAACAAATTAGAGACCTACACTTCCTCCCATAAAGTGCCTCGAATGGTACTGCCTCAATGCTAGAATGATAGCTGTTGTTGTAGGAAAACTCAGCTAACGGTAGATGTCAATCCCAACTGCTTCCAAAATCAATAACACATGCTCATAGTACGTCTTCAAGTGTCTAAATCGTCCTTTCACTCTGCCCATCAGTTTGTGGGTGATAGGCAGTACTTAAATCTAGACGAGTTCCCAATTCTTCGTGTAATGCCTGCCAGAATCTGGAAGTAAATCTGCTATCACGATCAGAGATAATAGAGATTGGTATACCATGTCTAGAAACAACTTCTTTCAGGTATAATCGTGCTAATTTCTCTATACCATCCTCTTCTTTTATTGGCAGAAAGTGTGCTGACTTAGTAAAACGATCAACTATTACCCAAATCATATCATAACCACCTACGGTTCTCGGTAACTTAGCAATGAAATCCATGGTAATGTTTTCCCATTTCCATTCTGGGATTTCAGGTTGTTGGAGTAGACCCGATAGTTTCTGATGTTCAGCTTTGACTTTAGAACATGTCAAACATGCTCCTACATATGTGGCTATATCGGCCTTCATTCCTGGCCACCAAAAGTTTCTCTTGAGGTCTTGGTACATTTTCCCCGCTCCGGGATGTATTGAATATCTGGTTTTATGTGTTTCATCTAGTACCACTTTCCTCAAATCCCCATTCTTTGGTACCCAAATTCTTTCAGCAAAATACCTGGTTCCGTCTTCCCAAATATTAAGCTGTTTTTCTAATCCTTTGGGTATTTCCTTTCCAAAAATTCCTTCCTTCAAAACCTCCTGTTGTGCCTCTTTTATTCGAGTAGTAAGATTAGTATGAATAATCATGTTCATAGCTTTTACTCGAATAGGTTCTCTTTCCTTTCGACTCAAGGTATCGGCTACAAACATTTACTTTCCCCGGGTGGTAACGGATTTCACAATCATAATCGTTTTGCAGCTCAACCCATCTACGCTGCCTCATATTTAGTTGCTTTTGATTTAAAATATGTTGGAGACTTTTATGGTC
This sequence comes from Rutidosis leptorrhynchoides, assembly GCF_046630445.1. Classification (NCBI taxonomy): domain Eukaryota; kingdom Viridiplantae; phylum Streptophyta; class Magnoliopsida; order Asterales; family Asteraceae; genus Rutidosis; species Rutidosis leptorrhynchoides. The sequence continues at coordinate 299,542,830 of NC_092338.1, read as the reverse complement.
GGTGTATACGATAAATTTGACCCCATACAGATAATGTCTCCACATCTTTAATGCAAAAACAACAGTGCCCAATTCCAGATCATGTGTGGTGTAGTTTTGTTCATGAATTTTGAGTTGTCGAGAAGCATATGCAATCACCTTCTTCCGTTGCATAAGAACACACTCAAAACCCATTCTTGATGCGTCGCAGTAATTAACAAAATCTTCCATTCCATCAGGTAACGATAAAATATGTGCTGTAGTCAACTTCTTTTTCAACAATTGGAAGGCACCCTCTTGTTCGGAAGTCCATTCATACTTCTTCCCCTTATGTGTTAAGGCAGTTAAAGGTTTGGCTACACGGGAGAAATCTTGAATAAATCTCCTATAATAACCGGCTAGACCCAAAAATTGACGTATTTGCATTGGAGTTTTCGGGGTCTCCCAATTTTTGATGGCTTCAATCTTGGCGGGATCAACTTTGATTCCATTACTACTGCCTACGTGGCCAAGAAATTGTACTTCATTTAACCAAAAAGCGCACTTAGAGAATTTTGCATAAAGTTGTTCTTTTCTTAACAACTCTAACACAAGTCTCAAGTGGTGTTCGTGTTCTTGGTTATTCTTCGAATAGATAAGAATGTCATCAATAAAGACAATAACAAACTATCTAAATATGGACTACATACTCGGTGCATGAGATCCATGAAAACTGCGGGTGCATTGGTTAAACCGAATGGCATAACCATGAATTCGTAGTGGCCATAACGAGTTCTGAAGGCTGTTTTTGGTATATCAGCTTCTTTAACCCTCAGTTGATGATAACCCGACCTTAGGCGATTTTGGAGTATACGCTCGAACTTTGGAGTTGATCAAATAGGTCGTCGATTCGAGGTAAAGGGTATCGGTTTTTGATGGTTACTTTTTTCAGCTTACGGTAATCGATACACATGCGAAAAGACCCATCTTTCTTTTTAACGAACAAAATTGGAGCTCCCCATGGTGACATACTCGGTCGGATAAAACCACATTCTAATAATTCTTGTAGCTGACTTTGTAATTCTTTCATTTCGGTGGGCGCAAGTCTATATGGAGCACGAGCTATTGGTGCGGCTTCTGGTACAAGATCTATTTGGAATTTAACGGATCGGTGTGGAGGTAGTCCCGGTAATTCGTCCGGAAACACCTCAGGAAATTCTCTTGCAACAGGAACGTCATCGATTTTCTTTTCTTCTTTTTCAACCTTCTCGACGTGTGCTATTATAGCATAGCAACCTTTTCTTATTAGTTTGCGCGCCTTCAAACTACTAATAAGATTTAATTTGGTATTACCCTTTTCTCCGTACACCATTAAGGGTAACCCGTTTTCTCTCGGAATGCGAATCGCCTTCTCATGACAAACAACTTCGGCTTTCACCTTGGACATCCAGTCCATTCCAATAATTACGTCTAAGCTTCCCAATTCCACCGGTATTAAATCAATTGCAAACGTTTCGCTAACTAAACTAATTTTTTGATTTCGGTAAATTTTATCAACCTTAATTAGTTTATCGTTTGCTACTTCAACTATACACTTTTTATCCAAAGGCGTTAACGGGAAATTTAATTTGGCACAAAATTCTCTACTCATATAACTTGTATCGGCAGCCGAATCAAATAAAACATAAGCAGGTGTATTATTGATAAGAAATGTACCCGTAACAATTTCCGGGTCTTCCTGTGCTTTCTCCCCATTAATGTTGAAAGCTCTCCCACGGCCTTGCCTATTTCCATTCCGGCACTAGTTTATGGTATGGCCCGGTTTTCCACATCCATAGCAAACAACGCCGTTATTATTTGTTCCGGCATTATTTGCACCTCTGTTTCTATTTGGTCCGTAGACTTCACACTTTGCCGCAATATGGCCATTCCTATTGCACTTGGTACGTAATTCTCTACAAAACCATTCCGGATGAAACGTATCACACCTTGGGCATATAGTCCTTTGCTTTTTGTTGTCGTTGTTGTTGTCGTTAGGGTTATTGTTGTTGAGACGTTTGTTGTTGTTATTGTTGTGATTGGGATTGTTGTTGTTGTTATTATTATTGGGATGGTTGTTACGGTTATTGTTGCGGTTGTTGTTGCGGTTGTTGTTGTTGTTGTTGTTGTTGTTGTTGTTGGTGTTGTTGTTGTTGTTGGGGTGGTTGCGATTGTTGTTGTAATTGTTGTTTTGATTGTTGTTGTTGTACTGGTGACCCTGATCACCGCTTTCCTCCCACTTTCTTTTCCCCTGTTTCATTATGGCCTCCTCGTCCGCCTCTTTCTTTATCCTTCCTGTAAATTGGCCTATCAATTTTTGGGCTATACGACTTGCTTTCTGCATTTTTGCAGGGTCGTTAGCACCTACATGCTCTTGAATTCGTTCCGGCAACCCTTTTATGAACGCTTCAATTTTTGCCTCTTCATCCTCATATACTCCAGGACACATTAAAACCAGTTCTTTGAAACGTCACTCGTAGGTAATGACGTCTAACCCTTGGGTTGTCAGTGCTTTAAGCTCTTCCTTGAGTTGTTGATTTCGGTTCTGGGGCGGTACTCTTCCGTCATCATGTGCTTGAAAGCGGACCATGGAAGTGCGTAGGAGGTATTCTGTCCTACGTAATCCATGTAGGTATTCCACCATGTCAAAGCAGTACCCCTGAAAGTATGTGTGGCATACTTAACTTTATCCTCTTCTGCGCAGTTGCTGATTACGAACACGGCTTCAACCTTCTATGTCCACCGCTTTAGTCCAACGGCTCCTTCAGTTCCTTCAAACTCATTGGGTTTGCAGGCCATAAAAGCTTTATAGGAACATCCTACCCGGTTGCCATTGTTTCCTCCACTGCTGGAACCCGATTGGTTATTGTTGTTCATTGCATTCACCACTGCAACCATATTTGCAGCGAAAGCTTGAAGTTCTTCTGTGTTCAATTGTTGTTGTCTAGTAGCTGGAGGAGCCATTTCCTTCAAAAATAGCCGAATGAGTTAATCATATAGAATTTTTAGAAGTAGCCAAAAAGTATTTTGTAGCTTAATATGAACTTATTATTATAAAAGCCTTTTCTTCATATTAGCGTTTTATAACTATAATAATGTTCATACTTAGCAGCTAACACACAAATTAACTACTAAAATTCTAATATGAAAAACTATGGTAAGTTATTACGTTACTACGTAATAATAAGTTGTAATAATAATAATAAACCTTCTATGCTTATTCTTATTATTATACAATCATAAGGAAAATTACATTGCGGATTTTCTTACAAACTTAAACACACAATATAATACATATTATACAATGCATGGAATACAGGATAGCTGCCGATGGTTCAAGAACGCTTAAGATATCTGGCATCATGTAAGACCCGTTTATTTGTAGTGTACATAGATGTAGTTAATGTACTTGAAGTGGGGTTTTGGTTGTACATATTTAAAAGAAGGCAGAAAACTGGGCTGGGCGTTTGGCGCGCCGCGCGGCCATTTGGCGCGCCGCGCCATTGTTCTGTGACAGATTCCTTTTAATTAGATATTTTGAGGGCAAATTGGTAAAATCACAAGGAATCCGACTTTAAGGCTTGGGATCAATTGTTGGAGCCTCATTTACTCCATTTCTACCCACTTAATCATCTTCCATTAAATCCTAGAGAGAGAGGAGGTTCTAGAGTGAGAAAACTCCATTAAAGAAAGAAAGAGGTTGAATCGGGTCTTCGTGCGAGTTTCAAAGTTGTTCATCTTTCCTCTAGCTACATTTTGGTGATAGTGGTATGCTCTAATCTTGATTTCTTGATTTTCATTTGATTATGGGTTAGGGTTTGTGGTAAGTGATGAACCTAAAACCCATTTGTTAGTAAATTGGGTGTTTTGGGTGAATTTGGGTCATGTAGACCCAAAGATGACTAACTAGGGTTTTCAAAGTATTAAACTATGTTTATGAGCCTAAATTGCTTAGTTAAAGTACTAGCACACTTATATATATGTAAATGGTTGTTAAGTGGGTTAGTGGGTGACCCGAAATGTGTGTATTGACTTTAAATGGTCAAATGGGTCATGATGGACCTAAGTGGGTAAATGTATGTGTTTAATGCATAAACCTTGTATTGGAAAGTGTCTTAGGACCTAACTTGGATAATGATTAGGGTTTTAGGGATGTTAACCCAAATATTAGGGTTAGGGTTGCAAATGGGTCAAAATTGCACCATGGGTCAAGATAACCCTAGAATGGAGTTTTAGTAGGTTGACCAACTTGAGTTTGTGATTGATATTATGTATAATGTAATAGGTACGTTACATTGAAGGTTCTCAGACTTGATTATCTTTCACCGAAGGAGTAAGGTGAGTGGAATAATTATATGTGTAGGTATATAATGTATCTATTTGTTGTAGCGTGAGATGTGAAGTGTCGAGGTGCTAAGACACCACGTTTCATGTGATGTGTGAAGCATCGAGGTGTTAAGATGCCACTCGAGGTGAAGCATCGAGGTGTTAAGATACCACCTAGGGGTGTAGTGTCGAGGTGTTAAGACACCACTCCGTAACTTAATGAGTGAAGCATCGAGGTGTTAAGATGCCACTCGGGGTGAAGTACCGAGGTGTTAAGGTGCCATTCTAGGGGTTAGTGATATGAGGTGTTAAATACCCTACGGATGTTATGAACACCGACGGCGTTTTCACGAGCGCCATTCCCTTGTACGATTGGTTAACCATGGTTATTTGTGTTGTAAGTGTAAGCATAATATATTATTCGAATTATATTATATGTGTTGCTATGCTAGCTTGTGGTATTGGAGATTTCTAGCTTGTATTCGAGATTATAAGCTAATTGTGTTGCTAGCATGTATGCGGTGTTTGAGTAAGTGATTTGCAAGTAGGTATATTATATATGTATGTGTATAATTATTGCATTCACTAAGCTTTGCTTACCCTCTCGTTGTTTACCTTTTTATAGGTTCGGTTGTGGACAAGGGTAAGGGCATCATCTTGGATTAAAGATCCCATCGTTGTTAGAGAATGCTTTTGGGATATTTAGCTTTTGGAGTTTGACCGAGACTTGGGTAGTTTAATCCCAAACACCATGCTCGTAGTGTAGTTTGGTACTTAAACTTTTTGATGGTCGAAACTCATATTTTGAATTAAACTCGTAAAATGGCCGATGTGGGCCCCGCTTCATAAAACTCATTTTATTAATGGAATGTGTTAGTTTTACATATTTGAATATGTTGTTAAAAGCATTTTGTCTAATTATGTCGGGAAGTGGCCAATCTTTTTAGCATTTCAAGACTTTTGGGACAGACCAGAATGGCGCGCCGTGCGGCCTTCTGGCGCACCGCGCCATATGCTGTTCCAGCAAAAAAAATTATTTGATATTTTCTGCGGGTTCGTTTGTGTTTGGTTTGGGTCGTTACAAGTGGTATCAGAGCATGGTCTAAGGGATTTAGGTGACTTGAGATAGGCGCCTCGACTTAGACTTTTGTGTGCGTGTTATGCGGGACTTGTAGGACTTTGGGTCGGATCGGGTTTTGGTTAGTGCATAGGTTTATGTGAACTAATCATGCGCTATTTTTTTGTGTGGTATTTGAAATCGTCAAGCGAGATAGACGTGGTACTAGTGAGTTAATGCGATGTGCTCGCGTAACAATGATTAGCTACCATTGTTACGGGTTCAAATCGTGTCAAACAAGCGATGTACGACGATTGTTGAGCAAGACGGGGTAGTGTGGTGTATATGTATAAACATATGGGTTAAGTCCTTTCATTTTGTTGCTTAATTTACTTCGTTTTATAGAATGAAGATGAGAAATGGACACGACACCAATGACGGAAGTACGAGTGAGGACGTTGAACTCACGGCCAAGGTTGAGGCCATCTTTAAAAGGCTAAAGAAGGATTTTCTTGACGATGTCCGAAAGATCTTCCAAGAGTCGTTCGATGGACAAGTGACCGAAATGATCAATGATCGAATGAAAGCCACAATAGAGGAGGCTTTAGAGGCTAGAAACATTTATCCTCGAGGCGAAGGGGGTGAAGGTAATGGTGGGGGTGGAAGGCGGGATTTCCACTACAAAAATTTCAAGGATACTCAACCTCCGATGTTTAATGGGGTGCGAGATCCGTTGAAAAGCACGTGTTGGATTTCCGATATCGAGGGGGCTTTCCGTACCGCGGAGTGTCCTCCCGAAAAGAAGGCGAGGTATGGTTCTAGTATGTTGAGAGAAGAAGCCAAGTTGTGGTGGGACGACAAAATCAACTTATATGGTGAAGAGCAATGCATGAACTTGACATGGGAGGAGTTTAAGAAGGAATTCTTCAAAGAATACCAAACTTCTTCCGATCTTGATAGAATCCGGGACGAGTTGCACCATTTGCAACAAGGTTCAATGGACTTGGTCACACTCAAGTCTACCTTTTTGGCAAAAACTCGTTTTTGTCCGGAATATGTGGGTGACGATCACAAGCTAATGAAAGATTTCTACCGTACTTTGAATGATGAGTTCAAGGGCAAGATTAGTCGGGGTATGGCTAAGTCTTTTAATGAGTTATTTGAATTGGCCCGGGGTTTTGAGCCGGATGTTCCAAGAAAAAGCGATTTCACATTTTTCAAAAGAAAGTTTGAAGGTTCTAGTCATTCTAACTTTTCAAACAAGAAGAACAAGAACAAGAAGGGTTCTGAGAGTGTTAATAGCGTGAAGAAGGGCGCTTCCGGGGGTTTTTCTTATGCGTGTTACAATTGTGGGCAACAGAGTCATATGGCTCGTGAATATCCTAAACCATCTTTCGGAAACTAGGTCACTTGTTTTAATTGTGGAAAAGAAGGGCATAAGAAGCCAGAGTGTCCCGATTTGCGAAACGATAATGTGAAGGAATTAGAGAAGGCGGCGGGTACGGCTAGGGGTCGCAATTATTTGATGACCAATGATGAAGCCAAACAATCGAACAAAGTTGTCTCAGGTACTTTCATGGTTAATTCTAATCCGGCAAGGATTCTCTTCGATAGTGGTGCAAATTTGTCGTTTGTGTTTCCTAAATTTGTGCCTAAACTTAATAGACCGTTAGCTAAGTTAAGTCGTCCGGTAGAAGTCGAAATAGCGGACGGCAAGACGGTGCTACTGATCGATGTATGCAAAAATTGTGATGTTGTGTTTGGTGCCGAAAACTTTAATATAGATCTCATTCCGATGACTTTGGGCAACTTTGATATTGTTGTAGGTATGGATTGGCTCGATCGTAATAGAGCCGATATTGCATGTCATGAAAAATTTATTCGTGTGAAGACCCCAAGTGGGGGAGAGTTAATTATTCACGGTGATAAGCGCAGAAGACTTGTGCCGATATGCACTTTTGCACGGGCACATCGTTTCCTTGTTAGTGGTGGCATGGCTTTTCTTGCCCATGTTGTTGATAATCGTGATGAGCCACCACCCATTCGTGAAATTCCGGTGGTTAGTGAATTCGAAGTCGTTTTTCGGGACGAGTTACCGGGTGTTCCGGCGAAAAGACAAGTTGAATTTCGCATTGAGTTGGTTCCGGGGGCTACCCCCATTGCTAAAACTCCTTATCGTTTAGCGCCGATGGAAATGCAAGAGTTGTTAAATCAAACCCAAGAATTGCTCGAGAAGGGTTTTATTCGACCGAGTGCTCCTCCATGGGGCACTCGGTATTATTTGTGAAGAAGAAGGATGGTAGTATGCGGATGTGCATCGATTATCGATAGTTGAATAAAGTGACGATCAAGAATCGTTATCCATTGCCTCGGATTGACAATTTGTTTGACCAACTCCAAGGTGCAACGTATTTCTCCAAAATCAACCTACGGTCCGGCTATCAGCAAATGCGGGTACGTGAGGAAGATATCGAGAAAACGGCTTTTCGAACACGTTATGGGCATTTTGAATTCGTAGTTATGCCTTTTGGTCTTAAGAATGCACCGGCGACATTCATGGATCTTATGAACCGAGTGCGCCAACCTATGTTGGACAAGTTGGTAATTGTGTTCATTGACGACATACTAGTCTACTCGAAAAGTATGAACGAACATGAACATCATTTGCGTGAAGTATTGAAGACGTTACGAAAGGAGAAGTTGTATGCTAAGTTCTCCAAATGCAAATTTTGGCTAAGGGAGGTTCAATTCCTTGGCCACATTGTGAACAAATACGGCATTCAAGTAGATCCTGGGAAGATAGAGACGGTGAAGAGTTGGAGACAACCGACTAAGCCTACGGAAGTCCGAAGTTTTCTCGGATTGGCCGGTTATTATCGACGGTTTATCCAAGACTTTTCTAAGATCGCTTCTTCATTAACGAAATTGACGAGGAAGAACGCGAGATTTACTTGGGAGAACGAGCAAGAAATTGCTTTTCAATTGCTGAAAGAGAAGTTGTGTCAAGCTCCGGTGTTAGTTTTGCCGGAAGGAGTGGAAGACATGACGGTTTATTGTGATGCTTCGCTAAATGGTCTCGGGTGTGTTCTTATGCAAAGGGGTAAAGTCATCGCTTATGCCTCTCGACAATTAAAGGAACACGAGACGAGATATCCGACTCATGATCTTGAGTTGGCGGCAGTTGTGCATGCGTTGAAAATTTGGCGCCATTACTTGTATGGTGTCAAGAGTACGATTTATTCGGATCATAAGAGTTTGAAACACCTCTTTAATCAACAAGATTTAAATTATCGTCAACGTAGGTGGATGGATGTGGTGAAAGATTATGATTGTGAAATACTTTATCATCCGGGCAAGGCGAATGTGGTCGCGGATGCGTTAAGTCGAAAGAGTCATCACCTGGCGTTACGATTGGGATTGTTACGTATGGTTATTACTAACGATTTTCTTGAAAAACTTGGTGTGATTCAAATAGAGGCTTACATTCACAAAAAGCATGCGGAACGAATTGTGTGACAATCGGAGTTCATTACTATGGGCTCGCGTGGTTTGTTGTCTTTTCAAGGAAGAGTGTGGGTGCCTAAGATGGGTGATTATTGATAAGTGCTACTTGATGAAGCACATAAGTCAAAGTATTCCATTCATCCGGGCGCGACGAAAATGTATCATGATTTGAGGAAGGATTATTGGTGGTCGGGCATGAAACGTGATGTTGTGAAGTATGTTGAGCAATGCGTCATGTGTTTGCAAGTTAAGGCCGAGCACCAAAAGCCGTAAGGTAAGTTACAACCGTTAGAAATCCCGGAATGGAAATGGGAGCACATTACCATGGATTTCATTACAAAGTTACCTAAAACGGCGAGAACCCAATTTGATTCTATTTGGGTTATAGTTGATCGATTGACGAAAAGTGTTTTGTTTCTTCCCATTCGGGAAGCGATATCGTCGGAGACCTTGGCTAAGTTGTTTATCAAGGAAGTCATCTCTCGACACGGAGTTCCTATATCAATTATTTCGGATCGAGATACTCGTTTTACATATCGGTTTTGGGAAAAGTTTTACGAAGATATGGGTACACAATTGAAATTGAGCACGGTGTATCATCCTCAAACGGACGGTCAAACCGAACGTACGAATCAAACTTTGGAGGATATGTTACGAGCATGTATTATTAATTTTGGTGGTAGTTGGGACGAGCACTTACCTTTGGTGGAATTCTCGTACAATAATAGTTATCATACTAGTATCGGGATGCCACCTTACGAGATGCTTTATGGGCGGAGGTTCCGAACTCCGATTTGTTGGGGTGAAATTGGTCAAAGAGAGATCGGGAGTACCGATTTGGTTTTGGAGATGAATAACAAGATTAATATTATTCGGGATCACTTGAAGAAGGCTCAAGATAGACAAAAGTCGTATTCCGATAAACGTAGACGAACGATCGAATTTCAAGAAGGTGACATGGTGATGCTTAAGGTTTCGTCATGGAAAGGTATTATTCGATTTCGAAAACGGGGAAAGTTAGCTCCTCAGTTTATTGGGCCATTTAAGGTTTTAGCTCGTGTTGGTGAAGTCGCGTATCGTTTGGAATTACCCGAAGAACTTGCGGGGATTCATAATACATTTCATGTTTCCCATCTCCGTAAGTGTCTTGCGGATGATTCTTCATGGATGCCATTAGACGAAATTGAGCTAAACAATAAGTTAGAATATGTTGAAGAGCCGATTGCTATACTTGATGAGAAGGTGAAAATGTTGAGAAATAAAGAGGTGAGAACTTTTAAAGTTCAATGGCATCGTAGTAAAGGTTCCGAGTTTACTTGGCAGCCCGAAGAGTTTGTGTTGGTTTATCTTCATTCTTGTCATGCGGCGTGGATCGCGAGGACGCGCTCCGATTCAAGTGGGGGAGAGTTGTAAGACCCGTTTATTTGTAGTGTACATAGGTGTAGTTAATGTACTTGAAGTGGGGTTTTGGTTGTACATATTTAAAAGAAGGCAGAAAACTGGGCTGGGCGTTTGGCGCGCCGCGCCATTGTTCTGTGACAGATTCCTTTTAATTAGATATTATGAGGGCAAATTGGTAAAATCACAAGGAATCCAACTTTAAGGCTTGGGATCAGTTGTTGGAGCCTCATTTACTCCATTTCCACCCACTTAATCATCTTCCATTAAATCCTAGAGAGAGAGGAGGTTCTAGAGTGAGAAAGCTCCATTAAAGGAAGAAGGAGGTTGAATCGGGTCTTAGTGCGAGTTTCAAAGTTGTTCATCTTTCCTATAGCTACGTTTTGGTGATAGTGGTATGCTCTAATCTTGATTTATTGATTTTAATTTGATTATGGGTTAGGGTTTGGGGTAAGTGATGAACCTAAAACCCATTTGTTAGTAAATTGGGTGTTTTGGGTGAATTTGGGTCATGTAGACCCAAAGATGACTAACTAGGGTTTTCAAAGTATTAAACTATGTTTATGAGCCTAAGTTGGTTAGTTAAAATACTAGCACACTTATATATATGTAAATAGGTGTTAAGTGGGTTAGTGGGTGACCCGAAATGGGTGTATTGACTTTAAATGGTCAAATTGGTCATGATGGACCTAAGTGGGTAAATGTATGTGTTTGATGCATAAACCTTGTATTGGAAAGTTTCTTAGGACCTAACTTGGATAATGATTAGGGTTTTAGGGATGTTAACCCAAATATTAGGGTTAGGGTTGCAAATGGGTCAAAATTGCACCATGGGTCAAGATAACCCTATAATGGAGTTTTAGTGGGTTGACCAACTTGAGTTTGTGATTGATATTATGTATAATGTAATAGGTACGTTACATTGAAGGTTCTCGGACTTGATTATCTTTCACCGAAGGCGTAAGGTGAGTGGAATAATTATATGTGTAGGTATATAATGTATCTATTTGTTGTAGCATGAGATGTAAAGTGTCGAGGTGCTAGGACACCACGTTTCACGTGATGAGTGAAGCATCGAGGTGTTAAGATGCCACTCGGGGTGAAACATCGAGGTGTTAAGATGCCACCTAGGGGTGTAGTGTCGAGGTGTTAAGACACCACTCCGTAACTTAATGAGTGAAGCATCGAGGTGTTAAGATGCCACTCGGGGTGAAGTACCGAGGTGTTAAGGTGCCACCCTAGGGGTTAGTGATACGAAGTGTTAAGTACCCTAACGGATGTTATGAACACGGATGGCGTTTTCGCGAGCGCCATTCCCTTATACGATTGGTTAACCATGGTTATTTACATTGTAAGTGTAAGCATAATATATTATTCGAATTATATTATATGCGTTGCTATGCTAGCTTGTGGTATTGGAGATTTCTAGCTTGTATTCGAGATTATAAGCTAATTGTGTTGCTAGCATGTATGCGGTGTTTGAGTAAGTGATTTGCAAGTAGGTATATTATATATGTATGTGTATAATTATTGCATTCACTAAGCTTTGCTTACCCTCTCGTTGTTTACCTTTTTATAGGTTTGGTTGTGGACAAGGGTAAGGGCATCATCTTGGATTAAAGATCCCGTCGTTGTTAGAGAATGCTTTTGGGATATTTAGCTTTTGGAGTTTGACCGAGACTTGGGTAGTTTAATCCCAAACACCATGCTCATAGTGTAGTTTGGTACTTAAACTTTTTGATGGTCGAAACTCATATTTTGAATTAAACTCGTAAAAATGCCGATGTGGGCCCCGCTTCGTAAAACTCATTTTATTAATGGAATGTGTTAGTTTTACATATTTGAATATGTTGTTAAAAGCGTTTTTCCTAATTATGTTGGGAAGTGGCCAATCTTTTTAGCATTTCAAGACTTTTGGGACAGACCAGAATGGCCCGCCGCGCCATATGCTGTTCTAGCAAAAAAAAATTATTTGATATTTTCTGCGGGTTCGTTTGTGTCTGGTTTGGGTCGTTACACATCATACATTCCACTATTCAAACGTATGACAAGAACCCTTCGAAGTACTAAAGCATTTCTACTATTCGAAAATGGGTGTGTTTGGTGCCCGTAGATCTACCTTTAGGATTCGCGTCAATTAGTGTTTTTCACTAATTCTTAGGTTACCAAGCATAATAATAATAAGTACAGATATCCGGTATAACAAAACAATCGTATAATGTAGTTCCATGAACTTGTGCTTATTTTGTAAAACATTTATAAATTTTGCATGTATTCTCATCCCAAAATAATTTAGATAGTAAAAATGGGACTATAACTCACTTGTGATGATTTCCGAATAGATGGTGATAAGACTTGGCCTTTTGACAAATTCACGAACATAATAATAATATTCTTGTGTCAAGATATATATATATATATATATATATATATATATATATATATATATATATATATATATATATATATAATTAATATTCCATACTTATGATACTTGTGATAATTTTAATTGTCCATTGTTAGTAGTCTAACGTTCGTAGTCCAATAGTCCAATAGTCCAACAGTATAAATATATATATAAATATAAATGCGTATATTGTGTTAGAATTCACTAACACTATAATATATTGTCTTAATATAATAAGACACATAATATGTATATTGTCTGAAGCAATCCGCGACCCATTGTATACATGTCTCAGGCTCGATCACAACTCAAAGTATATAATATTTTGGAATCCACTTCGACCCACAACTAACTCGAGATTACTGCCAATGGTGTCTAATAGTTCATTCCAATAATATATATAGAAGAAGTCAGAATGATATGTCAAAACTTTGTATACGAATCCACGGTGATCAAGTCATATATATATATATATATATATATATATATATATATATATATATATATATATATATATATATATATATATATATATATATATATATATATATATATATGGTGCCTTACGATCTTTATTAAGACTATAATATATTGTCGTAGAATTTAATCACGACTATTATAAATTGTATTTCCATAAGTTCGGGAACAAGACATGTATAAATACATGTAGGATACAAGGTAAGTTAGCTAGGATAAGGTTAGCATCCATTTTTATTAATCAAAACCGTAGCTAAAAACAAACAAAAATATCCAATTTTGTTTTACCCATAATTTCTTCGTTACAAATCCGTTTTGAGTAATTTGACTTGCCATGGTTTTGTATCGAACCATTATTTATTAATATAAATAGAAAAAGTATATGTTTATAGTCAAAAATACAGCTTAGGTGTCAAATACAAGAAGATAGTCATATCCGTCGTAAGAACGACATCTTGATGACTCTTTTGAAAAACATACTTCCAATTAGAGTTTAACCATGAATTTTGGATATATTTCATATCCACATAAAATAAGATTTTTCACCAAAGGAAATCTTTTAATTCAAAGTTTAAGATAGGTTTTTAAAATCAAACCCAAAACAGCCCCCGTTCGACTAAGACGGCGTATATTCGATTTTAAGGTGTTCTTCGTGTTTACAAGTTTTATATCCTTATGTTAACTTGACATACTATCATAATACATGTGTTAAAGTGGTTTAAAAGTCAAGTTAGAAGGATTAAGTTTATTTGCAAACAAGTTTAGAAATAATCTAAACTATGTTCTTGTTGTTATTAGTTATAACTCAAAATAAGATAGCTATATGAATACGAATTGAATAAGATTATGAATAAGGTTACTACCTCAAATCAAATGAGTAAAGTTGCTGTAGAAATAAGGAGAATATCTTGAGTTCAAAGATACCCTTGATGGCTTGGAATTCTTGAAGTGTTCTTGATCAAGCTTTGTTATGATGATTATAACTTGGATTATGAGACCAATACTTGCTGAATTGAATGGAGGTTTGAGAGAGTGTTTGAGTATGTATTTATAGAGTAAAATGATGTAGTTAATTGGAATGAAATGGATGGTTATTTATCCTACATGTTGGCATCAAAATGGGGGCAACAACATGACTCCATGGTTTGTAATTTTATGCATTTAGTCATACTAGTTTCCAAGCCATGGTTCCCACAAGTCTACATCATGTTTATACATGTCTCACGACTGATTGAGGGCTGCTAAGATCAATAATTTGGTATGTATATACCCATAGTAAATACATATAGAAGCTGGGTATGATACGGGTATAAATACCGTATGAATACGAATAGGATTCTTGATAAAATTGAATGAGAAAATGAGTATAGCTATCTTTATTGAGTATAAATATATTGATATATATTATTAAGTCTTTCAAAAGTGTATTAATACATATTAATACAATACATATACATACATTTTAATTTAGAAGTTATTACAACGTTAATCGTTATATATATATATGTATATAGTCTTGAAGTCTTTAAGTTAGTAATCTAATTTTATGTATATAACCAATTTTTATTATATATAATGAGATACTTAAATATCATTTTAATAAATCATAAGTATATGTATATATATATATATATATATATATATATATATATATATATATATATCCATATATACATCATTATATAATTATTTCAATTTATGACGTTCGTGAATCGTCAGACAAACTGGGTGGCCAAACGTTTGTATAAAATTCATTCCAAATAACCAAGTCTTAATAAATTTTATTGCCTAACATGTTGGAAACCTTAATTATGTAAATATTAATCTTCTATATATTAGCGGAAAAATCCGGGTCGTTACACTTGTATACACCGGGTCGTGGATTGATCCAAGATAATTTATATCAATTTATTTCTGTACATCAAACTTTAGACAACTAGTTGTAGGTTACTAACGAGGATAGCTGACTTAATACACTCAAATCATTAAAATATAATAAAAATGGTTGTAATTATATTTTGATCATACTTTGATATATATGTACATATTTGTATAGGTTCATGAATCGATCCGTGGCCAAGTCTTATTTCCGAGGAACGAAATATCTGTGAATGTGAGTTATAGTCCCACTCTTAAAATCTAATATTTTTGGGATGATAATACATGCAGGTTTTATAAATGATTTACAAAATAGACACAAGTACGTGAAACTACATTCTATGGTTGAATTATCGAAATCGAATATGCCCCTTATTTGCTTGGTAGCCTAAGAATTAGTAAACCGATCTACTAATTGACGAGAATCCTAACGATAGATCTATTGGGCCTAACAAACCCCATCCAAAGTACCAGATGCTTTAGTACTTCGAAATTTATATCATGTCCGAAGGGTGTCCCGGAATGATGGGGATATTCTTATATATGCATCTTGTTAATGTCGGTTACCAGGTGTTCACCATATGAATGATTTTTATCTCTATGTATGGGATGTGTATTAAAATATGAAATCTTGTGGTCTAGTATTACGATTTGATATATATATAGGTTAAACCTATAACTCACCAACATTTTTGTTGACGTTTAAAGCATGTTTATTCTCAGGTGATTATTAAGAAGCTTTCGCTGTCGCATACTAAATTAAGGACAAGATTTGGAGTCCATGCTTGCATGATATTTGTTTAAAAACTGCATTCAGAGATTTATATCGATGTGTAATAGTATTGTAAACCATTATGTAATGGTCGTGTGTAAAACGTTATCTTTTAGATTATCATTACTTAATAATCTACGTTGTGGTTTGTCTTTAAAATCGAATGCAGTCTTTGAAAAACGTCTCATATAGAGGTCAAAACCTCGTAACGAAATTAATTAATATGAAACGTTTATAATCAATATGAACGGGACATTTCAGATGCCTTCTTTAACCATGAAATGGCATTTTTCCCAATTAAGAACTAGATTTGATTGTTCACATCTAATAAGCATTCGTTCAAGATTAACTAGACATGATTCAAAAGTATCACCAAAGATTGAAAAGTCAACCATGAAAACTTCCATGCATTCTTTTATCATATCATGAAAAATTGCCATCATGCACCTTTGAAAGGTTGCAGGGGCATTACAAAGTTCAAATGGCATGCGTTTGTAAGTAAAAGTACCATAAGGGCATGTGAACGTGGTTTTCTCTTAGTCCTCGGGTGCGATTGGAATTTGAAAATATCCGGAAAAACCGTCAAGAAAACAATAATAACTATTTTCGGCTAATCTTTCTAACATTTGATCAATGAAAGGCAAGGGAAAGTGATCTTTTCTGGTGGCGTCATTTAATTTTATATAATCAATACAAACACGCCATCCTGTTACAGTCCTAGTAGGAATAAGCTCATCTTTTTCATTTGTGATGACAGTAATGCCACCCTTCTTAGGCACACATTGAACTGGGCTTACCCATGGACTATCAAAAATTGGATAAATTAAACCTGCATCTAGCAGTTTAATTATTTCTTTCTTAACAACATCTTGCATATTAAGATTTAGTCTTCGTTGGCGTTGCACATACGTTTTATGACCTTCTTCCATAAAGATTTTATGTGTGCAATACGAAGGACTTATGCCTTTAATATCATGAATCTTCCATGCAATAGCTGGTTTATGAGCTCTTAGCACAGAAATGAGTCTAGATTTTTCATATTCCGTAAGAGAAGATGATATTATTACAGTTAATTCAGTTTCACCATGTAAATAAGCGTATTCCAAATGGGTTGGAAGTGGCTTTAGCTCTAATGTCGGTGGTTCTTCTATCGATGATTTGTATCGATATCTGTCTTCTTCTTTTAGCATTTGAATTTCTTCTGTTGTTGGTTCGTATCTATTAGCCATAAGTGTAGCTAACATTTCATCTTCATCAATTGGTTCAGTTCCTTCTCCTAAAGAACATTCTCCCGTTCCTTGTAATTCTGGAAATTCTTCTAATAATTCTGCATGTGAATCTATGGTTTGAATATAATAACATGTATTATCTGCAGATTGCGATTGTTGCATGTCTCTATCAACAGAAAAGGTAACACTCTCGTCCTCTATACTTAGGGTCAGTTTCTTACCGAACACGTCTATTATTGCTTTAGCCGTGTTTAAGAATGGTCTTCCTAATATGAGAGGAACTCGAGAATCTTCTTCCATGTCCAGAATAACAAAATCTACTGGAAATACTAAAGTACCAACTTTAACTAGCATGTTCTCCATTATCCCTCTAGGATATTTTACTGATCGATCGGCTAGTTGTATGCTTATTCGTGTTGGTTTCAATTCTCCAAGGTCTAGTTTAGTGTATAATGAATATGGCATTAAATTTATACTAGCACCTAAGTCTGCCAATGCTTCTATTGAACTAAGACTACCCAGAAAACATGAAATTGTGAAACTTCCTGGATCTGATAATTTTTCTGGTAGTTTATTCAACAGCATTGCAGAACAATTAGCATTCATTGTAACAGCCAATAGTTCTTCCATTTTCTTTCTATTTGTGATTAGATCTTTCAGAAATTTAGCATATCTAGGCATTCCTGAAATTACATCAATGAAAGGAAGATTGACATTTATTTGTTTAAACATATCCAAGAATTTAGATTGCTCGGCTTCAAGTCTTTCTTTTCTCATTCTACTTGGGTAAGGAAGTGGTGGTTGGTATGGTTTAACATAAGGTTTAGCCTTAACTGTGTTATCTTCATTAACCTTTTCAACTACCGGTTCTTTTTCCTTTTCTTGATCAGATTGTGGTTCTTGTGGAGTAGGAATAGTTTCATCAGAAATTACAGGTATTTCAGGTGGTTTAAGTGTAATACCACTTCTTATGGTAATGACTTTAGCTGTTTCATTTCGGGGGTTAGCATTTGTATCGCTAGGTAGACTCCCCGGTTTTCTTTCACCTATCAACCTTGCTAGGTTACTTACTTCTTGTTCCAAATTTTGAATAGAAGCTTGTTGATTTCTAAATGCTTGAGCATTTGGTTCATTAGTTTATTTCTGAGATGTGAAAAATTGAGTTTGAGAATCAACTAGCTTTGACATCATATCTTCTAAACTTGGCTTTTTGTCATCGATTTGTGGTGGTTTATTTTGAAAAATAGGTCTTTGCTGATTGTAAGTATTATTGGATACTTGTTGATTGTTAGGACCTTGTTGGTTGTTGTACGAAATATTTCGGTTATAATTCTGGTTTTGATTGTAGTTTAGCCTTGGCAGTTGATAATTATTTTGATAATTATTTTCAGGCCTTTGATTTAGGTATGAAACATGCTCTCTTTGTTCCATTGTTTGTTCAATACTGAGACAATCTTTTGTCAAATGTGGTCCTCCACACTGCTGATAATGCTAAAAACGAACATATATTTCATAGCATTATCTCTCAAGAAAGACAAGCTTTTAGTTGCAATTGTTCTATTTACAAGTGATATTCGTTTAAATAATAAAAGGTGAAGACAAAAGACAGATTCGACGAATTGAAGACGCAAACGACCAAAAAGCTCAAAAGTACAAAGTACAATCAAAGAGGTTCCAATTATTGATGAGAAACATCTCAAAATTACAAGAGTACAAGACGCGAAACGCAAAGTACAAGATATTAAATTGTACGCAAGGACGTTCGAAAATCCGGAACTGGGACCAAAGTCAACTCTCAACGCTCGACGCAACGGACTAAAAATTACAAGTCAACTATGCACATAAATATAATATAATATTTAAATAATTCTTAAAATTATTTATATATATTATATTTATTTATAAAAACAGTCGGCAGAAGAAACAAGCTCATGTGAGCTGGAAAAGCAGGCCATACGATCGCATAGCCTGGCAGTTATAAAGCCTTGCGATCGCATGGTGAATAGTACCAGGCCACATTCTTATAAAAGCACGCTCTGGTTGACTAATATATCATCATCCATCTCTCTATCTATCACGTATATATATATATATATATATATATATATATATATATATATATATATATATATATATATATATATATATATATATATATATATATTATAATTTTAATTTTAATTTTAATTTTAATTTTAATTTTAAATTCTAATAATAAGGGTATGTTAGCGAATGTTGTAAGGGTGTAAGTCGAAATTCTGTCCGTGTAACGCTACACTATTTTTAATCACTGTAAGTTATGGTTAATGTTATTTTTAATTTAATGTCTCGTAGCTAAGTTATTATTATGCTTATTTAAGCCGAAGTAATCATGATATTGGGCTAAATATTAAAATTGGGTAATTGGGCTTTGTACCATAATTGGGGTTTGGACAAAAGAACGACACTTGTGGAAATTAGACTATGGGCTATTAATGGGCTTTATATTTGTTTAACTAAATGATAGTTTGTTAATTTTAATATAAAGATTTACAATTGGACGTACCTATAAATAACCATATACACTCGATCGGACACGATGGGCGGGATATTTATAAGTACTAATAATCGTTCATTTAACTGAACACGGGAATGAATTAATAGTTAATGGACTTATTAAAACAGGGGTGAATTATATACAAGGACACTTGACGAGGACACTCGCACTTTATATTTATGACTGATGGACTGTTATGGACAAAAACCAGACGGACATATTAAATAATCCAAGACAAAAGACAATTAACCCATGGGAATAAATTAAAATCAACATGTCAAACATCATGATTACGGAAGTTTAAATAAGCGTAATTCCTTTATTTCATATTTAATTGCACTTTTAATTATCGCACTTTTATTTATTGTCATTGTATTTAATTGCACTTTTAATTATCGTACTTTTAATTATCGCACTTTTATTTATCGCAATTTTATTATCGTTATTTACTTTACGCTTTAAATTAAGTCTTTTATTTATTTAATATTTTACATTAGGTTTTAACTGCGACTAAAGTTTTAAAATTGACAAACCGGTCATTAAACGGTAAAAACCCCCTTTTTATAATAATAATACTACTACTTATATATATTTTTGTATTTTTACAATTATAAGTTAAAAATATAGCGTTAAGCTTGTTTAAAAGATCCATGTGGAATGAACTGGGCTTACTAAAAACTACACTACTGTACGATTAGGTACACTGCCTATAAGTGTTGTAGCAAAGTTTAGGTATATCTATTCTATAAATAAATAAATATCTTGTGTAAAATTGTATCTTATTTAATAGTATTTCCTTGTAAAAATTAATACTATTTCCTAGTACACCTCGCACACATCAAGTATTTTTGGCGCCGCTGCCGGGGAAATAACATTAAAACGCCGGAAGCACAACGCTATAAAAAAATATTTTTATTAATTTTTAATTTACTTTTGTAAAAATACGTTTTTGTAAAAATACGTTTTAATATAAAAAAATATAAAAAGAAAAACAAAATTTATATATTTTTAAGAGTTTGTTAAATATTTAAGTTTTATAAAGTCTCTTTATTTTTATTTTATTTTGTAAAAATATAAGTTTTATTTAAATATTTTATAAATATAAAACAGAAAATTAAAACTGAAAACTGAAAAAAAAAATAAACCATTCGGCCCGATCACTGTAGCAGCCCAAAGTCTGGCCCGAATTCGCAAGCCATGCGATCGCATGGAAAATCAACTAACACCTCATGCGATCGCATGAGGTGATTTGACTGGTCTGAAACCTTAGCCGACCAGTTTAGGGTTTTAATTAATTTATAATTATTATAATTATAACCCTAATTGGGGTTTAGTTTTTATTTATTAGTTTAGTTTTTATTATTTATTTGTATTTTTAGTTTAATTAGTTTAATTAATATATAAAATTAATAGTTTTATGAATTAAATAATATAAAAAAATATTTTTATAAAAATTGTACTTTTTACAACTTTAAGATTATTTTTATATTTTGTAACTTTTAATTTATTTTAGCGTAATATTTTTATTTCTCTCTCGTATTTAGTTTTAATTCATAGTTTTTGCCCTAGTTATTTTTTATTTCTAGATTTTTAGGTTTGCCGTAAAATCCCTTAAGTGCTTTTTCTTTAGACTAAGATTTAGGTGCTTTAGAAATTTGCGACGCCGTTTTATATATTTTAGTACCTTTTTAAGTTATTGTCATTTGGGATATAGTTTTTCTTTTAAGCTTTTATATTTTTAGACGCAACTTTTAATTCTTAGTTTTTAGTTCCTTTTTAAGTTTCGACGCGCTACTTTCTTATTTTTATTTTTCGACGCCTTTTATTTTTCGACTTTTTTCGACGCGCTCTTTTTCTTTCTTATTTCTCGACGCTCTAGTTTTTAGGACATAGAATTTTCTATTTCTTCTCTAAAATTTCTTTAAATTTCAACGAAAAATTATTTTAAGTAGTTAAATTGATAGATATCCTAAATTTTCTGCTTCGTAGTAATAGTTGGATTTGTTAGTGGCTGAGTTGTGAGCTTCCGATTTAAAGGGTTCTGGCTCCCTGCTGCATCTATTGGCTATTCGAAACGTGGGAAATCTATTAATTTGATAACTTATTAATTTTTATTTTTATAACTAATAGGATATTCAGTGAATGCACCGAGCAAAACGTTCACCACCTTTTGTACGTTCACCACCTGTAACCAGATCAAGACATCTAGCAAATATTGTCGCCGTTGATTTTTCTTTAGAATCTTCATCCGGTCAACCAAGTACTCCAATTCAAATTTCCGATAATCCATTTTTTGAACCCGACCTCATAATTGAGAATCCGGAGAATATTCAGGGATAATTCAGAGATCCTGAACCATTAATCTTTCCTCCGAAATCACCAATCATTCACACAGAGATTGTAGAGGAACAACCCATTAAATCAGAATCCTATAGTGATTCAGATTCAACAAATTCAATCATGGAGAATCTGGAACCTCTAAGTATGGAAGACCGAATGCGAGCTAAACGCACTGGCCAAGGTCACGCAATTACTCAACCTGACATTAATGCGCCAGATTATGAAATCAAAGGACAAATCCTACACATGGTAACTAATCAATGCAAATTTAGTGGTGCGCCGAAGAAAGATCCAAATGAACATCTTCGTACATTTAATAGGATCTGTACTCTATTCAAAATCAGAGAAGTTGAGGATGAACAGATATATCTCATGTTATTTCCCTGGACTCTAAAGGGAGAAGCTAAAGATTGGTTGGAATCGTTACCTGAAGGGGCGATTGATACATGGGACGTTTTAGTTGAAAATTTTCTTAAACAATTCTTTCCGGCATCTAAAGCCGTGAGACTTCAAGGAGAAATTGTTACGTTCACACAAAAGCCAAATGAAACTTTATATGAGGTATGGACAAGATTTGGAAAGTTATTAAGAGGATGTCCGCAACATAGTTTAGACACCTGTCAAATAGTACAAATATTCTACCAAGGATGCGACATCACTACACGAAAAGACATCGATATAGCAGCTGGTGGTTCCATTATGAAGAAAACAGCAACTGATGCTTACAAAATTATTGATAACACTGCTTCCCACTCACATGAGTGGCACCAAGAAAAAGATATCGTTAGATCATCTAAAGCAGCTAGAGCCGATTCTAGCCATGACTTAGATTCCATTTCCGCAAAGATAGATGCTGTCGAGAGACGAATGGAAAAGATGACTAAAGATATTCACTCAATATGAATTAGTTGTGAGCAGTGTGGAGGACCACATTTGACAAAAGATTGTCTCAGTATTGAACTAACAATGGAATAAAGGGAGAATGTTTCATACATAAACCAAAGGCCTGGAAATAATTATCAGAATAATTATCAACCGCCAAGACCAATCTACAATCAAAACCAGAATTATAACCGAAATGTTCCATACAACAACCAACAAGGTCCTAGTAATCAACAAGTATCCAATAATACTTACAATAAGCAAAGACCTATTTTTCAAAACAAACCACCACAAACCGATGATAAAAAGCCAAATTTAGAAGACATGATGTCAAAGCTAGTTGAATCTCAAACGCAGTTTTTCACATCTCAGAAACTAACCAATGAACAAAATACTCAAGCATTTAGGAATCAACAAGCTTCTATTCAAAATTTGGAACAAGAAGTAAGCAACCTAGCAAGGTTAATAGGTGAAAGAAAACCGAGAAGTCTACCTAGTGATACAAATGCTAACCCCCGGAATGAAATAGCTAAAGCCATTACCACAAGAAGTGGTGTTACACTTAAACCACCTGAAATGCCTGTAATTTCTGATGATGCTATTCCTACTCCACAAGAACCACAATCTAAACAAGATAAGGAAACAGAACTGGTAATTGAAAAGGTTAATGAAGATAACACAGTTAAGGCTAAACCTTATGTTAAACCATACCAACCACCACTTCCTTACCCGAGTAAAATGAGAAAAGAAAGACTTGAAGCCGAGCAATCCAAATTCTTGGATATGTTTAAATAAATAAATGTAAATCTTCCTTTCATTGATGTGATTTCAAGAATGCCTTGATATGCTAAATTTCTGAAAGATCTAATCACAAATAGAAAGAAAATGGAAGAACTCTCAGCTGTTACTATGAATGCTAATTGTTCTGCAGTGCTGCTGAATAAGATACCAGAAAAATTATCTGATCCAGGAAGTTCACAATTCCATGTTTTCTGGGTAGTCTTAGTTCAATAAAAGCATTGGCAGACTTAGGTGCTAGTATAAATTTAATGTCGTATTCACTATACGCAAAACTAGACCTTGGAGAATTGAAACCAACACGAATAAGCATACAACTAGCCGATCGATCAGTAAAATATCCTAGAGGGATAATGGAGAACATGCTAGTTAAAGTTGGTACTTTAGTATTTTCCAGTAGATTTTGTTATTCTGGACATGGAAGAAGATTCTCGAGTTCCTCTCATATTAGGAAGACCATTCTTAAACACAGCTAAAGCAATAATAGAAGTGTTTGGTAAGAAACTGACCCTAAGTATAGAGAACGAGAGTGTTACCTTTTCTGTTGATAGAGCCATGCAACAACCGCAATCTGCAGATGATACATGTTATTATATTCAAACTATAGATTCACATGCAGAATTGTTAGAAGAATTTCCAGAATTACAAGGAACAGGAGAATGTTCTTTAGGAGAAGGAACTGAACCAATTGATGAAACTGAAATGTTAGCTACACTTATGGCTAATGGATATGAACTAACAACAGAAGAAATTCAAATGCTAAAAGTGGAAGACAGATATCGATACAAATCATCGATAGAAGAACCACTGACATTAGAGTTAAAGCCACTTCCAAACCATTTGGAATATGCTTATTTACATGGTGAATCTGAATTACCTGTAATAATATCGTCTTCTCTTACTGAAAATGAAAAATCTAAACTCATTTCTGTGCTAAAAGCTCATAAACCAGCTGTTGCATGGAAAATTCATGATATTAAAGGAATAAGTCCTTCATATTGCACACATAAAATCCTTATGGAAGAAGGTCATAAAACGTATGTGCAACGCCAACGAAGACTAAATCCTAATATGCAAGATGTTGTTAAGAAAGAAATTATTAAACTGCTAGATGCAGGTTTAATTTATCCAATCTCTGATAGTCCATGGGTAAGCCCAGTTCAATGCGTGCCTAAGAAGGGTGGCATGACTGTCATCACAAATGAGAAAAATGAGCTTATTCCTACTAGGACTGTAACAGGATGGCGTGTTTGTATTGATTATATAAAATTAAATGACGCCACCAGAAAAGATCACTTTCCCTTACTTTTCATTGATCAAATGTTGGAAAGATTAGCCGAAAATAGTTACTATTGTTTTCTTGATGGTTTTTTCGGATATTTTTAAATTCTAATAGCACCCGAGGACCAAGAGAAAACCACGTTCACGTGCCCTTATGGTACTTTTTCTTACAAACGCATGCCATTTGGACTTTGCAACGCCCCTGCAACCTTTCAAAGGTGCATGATGGCGATTTTTCATGACATGATAGAAGAATGCATGGAAGTTTTCATGGATGACTTTTCAGTCTTCGGTGATACTTTTGAAACATGTCTAGTTAATCTGGAACGAATGCTTATTAGATGCGAACAATCAAATCTAGTACTTAATTGGGAGAAATGCCATTTCATGGTTAAAGAAGGCATCGTTCTTGGACATAAAATCTCAAAGGAAGGAATTGAAGTGGATAGAGCTAAAGTAGATGTAATTGCTAAACTTCCACATCCCACCAATGTTAGAGGAGTTAGGAGTTTTCTAGGGCATGCCGGTTTTTACCGACATTTCATAAAGGAATTTTCTAAAATTGCCACTCCTATGAATAAACTCCTAGAAAAGGATGCTCCATTCATCTTTTCAGATGAATGTATCAAATATTTTAATATTCTTAAAGAAAAACTCACTAATGCGCCGATCATGATAACTCCAAATTGGAATCTACCGTTTGAACTAATGTGCGATGCAAGTGATTTTGCAATGGGAGCTGTTTTAGGACAAAGGATTGAAAAATGATTTCGACCTATTTATTATGCTAGAAAGACGTTACAAGGAGCACAAATGAACTATACAACTACTGAAAAAGAACTCCTTGCTATTGTCTTTGCTTTTGACAAATTTCGATCATATCTCGTTCCAGCAAAAACGGTGGTCTATACTGACCATTCTGCTCTTAAATACCTATTTTCGAAAAAAGATGCTAAACCAAGATTAATTCGTTGGATCTTACTCTTACAAGAGTTCGATATTGAAATCCGAGATAAAAAGGGAGCAGAAAATCTCGCCGCTGATCATCTTTCTCGTCTTGAAAATCCCGAATTAGAAGTTCTAAATGAATCGGCCATACAAGACAACTTTCCTGATGAATATCTATTGAAGATAGATTATAATGAAATTCCATGGTTTGCAGACTATGCAAACTACTTAGTATGTGGATTCCTTGAAAAAGGGTTGTCGTATCAAAAACGAAAGAAATTCTTTAGTGATATAAAACACTATTTCTGGGAAGATCCACATTTGTTTAAAAGTTGTCCCGATGGAATAATACGCTGATGTGTATTCGGAAATGAAGCTAGTCAAATCTTAAACCATTGTCACACAGGACCAACAGGACCAATAGGAGGGCATTATGGGCCTCAGTTCACAGCAAGAAAAGTTTACGATGTTGGATTCTATTGGCCTACAATTTTCAAAGACGCACACCTTCTTTGCAAATCCTGTGATGCATGTCAAAGGGCCGGAAAAATAAGTCAACGTGATGAAATGTCACAAAATGTCATTCAAGTATGTGAAGTATTTGACATTTGGGGTATTGACTTTATGGGTCCATTTCCAAAATCTCATAATAATCTCTACATTCTCGTTGCCATTGATTATGTATCTAAATGGGCGGAAGCACAAGCTCTCCCAACTAACGATGCACGAGTTGTAGTCAATTTTTTAAAATGTCTTTTTGCAAGGTTTGGAACACCAAAAGCTTTAATAAGTGATCGGGGTACTCATTTTTGTAACAATCAACTTTAGAAACTTCTCAAAAGATATGGAGTAACTCATAAAATCTCCACTACTTATCATCCACAGACAAGTGGACAAGTTGAAAATACCAACCGAGCTTTAAAACGTATTTTAGAGAAAACCATAGGATCAAATCCGAAGGAATGGTCCATGAAATTGGAGGATGCACTCTGGGCTTTTAGAACAGCCTACAAAACTCCAATTGGAACCACACCTTTTAAACTCATTTACGGAAAAGCATGTCATCTTCCAGTAGAAATTGAACACAAAGCATTTTGGGCTTTGAAGACATGTAATCTTGATTTACATGAAGCCGGACATCTACGGTTAAGTCAATTAAACGAATTAGAAGAATTAAGGCATGAAGCATACGAAAATTCGTTAATCTATAAAGAAAGAACAAAGAAATGGCATGATAAAAGAATCAGAAGTTCAAAAGAATTTAAAGAAGGAGACAGAGTTCTTCTTTTCAATTCACGATTCAAGCTATTTCCTGGAAAATTAAAATCAAGATGGTCTGGACCATTCATAGTCAAAAGAGTTTTTCCACATGGAACAATAGAGTTAATAAATTCAAATGGGATTGAATTTAAAGTTAATGGTCACAGAGTTAAACATTACGTACATGATCCGATTGAAGTTGACAACGAAGTTAATCACAATTTCAACACCACAGTTAACTAAGTGTGGGGAGAATCAAGTCTTTTAAGGATAATATGTATTTCTGTTAGAGTTAGATATTCTGTTTTTGTGTAGTTCTCGAGAATGGAATCCGAATGGTCTTTCCCTAGCAGACCCTAAAGAACTAGTCTTCTCCCCCCATTCTGAATTTTTATTTTTCTTAGGTTTTACGAGATGAAGACTTCCTGTGAACTAAACCATGGTCTAATGCAACACGCTTTGATCACTAAACGTAATAATGACACCCTTCCAAGTGAATTGGTATCATTAATCAGAGGTAAATTGGACGGAGTAAGAAAAGAATCCAGGAACGAAAATAATAAGTTACATTTTGGTAAAGGAAAATCAAAATCCGCAGCGAAAAGAAGAGCACGACACCTTGAAAGATGTCACAAATGCGGAAAATGGTCACACGAAGGAAAATGCTCGACGAATCAGACATATTTCAATACCGAATTCGTCACTTTATGCAGAGATGGACCGTTCTTATATTTCGAAGAAAAAACGTTGAATGCTCGAGGTTACGCCTATGTAGCTATGGAAAACCAATTAGTCCGACTATCTTATGAGTGGTGAAACAACCCAACCCGTATTAAAATCGGCCCATAAAATTTTTTTCCTTTTAATATGCGTTAAATAGTACTTTAGGTCCCATTGCACAATTTCCAAAACATATTTGTTACCAAAGTAAGTTCAACGAACTTAAAACGTACATTAATAATTTAAACTCCCTAATACAATGGTTCATTAATTAAATCGTAAACCGGTTATAATCATTATGACCCGACCAGTTACGTTTACACAAAACCGAGCATGGTGATTTGGGACAACGCTACCCAAATCCTAATCGAGTACAAAAGCAAGATCTTCTAAGCAACCTATCCAAGATCTCTAATCACCAAGCTTACCCGAGCCGCCAAGCATGCGAACCTATAAAAATATCAACAACGAGAGGGTAAGCTAATGCTTAGTGAGTGATAACATACTACATACATATATATGCATAAAATGGACACGCCACATAAATAATCAAATACCGCATACCGGAGCATCCAAGCATAAAGGCAAGCTAAGCTAAGCATACCGTATAATCACTAAGCAACAAGCTAGTAACAACAACCATAAAGTAAGTCACCAACGACGATGTGAACAACGCCAATAAGCTACACCCGGAGGGTTAGCTACAACACAACATTACATTAATATATAACAATATTTATACGACCAAGTTTAACCAAACGAACGAGGAAACGGTGTTTAAAGACCGTCGGAGTTCATAACAACCATTAGTGCACTTAACACATCGTACACTAACCCCACGGGTGGCATCTTAACACGTCGATACTTCACCCCGGGTGGTGCCTTAACACTTCGACACTTCACCCCGAGTGGTGTCTTAGCACATCGACACTTCACTCGTTACATCTCTCGGAGTGGCATCTTAACACATCGATACTTCACTCTCGAGTGGTGTCTTAACACATCGACACTTCACTCGCCACGTGAGGAGTGGTGTCTTAACACGTCGACACTTCACAACTCAACTACACAAATAAATACATCATATATCCACGAATATAATTATTCCACTCACAAGCCCATGTGATAATGTACACACGAAGTGTGCACCTCGCCAAAGGTGGTCAATCAAAACGCACATCCGTGCCAATTGGACATGTACACAAGTCCATCAATTTCACCTGTATGTGAAGTGAGCTCTATAACCGAGAACCACTTCACCCGACCCGTACCCATCCTACACATACATATGCATATAGGATATTAACACTCACCTTGTCGCCTTGAAGAATGCTTCCGAATAATCCGAAACTCGCCGAAGGAATGTACCTATTCCATTATCATAAATACCACAACACAATTAGGATGGATTTACAAACCAACCCAATTCGACACTTAGTGCAATTTCGACCCAATTGCACTTTCAAGCACAAACCGTGCCCAAACTAACCAATAATCACTAACACAAGTGATAATGGTCCTTATATGCCAATTAAACCCGAACACAAGTGTTAAACACTTATCGTACTCAAAATTGTCCATAAACCCTAATTTTGACCCATAAAGTCAAAATCTCACCAATTACAAGTTTTGACACCAAAACATATTTAACTCGATTTTATACTTCAACTTAATCCATTTTAAGTTTATAAACCTCATCGAATCGACATTCGGGTCATAATCATCAACAAACCCAAATTTTGACTCTAGTCAAAATTAGTCAACCACAAGAACCCTAAAGGTCTCTAAATCATCAATAATCACTAATACTAGTGATTATACACCATTTACAAGTCTTAAACATGGTTAAATCATTAACCAACCTAAAACCCGTCTTTTACACTTATAACCCGAATCTTGGTGTTAATCTTCAATTAACAACTAAATGGGTTCCATCTATGAATCATACAATCAAAAGCCCCAAAATTGAATGATGAACACGAAAACGAAATTCGGAGTTAGAGCTTACCACTAGTATCACCGTGTAGCTAGGAACGAGGAAAACAACCTAGTCAACTACACCAAAGATCAAATCTCGCTTCTTCCTTTCCAAAAATCCCTTTGAAATCAAATGGGTGTTTGAGTTTTGAGAGAAAAATGAAAAGAAAAGGAAAATGAAATTAGGAAATGAAATGAATGGATGAGGTTAAAGCCTCAAATCTGGCTCAAACATGAAATGACCAAATTGCCCTTGAACCTTATTTAATATTACAAGAATCTGGTGCCAGTTCGCACAGTATGCCGCGCCGCGGCCTAATTCGTCGCGCCACGACCTATAACTAGGTCTGGGATCATTTTATATCAAGCTTCTGATCTGGATTCTTTCGAAATGCTGCGCCGCGGCTCCATTTGTCGCGTCGCGACACTCTGCTTTTCTTGATTCATTTTCTTGCATACAAGACCTCAACACCCGAACATGTACCGAACCCTTCATACGCCTATCGTACATACAAAATACACCTATAAATCATATACGGGGAAAACGGGGTGTTACAACTCTCCCCCACTTAGATTCGATCACGTCCTCGTGATCCTAGTCACGAACCCAAACGGACCCACACTCAATGGTCGTCGAACATGCATTTCAAACCGACTTCTACCACAAATTCGCTAACCCGATGGTTAATCCAATGACAAATTACACACTTGATCGCATCCCGAGACGTACAATACACGCAACAACCGAAGTCTACAATGATCCCTTAGACAATTCTTCTTAAAGAGTTACCCTTAATAGCTAAATCGTCACCCGCGATTTATCAATTTCCATAATTCCGAGCACTAGCACTAACTCAATCCCTCACATCGGGAAAACTCAACCAATATCATACCGAGATATCAATTCCTTAGCATACCCTTACCGAGTACGACGCTAAAAACAACCAAGTCTCAACCTAAGGTCAACAACCCTAAGCGATGAAGACCGAACCAAACGAATCCTGATGGATAACAACAATCACTAAACATCCCTTGTAGTGCGCAATACGACCAATATGCAACTACCGTAACATCATAATCCAACGGCTAGAATCGATAGCGCCCAAAACGACTATGGAAACGCAAATCTCAAGGTGTACAAAATCAACTATCGTCACACCCGTAACATCAAGTGAGCGAAACACGGATATCGCCTCACTAATCATACAACATGGTCCTCACGACCCCACCATCGGCGTATAAAACAACCGATAGTTCCCACAACATGGTCCATACGACCCCACCATTGGTGTATCAAACAACCAATAGATCACACGAAATGGTCCTTACGACCCCACCATCGGTGTATAAAACAACCGACAGATCACACAACACGAAGGCTGGCCGAAAACACACGCGCCTTAGTGAATCCGAACTACACGCGACTCACTACCTTCACCACAACAACAATCGGGATTGGCCGAACTACACCCGACTTAGTGAATCCGAACTACACGAGAGTCACTATCCCGGAGGAATGACCGAACTACACGAGTCATTTGTGAATCCGAACTACACGAGACTCACTCCTCAATACAATGACCGAAACTACACGAGTCATTTGTGAATCCGAACTACACGCGACTCATTTCCACAATAAGATGACCGAAACTACACGCGTCATCGTGAATCTGAAACCACACGCGATCCACTACCATGATGAAGTCAGCGGACCCAAAGATCATGCTTCACCAATCTCAACACTGAATGAAGTCAGCGGACCCCGTCAATGGTCATGCTTCACCGATATAACACCTCGCTCATGATGAAGTCAGCGGACCCCGAAGGTCATGCTACACCAATCGCATACTCCCATGATGAAGTCAGCGGACCCTAAAGGTCATGCTTCATCAATCACCAATATAATGATGAAGTCAGCGGACTCCAAAAGTCATGCTTCATCAATCAACGCCCTTTTGGCCTCGAACGACGAGTAGCGTAACATCGCGCTCTGCTACGCCATAGTGAATCCTAACGGATACCACTAACCATTCACACACTCGAGCAAGAACCACCTATATCAAACATAGGCACAAAACAATAATTTTCTAGAAGAGAATCCGACACACACCTCCCTTAACCGAAGGATTTCACCTTGCTCACCAAACACATCCATTATATCTCAACGAGATTTACCACAT
The DNA here is from genome assembly GCF_046630445.1 of Rutidosis leptorrhynchoides. NCBI lineage: Eukaryota > Viridiplantae > Streptophyta > Magnoliopsida > Asterales > Asteraceae > Rutidosis > Rutidosis leptorrhynchoides. The sequence continues at coordinate 299,510,863 of NC_092338.1, read as the reverse complement.
TACCACCTAGGTGATAATTCAAATTCAAACCATAAGTACAATTTATCTGAAATTGTAATCTACCACAAATCGACCAAAACCAGGTCTCGAAAACATTTTTCAGATCTACCAAAAGCATCATCCGAAATCTCACACTAAAACTTCCTCGTGCGGGAGTGTAACTCCCCCACTTGGAACTACGTCCCATATCCACAACTCGTACAACCGTACAATGCTACCAAAGGTAGACTTTACAAACGATTGGGCTCACACGACCCATCACCATATCTTGCTCCAGCCTTGAGCACACGAAGGATTTCAATCAATCCTTAAACACTTCGAACAAAAAGTGTACCACGATTACACAAACCACACCCTCGGAATCATCCAATTGCTCTAGTTTGCCAATTTCCACCTAGTCACTCATGTACCTAAGGGTTTCACTCCGTTACCCTAAGTACAATGTAACCACAACACGATCGGAGTCGAACACCACGCTAGTAGGTATAAAAGAGGCACCTAATGCCGCGTCTTATATACTCCATTACCAACATACATCGAGATTCAAAACACTCGATCTCAAGGTTTTCAGCCCACCCGTCGAACCTCACGGTTAATCGACCTCCACACAAAAGCGAACACGCGCTTAACAACCGAACACCAAAACCCATTTCCATGGCTTGGTAGAAACATCTCCCAAATACTAAGGAATGCTTGGTTGCACCAGGTCTTACGCCCTTCGCCCATTAATCAAACGTCACCATAGGGTACTTCCATTAGGAACGTCACCCATAACAAAAATATGCACAACACAAGGCATTTTACAAACTCAAATTCAACGGCACTTAATAAATAATCAAAGGACATATTTATTAAAACGAATCGTACCTTAACGTCTCCTTGCCGCACCCGTCCCCGCTAACTTGGGACATTCCGACTTACGATGTCCTTCTTCTTAGCAATTGAAACACACCATACCATCACCCTTTGGTATCGAATGTTCCCAAGACTTGTGACCCCTCATGCCACAATTGTAACATCTAGATGCACTAGAATCCGGTATACCCGTCCGCGTACCACCCGTGCTCACACTCAGACCCTTAGTCCTCTTACTCGGAGCACCATATGAAACAACCCTTCTCTCACTTGAAGGTTCACCAATCTTTGATCGCGTATACGACTCGAAACCTCTAGCCACGGTGAATAATTCCGCAAACGATTTCGCGTGACCCCGGCTAATCTTATTCTTCAAGTCATCATTCAAGGTTGGATAGAAATCTTGAATCAACAAATTATCATTCCCCAAATACTCCGGGAAAAAACGAGCCTTCGCCATAAAGGTCGTCTTGAGAGTATTCAAATCCATAGAACCCTGTTACAAATTTCGCAACTCATTACGCATTTCGGACAAATCGGCTGAAGTCCGGAACTCTTCGAAGAATTCCTTCTTAAACTCGTCCCATGATAACGCCATTGAAAGGACCCGTCCTAATCCACCTGGACGAAGTCATCAACATTTAGTCCCATTGTGATGATCGGCTCCAAGTAATGCCCTTATATTGAGCAAATGCACAGCGGAAGACTTAATTCGTACCTGAGAATAAACATGCTTCAAAGTGTCAACCAAAAGGTTGGTGAGTTCATAGGTTTATCATGACAATCATTTCAATATGTTAATAGACCACAAGATTTCATAATCATAAACATAATACACTCGCAAGTGTATGTAAAGCATTCTAAGTGGTTGAGCACTTGGTAACCATACTTAACATTTAATCAACGTTGCATATTCCGTTTATTATGAAATCTCACTACACCGTACCAAGTGTAGTCACTAAAACGAAGTACTGTGCAACCGTTGAATACTGGTCGTCCAGTCCGGTTGGGGTTGTCAGGCCCGATAGATCTATCAACAGGATTCGCGTTTACAATACCCATGTAAATAGTAGTTACCAAGCTACAGGGAAATATTCCAGTGGAACAACTCAACGTAGAATATATTTTTAAGTACTTGTGTCTCTTTTGTAAACATTTATAAAAGCAGCGCATGTATTCTCAGCCCAAAAATTGATATTGCAAAAGTAATTAAAAAGGGAGCAAATGAAACTCACTTTTGCCTTGAAGGTATTTAATTCGACTTGGTCTCTGATAGATATCACGAACCTAACCATATATATAATATATCAACATATTTTCTTTTTAAGTAATCGTTACATATATCTATACTTTTAATACTTTTAATATTTTCTTAGTCCGTAGTTAGCAGTCCGATGTTAGTGGTCCACAATTAGTTGCTTAAATAAAATAAATAAAGACCCCATCGTATTCGTATTGACCAGAATTAATCTCAACCCATGGTACCATGTTGTCAAATGACGTGTTGCATACATAAAGTACCGTGTTGTCAAATGACGTGTTGCGTACAATCATGAGGTCTTATGATTAATTTTCTCGTGTTGTTTACGGGTGGTCCTGAAATATATAAAATCAAATCATAAGTAATTATATATAAAATATCATATTAATTAGAAAAGATATGATTAATTTACTTTTTCTCCAAATATTTTCGTAGCTAAACTAGCTTCGGATACCCAATCTTGTTTTAGTCGTAGTTTCTTCATTACAACTCCGTTTTTGTTGGTTCAACTTGCCACTTCCTTGGATCGAGTCAAATTTTAAGAATATGAACTGAAAATACCTTAGTTTGTATTCAAAATCATAGGTTATAGGTCAAACTTTGGTGAAACTTATGAAAGTGATCATTTTCCATCATAAAAACAACATTTAATGATCATTTTTCTAAAAATACTTACACTTTGAGTTAAACCATAAAATTTTTATGTGTTAACATATTCATAAGAAATATCATTTTTCCAGAACATGAACTTTCAATTCAATGTTCAAGATGGTTTTTAATTATCCAACCCAAAACAGCCCCCGGTTGCACTCCGACGACGTAGATTCAGTTTTTAAGATGTTCTTTGTAAAACCAAGTTATATCTTGTTAGGTTAGCATATTATTATGATATATTACAGGTCTTGAAGTATTTTAAAAGTCAAGTTAGAAAGATCTATTTAGTTTGCGAACAAGTTTGAAATCATTCAAACTATGTTCTTGTTGTTAAAATTTTATACCACAAAATAAGATAGCTATATGAATATGAATTGAATAAAATTATGAACAAGGTTACTACCTCAAGTTACTTGGACAAAGTTACTGCAAAAGATAAGAAATAATCTTGGAATCAAAGAGTGGTGGAGTTAGATCAAAAGGTTGGAAGTAAACTTCTTCAAATGGGTGGTTATTTTGATATGTTCTTGAAAGAGTTTTCTTATAGTGTTTAAGGCTTGTAATTGAAGCTAAATGATGGGGAAAATGCTTGGAGATGATCAAGTATGAAGTTAGGAGTATTTTGAGAGAGAAATGAGGGTGTAGGTATGAGAAAATGGAGTGAAGAAATGGTGTTCGTTTATAAAAACGTTTTTAGTTTATAAAGAAAGAAAAGGATTCCTAATTTTGTTTTCTTACTAATAATTCATACGTCTTGACAAATCCTAGTTACCTCATATCTAGGGCAGTAATAATATTGATTAGGATGTTGATTTGATGTGTATATACCAATAGTAAATACGTATAGAAGCTGGGTATGATACGGGTACATATACCCTAGATATACGTATAGAAATCTTGAGGAAACAGAACGAGAATTCAAATATAGCTATCTTTTGTGAATATTATTATATTGTTTTATGTATTTAAGTCCTTCAAAAGTGATTAAATACATTATATATACGATACATGTATAAGCATTATAGATTATAAGTATATATATCAAAGAATGTTACGTATAGTTATCGTTTTGAAAACTTAAGTTAGTAGTTTCAAAATATACTTATAACTCATTGTCATTAGTACACAATGAGATGTTAAACCATCCTTAGATCATGTTAAATATATATAAATAAATATATATACACAAACGTATAATTATCATATGTTATATAGTTCGTGATATCATCGGTCATATTGGACGGTCAAACGTTGTGTAAAACTCTTTTCAAAAACACAAGTCTCAACAATTTGGATTGCTTATCATGTTGGTATGGTTTAATTTATGTAAATATTAATCTCATAAGTATAATTTGGTCGGAAAATTCCGGGTCATTACAGTACCTACCCGTTAAAGAAATTTCGTCCCCGAAATTTGATAGAGGTTGTTATGGATAACAATAAGAAGGTTTTCATGACAAATATAAGGTGATAATGGAGTTTTATCATCATTGAGTAATGTAGATAAAATGATTCGATTATGCGAAGAATATAAATGAGACTATCGTAAAAGAGTGAGATGAGTAAAATATATTCGTCTTAACCGATGACGTATTTATGATTGATTTCCGGGATTTAAGGGATTTAAAGAGAATCTTACGTAATAAGATTTGGTTCTTTGGTGATTAAGGAAATCAGGATCTTCTTTGATTATATGCAATAATCTGTTTCGATTGCTCTGTCGGATATTTCAATATAAATTCACCCCTTCGTTTCCTTATTTTCCACGACTCACACCTTCTATTCTTTCTCCCTTGATTCTTACTTTAAAGCATTCATCAATATGCTCCATCCAGTCCTGATTCTTGATATACTCCTAACTTTTATATCTGTCATTCTTCTTTTTCATCTACCACAAGAAGAATCTATTTACTTCTACTATACTCCTGTGTTTATAGTGTTTCTAATTCTCCCGTGTCTCTATATTGCTATCTGCATCGATATATACGGTTTGTAATTTCGGGGTTATTATCGGAGTTTATATTCTTCATTATTTTTCAGAGCTTCATGCTTTTGTTTTCTCTTCCCGACTTCGAGTCAAGCGAGTAATGGTCCGGAATTCGTAGATATGAAATTCAGAATGAACATAGCTAATGCTCTAAGAAGAAAATGGTAATAGAACGATTTTGATTTGTTAAATTACCAGAATACCCTGGAGAAGACCGAGTCATCCAGAAAAATATTCTCTTGATATGTTTAGAGATTAGATAGAATGTAAGAGTCATGTAAATGGCACATGATGACAGTACTGTGAATCATCATGCTTCATTAGAAACTCAGCATGACTTACTGTAATATAATGACATTGATCAAGTGTCATTATATTATACTAATCCATGCTTCAGTTCCCAACACTACTTCAAAACATTCATATTTTAAACTCGAAGGTTTCAGAATTTAGAAACTAACATAGTTTCTTTTATGTTGCAGATATTACGGAGAGATAAATGATCTCAGATAAGAATAGTTGTGAAAATATCGCCAGAAATATGGAGGATATTTATAATAGAACATACGAGAATATCTTAGAATTTCTAATATCAATGGATGATGAAGAAGATTTGTCTGTGAAGGTTTAGAATGAGAAATAAGTTGTTTGCTAACGATTTTAGCAGGCACAGAATCATTTGGATTCTTTGAAGGCAAACTTATTCTTTGTGATTTGTCCACGGCTTTCTTCATAGTTTCACATAATCCACTTTTCGGTACTAAATTTTCTATCGAGCGTTCCTAACACTCCTTTCTTTATCATCAAACTTTTGGCCATTAAGATCATCTACAACATGCTGCTTCGTCAGCATTTTCAAAGTTAACTGATCTGGGTCATCGGTTATCAAACCGGGGTAGTTTCAGGAGAATTGTGTTTTTAGAATGATTAATCGCTGATGGTAATATTGTGGAATATAAAAGGTTCCTCAGTAACGATAAAGAGTACGCATATATATCGCGGTTATAATAAAGTTGTTTCGGATGAAAAGTCGGAGTTGACTTGCTGGAGCTGTGACAAAATTAGCTACTTTGGAAAGGGATTGCAAAATGATCTTCGGTAATAACAATGTCAAAGGAACTAGAACAGATACGTGTCAAACGTTTACTCAGTTTCTGAGGGTTTTTCAGGTGCATAACTATATGCATCAATCTTTTCTTCCGTAGATGAAGTGCGGTTGGTTTATCCTCTCGATTGAGGTGTTTTTAAGAATCGTGATAGATTTGAACGCTGATTGTAATCGTCGAGATACAATGAGGTTTAAGATGAAATCAAGTGGCAATCTTGAAGAAATGTTTAGTTTCATATGTTATAATCAATATTTTAATTCATTTTAATTGTCCAATGTCATTAGTCCACAGTCGATAGTCCACAGTAACAGTCCAATAATTCATATATAGTTTAATATATAATATACGAATTAATTAATACGTGTCGTGACCCGTATACGTCTCAGACTCGATCACAACTCAAACTATATATATTATTGTAGAATCAACCTCAACCCTATATAGAGAACTCGATCATTACTGCATATAGAGTGTCTATGGTGATTCCAAATAATATAAATAGATGCGTCGATATGATATGTCAAAACATTGTATACGTGTCCTGATATTTAAAGTGCGTAAAATAATTACAGAAATTAAATGACGATAAATAAAAGTGCGATAATTAAATTGTGATAAATAAACTGCGATAAATAAAATGTAATCAGTTAGGTAGGAACAGTTAGCTGGAACAGTTAGCGTGGATTCTTTACAAAATTTTTCATAGTTAATTTGTTTGTTTCTAACAGATTTTATTTTGTCATATGTTTTCTTCATATGCCACTTGTTGGATTCTGGGAAGTCAAAATCCAAATATGAAATTGAATGAAAATGGTTATTCTGCGGTGAACGGATACGTATATCGGTGGTTGTAAGTAGGATAGTAAATGATTGTTGAATCAGCTTCGACGAATGTACAATGTAACTTATTAAGATGAAATCTAGTTATTCCTCGAGTATTACCTACCCGTTAAAAAAAAATTTCACCATTAATATTTTGTACAAAAGAACTTTTAATTACAATCTTTATGAAAACATATATACATATATATTTTCTTCAGATGAAATCATGAATTTAATGAGTTAATATGATATTAATCTCATTTGCTTTTCAGTTTGAGCTAGAATAAGAAATCTCTAAAACTTTTTGAAACCACATATTCTTCGCAGAATTTCAATGAAGTTATGGATCAATACTTCATCGTTCATTATTGTTTGTACTCCTTGGTATCTATGGTGCGTACGATGTTGATGTTTGTGGGACAGATTATGATGTCGAGACGTGTGATGCGGATGTTGTTTGTTAGTGGTGATGATGGTATTGTTGATGTTATTGATGGTGGTGCTGATTATGCTGCTGGTGCTGCTGCTGGTGTTTGCAACCTTCGCACCATGTTCTCCAAAGCCGTCACGCGAGCGCGAAGTTCGTTAACTTCTGCTAGTACACCGGGATGATTGGCGGTTGGAGCGAGCGAATGAACAAGATTTGTAATATAGAATAGTATATAATCGTGACGAGATACTCTAGAAATGAGAGAGAAAATGGTGTTTCGAATAGGTTCGCCAATAAGTGCTTCAGGTTCATCGCCAAGAGGGCAATTTGGTGGATGGAATGGATCACCTTCTTCTTGTCTCCAGTGATTTAGTATATTACGAACCCATCCCCAATTCATCCAGAATAGATGATGGGAAATTGGTTGATCCATTCTGGTGACGCTGCTTTCGGAGCCCGAATGGAAATCCATATCGGCATAACTGTCGGAATCTGAAGAATTCGAACTAGATGCGGAATCCATCTTGTATAATGGGGAAAATGAATTTTTGGTATGGAATAGATTATAAGGGTTAGATTTGGTACTCTTCAATACATAATTTACATATGTATATATAACACCAAAATCCTGTAAATTACGGAGAATCTTTGAAAAGATATCAGTCAAAGTTCGCAATAACAGATATACTAAGATAAGAATTCGTCTATACACTATCAATGCAGTAAATGCAGTAAATCGTGTCTAGACTTATGAATGATAAGCAGGTAATTTCCTAAGGATGATAAGCAGATGATTTTTGACTAGAAACGATAAGCAAAACTTTTGACATGTAGACACGGTCGAAGTCCAGACTCATTAATGCATCCTAACAACTACTAGTTAGACACACTAATAATAGACCTGGTTCGCTACGACCACTGCTCTCATACCAACTGAAAGGACTCGTCCTAATCCACCTGGATGAAGTCATCAACATTTGGTCCCATTGCGATGATCGGCTCCAAGTAATGCCCTTATATTGAGCAAATGCACAGCGGAAGACTTAATTCGTACCTGAGAATAAACATGCTTCAAAGTGTCAACCAAAAGGTTGGTGAGTTCATAGGTTTATCATGACAATCATTTCAATATGTTAATAGACCACAAGATTTCATAATCATAAACATAATACACTCGCAAGTGTATGTAAAGCATTCTAAGTGGTTGAGCACTTGGTAACCATACTTAACATTTAATCAACGTCGCATATTCCCTTTATTATGAAATCTCACTACACCGTACCAAGTGTAGTCACCAAAACGAAGTACTGTCCAACCGTTGAATACTGGTCGTCCAGTCCGGTTGGGGTTGTCAGGCCCGATAGATCTATCAACAGGATTCGTGTTTATAATACCCATGTAAATAGTAGTTACCAAGCTACAGGGAAATATGCCAGTGGTACAACTCAACGTAGAATATATTTGTAAGTACTTGTGTCTATTTTGTAAACATTTATAAAAGCAGCGCATGTATTCTCAGCCCAAAAATATATATTGCAAAAGCAATTAAAAAGGGAGCAAATGAAACTCACTTTTGCCTTGAAGGTATTTAATTCGACTTGGTCTCCGATAGATATCACGAACCTAACCATATATATAATATATCAACATATTTTCTTTTTAAGTAATCGTTACATATATATATATACTTTTAATACTGTTAATATTTTCTTAGTCCGTAGTTAGCAGTCCGATGTTAGTGGTCCACAATTAGTTGCTTAAATAAAATAAATAAAGACCCCATCGTATTCGTATTGATCAGAATTAATCTTGACCCATGGTACCATGTTGTCAAATGACGTGTTGCGTACATAAAGTACCGTGTTGTCAAATGACGTGTTGCGTACAATCATGAGGTCTTATGATTAATCTTCTCGTGTTGTTTACGGGTGGTCCTGAAATATATAAAATCAAATCATAAGTAATTATATATAAAATATCATAAAAATTAGAAAAGATATGATTAATTTACTTTTTCTCCAAATATTTTCGTAGCTAAACTAGCTTCGGATACCCAATCTTGTTTTAGTCGTAGTTTCTTCATTACAACTCCGTTTTTGTTGGTTCAACTTGCCACTTCCTTGGATCGAGTCAAATTTTAAGAATATGAACTGAAAGTACCTTAGTTTGTATTCGAAATCATAGGTTATAGGTCAAACTTTGGTGAAACTTATGAAAGTGATCATTTTCCATCATAAAAACAACATTTAATGATCATTTTTCTAAAAATACTTACACTTTGAGTTAAACCATGAAATTTTTATGTGTTAACATATTCATAAGAAATATCATTTTTCCAGAACATGAACTTCCAATTCAAAGTTCAAGATGGTTTTTAATTATCCAACCCAAAACAGCCCCCGGTTGCACTCCGACGACGTAGATTCAGTTTTTAAGATGTTCTTTGTAAAACCAAGTTATATCTTGTTAGGTTAGCATATTATTATGATATATTACAGGTCTTGAAGTATTTTAAAAGTCAAGTTAGAAGGATCTATTTAGTTTGCGAACAAGTTTGAAATCATTCAAACTATGTTCTTGTTGTTAAAATTTTATACAACAAAATAAGATAGCTATATGAATATGAATTGAATAAGATTATGAACAAGGTTACTACCTCAAGTTACTTGGACAAAGTTACTGCAAAAGATAAGAAATAATCTTGGAATTAAAGAGTGGTGGAGTTAGATCAAAAGGTTGGAAGTAAACTTCTTCAAATGGGTGGTTATTTTGATATGTTCTTGAAAGAGTTTTCTTATGGTGTTTAAGGCTTGTAATTGAAGCTAAATGATGGGGAAAATGCTTGGAGATGATCAAGTATGAAGTTAGGAGTATTTTGAGAGAGAAATGAGGGTGTAGGTATGAGAAAATGGAGTGAAGAAATGGTGTTCATTTATAAAAACGTTTTTAGTTTATAAAGAAAGAAAAGGATTCCTAATTTTGTTTTCTTACTAATAATTCATACTACTTGACAAATCCTAGTTACCTCATATCTAGGGCAGTAATAATATTGATTAGGATGTTGATTTGATGTGTATATACCAATAGTAAATATGTATAGAAGCTGGGTATGATACGGGTACATATACCCTAGATATACGTATAGAAATCTTGAGGAAACGGAACGAGAATTCAAATACAGCTATCTTTTGTGAATATAATTATATTGTTTTATGTATTTAAGTCCTTAAAAATTGATTAAATACATTATATATACGATACATGTATAAGCATTATAGATTATAAGTATATATATCAAAGAATGTTACGTATAGTTATCGTTTTGAAAACTTAAGTTAGTAGTTTCAAAATATACTTATAACTCATTGTCATTAGTACACAATGAGATGTTAAACCATCCTTAGATCATGTTAAATATATATAAATAAATATATCTACACAAACATATAATTATCGTATGTTATATAGTTCGTGATATCATCGGTCATATTGGACGGTCAAACGTTGTGTAAAACTCTTTTCAAAAACACAAGTCTCAACAATTTGGATTGCTTATCATGTTGGTATGGTTTAATTTATGTAAATATTAATCTCATAAGTATAATTTGGTCGGAAAATTCCGGGTCATTACAGCCATAAACGGTTCACCACCGACAAGATCAATCTTACCATCCAACCAATCCTTTGCCCTACCCCGCAACAAACTAGTAGCGAATCCCGTCTTCTTCTCAGGAGGGCATTCAATAGTACGAAAACTCTCCCACTTGCACGAGAAACATAAGGAATTAATGCAAGTGACGGATACCACCTAACGACCGTCCATCACCCCCAATATGTTATGACTTAGTGCCATTCAATAACATCATCCCTTTCGAGTTCCCATCTCGAATATGATTAGGTGAATCTTTCACTATATCCTTTTGTCCTAGATGTCATGCTAAATCCAAGAGACATAGAGTGATCACTCTCTTATAGATTTAGCTTTATCAGGCCTTAGACATCTGACTCTCAACGAATAAGAGGGACAAATTCCATCTTGACTACATACGTCCTAGACACTACACCTTGCATCATACCTGAAGCCTCCCTTATGAGCTACCATGTTTCAGAATAGCGAAGGAAGGAATCAAAGCACAATACTCGGTGAATATCTGAACCCAATATGTATCTCAGGTCAGAGGATACAATGATATTCTCCTTTACTCAAGATTACATGTGATCAACCACAAAGGCTCCATACAGTAAACCTTGAGAGCGGGTCTTCCAATATTTGTGTCCCACAAATATCTATGAACCTTGGTTGCAACCTTGCCCCACATTCAGTCCTTGAATGTTAACCAATCCAAGTTCATAATAGTCTAAACCTCACACTTGTTCCCACAATTGTGATCAACTACGGAATTTAGAATAATAATTTATTCATGGATAAATATGCAAAATTGGAACATAACTCAAAATAAAATTAATACCATAATTATATTAATGAGTTTGAACTAATTCGTTCCGTTACAATACATAAAATAGATCATTTCCAATCACTAGAATATCGAAGCCCTAATGCACAAACATGTCCCTCATGTTTTGGCCCATGTAAAAGCTTCGTGAGTGGATCCGCAACATTATGATCTGTGTGAACTTTGTGAATACATATCTTTCCCTTTTCAACCTCATCCCTGATGTAGTTGAATCTCCGCTCAATGTGACGAGTCTTTTGATGAGCACGAGGTTCCTTGATTTGAGCAATCGCACCCTCGTTGTCACAAAAGATCTCAAGAGGGTCCTGAATGGAAGGGACCACTCCTAAGTCGTCGATAAATTTCTTCATCCATGCAGCTTCCTGAGCTGCCATTGAGGCGGCAATGTACTCCGACTCTGTAGTGGACAATGCAACAACATCTTGCTTTGAACTCTTCCAAGAGACCGCACCTCCATTTAACATGAAGACATAACCGGATTGTGATCGAGAATCATCTCGATCAGTTTGGAAGCTCGCGTCCACGTAACCTTTTACAGCGAGTTCCTCCTCACCAGACCCGTATATTAGAAACATATCCTTAGTTCTCCTAAGGTATTTCAATATACTTTTAACAGCAATCCAATGACTGTTTCCTGGGTTGTTCTGGTATCTACTTGTCAAGCTTAGAGCGCATGACACATCCGGTCTAGTACATATCATTGCATACATGATAGACCCAATAGCGGATGCATATGGGACTTTCTTCATTCTCTCTTGTTCATCTTTCGTGGTAGGACACTGAGATGAACTGAGAACGGTTCCTCTTTGAATAGGTACCAAACCTTTCTTAGAGTTTTCCATCTTGAACCTTTTCAAGATTTTATCAATGTATGTACTTTGACTTAAACCTATCAATCTCTTGGATCTATTCCTATAGATCCCTATCCCCAATATGTATTGTGCATCTCCAAGATCCTTAATGGAGAAGCAACTCTTTAGCCAAGTTTTGACTCCTTGCATTGTGGTAATATCATTCCCAAATAATAATATATCATCCACATATAGTACAAGGAACATGATAGTGCTCCCACTAGCTTTCTTATATACACAAGCTTCATCACCATTTTTAATGAAGCCAAATTTCTCGGCTTCCTCATTAAAACGATGATTCCACATTCTAGATGCTTGTTTCAATCCGTAGATTGACTTCTTTAACTTGCATACCTTTTTAGGATATTTTGGATCAACAAAACCTTCAGGCTGGACCATATAGACATCTTCCATAAGATATCCATTTAGGAAAGCGGTTTTGACATCCATTTGCCATATTTCATAGTCGTAGTGAGCAGCAATGGCAAATAATATCCTAATAGACTTTAGCATTGCCACTGGCGAGAAAGTTTCATCATAATCAACCCCTTGAGTTTGAGTGAAACCTTTTGCTACAAGTCTAGCTTTGTATGTATCCAAGTTTCCATGTATGTCGGTTTTCTTCTTGAAAAGCCATTTGCAATCAACTAGCTTGGAGCTAGGAGGTTGCACAACAAGTTCCCAAACTTGGTTTTCATACATGGATTGCATCTCGGCGTTCATGGCTTCTTGCCATTTGTCTTTATCGATCCTTGATAAAGCATCTTCGTAGTTTGTCGGTTCATCCAAATCAACCGTATAGCAACCATCTATGAGAAACCCATATCTCTCGGGAGGATTACTAATCCTACTAGATCTTCGAACGTCTTGTGTACCTTGATCATCCACTTGATCATTTTCAACATCCTCATGTTGAGTACTAGTGTCAACCAATTGTGTATCATCGGCTTGATCTTGTACCTCTACAAGATCTATCTTCCTTTCACCATCATCTTCCATAAGGAACTTGGTTTCAAGGAATTCCGCTTTCCGAGCAACAAATACGGTTTGCTCGGATGGATCATAGAAGTAATATCCCATGTCATCTTTGGGATATCCTATGAAGATACACTTTGTGGATCGAGCATGTAGCTTATTTGCTACATAACGCTTAGGATAAGCTTCACATCCCCATACTTTCAAGTATGAAAGAGAAGGAGGTTTTCCAAACCACATCTCATGAGGAGTTCGTTCCACCTTCTTGGTTGGGGCCATATTTAAAATACGAGCCGCGGAGCTTAGACAATAACCCCAAAATGATAGAGGTAACGAGCTTCTTGCCATCATAGATCGAACCATATCCATTAGGGTTCGGTTCCTCCTTTCGGAAACTCCATTAAGTTGGGGTGTTCCGGGTGGAGTAAGTTGTGAGATAATCCCACAACTCCTAAGATGATCTTGGAAGGCATCGCTTAGGTATTCACCTCCTCTATCGGTACGTAGTACCTTAATTGTCCTATTGAGTTGATTTTGTACTTCGTTTTGATATTCTTTGAATGCTTCAAACGTTTCGTCCTTGTGTCTTAATAAGTAGACATATCCGAAACGACTAAAGTCATCAATGAAAGTAACAAAGTATCTTTCACCTTTCCTAGTCATGGGTTTAAAGGGTCCACATACATCCGAATGTATTAATCCCAATAAATCTTTAGCCCTTTCATAGGTCCCTTTGAAAGGTGCTTTAGTCATCTTGCCTTGTAAACAAGATTCACATACTTCAAACGAATCCATTTCAATTGATTTCAAAAGTCCATTCTTTTGAAGTGTATGTATTCGGTTCTTGTTTATGTGACCAAGGCGACAATGCCATAAGTAGGAATCACTCAAATCCCTTTTGAGTTTCTTGGTGCTTGTATGGTACATTGAGCTACTAGATGATGTGTCATCATGAACCAATTCATAAATTCCATTTGAAGGCGAAGCCTTGAAATAGAATACATTATCTTTAGAAACATGAATATCATCATCAATAAAATTAACAACGTAACCACATTGTTTTAAGCGAGAAATAGAAATAATGTTTCTACACAAATCCGGAGCATACAAAACATTTTCTAAAATAAGTTCCAATCCGCTTGGAAGCTTTAATATAAAATCTCCTTGAGCTTTAACATGCACCTTTGCACCATTGCCCATATAGAGACTTGATGTTCCCGCCTTATGATCACTTCTTTTGAACCCCTGCAAAGAATTGCAAATATGAGTTCCACATCCAGTGTCTAATACCCATGTATTAGAAGAAGTAATACTTAGCTCTATATATACCATATATATATTACCTGAGGTTTGCCCTGCATCCCTCTTGTCCTTCAACTCCTTAAGGTAGACCGGACAGTTTCGTTTCCAATGACCCATCTCACCGCAACCGAAACATGGGTCTTCCTTGGGGTTTGCCTTCTCGGTGACCTTTTGCTTCTTGGCTTTGTTGATGGTTGGGGTAACCATCTTCCCCTTCCCTTTGCCTTGATAGGCGGGTCCTTTTCTCTTAGCCACCTTTGGCTTAGAGGTCTTACCTTTGGACCCACCTTGATCGATTGCTAACACGGGTAAAGCCCTTTTACCCATGCTAGTTTCCGCCGTTCTAAGCATACCGTGAAGCTCACCTATGCTCTTATCCATCCCATTCATATTGTAATTAATTACAAATTGATCAAACCTTTTTGATAGGGAATTAAGGATAAGATCGGTGGCTAACTCATTTGATATGTTTAGGTTAAGACGGTTAGCACGATCAATAAGGCTCTTCATTTTGAGGACATAAGAGGAGACGGATTGGGTGTCATCCATACGACATGCATGTAGCGCTCGAACGGTCTCGAAGCGCTCAACTCGTGCTTGTTGAAGGAACATCTCCTTCAATTGAGTGATCATGTCGTATGCGGTATGAAACTCGAAATCCTTTTGGAGTTCGGGTATCATAGTCCCAAGCATTAGACATGATACTTGCACGGAATCGTTGACATACTTATCCCAAGCAGCCATGCCCACTACATCCGCCTCGTCTGGTTGGTCGGGAATAGGGTCCTCCAACACATACGCCTTGTCCTCATGCCTAAGGACAATTCTTAAATTACGGAACCAATCCATAAAGTTCGTATGGTTGAGTTTGTCTTTCTCTAAGAGAGACCGTAACGATAGGTTGTTCATGTTAATTGGTATGTTTTGCAAGTTGTTGTTGTTGTTGGCGGCCATCTACAAAATTTAACAAAGTTCTTTTAAGTATCGATTTTAGATTTAATAAACAATACCCTTTTATGATTTTTAATTGTTTTATTAAATCTTAGAATCCAACGGTAAATCAAATTTCGGTTAGGTGACCTTTATCCCATCATTTGATTTAGCTAGGTAGTCATTTACATGACAATTGCAATCCTTTTGCAACTTCTAAGTTATGGGATCATGCAATCCTTTTGCATGGCATATTAATCCCATCAACGCCTAATTGTTCCTCATGCTTCGGTGACCCTAAGTTCATGATTCCCAATTCAAGTCGTCCTACTTGTGTAAACATGTAAATTTAACAAACAAGTGGTTAGGTGACCTTTATCCCACTAGTGTGCGGAATTTACCTTATTCACATTAATCCGCTCATGACGGTTAGGTGACCTTTATCCCGTCAAGAGTTTCTTAATATGTCTAAGTGTTTTCACAAAAGGATGGCGTTCAACTTGTTTTCTTTGTTTTAGTTAAAGGGATTTTAAGTCTTCCTAAATTCTTGTTTAAGAAAACCCTTTCCATACACCAACATGCATTTGATGTATGGTACATTATGAAAAGCCCATTTCATGTCATTAGTAAAAAAAAAAACAATTTTTACTTGATATAAACCATTTTATATGCACTTTTCATCTAGTTCCTAATAACCATTTATTAGTGTCTTATGTTGTTTTTAATTATAACCAATTATAATGTCATTTTGCAAGTTTGTTTCATGAGATATTGTATCAACCAAACACATACACAAAATCATACAAGCATGCAAAATAGTAGTCCACAATCATGCCAAAGTGGTGAACACTTGTTTAGCCAAAACAAGTGTTACCTAAAGGGTTAAAACCACAAAGTAGGAGATTAACAAATCTCCCACTAACTCTTGCATCCTAATGCTCCATCTTGTAATCTTCATACATCTTCTTGAGTCTTCATTTCTTTTACAAAATTATGTAACCTACTACATTTTTCTAGTAAAAGGAAATTACAACCTACTCTATATTTACAAACCAAAATAGAATAAATTACAACATGAAATTACAAAATAATTATTACAAGCTTTACAACCAAATGAATGAATAATTATTACATGCCATAAGAATGAATAATCAACCATGAATATAATCAAATCACACACAAATCCAACCACAAGGTCAAGGCATGATTGTGAACCAAAACAACAACAAATCTTGGCCAAACTTGAAGTCCCAAAACCCACTTTTGGGGTCCAAAATTTCGGCCAAGAACCAAACCCCACCAAAACTCAAGATTTTTACATTCTACTTTCATGCATGTTAGTAGATTGTAAAATAAATGAGTTTTCTAGCCAAAAACAAGAAGCATATTAACAAGACTTTGGCTCTAGATACCATTGAAGTGATTCATAAGATTACCAAATATCCATATCCATATATGTATGTGTCAAAAGTCGACTTTATTAATAAGTAAGCGGAAGCATTTTAAATCTAATCTTTTAACAAGTTTAACCATTTAAACATGAATCCCTTTGATAGATCTAGTCTTGTAATATATGCTAAAATGTAAATAGAGCTAGTTATGGAGTTTTTACCTCCTCTAATCAAAGAGGGTGAAGAAACTAGATGTAGAGAAGAAGATGATGAAAAAGGGCTTGTTTCTCACTTGAAACCTCAAGTTTTGTATACCCACAAGTATGCAACCAACACCACCTTTAGTTAGGATTTACAAGACACCAAATTACAAGCAAAATCAAACCAAAACCACCTTTTAGAACCCCTTCAAAATCGGCCAAAATATGGAGGAGGAAGAAGAAGATTTTTTGCTAGTTTGAAACTTGAGAGAAGTGTGTGTAAAATTGTGCAAGAGTCCTATGCATGTATGGGAGACTACAACTAGTTAAAGCAAGCATGGGAGGTGTCTTGGGACTCCCCAAAACCGTCCCCCTTTGTTTTTTTTTTTTTTTTAATTAATGATTAAAGCATGCTTGAAACTAGTTACATACACTTTATTATGCATGTACATTTATATATGTTATAAACCTTTTATAAACATATAAATATACATATGTTACATGTACATGTATATTATTTATAAGCCACTTATAAATATATACATATAAGTTACTTGCACATCTATTCTATTTCATAACCATTTTATAAAATTATAACACACAAATAAGTTTAATCAACCAATTAAACTTATACTTAAAATTATCCAAATAATTTAATCTCAAGTATTTTACTTTAGAGAACCAATTTTCTAAAGTTTAAGTGTCAAGTATTAGTTTTAATAATCCAATCATTAAACAAATACATAAAGGTGTTGATAAACTTGTTATTGGGTATGACCCGACTTGGATCATAACATATTAGCCACATTAATTTATTATGTCTCTCGGGCATATAAAATACTATCAAAAACACCCTTCGACATTCGAGATCCAAGTTGTGCTTACCAAAGGATCCGGTTTCCCGTCATACATCGGGGGTTTAGTCCTCATGAAGCTCTTAAGACAACGCTCCATTTCACTACTACCCCGAAATTCGGAATACTTTCTATCCATTTCTTCTCGAAACGCACTCATTTGCTCCGCAACGGCGGCCGCAACTCTAGAGTTAAACTCCTCGTCATTCGTCTCGATCTCATTTCGCGTCGTCATTCTAAAGAATGCAAAACGATTAGTCCACGAACGTATAAAACAACACGTATAACACCGCCCCATCTTGCTCAACACTCGTCGTACATCACTTGTTAGACATGATTTGCACCCATAATAAGGTTTGCAAGTCCTTATTACGCACACACGTCGTCTCAACTCGTTAGTACAACGACCGCCTCGCTCGATGATATAACCAACACAACGACGATTCCACGCGATATAAACATACGCAAGGGAATAGCATCACAACACAAGCCAAAAATCCTAGTTAGTCCACCTATAAATAAGGCACTAACTATAACCCGTTCCGACCCGTTCACCTACAAGTCCCGCAACAAATAAGCACACACAAAAGTCTAAGTCTAGGCACCTATCTCAAGTCGCCTAAATCCCTTAGACCATGCTCTGATACCACTTGAAACAACCCAACCCGTATTAAAACCGGCCCATAAAATTTTTTTCCTTTTAATATGCGTTAAATAGTACTTGAGGTCGCATTGCACAATTTCCAAAACATATTTGTTACCAAAGTAAGTTCAACGAACTTAAAACGTACATTAATAATTTAAACTCCCTAATACAATGGTTCATTAATTAAATCGTAAACCGGTTATAATCATTATGACCCGACTAGTTACGTTTACACAAAATCGAACATGGTGATTTAGGACTACACTACCCAAATCCTAATCGAGTACAAAAGCAAGATCTTCTAAGCAACCTAGCCAAGATCTCTAATCCCCAAGCTTACCCGAGCCGCCAAGCATGCGAACCTATAAAAATATCAACAACGAGAGGGTAAGTTAACGCTTAGTGAGTGATAACATACTACATACATATATATGCATAAAATGGACACGCCACACAAATAATCAAATACCGCATACCAGTGCATCCAAGCACAATGGCAAGCTAAGCTAAGCATACCGTATAATCACTAAGCAACAAGCTAGTAACAACAACCATAAAGTAAGTCACCAACGACGATGTGAACAACGCCAATAAGCTACACCCGAAGGGTTAGCTACAACACAACATTACATTAATATATAACAATATATATACGACCAAGTTTAACCAAACTAACGAGGGAACGGTGTTTAAAGACTGTCGGAGTTCATAACAACCATTAGTGCACTTAACACATCGTACACTAACCCCACGGGTGGCATCTTAACACGTCGATACTTCACCCCGGGTGTTCCTTAACACTTCGACACTTCACCCCGAGTGGTGTCTTAGCACATCGACACTTCACTCGTTACATCTCTCGGAGTGGCATCTTAACACATCGATACTTCACTCCCGAGTGGTGTCTTAACACATCGACACTTCACTCACCACGTGCGGAGTGGTGTCTTAACACGTCGACACTTCACAACTCAACTACACAATAAATACATCATATATGCACGCATATAATTATTCCACTCACAAGCCCATGTGATAATGTACACACGAAGTGTGCACCTCGCCAAAGGTGGTCAACCAAAATGCACATCAGTGCCAATTGGACATGTACATAAGTCCATCAATTTCACCTGTATGTGAAGTGAGCTCTATAACCGAGAACCACTTCACCCGACCCGTACCCATCCTACACATACATATGCATATAGGATATTAACACTCACATTGTCGCCTTGAAGAACGCTTTCGAATAATCCGTAACTCGTCGAAGGAATTTCCCTATTCCATTATCATAAATACCACAACACAATTAGAATGGATTTACAAACCAACCCAATTCGACACTTAGTGCAATTTCGACCCAATTGCACTTCCAAGCACAAACCGTGCCCAAACTAACCAATAATCACTAACACAAGTGATAATGGTCCTTATATGCCAATTAAATCCGAACACAAGTGTTAAACACTTATCGTACTCAAAATCGTCCATAAACCCTAATTTTGACCCATAAAGTCAAAATCTCACCAATTACAAGTTTTGACACCAAAACATATTTAACTCGGTTTTATACTTCAACTTAATCCATTTTAAGTTTATAAACCTCATCGAATCGACATTCGGGTCATAATCATCAACAAACCCTAATTTTGACTCTAGTCAAAATTAGTCAACCACAAGAACCCTAAAGGTCTCAAAATCATCAATAATCACTAATACTAGTGATTATACACCATTTACAAGTCTTAAACATGGTTAAATTATTAATTAACCAAAAACCCGCCTTTTACACTTATAACCCGAATCTTGGTGTTAATCTTCAATTAACAACTAAATGGGTTCCATCTATGAATCATACAATCAAAAGCCCCAAAATTGAATGATGAACACGAAAACAAAATTCGGAGTTAGAGCTTACTACTAGTATCACCGTGTAGATAGGAACGAGGAGAACAACCTAGTTAACTACGCCAAAGATCAAATCCCGCTTCTTCCTTTCCAAAAATCTCTTTGAAATCAAATGGGTGTTTGAGTTTTGAGAGAAAAATGAAAAGAAAAGGAAAATGAAATTAGGAAATGAAATGAATGGATGAGGTTAAAGCCTCAAATCTGGCTCAAATGTGAAATGACCAAATTGCCCGTGAACCTTATTTAATATTACAAGAATCTGGTGCCAGTTCGCACAGTATGCCGCGCCGCGGCTTAATTCATCTCGCCGCGACCTATAACTAGGTCTGGGATCATTTTATATCAAGCTTTTGATCTGGATTCTTTCGAAACGCCGCGTCGCGGCTCCATTTGTCGTGCCGCGACACTCTGCTTTTCTTGATTCATTTTCTTGCATACAAGACCTCAACACCCGAACATGTACCGAACCCTTCATACGTCTATCGTACATACACAATACACCTATAAATCATATACGGGGAAAACGGGGTGTTACAAGTGGGCTAAAGCAGGTCACTAAGAATTCTATTTCACAGGTAAGTATGTACAGTTTTTATTTTTATTTTTATTGCTTTTAACCTTTTGATAATAAACGCTAAATTGTTCGCTATAAAGTATTAAACTGATACTCAATAAAATTCAGTTTTGCGACCAAAATTATTGATATCATATAAAAATTTATTACATCACTGCAAATTTACCATTTGTTCTTAAGGTATAAATATCTTTAATCAATCAACCCAAAATATTTCAAAAATTCGTCCGGAGTAAAACTAGGTAATATAGCCGAAATTACTTTACCGAAAAGAGGAGCGTATATTTTTGATAATATTTGATTGATTAAAGTGAGATAAAAGACCAAAAAGATTTTTAATTTTATTTTTACCATATTTTTAAAATTAATATTTAAATATTAAATTATTATTGTAAACTTCTTAAAATCAATATATTTAAGTTTGTAAATATTTGAAAAATTAATATTTTTAATATAAGTTTGTTGTATAAAAACAAAAATATAATTTAAGTTTGGTGTGAATTTTTAATTTTAATAATATGAACTTTTAATTTTATGCATTTTAAATTAAGTTTCGTGTGAATTTAAAAACAAAAATTTACTGTATTTCATTAATTTAAAAATGTGATTTTTAAAATTCGTCGTGAGTTGAAAACTAGGTCGTTGAACCGAAATTGCTCTACCCAAGGGAGGGACGAGAACTTTTATTATCATTATTTTTAATCTTATTGAATTAAAGTATGCCAAAAACATTAAAAACCTAAAAAATCTTTACTTTTAAAAACTGAGCTTAAAAATGACAAATTTTAAAATTTTGTCGAGGGACGGACTAGGATATCGTTCCGAAACACCCTCATCCTAAAAAGAAACAAAATTTTAATTTTTAATTAATTATATATTTTATTAAGTATAAGGTTTTATATTAAAAAAAAGGCAATAATCACTGTACCGGACCCCATGCGATCGCATAGGGTTTGCACTGCAACTCCATGCGATCGCATGGAGCTGGAAAACTGGCCAGAAACAAAAGGCAGTCTGTTCTGCTCTCTTCACCACAACACACACACACACACACAACACCCGAAACCCTCTCAAAAACACCTCAAAAATTCGAAATTTTTCACCATAATTCGTCAAATTTCTCGCTCTAATCTTGAAATTGTTCAGAAGTTTATCAAGAAAGGTAAAAATTACACCCCTAAACTCATAAATTTTCTAGTTTTTGTGATATTTACCAATATTTTACCTAATTTGATTTTGTTAATTTCTAGTGTAATTAGTGTTAAATTGTTAGTATTTTATGCATGTATAGCCTAGATTGATGCTATTTAACATGATTTGAAGCTAAAAACTTCAAAAATTTTAGGAATCTAGGGTTTGTGTTCTTGAGTAATTTAGGGTTTTTTGATATAAACAAGTTATGGCCGATTTTTGTCATGAATTATTGCTAAATTAAGTAGTGTAACATGTTTAGGTAGTTAAATGATCCAAACTTTGATCCTAAACATGATTTTTGAGAATTAAAGTGGACTTTTTAGGTATAAAATTCATGAACTTGATTAATTTGATATAATTGCCATTCGAGACTTGTTTAATTGTTAGTAATGGATGTTTTAACATGTTATTTAAGTTAAATGCTTATGAACTTTGTATACATTTTCATATAGGCTTATTTGAAAAAGTATAGAATTGTTAAAATTGTGAAAATGTGTATAAGTTTAATTTTGATTTAACATGTTATTGTAATTGTTTCAATTTGTTATTTTGCTAACACTAATGCATATTTGGATGCACAAATTTTGTGTTTAATGTGTTTTACAGAGATTTACAGATACTGATGGTGCAACATCATCATCTAGACAATCACAACAAGAACCTGAACCAGAAATGCAATATGAACCTGAACTGGAGCAACAACAGGAACCACAACAACAGCCTGATCAACACGTACCTTATTATGATCCTAACAGTATTTTCGATGCATCCACCAGTAGAATACCCAACAATTCCTGAACACACATTGCATCCTAATCTGAGATTCGATAGAAGCTGGAGAGATTACCCATCATATCAAAGTAACAAATTCAAACTGCTACCGAAAAATGTAGAGGTGCTAAGAGTAATCGATTGGGATCCTTTGGAAAGGGTCCAAATAGCTAACCGAGTTAGACTCCATCTGATCCAAAGGTATGGCAGTTCTTCTTTTCCCGATTAGGAACGTCTATTAACCATTCGTAGACCTGTATATAAGGAATGGTGTGTTGAGCTGATGAGTACTATAGCGTTAAATGTAGATGTAGATAGATTAGATTATAGAAGTTTTCTTAGGTTTATACTTGGCCGTAGGATGTACAGGATGTCCATGCTGGACATGGCCAGGGCATTACAGATTTACACTCCTAGTGAATTGCTACTACCCGATTGTATGAACTTGATTTATCGTGGTGAAAGGGTAGATAGGAATTTTGACGCGAACGCCATCTGGAGGCGTATGTCAAACTATAATGTTTTTACGCTAGGAGGAAAACACTCCTACTTACATATTAACAAAGCGGAGCTTCGTATAATTCATAGATTTTTGGCTAACTCGATTACACAGAGAGGTCACAACAAGGAGAAAATGACCTTACATGATTTATTTTACCTAAAGTGTATTCGAGACCCAAGAAGCTTTGTTAATATCCCCTACTATGTTGGTTTTTATTTGTCTAAAATAGTAGAAGGAATACAGGAAGGGGGGATTATAGGAGGAGGTATTTTTGTTACTCTCATTGGAGAGTATTTAGGTATAGATAAGGACCAAGGGGGTCCACTTTTGGAATGTAGGGAACAGGTTGAGCCTTTAGGATTGAAGGTTTATGCGGGTGCTAAGGTATTAAAGAGTAGACGCAATCAGCTAATACCCTATGAAGGTAGTCATCCTCAGGTAGAGAGAGTTTCAGATGAGGAAATGGAGGAAGCGGATGATATTAGGGATGTCATTCGGGAGGCTATGACTGATGTCTACCAGCATATAGATGAGGTAGATATGACAAACGCGGAGAGATTTCATCGGATGGAGCAGTGGCAAGCCCGGAATGATTACGAGCAATCCAGGCAACGACAGCATGATAGATGGGACTATCATCAACGTCAGATTATGAGCCGGCTATCACCTCAGGATCACTACGTTCCTACCCGACCCGCTTACTATCCTCCACACAAGCTCGAGATGAGACCACCATGTACTCTCTACGACCCTAACCAAGCCTACCAGTACACCTATCACCAAGCATGGAACCCGGGCGACGACATGAACTGGAACCCCTATCCAGATTGATATAGTTCAGTTGGTGATTTCTATGATTTTTATCTTTTTATTATTTTTATTTATTTATGTTTAAACATATGATATTTTGATACTTTTATGTATTGTTTAATATTTTTATTATTTTGTACTAATATTTCATATTTGATTTGAAAGTGGGATTTTAAGTCCCATTTCAAATTACCATGTTTGTTTATATTTGTATGTATGTATATTGTCAATTGTACACAAACAGGGTAAAACAGCGCATTTTCAAAGACTGCATTAAGTTCAGCAAAAGCTAGTACTTTTGACGACAAAACGAAAAACAAATGTGATATAACAACAAGACGGAATGAACAAATGATGAGCACCATTTATCATTCAACAAACAAACGCCAATATGTTTGGAAACTTTGGTAAAATTTAATCATTTTTCTACATTAATCACCCTCAATAATTTAAATTGTTACTGATTTCTTGCAAATGAGGGCATTGCAAGATCTTAAGTGTGGGAAGGGGTTAAATTCTTTCGGATTTTAAAAATTTTAAATTTAAACACTTGGTTACCATTAGAAATACTAGTAACGCAGTAGTTGTATTAGAATCTAGTGCTCTCTGATAATAAAGAACAGCCCTAGTCTTATATACTGACTACCCAATTCTAGTAAAATTTTTCAAAATTTTCAATTAAATGAACTCAAAATCATGTTTATACATATTTATGAACTATAAAACTAGGTGTTAACACCGAAATTATTGTTACCTCGGAAAGGACATAAATTGAGAAACAAACCAAAATATTAGAATTCATTTAAAATGGAATAGAGGACGATAAAAAGGCAAAGAAAGGAAAATAAAAGCCAAGTGTGGGAAAAATTTACCAAGTTATTTTGAACATATATCACATATTTTTGTACAAATAATTGAAGATACTTTTGTTTTGGACAAAATTAACCGTTTTACCCAATTTCTTATAATATATTTGAAAGAAAGATGGATCTACACGATGAATCAATTCTATCATTAAAAGGAAGTAAAGTCTTCCAAAAAAGACACGCGCTTCTTGATTTAGGTCATGAAATTGTCGTCCAAACCAGCTGTAGGTTGACGAAAAATCTAGAAAAGTCATCACTAAAATCAGCAGGAAATCCACGGACCTCAGCATCAAACAGGGTCGCCAAGTGGTCAGACTTATCCTAACCATGAGAGGATCTGTCTCGTAAAATGGGGAGGGCACTGTGCAAATTAGCTTGATAAGACTAATGAATCAGATCCCCAGAAAGGATAATCTACTTAAAGATTAAAAAATCAGTTTTTAAGCCTGATATTACTCAATCCTAGAGATTGACCTTAAAGATTGAGAATTACAAACTCATGAAATTCAATGATATCTAAACTCGAGCTTGAACGAGAAAATATTTTGATCAAAATTACAAATCGATTTGTTTCCTGAAAATCCATTTTCAATGCGTTCATTACCATTGAACGTAAAATCCTAGAAATTCACCTAGAATTCATTAGGTCACCTGAACCAAATCGCGTGTCAACCGTAAGAACGATGGTTGCATAGTATGGTCAAAGACATGACCTTGTGCCAGACCAAAAAAATATAAGGGTGAGCTTTACTATTGCTCCTACCAAGTATAGTAATTGCATCTGACACGTTATAGACCATAATTAAAAGCATGTCAGGGGACATTGCCTTAATAGTTGCTTGTTCAACGCTTTCCTTTACAACCGGACGGTAGTTTACCGAAAGGTAATATATGGAACAAGTAAACTGGATGTGTTTCTTTCCTAATACAAGGTTAGCAAGTGGGTGACACAAAACCATAAGTTTTGAGCTAAAATTTTCAAATCTGAAACCCACTAAACCCACAAAAACAATTTGCAAACACCGGTGAAGGGTTATTCAGGAAAACTTATCTAGGGTAAAAGCTAGATTGAATTTTCAAAAGATCAAATGTTTTCATAAAGATCCAATTTCCTTAAGGATCTAAATTTTTATAGTCATGTGGGACTGTAAACCACATCGTTACTATCATTGTTGATACCGCCGTATAGAAATCACTAATGTATAAAGTGTGAAGAATAAAGAAGTGATTCTAGTATTTTTATTTCAAAACTATATTTCTTGAGGACAAGCAACGCTCAAGTGTGAGAATATTTGATAATGCTAAAAATGAACATATATTTCATAGCATTATCCCTCAAGAAAGACAAGCTTTTAGTTGCAATTGTTCTATTTGCAAGTGATATTCGTTTAAATAATAAAAGGTGAAGACAAAAGACAGATTCGACGAATTGAAGACGCAAATGACCAAAAAGCTCAAAAGTACAAAGTACAATCAAAGAGGTTCCAATTATTGATGAGAAACGTCTCAAAATTACAAGAGTACAAGACGCGAAACGCAAAGTACAAGATATTAAATTGTACGCAAGGACGTTCGAAAATCCGGAACCGGGACCAAAGTCAACTCTCAACGCTCGACGCAACGGACTAAAAATTACAAGTCAACTATGCACATAAATATAATATAATATTTAAATAATTCTTAAAATTATTTATATATTATATTTATTTATAAAAACCGTCGGCAGAAGAAACAAGCTCATGTGAACTGGAAAAGCAGGCCATGCGATAGCATGGTGAATAGTACCAGGCCACATTCCTATAAAAGCACGCTCTGGTCGACTAATATATCATCATCCATCTCTCTATCTATCACGTATATATATATATATATATATATATATATATATATATATATATATATATATATATATATATATATATATATATATATATATATATATTATAATTTTAATTTTAATTTTAAATTCTAATAATAAGGGTATGTTAGCGAATGTTGTAAGGGTGTAAGTCGAAATTCTGTCCGTGTAACGCTACGCTATTTTTAATCACTGTAAGTTATGGTTAATGTTATTTTTAATTTAATGTCTCGTAGCTAAGTTATTATTATGCTTATTTAAGCCGAAGTAATCATGATGTTGGGCTAAATATTAAAATTGGGTAATTGGGCTTTGTACCATAATTGGGGTTTGGACAAAAGAACGACACTTGTGGAAATTAGACTATGGGCTATTAATGGGCTTTATATTTGTTTAACTAAATGATAGTTTGTTAATTTTAATATAAAGATTTACAATTGGACGTACCTATAAATAACCATATACACTCGACCGGACACGATGGGCGGGATATTTATAAGTACTAATAATCGTTCATTTAACCGGACACGGAAATGAATTAATAGTTAATGGACATATTAAAACAGAGGTGAATTATATACAAGGACACTTGGTGTAATTATAGTTTAAGTCCCCAATTAGTTGGAACATTTGACTTCGGATATAAGGATAATTTGACGAGGACACTCGCACTTTATATTTATGACTGATGGACTGTTATGGACAAAAACCAGACGGACATATTAAATAATCCAGGACAAAAGACAATTAACCCATGGGAATAAATTAAAATCAACATGTCAAACATCATGATTGAGGAAGTTTAAATAAGCATAATTCCTTTATTTCATATTTAATTGCACTTTTAATTATCGCACTTTTATTTATTGTCATTGTATTTAATTTCACTTTTAATTATCGTACTTTTTAATTACCGCACTTTTATTCATCGCAATTTCATTATCGTTATTTACTTTACGCTTTAAATTAAGTCTTTTATTTATTTAATATTTTACATTAGGTTTTAACTGCGACTAAAGTTTTAAAATCGACAAACCGGTCATTAAACGGTAAAAACCCCCTTTTTATAATAATAATACTACTTATATATATTTTTGTATTTTTACAATTATAAGTTAAAAATATAGCGTTAAGCTTGTTTAAAAGATCCATGTGGAACGAACCGGACTTACTAAAAACTACACTACTGTACGATTAGGTACACTGCCTATAAGTGTTGTAGCAAGGTTTAGGTATATCCATTCTATAAATAAATAAATATCTTGTGTAAAATTGTATCGTATTTAATAGTATTTCCTTGTAAAAATTAATACTATTTTCTAGTACACCTCGCACACATCAACTGCTCACAACTAATTCGTATAGCGTGAATATCTTTCGTCATCTTTTCCATTCGTCTCTCGAAAGCATCTAACTTTGCGGAAATGCAATCCAAGTCGTGGCTAGAATCAGCTCTAGCCGCTTTAGATGAAAGAATAATATCTTTTTCTTGGTGCCACTCACGTGAGTGGGATGATGTGTTATCAATTATTTTGTGAGCTTCGGTCGCGGTTTTCTTCATAATGGAACCACCAGCTGCTGTGTTGATGTCTTTACGTGTAGCAACAGCGCATCCTTGGTAGAATATTTGTACTATTTGATAAGTATCTAAACCATGTTGCGGACATCCTCTCAACAACTTTCCAAATCTTGTCCACGCCTCATATAGAGTTTCATTTGGCTTTTGCGTGAACGAAACAATTTCTCCTTAAAGTCTCACAGCTTTAGATGCTGGAAAGAATTGTTTAAGAAATTTGTCAACTAAAACATCCCATATATCAATCGCCCCTTTAGGTAACGATTCTAACCAATCTTTGGCTTCTCCCTTTAAAGTCCAGGGAAATAACATGAGATAGATCTGTTCATCCTCAACTTCTATGATTTTAAATAGAGTACAAATCCTATTAAAGGTTGGAAGATGTTCGTTTGGATCTTCCTTCGGCGTACCACTAAATTGGCATTGATTATTTACCATATGTAGGATTTGTTCTTTGATTTCGTAATCTGGTGCATTAATGTCTGGTTGAGTAATTGCATGACCTTGGCCAGTGCGTGTAGCTCTCATTCGGTCTTCCATACTTAGAGGTTCCTGATTTTCCATGATTGGAATTGTTGAATCTGAATCATTAGAGGATGCTGATTTAATGGTTTCTTCCTCAAAAATCTCTGTTTGAATGATTGGTTGTTCCGGAGGAAAGATTAATGGTTCAGGATCTCTGAATTATCCTTGAATATCCTCCGGGTTCTCAATTGTGAGGTCGGGTTCAAAAAATGGATTATCGGAAATTTGAATTGGAGTACTTGTTCGACTTGATGATGATTTTAAAGAAAAATCAACAGCGGTAATATTGGCTAGATGTCTTGATCGAGTTACAGGTGGTGAACGTATGAAAGGTGATGAACGTTTTGCTCGGTGCATTCACAGAATATCCTATTACTTATAAAAATAAAAATTATATAAATTATCAAATTAATAGACTTTTCTGATTTTGCCCCCGTTTCGAATAGCCAAAAGATGCAGCAGGTAGCCAGGACCCTTTAAATCAGAAGCCCACAACTAACCACTAACAAATCCAACTATTACTACGAACCAGAAAATTTTGATGTCTATCAAATTAACCGCTTAAAATAATTTTTTCGTTTGGAATATTAGAGAAGAAATAGAGAAAATTCTAAGTCCTAAAAACTAGAGCGTCGAAATGAAAAAGAAAAAGAGCTTCGAAAAACAAACGGTCGAAAAATAAAGATAAGAAAGTAGCGCGTCGATACTTAAAAAGGAACTAAAATTTATAAACAGCGTCGCAAAATTCTAAAACACCTAAATCTTAGTCTAAAGAAAAAGCACTTAAGGGATTTTATGGCAAAGCCTAAAAATCTAGAGAGAAAAAAACTACGGCGAAAACTATATCTTAAAACTAATTACGAGCGAAAAATACAAATATTACGCTAAAACAAATAAAAAGATAAAAATAAACTTAAAGTTATAAAAATACAATTTTTATAAAAATATTATTTTTATATTATTTATTTTATAAAAGTATTAATTTATTTATATTTTAATAAAACTAAACAAAACTAAAACTACAAATTAAATAAATAAAACTAAAACTAATATTAGAAATTAATTAATTAACAAACCCTAATTAGGGTTTTTAATAATAATAATTATTAATACTACGTAATTAATGCTGTACCAGGTTCAGACCAGGCGTGTCAGAAGACCTCATGCGATCGCATGAGGTTTATGCGTCTGGGCCATGCGTTCGCATGGCTTCGAATATTAGGCCAGGTATTGGCCTGCTACAGTACCAGGCCGAATACTTTTTATTATTTTTTTTTTCTGTTTTTAATATATATATAATAATTATATAAAATAAATAAAAACTTAAATTTTAAAAACTAAAAATATAAATAAAAATACTTTTTAACTTTATGTGTACATAACAAACTTTTAAAAATATAAATATATTTTTTTCTTTCTTTTTATATTTTTGTATTTTTAATATTTAAAACGTAAAAAAATTAAAACTTAATAAAAATCTTTTTTTTATATATATAGCGTTTCGCTTTCGGCGTTTAGGAACTAGTCTCGATTCTCCGGCAGTGGCGCCAAAAATACTTGATGTTATGCGAGGTGTATACAAAATAATATTAATTTTATTAGGAAATACTATTAAATACGATACAATTTTACACAAGTTATTTATTTATTTATAGAGTGGATATACCTAAACCTTGCTACAACACTTATAGGCAGTGTACCTAATCGTACAGTAGTGTAGTTTTTAGTAAGTCCGGTTCTTCCACAGGGAAATAGCCAAGTTTAACGCTATAATTATTTTAACTTATAATTGTAAAAATACAAATATATATATATATATATATATATATATATATATATATATATATATATATATATATAAGTAGTATTATTATTATAAAAGGGAGGTTTTACCGTTTAATGACCGGTTTGTCGATTTTAAAACTTTAAACGCAATTAAAACCTAATGCAAAATATTAAAAGTAAAAATAACTTACTTTAAAGTGGAAAGTAAATAACGATAATTAAAGTGCGATAAATAAAAGTGCAACAAATAAAATGACAGTAAATAAAAGTGCGATGAAATATGAAATAAAGGGATTATGCTTATTTAAACTTCAGTAATCATGATGTTTGGCGTGTTGATTTTAGTTTATTACCATGGGTTAATTGTCCTTTGTCCTGGATTATTTGATATGTCCATCTGGTTTTGTCCATAACAGTCCATCAGTCATAAATATAAAGTGCGAGTGTCCTCGTCAAATTATCCTTATACCAGAAGTCAAATATTCCAACTAATTGGGGACTTAAACTGTAATAAGGTTTTAATACTTTATTATCAATTACACCAAGTGTCCTTGCATGTAATCCACCCCTGTTTTAATGAGTCCATTAACTATTAATCCATTCCCGTGTCCGGTTAAATGAACGATTATTAGTATTCATAAATATCCCGCCCACCGTGTCCGATCAAGTGTATGTGGTTATTTATAATTACGTCCAATTGTAATTTTTATATTAAATTAACGAACTATCATTCAATTAAACAAATATAAAGATCATTAATAGCCCATAGTCTAATTTCCATAAGTGTCGGTCTTTTATCCAAACCCCAATTATGGTACAAAGCCCAATTACCCCATCTTTAATATTTAGCCCAACATCACGATTACTTCGATTTAAATAAGCATAATAATAACTTAGCTACGAGACATTAATTTAACAACAAAATTAAACATAACTTACAGTGGGTGTTTTAGCGTAGTGGTACACGGACAGAGTTTCGACTTACAAAACCTTAAAACATTCGACTAACCTAACCTTATTATTATCACTAACTTAAAATTAAAATTACAAATTGAGATTAATATTTGGAGTGATATTTGATACATATATGTTGAGAGATAGAGTAAGGAAAATAAAAAGATGTGTAAAGTGTAATAATTTCAGCCAGAAAACGTTCCATTTATAGAATGTCTGCTGCTACAGGAAACCATGCGATCGCATGGTTTTTGGCCTTCCGTGCCATGCGATCGCATGGCCTACTTTTCCAGGTCACATGTCTTTGTTTTCTTCTTTGTCGACGTTATTTAATATTATATATAATATATAAATAATTTATATAATTATTTAACTATTATATTTTATTCTTGTGCATAGTAGACTTATAATTTTTGGTCCGTTGAGTCGGGCGTTGATAGTTGGCTCAGGTCCCGGTTCCAGATTTTCGAACGTCCTTTCGTACTATTTAATATCTTGTACTTTGCGTTTTGCTTCTCGTACTCTTGTAACTTTTAGACGTTTCTCATCAATAATTTGAACCATTTGAATTGTACTTTGTACTTTTTAGCTTTTTGGACCTTTGCGTCTTCAATTCGTCGAATCTGTCTTTTGTCTTCACCTTTTATTATTTAAACGAATATCACTTGTAAATAGAACAATTGCAACTAAAAGCTTGTCTTTCTTGAAGGATAATGCTATAAAATATATGTTCGTTTTTAGCATTATCAATAATATATAAACTTCAAAGTACTAAACACCACGCTCACTAGCTCTTCCGTCTAGTGAACATTCTGGGTAGGGGTGTTAAACCCGGTAGCTACCTTCAGGATTCGCGTGAATTAGGGTCATACCCGATTCTAATTCTTAGGTTACCAAGCAATAATAATCAAGGGGGAAATATTCATAATAATTAGTGGCAATTATCACGTCCAACTCATTCAATCATAATCCGCAGAACTTCTGTCTGCATAATAATTCATTCGAGAAATGTTTTGCTTGTGTCATATCGCATCAAACATTAATAAAAGCATTTCATGTATTCTTAGTTCAAAATATATTTCAAAAGCATTTAATAAAGCAGTTGTAAAAACAGCGCATGTATTCTCAGTCCCAAAAATATAAAGAGTAAAAGGGAGTAAATGAACTCAC
Organism: Rutidosis leptorrhynchoides; assembly: GCF_046630445.1. Classification (NCBI taxonomy): domain Eukaryota; kingdom Viridiplantae; phylum Streptophyta; class Magnoliopsida; order Asterales; family Asteraceae; genus Rutidosis; species Rutidosis leptorrhynchoides. Next base: position 299,477,628 of record NC_092338.1, on the reverse strand, counting down.
GATACGATATTTTGTAGTAAAAATATGCATACGGCGATACTGAACAATGCAGGGTTGGCCTTGGATTCACGAACCTATATCATTTGTATATATATATATATATATATATATATATATATATATATATATATATATATATATATATTAAAACATGTAATCGTAACTAAACAAATTTATTCATTATATCTTAATTTATATATTATATATTTAATTTGTGTATATATATTCAAAATGATTACTAATTATATAGTTATATTAATATATCCATATTTATATACATTATTGTTTACTGTTATATTTAAAAATCATTAGTTTGTTGTATGTACGTATTTTAAATAAATAATATTAATAAGTTTGATATATATGGTTATGTGAAATATTAATATAATTATAGTATATGTAATAAGTATATTTCATGTACAAAATATTTATTTGTCTAAAATGATAGTTTTGATAATAATAATAATAATAATCTACTAGTAATAATAATAATATCTTTATTAATAATAATACTAATAATGATATTGTTTTAAACAAGTTCTTATAATAATAATAGAAATCTTATTAATAATGATAATATTAATAATCATGTTACTTAATAATAATAATTTTATCGATAATAATATTATTAATAACATTAATAATAATCATAATCATAATTGTAACTAGGGTTATGATATTAATAATAATAAATGGTAACTAATACTTATTTCAGTAATAATAACGGTAATAAGTAATATTAATGAAAATAATAATGTCAATTCTAATATTAATGTTAGTAATAATAATAACAATACTTTTATCAATCATTTTGTTACTAACGATAATAATTTTAGTAGTATTAATAACAACACTTACATTACTTTTAATAATAACAATGATTTTACAAATTTTATAATGATAATAATAATAATAATATTCCTAATATCAATAACTTTAATAATAATAATAATAATACTTGTTCAAATTCTTGTTTTGATATTAATAATAGTTAATATAATATTAAGATTTACAATAACAATAATAATAATAATAATAATAATAATAATAATAATAATAATAATAATAATAATAATAATAATAATAATAATAATAATAATACTAATGGTTACAAAAGTGATACTAATAATAATACTGATAATGATATCTTGTATTATTTTCATAATAATAATAATAATAATAATAATAATAATAATAATAATAATAATAATAATAATAACCCTAATCATGATAATAATACTAATACAACTATTAGGGATAATAATAATAATTTTCATACTTGTAGTTATAATCATAATACATGAAAATTTTATCATAATACTTATTTTATTAATACTAATATTAATAACTAATTTTCATAATACCTAATAATAATAATAATAATAATTCTAATAAATAACAATAATGATAAGTGTAATACTAACAATAATAATAATAATAATAATAATAATAATAATAATAATAATAATAATAATAATAATAATAATAATAATAATAATAATAATCATAAAAACAATAATAATAATAATAATAATAATATTAATAGAAAAAAATAAGAGTGTATACCCTTGAAGAGTTTTCTAAAAAGAATTGTCTCATTCGAGACTCGAACCCGTGACCTCTCGTTAACCGACCCAACACCCAAACCATCCAAGTTACACTGTCTTTCTGTTATTATACGACCCAGAAATATTATAACCCGTATTCTAATACTTCATCTTCTCCAAATTATTAAACAACCAAATCAAGGATCGATATCACAACAGCAAAACCGTAAAAAAAATATGTTTTGAATTTGCAATGAAATAGAAGTAATCAGATGTGGGGGTTTGTTTTAAATAGAAAAGAAAAACAAAAAATAAATAACGATCAGCAGCAGGAGGCTGAATACGAGGAAAAAACAATAAACTCAAAATGGAATTTGATTTTTAAACAGTTTTTAGACAAAGTTTTCAACATCAATTATACTCTACACTTCCCTTAGAAACTCTCTGAATCCTTATTTGATCCTAAAACATTAACTTGAATTCGAATTTCACGTTGAACAAATTCTTTGACTTTTGTGTAAAATAACTTTGACTGTAAAATTCGAATCCAATATATAAAATTGGTGTTTCAAACTTTGCAGATAGTTTAGAAACAATATTCCTAACATATCTGCATTTTTATATTTTGAATAAATAAACAAATTGGAGCTTTGGCTAAAAAGTTTTCGTATACAGGGGTGTTCATATTGTTTTTGGGCTGTTCTGGGTTTTCTCCTCATTCACAGACGCGAATACCTAATGTATATATGATAATATTGTTTGTAATCGAATCACTGAACAACAGTAGGATTTGTTTTAACATTTGTATCGTAGTGGTGATTGGAATCTACTTTGATTCGAGCAGACAGGAAGGACGAATGGATGAATAAAAAAAATAAAAGCTGATTAAGATACCTAACCGATTTTGATTCGTAGTACATCTGATTTGTACTGATATCAATTTAAAACAGGAAACAAATCTATAGTTTGATTAATACATGGAACTGAATCTTATTTATTTTATAATTTTATAAAATTTATATTAATAATTAATAATTAAATTAATATTAGTAATTCTATTAATATAAATGATAATAATAATTGTTAATAGCAAATTTAATAATGATATCTAATAATAATATTTATAAAGATAATCATAATAATAATAATACTAATAAAAATAATGAAGATGATAAAAAAATAATAACAATAGTAATAATTATAGTTTTAGTCATTCTTAATAATATTCATATTTAACATCTTTATTTTAATAATTATAACCTTTTTATTATAACTATAACATAACAATAATAATACTAATAATAATAATAATATTAATATTAATAGTACATAAAAATAATAATATCATTAGTATAATATTTATATTTTAACTTGTAATTAAATATATTAATATTACAATTTACTAATTATGTAATATTTAATAACTATATATTATATATAATAATAAATATTTAATATGTATCACAATAAACTTTTAATAAAGATTATGTATATATATATATATATATATATATATATATATATATATATATATATATATATATATATATATATATATGGATAACAACATTATTATCTTATATACTATTTTACATATTTAATTTTAGTATTTAATTTATATTTTATTATTTTCAATTATTATTATTATTATTATATATATACTTACATTTATATTTACAAATAGTGGTTCGTGAATCGTCGGGAATAGTCGAGGTTAAATGAATATATGTAAATAGTTCAAAAATTTTGAGACTCAACATTACAGGCTTTGCTTATCATGTCGAAATCATATAAAGATTAAGTTTAAATTTGGTCGAAAATCTCCGGGTCGTCACAAATATAAATTATGTTGCGCTTAAGGTAAGTCGTTTGAGACGACCCGGGAATTTTTGACTAAATTTAAACTTAATCATTATATGATTTCGATACGATAAGCAAAGTATGTAATCTTGAGTCTAGAAAATTGTGGAACGATGTTCATATATTCAACTGACCTTCGACTGATCTCGACGATTCACGACCAATTAATTGTAAATAGATATGTGTGTATGTATATATAAATAATAATTCGAAATATAATTTGAAGTATTATATGTTGTTATTATTAAAAATTAATAAAAATAAAAATAGGATATTATAATAATTATTATTTAAAATATATCTCTATATATAAATAAAGTATATTAAAAATAAATATTAAATGATTGTAATACTCGTTTGATGTTTCGATTAATATTAAGCAAGTTAAATTCAAACTAATGTAATTTTAAAATAAACGGTGATCCGAAAATGAGTTCTATAAATTTTAGACTTACTAAAAATGTATTTAGGATTTAGTTATTAAATTTTAACACTTTTTATATTTTACCCAAAAATTAGAGGGACAGTTGATATAATTTTTATTTAACAAAATAATGATTGAATTTTATAACATAATGATCAAAATAAATAAATATAGTTAATTTAAAAGTATAAATTTTTTTCTAAGAACTTTTATTCGCCACTGATTAACAACGGAGTACAATATTATACCCTTTAAGAGTGTCGGTATTATATAGCCAAATGTAGTCACGAGATTATTTAAATTACTGTGTATTCTGTTTCTTGTCAACTCACATCTCAATTCATGAATCGATATATATATATATATATATATATATATATATATATATATATATATATATATATATATATATATATATATATATATGTATATATATACATAATTTATATATATACACATACATACTAAATCATAGGCATTCTATAACCTTGATCACCAACACACTTTCATCATCACAATACCATCAACCATCGGTCATCTTCCATCCTCCATAGCCACCCACTTCACCATGAACACCACCATCTTCCTTTTTCTCATTCTCTTGATCAACCACCACAATCTTCCAACATGTTTCATTTTGTTTTTTGTCGTGATCAACCATAACAGCCACCATCACCAAGACAAGTCACTACCACACCCACCATCCGTTGACACCCTCAACTCTCCATCACCTCCACCATATTGCAGCCACACCCCGTCAATTGCTACAACAATTTCTGCTGTCTGGGTTCTGTTACATCAAGCAAACACCACCAAATAATCACACATCCGTCATGTTGCTGTTATGATTTTGTCTCCCTTCTGTTTTCCTTCGTAAACCCGTCACCCTACAACCACCTCTGGTAACCACTCAACACCATATCAATCCACTTAACCGTCAAACCCATCACCACTAGACCACGGCCACCATCACCTGTAACCGCCTGCCACACTGCACCTCCCAACACCACCGGTCAACATCACTTCCTCTCTCCTGTCTCTCTCTTCATTGAAATCACAAACCATCATTAATTACTCCCAAAAACCACCGTCTACTACCACTGCAGTCACCACCACACCTGCAATAGCCATGAACCACCCAAAACCATTGAACCACCTTTTAAATTGTTTCTACTGTACGTTTCTTATTTCTGTCACGATTATAGAAATTAGCGATGATGAAAGGAAATGATGACGGTGATGCATGATGAAGTAGAGGATCATGAAATTTTTTAACAATGATGTCTATTATGAAATCACGATAGTGATTTGATGATGTTAAGGTAAGGATTCACGATGAATATAGTGATTATGATGATTACGATGATGATAATATGATTAGATAATAAATAGATGATGATTAAGATGATAATAAAAAGATAATGATGATATATGATGTATTATGATGATGCTCACATGATAAAGATGATAATAATGAAAGCGTTTATGATCGAACATATTTAAATGATGATGAAAAATTGCCAAGGTTAAATGGGTTTGTTTTAAGAAAAAGAAAATAGGCACATTGAGTTGTGTTTAAAAGGATTTAGTAGATGAATTAAAATAGAAAACTGGTAGCAGTGTAGTGGTTAGGAGTGTTTGTGTTTAGCATGAGGTCAAGGGTTCAATCCCTGCTGTGGTATTATTTTTTTTAGAAAAAGAACCAGAAAAAAATGTTGGGCCGAATCCCTTCCCTTCTGTTGGGCCGTGAAATTGTTTGGATATTGGGCTGTATACTTGATTGATTGTTGGGCCGAAATTTAATTGCTAAATGGGCCGAAATCTAGTTAAAAAAATTAAGGTATCAAACAAATCAGAAAATAAATAATGGAGCAGTAGTTAAGAATGTGCTTTCTGAGCGAGAGGTCGCGGGTTCGAGCCCTTTCCTGGGGCATTTCTTTTTAGAAAAAGCTTTGAAAGGGTATATACTTTTATTTCATTTCAATTAACATTATAATTATTATAATTATTATTATTGTTAGTATAATTATCATTGTTATGGTTGTTATTATTATTATTATTATTATTATTATTATTATTATTATTATTATTATTATTATTATTAGTATTATTATTATTATTATTATTATTATGAAAATAATACAAGATATTATTATCATATTATTATTATTATTATTATTATTATTATTATTATTATTATTATTATTATTATTATTATTATTATTATTATTAGGAATATAAGTATTATTATTATTATCATTATTAATTAAAATTATCATTTTATTTAAAATTAACATTATTAGTAAAATTATCATTTTATCACTTTTATCATTATTATTATTATCATCATAATTATTATTATTAGTAATCATTATTAGTATTAGGTATTACTATCAATATTATTGTTTTTATTATACAAATAAAATAACTTATTATTATTATTCATATTATCCTTATCAAGATTTTTATATATTATTATCATTATTTTTAATATTAATACTATTATTATTATTATTATTATTATTATTATTATTATTATTATTATTATTATTATTATTATTATTATTATTATTATTATTATTATTATTATAAAAATATTACAACTTTCTATTATCAATATTATTTTACCAACTAAAGAATTAGTTATATAAAAACATATTTATCCTAATACAGTGTATAATATAAATAAAATCAGTTGATTAAATGAAATATATGTTAATATATGCATAAATGATATGGGTTCGTGAATCCGAGGCCAACCCTGCATTGTTCAAAGTCATCATATGTATTTTTGCTACAAAATACAGTATTGTGAGTTTCATTTGCTCCCTTTTTAAATGCTTTTGTAATATATATTTTTGGGACTGAGAATGCATGCGCTACTTTTATAACTGTTTTACGAAATAGACACAAGTAATCGAAACTACATTCTATGGTTGAATTATCGAAATCGAATATGCCTTTTTTTTAATCATGTCCGAAGTTGTCCCGGAATGATGGCGAATTTATCATGTCCGAAGTTGTCCCGGAATGATGGCGAATTTATCATGTTCGAAGTTGTCCCGGAATGATAGCGAATTTATCATGTCCGAAGTTGTCCCGGAATGATGGCGAATTTATCATGTCCGAAGTTGTCCCGGAATGATGGCGAATTTATTATGTCCGAAGTTGTCCCAAAATGATGGGGATATTCTATATGCAACTTGTTAAGGTTGATTACCAGGTGTTCAATCCATATGAATGAATTTTATGCATGATGTTTCTGGGAAATGGGAATATTAAATCTTGTGATCTATTAAAATGATGAATTTTATTGTTTACGATAAACCTATGAACTCACCAACCTTTTGGTTGACACTTGAAAGCATGTTTATTCTCAGGTATGAAAGAAATCTTCCGCTGTGCATTTGCTCATTTTAGAGATATTACTTGGAGTCATTCATGGCATATTTCAAAAGACGTTGCATTCGAGTCGTTGAGTTCACCAAGATTATTATTAAGTCAATTATAGTTGGATATATTATGAAATGGTATGCATGTCGTCAACTTTTGATGTGAAGAAAGTTTGTCTTTTAAAAACGAATGCAATGTTTGTAAAATGTATCATATAGAGGTTAAATACCTCGCGATGTAATCGAATATTGTGAATCGTTTATAATGTATATGAACGGGCCCTTTCAGTTGGTATCAGATCGGTGGTCGTAGCGAACTAGGTCTTGCATTAGTGTGTCTAGCAGGTAGTGGTTAGGATGCATTAGTGAGTCTGGACTTCGATCTAGTAGTTGTTAGGTTATATTAATGAGTCTAGACTTGAACCTGGTCTGCATGTCAAAAGTTTTGCTTACCGTTCTTTGTCGAAAAATATCTACCTATTATTTTCAGTCTCGACACGTCTTATTACAATTATTGCATAGATGGTGTAGAGACAAATTCATATCCCATCACATTGAACCTTGTCTGACACGTTTCCTTAATTCCCTCTGTAATTCACGGGATCTTCGGTACTATATTTAGGTATTCTATGTAATTAGAATATCATCCGATATCCGAAAATCATTTCATATCGAAAACCTTTTATCTAACCGTACAAGATGGAACTCGCAAGCAGTTCAAGCTCCTCGGATTTCGACAGCTATTCTGATATAGATTTCCACTTGAGCTCCGAAAGCAGTGTAACCAGAATGGACCAACCAATTAGTCATCATCTATTCTGGATGAATTGGAGGATATGGTGCAAAGGTTACAAGCATCAGCTGCACCAGCAGCATAACCAGTACCACCATCCACAACAACTACATCCACACTGCAAACCTCAACATCACAATCTGTACCTCGAACATCAACGTCATACGCACCATAGATACCAAGGAGTACCAACAACAATGAACGATTAAGTATTGATCCATAACTTCATTGAAGAAATATTCTGCGAAGAATATGTGATTCCTAATAGTTAACGATGAAGTATTGATCCATAACTTCATTGAAGAAATATTCTGCGAAGAATATGTGATTCCTAATAGTTAACGATGAAGTATTGATCCATAACTTCATTGCAGAAATATTCTGCAAAGAATATGTGGTTCCTAATAGTTTTAGAGATTACTTATTCTAGCTCAAACCGAAAATCATATGAGTTTAATATCATATTAACTCATTAAATCCATGATTACATCTGAAGAAAATATATATGTATATATGTTTTCATAAAGATTGTAATTAAAAATTCTTTTGTACAAACTGTTAATGGTGAAAATATTTTAACGGGTAGGTAATACCCGAGGAATATTTAGATTTCACATTAATAAGTTACACTGTACATTCTTCGAATCTGATTCAACAATCATTTACTATCCTACTTACATCCACAGAAATACGAATCCGTTCACCATAGAATAACCATTTTCATTTAATTTCATATTTGGATTTTGACTTTTCAGAATCCAACAAGTGGCATAATGAAGAAAACATTGGACAAAATAAAATTTGTTAGAAACAAACAAATTAACTATGAGATAAATTTTGTTAAGAATCCACGCTAACTGTTCCTAGCTAACTGATTATATTTATTTATCGCAATTTTAATTCTCGTACTTTTATTTATTGTCATTTAATTTCTGTTATTTATTTTACGCACTTTAAATATCGGGACACGTATATAAGGTTTTGACATATCATATCGACGCATCTATATATATTATTTGGAATAACCATAGACACTCTATATGCAGTAATGCTCGAGTTAGTTATACAGGGTTGAGGTTGATTCTAAAATAATATATATACATTGAGTTGTGATCGAGTCTGAGACATGTATACAATGGGTCACGATACGTATTAATTAATTCGAATATTATATATTAAACTATATATGAATTATTGAATTACTAATTGTGGACTGCTAACTGTGGACTACCAACATTGGACAATTAAAATGAATTAAAATATTGATTATAACATATGAAACTAAACATTTCTTCAAGTTTGCCACTTGATTTCATCTTAAACCTCATTTGTATCATAACAATTCCAATTTGCGTTCAAACCTTTCATGATTCTTGAAAACACCTCAATCGAGAGGATGAACCAACCGCACTTCATCGACGGAAGGAAAGATTTATGCATATAGTTATGCACCTGAAACACTAGGAACCTGAGTAAACATTGGAACCTGAGTAAACGTTTAACACGTAGCTATGCTAAATCCTTTAGCGTTATTATCACCGAAAATAACTTTGCAAACCTTTTTCAAAGTAGCTAATTTTGTCAAAGCTCCAGCAAATCAACTTCGACTTTTCATTCGGATTAGCCTTATTATAACCTTGATATATAAGTTTGTCGTTCGTCATCGTTACTGGAGAACCTTTTATATTCCACCACATTAGCAGTAAATTTACCAACAACTTCATGGATCGTTGACTTTCTGAAAAGTTATTATATTCATTGAAACCCTATCATCTACTCATCCGCATCTTATAACGAGAGTTGTCATATCAATTACCGAGAATTAGCAATCAGTATTTTGAATCTCACAGCATTTCTACATCAACAACTATAGGTATACATATAACCTTTATCTCTTAGAATTATGATCTTCCATTCTGAAATTCCAAAAAGCACCCGGTCTACGAATCAATACTCTGAATTTTTAAAAAATTGAATGAAGCAACAAAAACTGTAAAAAACCTTAACAGTCGAAAGTGATGATAAAAGAATAGTATGTTGGCAAAGCTCAGAAACGTTGGAACTGGAAAACGGATTGAACAAACCATGAAGGAGGCCGTGGATAAATCACAAAGACTAAACCTGCCTTCAAGGAATCCAAATGATTCAGTGTATGCTTAAGTCATTAGCGAATATCTTACTCCTGACTCTAAATCCTTACGGACAAATCTTCTTTAACCTCCTTCGATATTATAAATTCTAAGATATCATTGTATCTTTCATTATAAATATCATCCATATTTCTGAAGATATTTTTGTAACTATCCTTATCTGAAATCATTTATCCCCTCGCGATATCTGTATCACATCATAAAGGAAACTCTTTAGTTTCTAAAATCTGAAACCTTCGAGTTTGAATTATGAATGTTTTGGAAGTAGTGTTGGGAGCTGAAGAATGAGTTAGTATAATATAATGACACTTGATCAACGTGATTATATGACAGTAAGTCATGTTGAGTTTCTAAATGGAACGTGATGATTCACAGATCATAACGTCATCATGTGCCATGTCACACGACTCTTGTATTCTACTTAACCTCTAAACATATCAAGAAAATATTTTTCTTGATGATTCGGTCTTTTCCGGGATATTCTAAAAATTTGACAAATCAAGATCGTGCCATTACGATTTCCTTCTTAGAACATTAACCATGTTCATTCGAAACTCCATACCCACAAATTCTGGACCATTACTTGATGTGCTTAATGGATAGAAGAGAAAACAGAGCATAAAGCTTCGAAGTGTAAATGGGGGTATAAATCGCAGCAAATAGGAGAGAGCATTAACTGTGGATGACAATGATTATAGGAGACAAAAGCAGGGACATCGAAATATAAGGGAAGATATAAAACCCAACAACAACGCAGAAATTACAAATCGTATATATCGATGCATATAGCAATATATGAAATGTCCCGTTCTTATTGATTAAAAACGTTCCATATTAATTGATTTCGTTGCGAGGTTTTGACCTCTATATGAGACGTTTTTCAAAGACTGCATTCATTTTAAAACAAACCATAACCTTTATTTCATCAATAAAGGTTTAAAAAGCTTTACGTAGATTATCAAATAATGATAATCTAAAATATCCTGTTTACACACGACCATTACATAATGGTTTACAATACAAATATGTTACAACAAAATAAGTTTCTTGAATGCAGTTTTTACACAATATCATACAAGCATGGACTCCAAATCTCGTCCTTATTTAAGTATGCGACAGCGGAAGCTCTTAGTATTCACCTGAGAATAAACATGCTTTAAACGTCAACAAAAATGTTGGTGAGTTATAGGTTTAACCTATATATATCAAATCGTAACAATAGACCACAAGATTTCATATTTCAATACACATCCCATACATAGAGATAAAAATCATTCATATGGTGAACACCTGGTAACCAACATTAACAAGATGTATATATATATATATATATATATATATATATATAAGAATATCCCCATCATTCCGGGACACCCTTCGGATATGATATAAATTTCGAAGTACTAAAGCATCCGGTACTTTGGATGGGGTTTGTTAGGCCCAATAGATCTATCTTTAGGATTCGTGTCAATTAGGGTGTCTGTTCCCTAATTCTTAGATTACCAGACTTAATAAAAAGGGGCATATTCGATTTTGATAATTCAACCATAGAATGTAGTTTCACGTACTTGTGTCTATTTTGTAAATCATTTATAAAACCTGCATGTATTCTCATCCCAAAAATATTAGATTTTAAAAGTGGGACTATAACTCACTTTCACAGATTTTTACTTCGTCGGGAAGTAAGACTTGGCCACTGGTTGATTCACGAACCTATAACAATATATACATATATATCAAAGTATGTTTAAAATATATTTACAACACTTTTAATATATTTTGATGTTTTAAGTTTATTAAGTCAGCTGTCCTCGTTAGTAACCTACAACTAGTTGTCCACAGTTAGATGTACAGAAATAAATCGATAAATATTATCTTGAATCAATCCACGACCCAGTGTATACGTATCTCAGTATTGATCACAACTCAAACTATATATATTTTGGAATCAACCTCAACCCTGTATAGCTAACTCCAACATTCACATATAGAGTGTCTATGGTTGTTCCGAAATATATATAGATGTGTCGACATGATAGGTCGAAACATTGTATACGTGTCTATGGTATCTCAAGATTACATAATATATAATACAAGTTGATTAAGTTATGGTTGGAATAGATTTGTTACCAATTTTCACGTAGCTAAAATGAGAAAAATTATCCAATCTTGTTTTACCCATAACTTCTTCATTTTAAATCCGTTTTGAGTGAATCAAATTGCTATGGTTTCATATTGAACTCTATTTTATGAATCTAAACAAAAAAAGTATAGGTTTCTAGTCGGAAAAATAAGTTACAAGTCGTTTTTGTAAAGGTAGTCATTTCAGTCGAAAGAACGACGTCTAGATGACCATTTTAGAAAACATACTTCCACTTTGAGTTTAACCATAATTTTTGGATATAGTTTCATGTTCATAATAAAAATCATTTTCTAAGAATAACAACTTTTAAATCAAAGTTTATCATAGTTTTTAATTAAATAACCCAAAACAGCCCGCGGTGTTACTACGACGGCGTAAATCCGGTTTTACGGTGTTTTTCGTGTTTCCAGGTTTTAAATCATTAAGTTAGCATATCATATAGATATAGAACATGTGTTTAGTTGATTTTAAAAGTCAAGTTAGAAGGATTAACTTTTATTTGCGAACAAGTTTAGAATTAACTAAACTATGTTCTAGTGATTACAAGTTTAAACCTTCGAATAAGATAGCTTTATATGTATGAATCGAATGATGTTATGAACATCATTACTACCTTAATTTCCTTGGATAAACCTACTGGAAAAGAGAAAAATGGATCTAGCTTCAATGGATCCTTGGATGGCTCGAAGTTCTTGAAGCAGAATCATGACACGAAAACAAGTTCAAGTAAGATTATCACTTGACATAAGATTGTTATAGTTATAGAAATTGAACCAAAGTTTGAATATGATTATTACCTTGTATTAGAATGATAACCTACTGTAAGAAACAAAGATTTGTTGAGGTTGGATGATCACCTTACAAGATTGGAAGTGAGCTAGCAAACTTGAAAGTATTCTTGATTTTATGAAACAAGAACTTTTGGAATTTATGAAGAACACTTAGAACTTGAAGATAGAACTTGAGAGAGATCAATTAGATGAAGAAAATTGAAGAATGAAAGTGTTTGTAGGTGTTTTTGGTCGTTGGTGTATGGATTAGATATAAAGGATATGTAATTTTGTTTTCATGTAAATAAGTCATGAATGATTACTCATATTTTTGTAATTTTATGAGATATTTCATGCTAGTTGCCAAATGATGGTTCCCACATGTGTTAGGTGACTCACATGGGCTGCTAAGAGCTGATCATTGGAGTGTATATACCAATAGTACATACATCTAAAAGCTGTGTATTGTACGAGTACGAATACGGGTGCATACGAGTAGAATTGTTGATGAAACTGAACGAGGATGTAATTGTAAGCATTTTTGTTAAGTAGAAGTATTTTGATAAGTGTATTGAAGTCTTTCAAAAGTGTATAAATACATATTAAAACACTACATGTATATACATTTTAACTGAGTCGTTAAGTCATCGTTAGTCGTTACATGTAAGTGTTGTTTTGAAACCTTTAGGTTAACGATCTTGTTAAATGTTGTTAACCCAATGTTTATAATATCAAATGAGATTTTAAATTATTATATTATCATGATATTATCATGTATGAATATCTCTTAATATGATATATATACATTAAATGTCTTTACAACGATAATCGTTACATATATGTCTCGTTTAAAAATCATTAAGTTAGTAGTCTTGTTTTTACATATGTAGTTCATTGTTAATATACTTTATGATATGTTTTCTTATCATAGTATCATGTTAACTATATATATATATCCATATATATGTCATCATATAGTTTTTACAAGTTTTAACGTTCGTGAATCACCGATCAACTTGGGTGGTCAATTGTCTATATGAAACATATTTCAATTAATCAAGTCTTAACAAGTTTGATTGCTTAACATGTTGGAAACATTTAATTATGTAAACATCAATCTCAATTAATATATATAAACATGGAAAAGTTCGGGTCACTACAGTACCTACCCGTTAAATAAATTTCGTCCCGAAATTTTAAGCTGTTGAAGGTGTTGACGAATCTTCTGGAAATAGATGCGGGTATTTCTTCTTCATCTGATCTTCACGCTCCCAGGTGAACTCAGGTCCTCTACGAGCATTCCATCGAACCTTAACAATTGGTATCTTGTTTTTCTTAAGTCTTTTAACCTCACGATCCATTATTTCGACGGGTTCTTCGATGAATTGGAGTTTTTCGTTGATTTGGATTTCATCTAACGGAATAGTGAGATCTTCTTTAGCAAAACATTTCTTCAAATTCGAGACGTGGAAAGTGTTATGTACAGCCGCGAGTTGTTGAGGTAACTCAAGTCGGTAAGCTACTGGTCCGACACGATCAATAATCTTGAATGGTCCAATATACCTTGGATTTAATTTCCCTCGTTTACCAAATCGAACAACGCCTTTCCAAGGTGCAACTTTAAGCATGACCATCTCTCCAATTTCAAATTCTATATCTTTTCTTTTAATGTCAGCGTAGCTCTTTTGTCGACTTTGGGCGGTTTTCAACCGTTGTTGAATTTGGATGATCTTCTCGGTAGTTTCTTGTATAATCTCCGGACCCGTAATCTGTCTATCCCCCACTTCACTCCAGCAAATCGGAGACCTGCACTTTCTACCATAAAGTGCTTCAAACGGCGCCATCTCAATGCTTGAATGGTAGCTGTTGTTGTAGGAAAATTCTGCTAACGGTAGATGTCGATCCCAACTGTTTCCGAAATCAATAACACATGCTCGTAGCATGTCTTCAAGCATTTGTATCGTCCTTTCGCTCTGCCCATCAGTTTGTGGATGATAGGCAGTACTCATGTCTAGACGAGTTCCTAATGCTTGCTGTAATGTCTGCCAGAATCTTGAAATAAATCTGCCATCCCTATCAGAGATAATAGAGATTGGTATTCCATGTCTGGAGACGACTTCCTTCAAATACAGTCGTGCTAACTTCTCCATCTTGTCATCTTCTCTTATTGGCAGGAAGTGTGCTGATTTGGTGAGACGATCAACTATTACCCAAATAGTATCAAAACCACTTGCAGTCCTTGGCAATTTAGTGATGAAATCCATGGTAATGTTTTCCCATTTCCATTCCGGGATTTCGAGTTGTTGAAGTAGACCTGATGGTTTCTGATGCTCAGCTTTGACCTTAGAACACGTCAAACATTCTCCTACGTATTTAGCAACATCGGCTTTCATACCCGGCCACCAAAAATGTTTCTTGAGATCCTTGTACATCTTCCCCGTTCCAGGATGTATTGAGTATCTGGTTTTATGAGCTTCTCTAAGTACCATTTCTCTCATATCTCCAAATTTTGGTACCCAAATCCTTTCAGCCCTATACCTGGTTCCGTCTTCCCGAATATTAAGATGCTTCTCCGATCCTTTGGGTATTTCATCCTTTAAATTTCCCTCTTTTAAAACTCCTTGTTGCGCCTCCTTTATTTGAGTAGTAATGTTATTATGAATCATTATATTCATAGATTTTACTCGAATGGGTTCTCTGTCCTTCCTGCTCAAGGCATCGGCTACTACATTTGCCTTCCCCTGGTGGTAACGAATCTCAAAGTCATAATCATTCAATAATTCAATCCACCTACGCTGCCTCATATTCAGTTGTTTCTGATTAAATATGTGTTGAAGACTTTTGTGGTCGGTATATATAATACTTTTGACCCCATATAAGTAGTGCCTCCAAGTCTTTAATGCAAAAACAACCGCGCCTAATTCCAAATCATGCGTCGTATAATTTTGTTCGTGAATCTTCAATTGTCTAGACGCATAAGCAATCACCTTCGTTCGTTGCATTAATACACAACCGAGACCTTGCTTTGATGCGTCACAATAAATCACAAAATCATCATTCCCTTCAGGCAATGACAATATAGGTGCCGTAGTTAGCTTTTTCTTCAATAACTGAAACGCTTTCTCTTGTTCATCATTCCATTCAAATTTCTTCCCTTTATGCGTTAATGCAGTCAAGGGTTTTGCTATTCTGGAAAAGTCTTGGATGAACCTTCTGTAGTAACCAGCTAGTCCTAAAAACTGGCGTATGTGTTTCGGAGTTTTCGGGGTTTCCCACTTTTCAACAGTTTCTATCTTTGCCGGATCCACCTTAATACCTTCTTTGTTCACTATGTGACCGAGGAATTGAACTTCTTCCAACCAAAATGCACACTTTGAAAACTTAGCGTACAATTCTTCCTTCCTCAATACTTCTAACACCTTTCTCAAATGTTCACCGTGTTCTTGGTCATTCTTTGAGTAAATAAGTATGTCATCAATGAAAACAATGACAAACTTGTCAAGGTATGGTCCACACACTCGGTTCATAAGGTCCATGAACACAGCTGGTGCATTAGTTAAACCAAACGGCATGACCATAAACTCGTAATGACCGTAACGTGTTCTGAAAGCAGTCTTTGGAATATCATCTTCTTTCACCCGCATTTGATGATACCCGGAACGTAAGTCAATCTTTGAATAAACAGACGAGCCTTGTAGTTGATCAAATAAGTCATCGATTCTCGGTAGTGGGTAGCGGTTCTTGATGGTAAGTTTGTTCAACTCTCGGTAGTCGATACACAACCTGAATGTACCATCTTTCTTCTTGACAAACAAAACAGGAGCTCCCCACGGTGATGTGCTTGGTCGAATGAAACCACGCTCTAAAAGTTCTTGTAATTGGCTTTGCAGTTCTTTCATCTCGCTGGGTGCGAGTCTGTAAGGAGCACGAGCTATTGGTGCAGCTCCTGGTACAAGATCTATTTGAAATTCAACGGATCGATGTGGGGGTAATCCCGGTAATTCTTTCGGAAATACATCGGGAAATTCTTTTGCAATGGGAACATCATTGATGCTCTTTTCTTCAGTTTGTACTTTCTCGACGTGTGCTAGAACAGCATAGCAACCTTTTCTTATTAGTTTTTGTGCCTTCAAATTACTAATAAGATGTAGCTTCGTGTTGCCCTTTTCTCCGTACACCATTAAGGGTTTTCCTTTTTCTCGTATAATGCGAATTGCATTTTTGTAACAAACGATCTCCGCTTTCACTTCTTTCAACCAGTCCATACCGATTATCACATCAAAACTCCCTAACTCTACTGGTATCAAATCAATCTTAAATGTTTCGCTAACCAGTTTAATTTCTCGATTCCGACATATATTATCTGCTGAAATTAATTTACCATTTGCTAATTCGAGTAAAAATTTACTATCCAAAGGCGTCAATGGACAACTTAATTTAGCACAAAAATCTCTACTCATATAGCTTCTATCCGCACCCGAATCAAATAAAACGTAAGCAGATTTATTGTCAATAAGAAACGTACCCGTAACAAGCTCCGGGTCTTCCTGTGCCTCTACCGCATTAATATTGAAAACTCTTCCACGGCCTTGTCCATTCGTGTTCTCCTGGTTCGGGCAATTTCTAATAATGTGGCCTGGTTTTCCACATTTATAACAAACTACATTGGCATAACTTGCTCCGACACTACTTGCTCCGCCATTACTCGTTCCGACACCATTTGTTCCTTTCGTTCTATTAACCCCTGGTCCGTAGACCTCACACTTCGCCGCGCTATGACCATTTCTTTTACACTTGTTGCAAAATTTGGTGCAGAACCCCGAGTGATTCTTTTCACACCTTTGGCATAGCTGCTTCTGATTGTTGTTGTTGTTGCGGTTATTATTGTTGTTGGGATGATTGTTGTAGTTGTTGTTGTTGTTGTTGTTGTTGTTGTTGGGCCGTTTGTTGTAGTTGCGATTGATGTTGCGATTGTTGGGATAATTGTTGCGATTATTGTTGTAATTGCTGTTGTTGTTGTATTGGTGATTCTTATCACCGTTTTCCTCCCACTTTCTTTTAACTTGCTTCACATTGGCCTCTTCAGCAGTCTGTTCTTTAATTCTTTCTTCAATCTGGTTCACTAGTTTGTGAGCCATTCTACATGCCTGTTGTATGGAGGCGGGCTCGTGTGAACTTATATCTTCTTGGATTCTTTCCGGTAATCCTTTCACAAACGCGTCGATCTTCTCTTCCTCATCTTCGAATGCTCCCGAACACAATAGGCACAATTCTGTGAATCGTCTTTCGTACGTGGTAATATCAAATCATTGGGTTCGTAACCCTCTAAGTTCTGTCTTGAGCTTATTGACCTCGGTTCTGGGACGGTACTTCTCGTTCATCAAGTGCTTGAATGCTGACCACGGTAGTGCGTACGCATCGTCTTGTCCCACTTGCTCTAGATAGGTATTCCACCATGTTAATGCAGAACCTGTGAAGGTATGCGTAGCGTACTTCACTTTGTCCTCTTCAGTACACTTACTTATGGCAAACACCGATTCGACCTTCTCGGTCCACCGTTTCAATCCGATCGGTCCTTCGGTTCCATCAAATTCCAAAGGTTTGCAGGCAGTGAATTCTTTGTAGGTGCATCCTACACGATTTCCTGTACTACCAGATCCAAGGTTATTGTTGGTATGTAGCGCAGCCTGCACCGCGGCTATGTTTGAAGCTAGAAAAGTACGGAATTCCTCTTCATTCATATTCACGGTGTGTCGAGTAGTCGGTGCCATTTCCTTCAAAATAGTCAAATGGAACAAGTTAATCATACAGAATATTAAGAGTAGTTAATAGTATTTCGTAGCTTAATATGAACTCATTTATAAAAGCTTTTTCTTCATATTAGCGTTTTATAAGTTTAAATTCGGGTAGTACCTACCCGTTAAGTTCATACTTAGTAGCTAATATACAATTCAACTACTACAATTCTATATGAAAAACTGATTGTAATAATATTTCGCGTTCAAACTTTTATACAATATTTTACAAACTTACAATACCGCTTATTTTACATAAAGCATGAAATATAGCACACAATAACTTTGATACAAGATAGTTGTGAAGACAATTCTAGCTAGTACACAAGTCGTTCGGCAAAGGCAATAAAGACACGTAATTCATACGTCCAGAAACAAGTCATGCATTCTGGTTTTACTAGGACTACTTCCCATCCTTGGTCTTGTGCAACATAACCGTTATGGCCGTTGATAAGACAGCGTGTTGTAACGTCATCAAAGGGACGAGGGTTACGTAATGTCCAACAGTCCCGTAATAATCTAAAAACCTCATTTCTTACCCCAATTACCGACTCCGTCACTTGTGGAAACGTTTTGTTTAATAGTTGTAGCCCGATGTTCTTGTTCTCACTTTGGTGAGAAGCGAACATTACTAATCCGTAAGCATAACATGCTTCTTTATGTTGCATGCTAGCCGCTTTTTCTAAATCACGAAGTCCAATATTCGGATATATTGAGTCAAAATAATTTCTTAACCCGTTGCGTAAAATAGCATTTGGGTTCCCCGCAATATATGCGTCAAAGTAAACACATCGTAACTTATGGGTTTCCCAATGTGATATCCCCCATCTTTCAAACGAAAGTCTCTTATAAACCAAGACATTCTTGGAACGTTCTTCGAATGTCTTACAAACTGATCTCGCCTTAAATAGTTGTGCCGAGGAATTCTGGCCGACTCTAGACAAGATTTCATCAATCATGTCTCCGGGTAGGTCTCTTAAAATATTGGTTTGTCTATCCATTTTGTGTTTTTAAACTGTAAAATAGACAAGAGTTAGATTCATAAAAAAATACTTATTAATACAAGCAATTTTTACATATATCATAAAGCATAAGAACACTATATTACATATATTACACCACACGAATACAACTATCTTATTCCGACTCGCTCGTTTCTTTTTCTTCAGTTTTGGTTCGTTTTGCCAAGTTTCTAGGGATATATGATATTCCCCTAATACGAGCCGTCGTTGTCCACATTGGTTTAGAAAAACCTGGTGGTTTAGAGGTTCCCGGGTCATTGTTACAACTTAAGAACTTCGGGGGTTGACGATACATATAAAGTTCATCGGGGTTGGAATTAGATTTCTCTATTTTTATGCCCTTTCCCTTATTATTTTCTTTTGCCTTTTTAAATTCAGTTGGGGTAATTTCTATAACATCATCGGAATTCTCGTCGGAATCCGATTCATCGGAGAATTGGTAATCCTCCCAATATTTTGCTTCCTTGGTGGAAACACCATTGACCATAATTAACCTTGGTCGGTTGGTTGAGGATTCTCTTTTACTTAACCGTTTTATTATTTCCCCCACCGGTTCCGATTCTTCTTCCGGTTCCGATTCTTCTTCCGGTTCCGATTCTTCTTCCGGTTCCGACTCTTCTTCCGGTTCCTCTTCGGAAACTTGTGAATCAGTCCACAAATCATTCCAATTTACATTTGACTCTTCATTATTATTAGGTGAGTCAATGGGACTTGTTCTAGAGGTAGACATCTATCACATAATATCAAACACGTTAAGAGATTAATATATCACATAATATTCATATGTTAAAAATATATAGTTTCCAACAAAAATGTTAAGCAATCATTTTTAAAGAAAACACGGTCGAAGTCCAGACTCACTAATGCATCCTAACAAACTCGATAAGACACACTAATGCAAATTTTCTGGTTCTCTAAGACCAACGCTCGGATACCAACTGAAATGTCCCGTTCTTATTGATTAAAAACGTTCCATATTAATTGATTTCGTTGCGAGGTTTTGACCTCTATATGAGACGTTTTTCAAAGACTGCATTCATTTTAAAACAAACCATAACCTTTATTTCATCAATAAAGGTTTAAAAAGCTTTACGTAGATTATCAAATAATGATAATCTAAAATATCCTGTTTACACACGACCATTACATAATGGTTTACAATACAAATATGTTACAACAAAATAAGTTTCTTGAATGCAGTTTTTACACAATATCATACAAGCATGGACTCCAAATCTCGTCCTTATTTAAGTATGCGACAGCGGAAGCTCTTAGTATTCACCTGAGAATAAACATGCTTTAAACGTCAACAAAAATGTTGGTGAGTTATAGGTTTAACCTATATATATCAAATCGTAACAATAGACCACAAGATTTCATATTTCAATACACATCCCATACATAGAGATAAAAATCATTCATATGGTGAACACCTGGTAACCAACATTAACAAGATGCATATATATATATATATATAAGAATATCCCCATCATTCCGGGACACCCTTCGGATATGATATAAATTTCGAAGTACTAAAGCATCCGGTACTTTGGATGGGGTTTGTTAGGCCCAATAGATCTATCTTTAGGATTCGCGTCAATTAGGGTGTCTGTTCCCTAATTCTTAGATTACCAGACTTAATAAAAAGGGGCATATTCGATTTTGATAATTCAACCATAGAATGTAGTTTCACGTACTTGTGTCTATTTTGTAAATCATTTATAAAACCTGCATGTATTCTCATCCCAAAAATATTAGATTTTAAAAGTGGGACTATAACTCACTTTCACAGATTTTTACTTCGTCGGGAAGTAAGACTTGGCCACTGGTTGATTCACGAACCTATAACAATATATACATATATATCAAAGTATGTTTAAAATATATTTACAACACTTTTAATATATTTTGATGTTTTAAGTTTATTAAGTCAGCTGTCCTCGTTAGTAACCTACAACTAGTTGTCCACAGTTAGATGTACAGAAATAAATCGATAAATATTATCTTGAATCAATCCACGACCCAGTGTATACGTATCTCAGTATTGATCACAACTCAAACTATATATATTTTGGAATCAACCTCAACCCTGTATAGCTAACTCCAACATTCACATATAGAGTGTCTATGGTTGTTCCGAAATATATATAGATGTGTCGACATGATAGGTCGAAACATTGTATACGTGTCTATGGTATCTCAAGATTACATAATATATAATACAAGTTGATTAAGTTATGGTTGGAATAGATTTGTTACCAATTTTCACGTAGCTAAAATGAGAAAAATTATCCAATCTTGTTTTACCCATAACTTCTTCATTTTAAATCCGTTTTGAGTGAATCAAATTGCTATGGTTTCATATTGAACTCTATTTTATGAATCTAAACAAAAAAAGTATAGGTTTCTAGTCGGAAAAATAAGTTACAAGTCGTTTTTGTAAAGGTAGTCATTTCAGTCGAAAGAACGACGTCTAGATGACCATTTTAGAAAACATACTTCCACTTTGAGTTTAACCATAATTTTTGGATATAGTTTCATGTTCATAATAAAAATCATTTTCTAAGAATAACAACTTTTAAATCAAAGTTTATCATAGTTTTTAATTAAATAACCCAAAACAGCCCGCGGTGTTACTACGACGGCGTAAATCCGGTTTTACGGTGTTTTTCGTGTTTCCAGGTTTTAAATCATTAAGTTAGCATATCATATAGATATAGAACATGTGTTTAGTTGATTTTAAAAGTCAAGTTAGAAGGATTAACTTTTATTTGCGAACAAGTTTAGAATTAACTAAACTATGTTCTAGTGATTACAAGTTTAAACCTTCGAATAAGATAGCTTTATATGTATGAATCGAATGATGTTATGAACATCATTACTACCTTAATTTCCTTGGATAAACCTACTGGAAAAGAGAAAAATGGATCTGGCTTCAATGGATCCTTGGATGGCTCGAAGTTCTTGAAGCAGAATCATGACACGAAAACAAGTTCAAGTAAGATTATCACTTGACATAAGATTGTTATAGTTATAGAAATTGAACCAAAGTTTGAATATGATTATTACCTTGTATTAGAATGATAACCTACTGTAAGAAACAAAGATTTGTTGAGGTTGGATGATCACCTTACAAGATTGGAAGTGAGCTAGCAAACTTGAAAGTATTCTTGATTTTATGAAACTAGAACTTTTGGAATTTATGAAGAACACTTAGAACTTGAAGATAGAACTTGAGAGAGATCAATTAGATGAAGAAAATTGAAGAATGAAAGTGTTTGTAGGTGTTTTTGGTCGTTGGTGTATGGATTAGATATAAAGGATATGTAATTTTGTTTTCATGTAAATAAGTCATGAATGATTACTCATATTTTTGTAATTTTATGAGATATTTCATGCTAGTTGCCAAATGATGGTTCCCACATGTGTTAGGTGACTCACATGGGCTGCTAAGAGCTGATCATTGGAGTGTATATACCAATAGTACATACATCTAAAAGCTGTGTATTGTACGAGTACGAATACGGGTGCATACGAGTAGAATTGTTGATGAAACTGAACGAGGATGTAATTGTAAGCATTTTTGTTAAGTAGAAGTATTTTGATAAGTGTATTGAAGTCTTTCAAAAGTGTATAAATACATATTAAAACACTACATGTATATACATTTTAACTGAGTCGTTAAGTCATCGTTAGTCGTTACATGTAAGTGTTGTTTTGAAACTTTTAGGTTAACGATCTTGTTAAATGTTGTTAACCCAATGTTTATAATATCAAATGAGATTTTAAATTATTATATTATCATGATATTATCATGTATGAATATCTCTTAATATGATATATATACATTAAATGTCTTTACAACGATAATCGTTACATATATGTCTCGTTTAAAAATCATTAAGTTAGTAGTCTTGTTTTTACATATGTAGTTCATTGTTAATATACTTTATGATATGTTTTCTTATCATAGTATCATGTTAACTATATATATATATCCATATATATGTCATCATATAGTTTTTACAAGTTTTAACGTTCGTGAATCACCGATCAACTTGGGTGGTCAATTGTCTATATGAAACATATTTCAATTAATCAAGTCTTAACAAGTTTGATTGCTTAACATGTTGGAAACATTTAATTATGTAAACATCAATCTCAATTAATATATATAAACATGGAAAAGTTCGGGTCACTACAATATAAAGACACGGGAGAACTAAGAACACTATAAAACCCAGGGTATAGGAGAAGTAAATAGATTCTTCCGGCGGCAGGTGAAAAAGAAGAATGACAGATATGAAAGTTATAAATATATCGAGAACCAGAACTGGATGAAGCATATTGACGAACGATTCAAAGTATGAATTAAAGGAGAAAGAATAGAAGGTGTGAGTTGTAAGGAAATGAAGGGGGTGAATTTATAGTAAGAGATCCGGCAGAGCAATCAAAGCAGATGATCGCATTTAAAGCGGATCCTAATTTCCTTGATTACCGAAGAATCAAATCTTGTTACGAAGATTTTCTCCAAATCCTTTGAACTCTAGAAATCAATCTTATATATGTCAAATGATTGACGAATCTACACTTACGCATTTCACTCTTTTGAGATAGCTTCACTCGTACTCTTCACAAATATCAAATTATTTTGTCTACAGTATTCGATGATGATAAAAACGCTAATTTTCAGCTCGTATGTGTCATGAAAACATTTTTATTGTTAGCCATGACGACCTCGATCAAATTTCGGGATGAAATTTCTTTAATGGGTAGGTACTATGACGACCCGGGAATTTCCGACCAAATTTAAACTTAATCTTTAAATGATTTCGATACGATAAGCAAAGTATGTAATGTTGAGTCTAGAAAATTTTGGAACGATGTTCATATATTCAATTGACCTTCGACTGATCTCGACGATTCACGAACAATTAATTGTAAATAGATATGTGTGTATGTATATATAAATAATAATTCGAAATATAATTCGAAATATTATATGTTGTTGTTATTAAAAATTAATAAAATAAAAATAGGATATTATAATAATTATTATTTAAAATATATCTCTATATATAAATAAAGTATATTAAAAATAAATATTAAATGATTGTAATACTCGTTTGATGTTTCGATTAATATTAAGCAAGTTAAATTCAAACTTATGTAATTTTAAAATAAACGGTGATCCGAAAATGAGTTCTATAAATTTTAGACTTACTAAAAATGTATTTAGGATTTAGTTATAAAATTTTAACACTTTTTATATTTTACCCAAAAATGAGAGGGACAATTGATGTAATTTTTATTTAACAAAATAATGATTGAAATTTATACCATAATGACCAAAATAAATAAATATAGTTAATTTAAAAATATAGAATTTTTCTAAGAACTTTTATTCGCCACTGATTAACAACGGAGTACAATATTATACCCTTTAAGAGTGTCGGTAATATATAGCGAAATGTAGTCACGAGATTATTTAAATTACTGTGTATTCTGTTTCTTGTCAACTCACGTCTCAATTCATGAGATTACTGTTTGACACTGTTTGTTTTGTTTCACCTGCATCATTTATATTTAGTTATATATAGTTGATAGATCGATATAGAAACTTATGCATCGATATATATGCATAGCATATACACATACATACATACTTAATCATAGGCATTCTATAACCTTGATCACCAACACACTTTCATCATCACAATACCATCAACCATCGGTCATCTTCCATCCTCCATAGCCACCCACTTCACCATGAACACCACCATCTTCCTTTTTCTCATTCTCTTGATCAACCACCACAACCTTCCAATATGTTTCATTTTATTTTTTGTCGTGATCAACCATAACTGCCACCATCACCAAGACAAGTCACTACCACACCCACCATCTGTTGACACCCTCAACTCTCCATCACCTCTACCATATTGCAGCCACACCCTGTCAATTGCTACAGCAATTTCTGCTATCTGGGTTCTGTTACATCACGCAAACACCACCAAATAACCACACATCCATCATGCTGCTGTTATGATTTTGTCTCCCTTCTGTTTTCCTTCGTAAACCCGTCACCCTACAACCACCTCCGGTAACCACTCAACACCATATCAATCCACTTAACCGTCGAACCCATCACCACTAGACCACTGCCACCATCACCTGCAACCGCCTGCCACACTTCACCTCCCAACACCACCGGCCAACATCACTTCCTCTCTCTTGTCTCTCTCTTTGTTGAAATCACAAACCATCGTTCATTACTACCAAAAACCACCGTCTACTACCACTGCAGTCACCACCACACCTGCAGCAGCCATGAACCACCCAAAACCATCGAACCACCTTTTAAATTGCTGCTACTATATGTTTCTTATTTCTGTCACGATTATAGAAAGTGCTGAAGAACAGTGATGTCCGAAATATGGTTAATTGGGTCACGAGATGATGGAAATTAGCGATGATGAAAGGAAATGATGAAGGTGATGCATGATGAAGTAGAGGATCATGAAAAATTTTTAACGATGATGTCTATCATGAAATCACGATAGTGATTTGATGATGTTAAGGTAAGGATTCACAATGAATATAGTGATTATGATGATTACGATGATGATAATATGATTAGATAATAAATAGATGATGATTAAGATGATAATGAAATGATAATGATGATATATATGTATTATGATGATGCTCACATGATAAAGATGATAATAATGGAAGCGTTTATGATCGAACATATTTAAATGATGATGATAAATTGCCAAGGTTAAATGGGTTTGTTTTAAGAAAAAGAAAATAGGCACATTGAGTTAAAAGGATTTAGTAGATGAATTAAAACAGAAAACTGGTAGCAGTGTAGTGGTTAGGAGTGTTTGTGTTTAGCATGAGGTCAAGGGTTCAATCCCTGTTGTGGTATTTTTTTTTTTTAGAAAAAGAACCCGAAACAAATGTTGGACCGAATCCCTTCCCTTCTGTTGGGCCGTGAAATTGTTTGGATATTGGGCCGTATACTTGATTGATTGTTGGGCCAAAATTTAATTGCTAAATGGGCCGAAATCTAGTTAAAAGAATTAAGGTATCAAACAAATCAGAAAAGAAAAAATGGAGCAGTGGTCAAGAATGTGCTTTCTGAGCGAGAGGTCGTGGGTTCGAGCCCTTTCCTGGGGCATTTCTTTTTAGAAAAAGCTTTGAAAGGGTATATACTTTTATTTCATTTCAATTAACATTATAATTATTATTATTATTAATATTATTATTATTATTATTATTATTATTATTATTATTATTATTATTATTATTATTATTATTATTGTTAGTATAATTATTATTGTTATGGTTGTTATTATTAGTATTATTATTATTAGTATTATTATTATTATTATTATTATTATTATTATTATTATTATTATTACTATTATTATTATTATTATTATTATTATTATATTATTATTATTATTATTATTATTATTATTATTATTATTATTATTATTATTATTATTATTAGGAATATAAGTATTATTATTATCATTATTAATTAAAATTATAATTTTATTTAAAATTAACATTATTAGTAAGATTATCATTTTATCATTATTATTATTATTGTGATGCCCCGTATAAAACCATCGTGTACGAATCATCAACAGGATCATTACAAGGTCAAACACTATATGCGTTTTCAAAACAAGTTTGCATTCATGATAAAAGCTGACGTCATAACCAACGCCAAAAGTTTTACAACCAAAGTATGCTTCAATGAACATAAGCAAATATAATAGTGCGTGACCCTTAGGTCGTTACAAATCATAGTTCAAAAGTAATAATGTTTGAATGCAAATAAACGTTCATTCAGTGACATCTCTAAAGCAGCGGGTGTCTATAGCAAGATTAGTACACAGCGGAAGCAACCTTAAGCACCTGAGAAAAACATGCTTAAAAACGTCAACACAAAGGTTGTTGAGCTATAGTTTAAGTATAACAGTAATGTAAGGTAGGCCACGAGATTTCAGTGCTACAAAGAGCGTTTCAAAACAGTATGATAAAGTATATGTTTAGCCGTGGGCACTTGGTAACTAACTTAACGTTTATACCCTCTGAAAGTACACTTGACAAGTGCGTATGTGTATGAAGTATTAAACACTCGTTAAATGCTAGCGCGACTAGCCCGAGTGGGGATGTCAAACCCTATGGATCCATATCTAAGATTCGCGTTCACCGGTTCAAAAACCAATGACTAAACATTACCGAGCTAAAGGGAATGTTTATGCCGTTGTATAACCCACACATATATAAAGCTTAAGTACTCGTGCCTAGTATGTAAAACGTAAAATGCGCATGTATTCTCAGTTCCCAAAATAGTTAAAGTAAAAAGGGTTGCTATAACTCACAGTGGTAAAGTAGTGGTAAAGTCGAGTCGGGAAATAAAGTACGTAGGTCCGGAAAGTCCTCAACCGAAGTCAAATATGTAACATCCCGTTTTTCCCGTACGTATTGAAAGGTACATACTTAATCATTCGTACGTTTATAACTCGCTAGCTTATGTGTAAATGTATGAATATACTTATAGATATATATAAACGTATACTTGATAATGTGTGTATATGCAAGTCTATACGTGGGTTTAGTTAGCGTTAAGTCTTGTGAGACTATTGTTGAAGGCTAGGTGAAAATAGGAAGCGGATTTAGAATGTACAAATTAAATTAAGTCGAAACTTGTTTATGATGGTCGAATTGTTCAGATGCAGTCTTATGCCACGCCGCGACAAATGGATCCGCGCCACGGCATTGCAAGCATTTCCAGATCAGAAGTCAGGTTAACAAGGGTCATTTTTCCTTCTATATGTCGCGCCGTGACAAATGGGCCGCGCTGCGGTAATGCTGCTGGACAGACTCCTGTTTTAGCTCAATTTAAATGACTTTAAGGGGCAAATTGGTAATTTGGTGTATAAATCTGATGGGAGCATTAAATCCCAACCACCCATCCATTTCATTTAATTTCTTTTATCTTTTCTTTCATTTTCTCTCCCAAAAACTCAACACCCATTTAGATTAAAAGTGAGTTTTGAGAGGGAAGATTTAAGGGTTGATCTTTGGGGCAAGAATTAAAGTTGTTCTCCTTGTCTCTAGCTACACGTTGATAGTCTTGGTACATTGTCTTGAAGTTCGGACGTGCATAATCATCATCCTTGTGTCAAGGTGAGTGGAATAAGTATACATGTACGTATATGATGTGTTTACTTGTAGAAATGGATATGTGTTGTCCAAGTTAGTGATATATGCGTTGTACGCTAACAGTTTTAAGAACGGATATATGTTGTCCAATTTAGTGTTATATGTGTTGTACACTAATGATTTATGAATGGATATGTGTTGTCCGATTTAGTGTTATATGTGTTGTACACTAACAATTTTATAAACGGTTATGTGTTGTCCAAGGGTTAGTGATATATGTGTTGTGCACTAACGGTTGTTATGAACACCAAATGGGAAATGATTGTACCATTCCGTTTACGATTGGTTAACCATGGTTGTATGAATTATGCATTAGCATACTTAAATACGAACTATATGCTTTTGTTATTGCTAGCTCAATGTGAATTGCGGTTATTGGTATATGCATAATGTTTTGCATGATTGTTGAATTGCTAGCTTGTATACAGTATTGTGTAAGTGATTGCAAGTAAGTAGGTTATATATGAACATGTATAATTATTGCATTCACTAAGCATTAGCTTACCCCTCTCGTTGTTTATCTTTTTAGTTGCAGGTGCGGATAAGGGCAAAGGGGTTATCGGGCACTAGGTGGCCTTTGATGATGTTTTGTTGAAGTTTGAAAGTTGTCCTAACGTTTTGGGTAGTTTAGTCCCAAACCATGCTCAAAGGGTCATTTGGATTATAAACTATCGTTGTAGTGGGTCAAACTTGTATTGAACTTAATTAATGGCCTTCGTGCCTTTTGTAAACATTTAAATTGTTGAACGTTTAAATGGAACTTATGGATTGGTTTACATATTTTATTGGCGCATAAATGTGTATCATTAGAAAGAAAAAAAAAATTATCGTATGGAATACGGGTTGGGTTGTTTCAAGTGGTATCATAGCATGGTCTAAGGGATTTAGGCGACTTGAGATAGGTGCCTAGACTTAGACTTTATTGTGTATGCGCTTTTATGCGGGACTTGTAGGACTTTGGGTCAAATCGGGAAATTGTTAGTACTTTGGTTTATGTGAACTAACCTCGTGCTAATTGAATTGTGTTATGTTTAGCAATCATCAAGCGAGATGGACGTTGTACTAGCGAGTTAATGCGACGTGTTCGCGTAACAAGGATTAGCTACTATTGTTACGGGTGCAAATCGTGTCAAACAAGTAATGTACGATGATTGTTGAGTAAGATGGAGTAGTGTGGGGTATACGTATATGCATACGTGTTATGTCCTTTTGTTCGTTCGTTGTTTAATCTTTTCCGTTTTATAGAATGAAGATGAGAAACGGACACGACACCGAAAATGGGGGTACGAGTGAGGACGTTGAGTTCACGGCCAAAGTTGAGGCCATCTTTAAACGTCAAAAGGCGGAGTTCCTCGAGGATGTTAAGAAAATGTTTCTAGATACGATTGACGAGCAATTAGTCAATGTAGTCAAGGAGCAAGTGAAGGCCGTTCATCAAGAGGATAATGTGGGGAGACGGGACTTCTTTTATAAGAATTTTAAGGATTCTCAACCTCCCACCTTTGAAGGTGAACGAGACCCTCTCAAGAGTGCCCGATGGATCTCCGATATGGAGGGGGCTTTCCGTACTTGTGAATGTCCTCTTGATAAGAATACAAGGTATGGTTGTAGCATGTTAAGTGGTGACGCTAAGCTATGGTGGGATGCGAAAATCCAAGTTTATGGTGAAGAACAATGCATGGATTTTACTTGGGATGAATTCAAGGTAGAGTTTTTCGATGAGTACCGAACTTCGGCCGATCTAACTAGGCTTAAGGACGAGTTACGTTCCTTGAGGCAAGGGCCGATGGATTTGAACACTCTCAAATCCGTGTTTTTGTTCAAGACCCAATTTTGCCCGGAGTATGTCGGGAACGATAAGATGTTGAAGGAAGACTTTTATAGGATCTTGAATGATAATTATCAAGAGAAAATTAGTGTGAACGTGGTGAAGAGCTTTGATGAATTGTTTAATATGGCGAAGGGTTTTGAAGCGCTTGTGTTGAGAAAGAATAGTTTTACTTTTGGAAAGAGGAAGTTCGAGAATTCGAGTCAATTGAGCTTTTCCAACAAAAGGAACAAGAAGGGCTCCGAAAATGTTAACAGTGTGAAGAAAGGTGGCTCCGGTGGTCATGTACCCACTTGCTATACTTGTGGGCAAAAAGGTCACATCTCTCGTGATTGCCCCAACTCACCTTCCACACCCAAATTTACTTGTTTCAATTGTGGTAAAGAAGGGCACAAGAGGCCCGAGTGTCCCGAGTTGCGCAATGATAATGTTAAGCGGTTAGAAAAGGCGGCGGGTACGGTTAGAGGTCGAAATTATTTGATGACCAATGATGAAGCCAAACAATCGAACGAAGTTGTCTCAGGTACTTTCATGGTTAACTCTAATCTGGCAAGGATTCTATTTGATAGTGGTGCAAATTTGTCTTTTGTGTCACCTCGATTTGTACCTAAACTTAATAAGCTATTAGCTAAGTTAAGTGGTCCGGTAGAAGTCGAAATAGCGGATGGCAAGACGGTGCTAGTGGTTGACGTATGTAAAAATTGTGATGTTGTGTTTGGTGCCGAAAACTTTAAAATTGATCTCATCCCTATGACTTTGGGCGATTTTGATATCGTTGTTGGTATGGATTGGCTTGATCGAAATAGAGCCGATATCGCATGCCACGAAAAATCTATTCGAGTGAAGACCCCAAGTGGGGAAGAGTTAGTTATTCACGGTGATAAGCATAGGAGACTTGTGCCGATATGCACTTTTGCACGGGCACGTCGTTCTCTTGTTAGTGGTGGCATGGATTTTCTTGCCCATGTTGTTGATACTCGTGACGAGCCACCACCTATACGTGAAATTCTGGTGGTTAGTGAGTTCGAAGATGTTTTTTGGATGAGTTACCGGGTGTTCTGGCGGAAAGACAAGTAGAATTTTGCATTGAGTTAGTTCCGGGAGCTACTCCCATTGCTAAAACTCCTTATCGTTTAGCACCGATGAAAATGCAAGAGTTGTTAAATCAAACCCAAGAGTTGCTTGAATAGGGTTTCATTCGACCGAGCTCCTCGCCATGGGGTGCTCCGGTCTTGTTTGTGAAAAAGAAAGATGGAAGTATGCGAATGTGCATCGATTATCGGGAGTTGAACAAAGTGACGATCAAGAATCGCTATCCATTACCTAGGATTGATGATTTGTTTGACCAACTCCAAGGCGCAACGTATTTTTCTAAGATTGACTTACGGTCCGGCTATCATCAAGTGCGGGTCCGTGAGGAAGACATAGAGAAAACGGCTTTTCGAACGCGTTATGGGCATTTTGAGTTTGTAGTTATGCCTTTTGGTCTTACGAATGCACCGACGGCATTCATGGATCTTATGAACCGAGTGTGCCAACCTATGTTGGACAAGTCAGTGATCGTGTTCATCGACGACATACTAGTCTACTCAAAAAGTATGAACGAACATGAACGCCATTTGCGTGAAGTGTTGAAGACATTGCGGAAGGAGAAGTTGTATGCAAAATTCTCCAAATGTGAATTTTGGCTAAGGGAAGTTCAATTCCTTGGCCATATTGTGAATCAAGAAGGAATTCAAGTAGACCCGAGGAAGATAGAAACGGTGAAGGGTTGAGGACAACCGACTACGCCTACAGAAATCCGAAGCTTTCTCGGATTGGCCGGTTATTATCGTCGGTTCATCCAATACTTTTCTAAGATTGCTTCTCCTTTGACTAAATTGACGAGGAAGAACGTAAGATTCAATTGGGAGAACGAGCAAGAAATCGCTTTTCAACTGTTAAAAGAGAAATTGTGTCAAACTTCGGTGTTAGTGTTGCCGGAAGGGGTAGAAGACATGCCGGTTTATTGTGATGCTTCTTTAAATGGGCTCGAGTGTGTTTTGATGCAAAGAGGTAAAGTCATCGCTTACGCCTCTCGACAATTAAAGGAACACGAAAAGAGATACCCGACTCATGATCTTGAATTGGCGGCGGTGGTTCATGCATTGAAAATTTGGCGCCACTACTTGTATGGTGTCAAGTGTACGATTTATTCGGACCATAAGAGTTTGACACATCTCTTTACTCAACGAGATTTGAATTATCGTCAACGTAGGTGGATGGATGTGGTAAAGGATTATGATTGTGAGATACTTTACCATCCGGGAAAGGCAAAAGTGGTCGCGGATGCGTTGAGTCAAAAGAGTCAACATCCAGTGATACGAGTAGGATCGTTACGCATGATTATTACTAACGATTTCGTTGTAAAGCTTGGTGAGATTCAAATAGAAGTGTATGTTCACAACAAGCATGAAGACCAGATTGTGGGCCAAACGGAGTTCATTACTATGGGCTCGCGTGGTTTGTTGTCGTTTCAAGGAAGAGTGTGGGTACCTAAGATGGGTGGTAACCGACAAGTGCTACTTGATGAAGCACATAAGTCAAGGTACTCCATTCATCCGGGTGCAACAAAGATGTACTATGATTTGAAGAAAGATTATTGGTGGCCCGGTATGAAGCGTGATGTGCTTAAGTATGTTGAACAATGCGTTACGTGTTTGCAAGTTAAAGCCGAACACCAAAAGTCGTACGATAAGTTACAACCCTTGGAAGTCCCGAAATGGAAATGGGAGCACATTACCATGGACTTCATTACTAAGTTACCGAAGACGGCGAGAACCCAATGTGATACGATTTGGGTGATAGTTGATCGATTGACGAAAAGTGCTTTGTTTCTTCCCATTCGGGAAACGATATCATCAGAGACTTTATCCAAGTTATTTATCAAGGAGGTGATATCGAGACATGGGGTTCCTATATCTATTGTTTCGGATCGAGATACTCGTTTTACGTCCCGGTTTTGGAACAAGTTTCATGAAGATATGGGTACTCAATTGAAAATGAGCACGGCGTATCATCCTCAAACGGACAGTCAAACCAAACGTACGAATCAAACTTTGGAAGATATGTTACGAGCGTGCATTATTGATTTCGATGGTAGTTGGGATGAGCATTTGCCTTTGGTGGAATTCTCGTACAATAATAGTTATCATACTAGTATCGGGATGCCACCATATGAGATGCTTTATGGGTGTAGGTGTCGAACCCCGAATTGTTGGGGTGAAGTGGGACAAAAGGAAATCGGGAGTTCCGATTTGGTTTTGGAGACGGATAGTAAAATTGAGATGATTCGGGCTCGACTTAAAGCGGTGCAAGATCGACAAAAGTCTTATACCGATAAAGGTAAGAGAACGATTGAGTTTCAAGAAGGTGACATGGTAATGCTTAAGGTTTCTCCATGGAAAGGTGTTATTCGGTTTCGAAAGCGAGGAAAGTTAGCTCCTCGGTTTATTGGTCCTTTCAAGGTTTTGGCACGTGTTGGTGAGGTTGCTTATCGACTAGAGTTACCCGAAGAACTTGCGGGAATCCATAACACGTTTCATGTTTCCCATCTTCGTAAGTGTCTTGCGGATGACTCGACTTGGGTGCCTTTAGATGAAATTACGTTGAATAACAAGCTAGAGTATGCGGAAGAACCGGTTGCAATCCTTGATGAGAAGGTTAAGATGTTGTGGAACAAGGAAGTTAGAACTTTCAAGGTGCAATGGCGACATCGAAAGGGTTCCGAGTTTACATGGGAATCCAAAGAGTTTTTCTTGGTCTATCTTCCGGCTTGTCATGCGGCTTGGATCGCGAGGACGCGCTCCGATATAAGTGGGGGAGAGTTGTAACATCCCGTTTTTCCCGTACGTATTAAAAGGTACATACTTGATCATTCGTACTTTTATAACTCGCTAGCTTATGTGTAAATGTATGAATATACGTATAGATATATATAAATGTATACTTGATAATGTGTGCATATGCAAGTCTATACGTGGGTTTAGTTAGCGTTAAGTCTTGTGAGACTATTGTTGAAGGCTAGGTGAAAATAGGAAGCGGATTTGGAATGTACAAATTAAATTAAGTCGAAACTTGTTTATGATGGTCGAATTGTTCAGATGCAGTCTTATGCCGCGCCGCGACAAATGGGTCCGTGCCGTGGCATTGCAAGCATTTCCAGATCGGAAGTCAGGTTAAAAAGGGTCATTTTTCCTTCGATATGTCGCGCCGCGGCAATGCTGCTGGACAGACTCCGGTTTTAGCTCAATTTAAATGACTTTAAGGGGCAAATTGGTAATTTGGCGTATAAACCTAATGGGAGCATTAAATCCCAACCACCCATCCATTTCATTTAATTTCTTTTATCTTTTCTTTCATTTTCTCTCCCAAAAACTCAACACCCATTTAGATTAAAAGTGAGTTTTGAGAGGGAAGGTTTGAGGGTTGATCTTTGGGGCAAGAATTAAAGTTGTTCTCCTTGTCTCTAGCTGCACGTTGATAGTCTCGGTACATTGTCTTGAAGTTCGGACGTGCATAATCATCATCCTTGTGTCAAGGTGAGTGGAATAAGTATACATGTACGTATATGATGTGTTTACTTGTAGAAATGGATATGTGTTGTCCAAGTTAGTGATATATGCGTTGTACGCTAACAGTTTTAAGAATGGATATATGTTATCCAATTTAGTGTTATATGTGTTGTACACTAATGATTTATGAATGGATATGTGTTGTCCGATTTAGTGTTATATGTGTTGTACACTAACGATTTTATAAACGGATATGTGTTGTCCAAGGGTTAGTGATATATGTGTTGTGCACTAATGGTTGTTATGAACACCAAATGGGAAATTAGAGTACCATTCCGTTTACGATTGGTTAACCATGGTTGTATGAATTATGCATTAGCATACTTAAATACGAACTATATGCTTTTGTTATTGCTAGCTCAATGTGAATTGCGGTTATTGGTATATGCATAATGTTTTGCATGATTGTCGAATTGCTAGCTTGTATACGGTATTGTGTAAGTGATTGCAAGTAAGTAGGTTATATATGAACATGTATAATTATTGCATTCACTAAGAATTAGCTTACCCCTCTCGTTGTTTATCTTTTTAGTTGCAGGTGCGGATAACGGCAAAGGGGTTATCGGGCACTAGGTGGCCTTTGATGATGTTTTGTTGAACTTTGAAAGTTGGCCTAACGTTTTGGGTAGTTTAGTCCCAAACCATGCTCAAAGGGTCGTTTGGATTATAAACTATCATTGTAGTGGGTCAAACTTGTATTGAACTTAATTAATGGCCTTCGTGCCTTTTGTAAACATTTAAATTGTTGAACGTTTAAATGGAACTTGTGGATTGGTTTACATATTTTATTGGCGCGTAAATGTGTATCATTAGAAAAAAAAATGTATCGTATGGAATACGGGTTGGGTTGTTTCAAAATAGTACTAAGTCAGTAAATCGTCCCAATAGGTTTAAATGTATGTAAATAAGGTCTTAAGGGTCATCATCATTCATCATCAAACAAAAGGCGTAAAGTAAGTTTCATTCTAGAAAAGAGTTTAAAACAAAGGCTGACTTCGGTCAGTCGCCACGGCCTCTATACCTACTGAAATAAGGTGAGACCAGTGGACATGGCTCCGTATATGAGTCCCTTAGTTGTGGTAAAAATTCCAGAAGCAAACTCATCTTCGTTTGACCATGGCGACAGTCTAAGTTCGAGTAGGTCAGAATTTTCAGCACAACGTTAAAAGACATAGTGACACTCGGAAGGCCATAAATCCTAAACTGTAACTCGAATTAAGACGAGTCCTAAATGAAAAGTTATCTACTCGAACAGAGATATCTGAAAATCGTCTTTACAGTAGCCTAAGTCGTACTGATCAGACCCAGTAACAGTAAACAGTAGGTTCTGGTGGTTCTTGGTGCTCGATGCTTATCACGGTTCTCATCCTTGATGCATATAGCTTCAAGTGTACAACTCGTTGATGTGTTTGCATCATCTTAACCAAGTTTTTACCATCATAACCCAAGTGTAAGTCTAAGACATGTAGCACAACTCACTTAAGTGTTGCAAGTGTTTTGATGAACCAAAGTTACATCAAAGTCTTAGATTTAACACATACATGAAATATAAAAGTAATATTGAACTACAAACTTGAAAGTAAACTAACTACTCAAGATCTTAAGATATAGAACATAGTTCATAGTTAGATCTTGAAGATCGAAGAGCCAAAGGTCTAGATCTAAAGTTATTAAGTTAAATCTAACACAAGTGTATGAAGTTATAACTAAAGAGTTACACTTCCATGTTCTTGAACTTTCAAGTTAACTTTTAGTTCCAAGAAGTATGAGATCAAGACTAACTTGTAATTCTTGACCATTTAATAACAAACATGAATTTAAATGTACAAGAAATGAAGTAATAAACTAAATATACAAGTAACAAGTCATGGTTGTTCATACTTTAAAGATTCAAGCCAAATTCTTGATCTTTAAGAATGTAAACTTTTAAGTTTACACACATGAATTACAAGTATGGTTTTCAACACATGAACTTACAATCTTTACAACATTAAGTGTAGAACATAAACTAGAGAGTTTAGTTCTTATATGTCTTGTAAGAACAAGTTAATATGAAGAATCAAACTAAAGAGTTTGATTCTTAGTAATTAGTAAGTAAATAACAACAATTAACAACTACAAAGAATTAAACAACAACAAAGAACAAAAGATGATGATGATTATGTGTGTGTGTGTGTGTTTCGGTTTTTGCAAGGAAAAAAGAGAAGAAAAAGTCTCATGGTACTTACAAGATAGAAAGTAAAATGAGAGAAAAGGGAAGTAGCAAGTATGAGTGTGTGTGAGGAAATGAAGAGCAAATGAATAAGTAGTCAAAAAAAAAAGAAACAAAACCCCTCTAAAGGCCTTCAAGGCCGACGTTTTCACTCATCACAAGGGGGGAGGGATTAATCCACTAGGTTCTTGCATGTTAAAGTCTTAAAAGTTGGATATAAGAGGTGGTTTCATGGGGATAAGGTGGTAACTAGATTCCTTAAGTGTTTAATCAATTTAGTTAAGTTAGAAAGTGATACTTGCATGGTAGTAATGGGCTAACAAGTCCATTTAAGAAGGAGAGTGGGCTCTCTAGTCCATTAACACTAATCAAAGCCCAAGTTCAAGTATTTAATAAGTTAATCCATAAAAGCCCAAGTAATTAACTAGTAACCTTAGTTAATTAAAATGATTAATAAAACTTAATCATGAATGTAAATAATACTCTAAAAATATTATTCGTGTAATGTACGTGTGTCACAAAGACGTTTCGGGCATTTAAAGTCAAGTATGATCAATCATGGTAACAAGTAAATGTAATAACATACATTCGTTAAATCACAAGTATTAATAATAACAATTATTAATAAATAAACGTTGGAAAATCCAGGGTTGTTACAATTATCATCATAATTAGTATTATTAGTAATCATTATTAGTATTAGGTATTACTATCAATATTATTGTTTTTATTATACAAATAAAATAACTTATTATTATTATTCATATTATCCTTATCAAGATTTTTATATATTATTATCATTATTTTTACTATCAATACTATTATTATTATTATTATTATTATTATTATTATTATTATTATTATTATTATTATTATTATTATTATTATTATTACTATTATTATTATTATTATTATTGTTATTGTTATTATTATTATTATTATTATTATTATTATTATTATTATTATTATTATTATTATAAATATATTACAACTTTCTATTATCAATATTATTTTACCAACTAAAGAATTAGTTATATAAAAACATATTTGTGAGGACCCGTCCTAATCCACCTGGACGAAGTCATCAACATTTGGTCCCATTGCAATGATCGGCTCCAAATAATGTCCTTATATTGAGCAAATGCACAGCGGAAGACTTAATTCGTACCTGAGAATAAACATGCTTAAAAGTGTCAACCAAAGGGTTGGTGAGTTCATAGGTTTATCATGATAATCATTTCAATATATTAATAGACCACAAGATTTCATAATCATAAACATAATACACTCGCAAGTGTATGTAAAGCTGATAATGCTAAAAACGAACATATATTTCATAGCATTATTCCCCAAGAAAGACAAGCTTTTAGTTGCAATTGTTCTATTTACAAGTGATATTCGTTTAAATATTAAAAGGTGAAGACAAAAGACAGATTCGACGAATTGAAGACGCAAACGACCAAAAAGCTCAAAAGTACAAAATACAATCAAAGAGGTTCCAATTATTGATAAGAAACGTCTTGAAATTACAAGAGTACAAGATTCAAAACGCAAAGTACAAGATATTAAATTGTACGCAAGGACGTTCGAAAATCCGGAACCGGGACCAGAGTCAACTCTCAACGCTCGACGCAACGGACTAAAAATTACAAGTTAACTATGTATATAAATATAATATAATATATAATTAATTATATAAATTATATATATATATATTATATTTATATAATAAACCGTCGGTAAACAAAGAGCCAAAATGGAGTGAGCTGTAATTACAAACTCCGCGACTCACGGAGTTTGAAGAGCAAAAAGGGCGCGAGTCGCGGAGCTCACCTGGACTCAATTCCCTATAAAAGCAAACGCAGTTTGATCGCAAAAACCATCCAAAAAATTCAATCTCTCTATATATGTATACGTAAAATATATATATTTATATTTTAATTTTAATTTTAATTTTAATTCCTAATAATAAGGGTATGTTAGCGAATGTTGTAAAGGTGTAAGCCGAAATTCTGTCCGTGTAACGCTACGCTATTTTTAATCATTATAAGTTATGTTCAACCTTTTTAATTTAATGTCTCGTAGCTAAGTTATTATTATGCTTATTTAAAACGAAGTAATCATGATGTTAGGCTAATTACTAAAATTGGGTAATTGGGCTTTGTACCATAATTGGGGTTTGGATAAAGAACGACACTTGTGGAAATTAGACTATGGGCTATTAATGGGTTTTATATTAACTAAACAATACCTTGTTAATTTAATATACAAACTTATAATTCAACGTATTTATATATAACCACATATGCTTGACTGGGTACGGTGGGCGGGATATTTATAAATACCAATAATTATTCATTTTACCGGACACGGAACTGGATTAATAGTTAATAGACTTGTTGAAACAGGGGTGAATTACATTCAAGGGTAATTGGTGTAATTGTTAACAAAGTAGTAAAACCTTGGTTTACACGCAGTCGATAACCTGGTGTATTCATTAA
Organism: Rutidosis leptorrhynchoides; assembly: GCF_046630445.1. Taxonomy (NCBI): domain Eukaryota; kingdom Viridiplantae; phylum Streptophyta; class Magnoliopsida; order Asterales; family Asteraceae; genus Rutidosis; species Rutidosis leptorrhynchoides. The sequence goes on along the minus strand of NC_092338.1, from coordinate 299,437,329 downwards.
ACAAAGTATTAAAACCTTGTTACAATTCGAATCCCCAATTAGTTGGAATATTTGACTTCGGGAATAAGAATAATTTGACGAAGGCTTTCGCTCTTTGTATTTATGACTGATGGACTATTATGGACAAATCCGTATGGACATATTAAATAATCCAGGACAAAGGACAATTAACCCATGGGCATAAAACTAAAATCAACACGTCAAACATCATGATTACGGAAGTTTAAATAAGCATAATTCTTTTATTTCATATTTAATTTCCTTTATTTTATATTTAATTGCACTTCTAATAATCGCACTTTTATTGTTATCGTATTTAATTATCGTACTTTTTAATTATCGCAAGTTTATTTTATCGCACTTTTATTTATCGCAATTTCATTATCGTTATTCACTTTACGCTTTAAATTAAGTCTTTTATTTATTTAATATTTTATATTTGATTTTAACTGCGACTAAAGTTTTAAAATCGACAAACCGGTCATTAAACGGTAAAAACCCCCCTTTATAATAATAATATTACTTATATTTGTATTTTTATAAATTTAAACTAATATAGCGTTAAGCTTTGTTTAAAAAGATTCCCTGTGGAACGAACCGGACTTACTAAAAACTACACTACTGTACGATTAGGTACACTGCCTATAAGTGTTGTAGCAAGGTTTAAGTATATCCATTCAATAAATAAATAAATATCTTGTGTAAAATTGTATCGTATTTAATAGTATTTCCTGCTAAAATTTAATAGTATTTTATACCCCTTAGCTTTAACTATCAAGTATTTTTGGCACCGCTGCCGGGGACAATCTAGCTTAAAAGCCAGAAGCGCAACGCTAATAATTAAAAAAAAAAGATTTTTATTTTTAGTTTACTTTTATAAAAATACGTTTTTGTAAAAATACGTTGTAAATATTCGAAAACATAGAAAAGAAAAACAAAAATATAAATATTTTTAAGAGTTTGTTAAATATTTAAGTTTTATAAAGTTTTTTTTATTTTTATTTTATAAAAATATAAGTTTTATTTAAATATTTTTATTTAAAACATATAAAAAAAGGTCAAATTAAAAAAGGTACCTGAGTTGAATTTTGGAACCCCGCGACTCGCGGAGTTTGCAGCTTCGAATACCGCGACTCGCGGAGCCACCCTGACACCGACAGAAACCCTAATCAGCATTTATTACGGATAATTATTATTATTATTAATAAACCCTAATTACTTAATTATTATTATAATTAGTTTAAGTTTTTAAATTAAATTGTATTTTAAATTTTAATTAGTTTTATTATATATAAAAATTAATAGTTTTAATAAATAAATAATATAAAAATAATATTTTTATAAAAATTGTACTTTTTATAACTTTTTGTATATTTTTATATTTTGTCCCTTTTTAATTGTTTTAGCGTAATATTTGTATTTTTCGCTCGTATTTAGTTTTAAGATATAGTTTTTGCCATAGTTATATTTTTTTTTTTTACTTCTAGATTTTTAGGCTTTGCCGTAAAATCCCTTAAGTGCTTTTTCTTTAGACTAAGATTTATGTACTTTAGAATTTTGCGACGCCTTTTTAAGTTTTAGTACCTTTTTTAAGTTATTTCCATTTGGGATATAGTTTTACTTGTAAGCTTTAATATTTTTAGACACCTTTTACCTATGTATCAATTATCATTCCAATTAGTAATCTCAATTTGCGATTATAATTTTAAGTTAGTGATAGTAATAAGGTTGGGTTAGTCGAGTATTTTTAAGTTCTATAAGTTACTCTTTTTCTTTCTTATTTTTATTTTTCAATCTTTTTCCAACACGCTCTTTTTCTTTCTTATTTCTCGCTATTCTAGTTTTTAGGACATAGATTTTTTATTCTACTTCTTATCTAAATTTCTTAAAATTACGAAAATTTATTTTAAGTGGTTAAATTGATAGACATCAAAATTTTCTGGTTCGTAGTAATAGTTGGATTTGTACGTGGACCGGGTTATTGGAGCCAAACAGTCCTCAATTATATTGAGACCAAACGAATCCTGCCCCTCTGCTGCATCTTTTGGCTATTCGAAACGTGGGCAAAATCAGAAAAGTCTATTGATTGGATAACTTATATAATTTTTCTTTCCTTTTTAAAAACTAATAGGATATTCAGTAAATGTACCGAGCAAGACGTTCACCACCTTTTGTACGTTCACCACCTGTAACTAGATCAAGACATTTAGCAAATATTACCGCCGTTGATTTTTCTTTAGAATCGTCATCCAGTCGACCAAGTACTCCAGTTCAAATTTCCGATAATCCATTTTTTGAACCCGACCTCACAATTGAGAATCCGGAGAATATTCAGGGACGATTCATAGATCCTGAACCACTAAACTTTCCTCCAGAACCACCAATCATTCAAACAGAGATTGTTGAGGAACGAACCATTAAATCAGAATCCTCTAGTGATTCTGATTCAACAAATTCAATTATGGAGAATCTGGAACCTTTAAGTATGGAAGACCGAATGAGAGCTAAACGTACTGGCCAAGGTCACGCAATTACTCATCCAGACATTAATGTGCCAGATTATGAAATCAAAGGACAAATTCTACACATGGTGACTAATCAATGCCAATTTAGTGGTGCACCGAAGGAAGATCCAAATGAACATCTTCGTACCTTTAATAGGATCTGCACACTATTTAAAATAAGAGAAGTGGAGGATGAATAGATATATCTCATGTTATTTCCCTGGACTTTAAAGGGAGAAGCCAAAGATTGGTTGGAATCGTTACCTGATGGGCGATTGATACATGGGACGTTTTAGTTGAAAAATTTCTTAAACAATTCTTTCCGGCATCTAAAGCCGTAAGACTTCAAGGAGAAATTGTTACGTCCACACAGAAACCAAATGAAACTCTATATGAGGCGTGGACAAGATTTGGACAGCTATTAAGAGGATGTCCGCAACATGGTTTAGACACCTGTCAAATAGTACAAATATTCTACCAAGGATGCGACATCACTACAAGGAAAGACATAGATATAGCAGCTGGTGGTTCTATTATGAAGAAAACAGAAACTGATGCTTACAAAATTATTGATAACACTGCTTCCCACTCACATGAGTGGCACCAAGAAAAAGATATCGTTAGATCATCTAAAGCAGCTAGAGCCGATTCTAGCCATGACTTAGATTCCATTTCCGCAAAGATAGATGCTGTCGAGAGACGAATGGAAAAGATGACTAAGGATATTCACTCAATACGAATTAGTTGTGAGCAGTGTGGAGGACCACATTTGACAAAAGATTGTCTCAGTATTGAATTAACAATGGAACAAAGAGAGAATGTTTCATATCTAAACCAAAGGCCTGGAAATAATTATCAAAATAATTATCAACCGCCAAGACCAATCTACAATCAAAACCAGAATTATAATAGAAATATTCCATACAACAACCAACAAGGTCCTAGCAATCAACAAGTATCTAACAATACTTACAACCAGCAAAGACCTAATTTTCAAAACAAACCACCACAACTCGATGATAAAAAACCGAATTTAGAAGATATGATGACGAAGCTAGTTGAAACTCAAACGCAGTTTTTCACATCTCAAAAACAAACTAATGAACAAAATGCTCAAGCATTTAGAAATCAACAAGCTTCTATTCAAAATCTGGAACAAGAAGTAAGTAACCTGGCAAGGTTAATAGGTGAAAGAAAACCGGAAAGTTTACCTAGTGATACAAATGCTAACCCCCGGAATGAAACAGCTAAAGCCATTACCACAAGAAGTGGTACTACATTTAAACCACCTGAAATACCTGTAACTTCTGATGAAGCTATTCCTACTCCACAAGAACCACAACCTGATCAAGATAAGGAAAAAGAACCGGTAGTTGAGAAGGTTAATGAAGATAACATAGTTAAGGCTAAACCTTATGTTAAACCATACCAACCACCACTTCCTTACCCGAGTAAAATGAAGAAAGAGAAACTTGAAGCCGAGCAATCCAAATTCTTGGATATGTTTAAACAGATAAATGTAAATCTTCCTTTCATTGATGTGATTTCAGGAATGCCTAGATATGCTAAATTCTTGAAAGATCTAATCTCAAATAGAAAGAAAATGGAAGAACTCTCGGCTGTTACTATGAATGCTAATTGTTCAGCAGTGCTGTTGAATAAGATACCATAAAAATTATCTGATCCAGGAAGTTTCACAATTCCATGTTTTCTGGGTAGTCTTAGTTCAATAGAAGCATTGGCAGACTTAGGTGCTAGTATAAATTTAATGCCGTATTCACTATACGCTAAACTAGACCTTGGAGAATTGAAACCAACAAGAATAAGCATACAACTAGCCGATAGATCAATAAAATATCCTAGAGGGATAATGGAGAACATGCTAGTTAAAGTTGATACTTTAGTATTTCCAGTAGATTTTGTTGTTCTGGACATGGAAGAAGATTCTCAAGTTCCTCTCATATTAGGAAGACCATTCTTAAACACGGCTAAAGCAATGATAGACGTGTTCGGTAAGAAATTGACCCTAAGTATAGAGGACGAGAGTGTTACCTTTTCAGTTGATAGAGCAATGCAACAAACTCAATCTACAGATGATACATGTTATTATATTCAAACTATAGATTCACATGCAGAATTATTAGAAGAATTTCCAGAATTACAAGGAACAGGAGAATGTTCTTTAGGAGAAGGAACAGAACAAATTGATGAAGCTGAAATGTTAGCTACACTTATAGCTAATGGATATGAACCAATAACAGAAGAAATTCAAATGCTAAAAGAAGAAGACAGATATCGATATAAATCATCAATAGAAGAACCACCGAAATTAGAGTTAAAGCCACTTCCAAACCATTTGGAATACGCTTATTTACATGGTGAATCTGAATTACCTGTAATAATATCGTCTTCTCTTACTGAAAATGAGAAATCACAACTCATTTCTGTGTTGAAAGCTCATAAAGCAGCCATTGCATGGAAGATTCATGATATTAAAGGAATAAGTCCTTCGTATTGCACACATAAAATCCTTATGGAAGAAGGTCATAAAACGTATGTGCAATGCCAACGAAGACTAAATCCTAATATGCAAGATGTAGTTAAAAAAGAAATTATTAAACTACTAGACGCAGGTCTAATTTATCCAATATCTGATAGTCCATGGGTAAGCCCAGTTCAATGCGTGCTTAAGAAGAGTGGCATGACTGTCATTACAAATGAAAAAAAATGAGCTTATTCCTACTAGGACTGTAACAGGATGGCGTGTGTGTATTGATTATAGAAAATTAAATGACGCCACCAGAAAAGATCACTTTCCCTTACCTTTCATTGATCAAATGTTGGAAAGATTAGCCGGAAATAGTTATTATTGTTTTCTTGATGGATTTTCCGGATATTTTCAAATTCCAATAGCACCCGAAGATCAAGAGAAAACCACATTCACGTGCCCTTATGGTACTTTTGCTTACAAACGCATGCCATTTGGACTTTGCAACGCCCCTACAACCTTTCAAAGGTGTATGATGGCGATTTTTCATGACATGATAGAAGAAGGCATGGAAGTTTTCATGGATGACTTTTCAGTCTTCGGTGATACATTTGAAACATGTCTAGCTAATCTTGAACGAATGCTTATTAGATGCGAACAAATCTAGTACTTAATTGAGAGAAATGCCATTTCATGGTTAAAGAAGGCATCGTTCTTGGACATAAAATCTCAAAAGATGGAATTGAAGTGGATAGAGCTAAAGTAGATTTAATTGCTAAACTTCCACATCCCACCAATGTTAGAGGAGTTAGGAGTTTTCTAGGGCATGCCGGTTTTTACCGACGTTTCATAAAAGATTTTTCTAAAATTGCCACTCCTATGAATAAACTCCTAGAAAAGGATGCTCCATTCATCTTTTCAGATGAATGTATCAAATCTTTTAATATTCTTAAAGAGAAACTCACTAATGCGCCGATCATGATAACACCAAATTGGAATCTACCGTTTGAACTAATGTGCGATGCAATTGATTTTGCAATAGGAGCCGTTTTAGGAAAAAGGATTGAAAAACAATTTCAACCTATATATTATGCTAGTAAAACGTTACAAGGAGCACAAACAAATTACACAACTACTGAAAAAGAACTCCTTGCTATTGTCTTTGCTTTTGACAAATTTCGATCATATCTCGTTCTAGCTAAAACGGTGGTCTATACCGACCACTCTGCTCTTAGATACCTATTTTCGAAACAAGATACTAAACCAAGATTAATCCGTTGGATTTTACTCTTACAAGAGTTCGATATTGAAATCCGAGATAAAAGAGGAGCAGAAAATCTCGCCGCTGATCATCTTTCTCGTCTTGAAAATCCCGAATTAGAAGTTCTAAATGAATCGGCCATACAAGACAACTTTCCTGATGAATATCTATTGAAGATAGATTATAATGAAATTCCATGGTTTGCAGACTATGCAAATTACTTAGTTTGTGGATTCCTTGAGAAAGGATTGTCGTACCAAAAACGAAAGAAATTCTTTAGTGATATAAAACACTATTTTTGGGAAGATCCACATCTGTTTAAAAGTTGTCCTGATGGAATAATACGCCGATGTGTATTTAGAGATGAAGCTAGTAAAATTTTAAACCATTGTCACACAGGACCAACAGGAGGGCACTGTGGGCCTCAATTAACAGCAAGAAAAGTTTATGATGCTGGATTCTATTGGCCTACAATTTACAAAGACGCACACCTTCTTTGCAAATCCTGTGATGCTTGTCAAAGGGCCGGAAAAATAAGTCAACGTGATGAAATGCCACAAAATGTCATCCAAGTATGTGAAGTATTTGACATTTGGGGTATTGACTTTATGGGTCCATTTCCAAAATCTCATAATAATCTCTATATTCTCGTAGCCATTGATTATGTATCTAAATGGGCGGAAGCACAAGCTCTCCCAACTAACGATGCACGAGTTGTAGTCAACTTTTTAAAACGTCTTTTTGCAAGGTTTGGAACACCGAAAGATTTAATAAGTGATCGGGGTACTCATTTCTGTAATAATTAACTTGAGAAAGTTCTTAAAAGATATGGAGTAACTCATAAAATCTCCACCGCATATCATCCACAAACAAGTGAACAAGTTGAAAATACCAACCGAGCTTTAAAACGTATTCTAGAGAAAACCGTAGGATCAAATCCGAAGGAATGGTCCATTAAATTGGAGGATGCACTCTGGGCTTTTAGAACAGCCTACAAAACTCCAATTGGAACCACACCTTTTAGACTTGTTTATGGAAAAGCATGTCATCTTCCAGTAGAAATTGAACACAAAGCATTTTGGGCTTTGAAGACATGTAATCTTGATATACATGAAGCTGGACGTCTACGATTAAGTCAACTAAACGAATTAGAAGAATTAAGACATGAAGCATACGAAAATTCGTTAATCTATAAAGAAAGAACGAAGAAATGGCATGATAAAAGAATCAAAAGTTCAAAAGAATTTAAAGAAGGAGACAGAGTTCTTCTTTTCAATTCACGATTCAAGCTATTTCCTGGAAAATTGAAATCAAGATGGTCTGGACCATTCATAGTCAAAAGAGTTTTCCCATACGGAACGATAGAATTAATAAATTCAAATGGGATTGAATTTAAAGTTAATGGTCACAGAGTTAAACATTACATACATGGTCCGATGGAAGTTGACAATGAAGTTAATCATAATTTCACCACCCAAGAAAACCTTCAAAATGAAAACATAAATATGTTATCAACAACATATGAAAAATCAAAATTAGAATATAAGGAGGATTCAAATTTGAGTGATGAAGAAGAATTCTTATATAAACCTCCCATTCCAAAAAACGAAGAAAAATGTGAACAAGAAATTCAAATAGAAGTGAAAGAACCAAGGAAAGAACACCCGAAAAAGGTTTACAAACCAACTCGACTTACTAAAGCAGGAGACCCGGGTGAATTTATCATTTCTTGCTTACTTAATGATGGTGCTGTATATAATGGACTCGCAGATTTAGGAGCAAGTGCAAATATTATGCCTCTTTCCTTATACAAAAGATTAGGCATGGGTAAATTAAAACCAACCAAAATAGGTGTTCAATCATTTTACCAAACCATTAAACACCCGATTAGAATAGCAAATAATTTACTTATTAACGTGGGAAGTTTGACCTTTGTTGCAAACTTCATAGTGATTAATATGGAGGAAAACCTTGATATTCCTCTAATTCTTGGTCGCCCATTTTTACCAACCACCGAGGCATTCATTGATGTAAGAGAAGGTAGAATGACACTTAGGGATGGTGATACATCGATCACCTTTGTGAACCGAATGTTTAGATCTCCACAAACCAAAACTGTTAGACCAATAAAAACGCATAAGTGTGGGGAAGATAAAGAAACACTTAATGATGATCCAATCACAAAGAATGCCGTTGATGATACGAAATTAGATGAACCCATTTTTTAACATTTCAACGAAGAAACTTTATAAACGGATTCACGATGCTAAGATTAAAGGAAACTTTAAGTTATATAACCGATTAATATCCAATTTATCGTCAAAAGAAAAGGCAATGTTAGTTGAATTTGTGAAAGTTACGGAGGAAATCAACAAATGGATTGAAGTAAAAGTTAAAGATATACAAGTTGTTGATGATTCAATTGAAAATAATGTTAATCACAATTTCAACTAAGTATAGGGGGTTTATGTATTTCTGTTAGAGTTAGATTTTCTGTTTTCGTGTAGTTCTCGAAAATGGAACTCGAATGGTCTTTCCCTAGCAGACCCTAAAGAACTAGTCTTCTCCCCCCATTCTAAATTTTTATTTTTTTAGGTTTTTACGATATGAAGACTGCCTGTGAACTAAACCATGGTCTAATGCTACACGCTTTGATCACTAAACGTAATAATGACACACTTCCGAGTGAAATAGTATCAGTAATCAGAGAAAGATTGGACGGAGTAAGAAAAGAATCCAGATGCGAAGATAATAAGTTACAATTTGGTAAAGGAAAATCAAAATCCGCAGCGAAAAGAAGAGCACGACACCTAGAAAGATGTCACAAATGCGGAAAATGGTCACATGGAGGTAAATGTTCAAATAATCAAACCTATTCAAATACCGAATTTGTTACTTTATGCAGAGACGGACCGTTCATATGTTTAGAAGAAAAAACACCGAATGCTCGAGGTTACGCCTATGTAGCCATGGAAAACCAATTAAACCGACTATCTTATGAGTGGGATAGATCGTATAACTAAGAATACTATCTCACAGGTAAGTCTGTACAGTTTTTTTTTTGTTTTTATTTTTATTTTTAACCTTTTGATAATAAACGCTAATTTGTCGCTATAAAGTATTAAATTGGTATTGAATAAAATTAGGTTTGGCGACCGAAATTAATGATATCATACAAAAATTTATTACATCACTGCGAAATTTAACGTTTATTCTTAAGGTATAAATATCTTTAATCAATCAACCCAAAATATTTCAAAAATTTGTCATGAGTTAAATTAGGTCTTGGAACCGGAATTACTTTACCGAAAAGAGGGGCGCATATTTTTGATAATATTTGATTGATTAAAGTGGGATAAAAGCCAAAAAGATTTTTAATTTTATTTTTATCATGTTTTTAAAATTAATATATAAATCTTAAATTAATATTGTAAACTTTGTAAAATCAATATATTTAAAATTGTAAATATTTGAAAAATTAATATAAGTTTGGTGTGAATTTATAATATGAATTTTTAAAATTAAGTTTGGTGTGAATTTTTAATTTTTAAAATATGAATTTTTAATTTTATGCATTTCAAATTTTAAGTTTAGTGTGAATTTTTAATATTAATTTTGAATTTTATGTATTTTTAATTTAAGTTGGTGTGAATTTAAAAACAAAAATTTACTTTATCTCCTTAAGTTAAAATATGATTTTTAAAATTCGTCGTAAGTTGAAGACTAGGTCTTTGAACCGAAATTGCTTTACCCGAGGGAGGGACGAGAACTTTTATTATCATTATTTTTAATCTTATTGAATTAAAGTATGACAAAAATATTAAAAAACCAAAAATCTTAGCTTTTAAAACAATAGCTACAAAAAGACAAATTTTAAAATTTTGTCGAATGACGGACTAGGACATCGATTCGAAACGACCTCGTCCTAAATAATAAGGGAAACAAAATTTTAAAATTAATTACTTAATTGTTTTAATTAGTATAAGATATATAAAAATAAAAAAAATACAAACTCCGCGACTCGCGGAGTTTGAAGGGTCAAACACCGCGACTCGCGGAGGGACCAAAATCCAGAAAAAAATAAAAACGTAATCAGATCAGTATCCTCACACCACAACACAAATACTGCGAAAATAAAACCCGAAAAAACCCGAAAAAGACCTCCCAAATTCACAATTTTTCACCGTTAATCATCAAATCTTTTACTAAAATCATGTTGAGAAGGATGCTATCAAGGAATTACTCATGAAAAACGGTAAATTTCTACACCTAAACACCATTTAATCCGAAAATTAGTGTTCTTGAGCAATTTTATACCCAATTTGATTTTGATGCTTTTTAGTGTAATTATGCTTAAATTGTTTATGTATTATACTTGTATAACCTAGATTGATGCTATTTAACATGATTAGAAGCCTTAAACTTCAAATTTTGAGTAATCTAGGGTTTGTGTTCTTGAGCAAATTTGGGGCTTTTTGATATAAACAGGTTATGGCCGATTTTTGTCATGAATTGTTGCTAAATTAAGTAGTGTAACATGTTTAGGTAGTTAAATGATCCAAACTTTGAGCCTAAACATGATTTTGAGAATTAAAGTGGACTTTTTTAAGTCTAAAATTCATGAACTTGATTTTTGAGAGATAATGCCATTTGAAACTTGTTTAATTTCTAGTAATGATTATTTTGACATGTTATTTGAGTTGAATACTTATGAACTTGGCGAACATTTTCGTATATGCTTATTTGAAAAAGTGTAGATTTGATGAAAATATGAAAATGAGCTTAAGTTTGATATAAATTGATCATGTCATTGTAATTATTTTGATTGATGATTTTGCTGACACTAATGTATATTTGGATGCACAAAAATTGTGTTTGATGTGTTTTGCAGACTGAAAGGGGTGAATCTTCATCCCAAGCTCGCAATGCTCCTGCTGAGAATGCGGAACAACAGGAGGTGGATAACTACTACAAACAAGATATACCTCATCCAGTCATGACATTTTCTGATATGCACTTGGAAGATTTGCACCCGAACCTGAGATTTGACAGACTTTGGATAGATTATCCAAAATACCAAAGGGGTTTGCATACTCTTCATTCTAAAGTTGTTGAAGTACCTAGGGTCATAGAATGGGGACCATTAGAAGCTGTAGAATTGGCCGGACCAATTAGGGAATTACTTGCATAGAGGTATGGTAATTCTACTTTTAACGATTGGGTACGGTTATTTAACATGCGTAGACCTGTATATAAAGTATGGTGTGAAGAATTGTTATGTAGTATAGAATTAAATGATCGGGTAGCTAGTTTAACCGATCGATCTTTTATTAGATTTTTGTTAGGATGTTCGATGCGCCACATGTCTTTACTAGACATGGCTCAGGCTTTACGTATATATACGCCTGAGGAGCTAGCATCTGCCGATTGTAGAGGGTTGATATTGAACGGTAGGAAGATAGACGAAAATTTTGATACGCATGGTGTATGGAGTCAAATGACTAGCCATCACCGATTTAAAGGGGGAAATTACTCTTATTTGGATATAGATAGAGCAGAGTTAAGAGTAATTCATAGGTTTTTAGCTAATTCGATTACACAAAGAGGTAAGAATAAGGAAAAGGTAAATGAACAGGATTTGTTTTACCATATGTGTATTCGAGACCCACAAAGCGCTGTAAGTATACCTTATTGTGTGGGTTATTATTTATCAGCTATGGTTAGGGGGATGAGACCGCATAGCATAATAGGAGGTGGTATATTTATTACTTTGATTGCTGAATATCTCGGTGTGGATATAAGTCGGGGGGGATTACTAATCGAAGAACCAGAACCCCGCGATACAATAGGTTTAAATGTATACCATGGTGCGAAGGTTTTGAAGAGGCGAAATAACGCCGCAGTACAATACCATGGTAGACATCCACAGGTTGAGAGAAACCAACAGCAAGGTAATGTAGGAGGGGGAAATGAAATGGCAGAAATGCAAAGGTTTATAGCTTTACAAGAGTATGAAAATGCTAGACATAGAGCATTTGAAGATTGGCAAGTTCATCAAAACCAAATCATAGCTTATTGCCAACATATAGGTAGAAACTATATTCCTACTCCATCGCCCATATTCCCTTCCTGGTCTATAGAGATTCAACCACCGTATCCTACGTATAACCCAGCCGAAGCATTTTATAGCACCTATGGTTATGCATGGAACCCCTACTGGTATCAGTATCATCCCTAGTCTACTTAGTTTTATTTATTTTGTAATTTGTAATGTTGATACGTTTAATACTTATGTTAATATTGTAATAGTTTTTATAATTTTCTAACTTTTATTCTTAGATTTTAATAATTTTTGAATGTGGGGTAATATACCAAACTTCAAAAATATGTATATATGTTTGCAGTTTATTTTATGTACACAACAGGGTAAAACAACGCATTTTCAAAGACTGGCATTAAGTTCAGCAAAAGCAACTAATTTTGACGAGAAGATGCAAAATATATGTGAAATAACAACAAGACGGAATGAATTAATGATATGCACCATTTATCATTTAGCAAGCAAACACAAATATGTTTGGAAACTTTGGTATATATATATATATATATATATATATATAATCATTTTTACACAAATCACCCTCAATAATTTAAATTGTTACTGATTTCTTGCAAATGAGGGCATTGCAAGATCTTAAGTGTGGGAAGGGGCTAAATTCTTTCGGATTTTAAAATTTTTTACTTTATACACTTGGTTACCATTAGAAATACTAGTAAAGTAGTAGTTGTATTAGAATCTAGTGCTCTCTGATAATAAAGAACAGCCCTAGTCTTATATACTGACTACCCAATTCTAGTAAAATTTTGGAATCTAGTGCTCTCTGATAATAAAGAACAGCCCTAGTCTTATATACTGACTACCCAATTCTAGTAAAATTTTTCAAAATTTTCAACTAAATGAACTCAAAATCATGTTTATACATATTTATGAACGATAAAACTTGGTTTTAACACCGAAATTATTGTTACCTCGGAAAGGACATAAATTGAGAAACAAACCAAAATGTTAAAATTCATTTAAAATGGAATAGAGGACAATAAAAAGGAAAATAAAAGCCAAGTGTGGGAAAATTTACCAAGATATTTTAAACATATGTCACATATTTCTGTACAAATAACTGAAAATACTTTTGCTTTGGACTAAACTAAAAAGTTTTACCTGGTTTACTGTAAGAAAGATGGATCTACACGATGACTCAATTCCATCATTAAAAGAAAGTAAAGTCTTTCGAAAAAGAAACGCGCTTCTTGATTTAGGTCAGGAAGTTGTCGTCCAGACCAGCTGTAGGTTGACGAAAAATCTAGAAAAGTCATCACTAAAATCAGCAGGAAATCCACGGACCTCAGCATTAAACAGGGTCGCCAAGTGGTCAGATTTATCCTAACCATGAGAAGGATTTATTTCGTACAATGGGGGGCACCGTGCAAATTAGCTGGATAAGACTAATGAATCAGATCCCTAGAAAGGATAATCTCCTTAAAAGATCAAAAATCAGCTTTTAAGCCTGATATTACTCAATCCTTGAGATTGAACTTAAAGATTGAGAATTACAAACTCATGGAATTCAATGATATCTAAACTCGAGCCTGAACGAGAAAATATTTTGATCAAAATTACAAATCGATTTGTTTTCTAAAAACCCATTTTCAATGCATTCATCACCATTGAATGTAAAATCCTAGGAATTCACCTGGAATTCATTAGATCACCTGAATCAAATCGGGTGTCAACCGTAAGAACGGTGGTTGCATAGCATGGTCAAAGACAGGACCTTGTGCCAGACCAGAAAATTATAAGGGTGAGCTTTACTATTGCTTCTACCAAGGATAGTAATTGCATCCGACACGTTATAGACCATAATTAAAAGCATGTCAGGGGACATTGCCTTAACAGTTGCTTGTTCAACGCTTTCCTTTACAACCGGACTGTAGTTTACCGAAAGGTAATATACGGGACAAGTAAACTGGACGTGTTGCTTTCCAAATACAAGGTTAGCAAGTGGGTGACACAAAACCATAAGTTTTGAGCTAAAATTTTCAAATATGAAACCCACCAAACCCACAAAAATAATTTGCAAACACCGGTAAAGGGTTATTCCGGAAAACTTATCTAGGGTAAAAACTAGATTTAATTTTCAAAAGATCAAATGTTTTCATAAAGATCCAGTTTCCTTAATGGATCTAAATTTTTATAGTCATGTGGGACTGTAAACCATATCGTTACTACCATTGTTTATAACCGCCGTATAGAAATCACTGATGTACAAAGTGTGAAGAATAAAGAAGTGACTCTAGTATTTCAAGACTATATTGCTTGAGGGCAAGCAACGCTCAAGTGTGGAAATATTTGATAATGCTAAAAATGAACATATATTTCATAGCATTATTCCCCAAGAAAGACAAGCTTTTAGTTGCAATTGTTCTATTTACAAGTGATATTCGTTTAAATATTAAAAGGTGAAGACAAAAGACAGATTCGACGAATTGAAGACGCAAACGACCAAAAAGCTCAAAAGTACAAAATACAATCAAAGAGGTTCCAATTATTGATAAGAAACGTCTCGAAATTACAAGAGTACAAGATTCAAAACGCAAAGTACAAGATATTAAATTGTACGCAAGGACGTTCGAAAATCCGGAACCGGGACCAGAGTCAACTCTCAACGCTCGACGCAACGGACTAAAAATTACAAGCTAACTATGTAAATAAATATAATATAATATATAATTAATTATATAAATTATATATATATATATATATATATATATATATATATATATATATTATATTTATATAATAAACCGTCGGTAAACAAAGAGCCAAAATGGAGTGAGCTGTAATTACAAACTCCGCGACTCGCGGAGTTTGAAGAGCAAAAAGGGCGCGAGTCGCGGAGCTCACCTGGACTCAATTCCCTATAAAAGCAAACGCAGTTTGATCGCAAAAACCATCCAAAAAATTCAATCTCTCTATATATGTATACGTAAAATATATATATTTATATTTTAATTTTAATTTTAATTCCTAATAATAAGGGTATGTTAGCGAATGTTGTAAAGATGTAAGTCGAAATTCTGTCCGTGTAACGCTACGCTATTTCTAATCATTGTAAGTTATGTTCAACCTTTTTAATTTAATGTCTCGTAGCTAAGTTATTATTATGCTTATTTAAAACGAAGTAATCATGATGTTGGGCTAATTACTAAAATTGGGTAATTGGGCTTTGTACCATAATTGGGGTTTGGATAAAAGAACGACACTTGTGGAAATTAGACTATGGGCTATTAATGGGTTTTATATTAACTAAACAATACCTTGTTAATTTAATATACAAACTTATAATTCAACGTATTTATATAACCACATACGCTTGACTGGGTACGGTGGGCGGGATATTTATAAATACCAATAATTATTCATTTTACCGAACACGGAACTGGATTAATAGTTAATAGACTTGTTGAAACAGGGGTGAATTACATTCAAGGGTAATTGGTGTAATTGTTAACAAAGTAGTAAAACCTTGGTTTACACGCAGTCGATAACCTGGTGTATTCATTAAACAAAGTATTAAAACCTTGTTACAATTCGAATCCCCAATTAGTTGGAATATTTGACTTCGGGAATAAGAATAATTTGACGAAGGCTTTCGCTCTTTGTATTTATGACTGATGGACTATTATGGACAAATCCGTATGGACATATTAAATAATCCAGGACAAAGGACAATTAACCCATGGGCATAAAACTAAAATCAACACGTCAAACATCATGATTACGGAAGTTTAAATAAGCATAATTCTTTTATTTCATATTTAATTTCCTTTATTTTATATTTAATTGCACTTCTAATTATCGCACTTTTATTGTTATCGTATTTAATTATCGTACTTTTTAATTATCGCAAGTTTATTTTATCGCACTTTTATTTATCGCAATTTCATTATCGTTATTCACTTTACGCTTTAAATTAAGTCTTTTATTTATTTAATATTTTACATTTGGTTTTAACTGCGACTAAAGTTTTAAAATCGACAAACCGGTCATTAAACGGTAAAAACCCCCCCTTTATAATAATAATATTACTTATATTTGTATTTTTATAAATTTAAACTAATATAGCGTTAAGCTTTATTTAAAAAGATTCCCTGTGGAACGAACCGGACTTACTAAAAACTACACTACTGTACGATTAGGTACACTGCCTATAAGTGTTGTAGCAAAGTTTAAGTATATCCATTCAATAAATAAATAAATATCTTGTGTAAAATTGTATCGTATTTAATAGTATTTCCTACTAAAATTTAATAGTATTTTATACCCCTTACCTTTAACTATCAAGTATTTTTGGTGCTGCTGCCGGGGACAATCTAGCTTAAAAGCCGGAAGCGCAACGCTAATAATTAAAAAAAAGATTTTTATTTTTAGTTTACTTTTATAAAAATACGTTTTTGTAAAAATACGTTGTAAATATTCGAAAACATAGAAAAGAAAAACAAAAATATAAATATTTTTAAGAGTTTGTTAAATATTTAAGTTTTATAAAGTTTTTTTTATTTTTATTTTATAAAAATATAAGTTTTATTTAAATATTTTTATTTAAAACATATAAAAAAAAACGTCGAATTAAAAAAGGTACCTGAGTTGAATTTTGGAACCCCGCGACTCGCGGAGTTTGCAGCTTCGAATACCGCGACTCGCGGAGCCACCCTGACACCGACAGAAACCCTAATCAGCATTTATTACGGATAATTATTATTATTATTAATAAACCCTAATTACTTAATTATTATTATAATTAGTTTAAGTTTTTAAATTAAATTGTATTTTAAATTTTAATTAGTTTTATTATATATAAAAATTAATAGTTTTAATAAATAAATAATATAAAAATAATATTTTTATAAAAATTGTACTTTTTACAACTTTTTGTATATTTTTATATTTTGTCCCATTTTAATTGTTTTAGCGTAATATTTGTATTTTTCGCTCGTATTTAGTTTTAAGATATAGTTTTTGCCATAGTTATTTTATTTTTTTTTACTTCTAGATTTTTAGGCTTTGCCTTAAAATCCCTTAAGTGCTTTTTCTTTAGACTAAGATTTATGTACTTTAGAATTTTGCGACGCCTTTTTAAGTTTTAGTACCTTTTTTAAGTTATTTCCATTTGGGATATAGTTTTACTTGTAAGCTTTAATATTTTTAGACACCTTTTACCTATGTATCAATTATCATTCTAATTAGTAATCTCAATTTGCGATTATAATTTTAAGTTAGTGATAGTAATAAGGTTGGGTTAGTCGAGTATTTTTAAGTTCTATAAGTTACTCTTTTTCTTTCTTATTTTTATTTTTCAATCTTTTCCCAACACGCTCTTTTTCTTTCTTATTTCTCGCTATTCTAGTTTTTAGGACATAGATTTTTTATTCTACTTCTTATCTAAATTTCTTAAAATTACGAAAATTTATTTTAAGTGGTTAAATTGATAGACATCAAAATTTTCCGGTTCGTAGTAATAGTTGGATTTGTACGTGGACCGGGTTATTGGAGCCAAACAGTCCTCAATTATATTGAGACCAAACGAATCCTGCCCCTCTGCTGCATCTTTTGGCTATTCGAAACATGGGCAAAATCAGAAAAGTCTATTGATTGGATAACTTATATAATTTTTCTTTCCTTTTTAAAAACTAATAGGATATTCAGTGAATGCACCGAGCAAGATGTTCACCACCTTTTGTACGTTCACCACCTGTAACTAGATCAAGACATTTAGCAAATATTACCGCCGTTGATTTTTCTTTAAAATCGTCATCCAGTCGACCAAGTACTCCAGTTCAAATTTCCGATAATCCATTTTTTGAACCCGACCTCACAATTGAGAATCCGGAGAATATTCAGGGACGATTCATAGATCCTGAACCACTAAACTTTCCTCCGGAACCACCAATCATTCAAACAGAGATTGTTGAGGAACGAACCATTAAATCAGAATCCTCTAGTGATTCCGATTCAACAAATTCAATTATGGAGAATCTGGAACCTTTAAGTATGGAAGACCGAATGAGAGCTAAACGTACTGGCCAAGGTCACGCAATTACTCATCCAGATATTAATGCGCCGGATTATGAAATCAAAGGACAAATTCTACACATGGTGACTAATCAATGCCAATTTAGTGGTGCACCGAAGGAAGATCCAAATGAACATCTTCGTACCTTTAATAGGATCTGCACACTATTTAAAATAAGAGAAGTGGAGGATGAACAGATATATCTCATGTTATTTCACTGGACTTTAAAGGGAAAAGCCAAAGATTGGTTGGAATCGTTACCTGAAGGGGCGATTGATACATGGGACGTTTTAGTTGAAAAATTTCTTAAACAATTCTTTCCGGCATCTAAAGTCGTAAGACTTCAAGGAGAAATTGTTATGTTCACACAGAAACCAAATGAAACTCTATATGAGGCGTGGACAAGATTTGGAAAGCTATTAAGAGGATGTCGGCAACATGGTTTAGACACCTGTCAAATAGTACAAATATTCTACCAAGGATGCGACATCACTACAAGGAAAGACATAGATATAGCAGCTGGTGGTTCTATTATGAAGAAAACAGAAACTGGTGCTTACAAAATTATTGATAACACTGCTTCCCACTCACATGAGTGGCACCAAGAAAAAGATATCGTTAGATCATCTAAAGCAGCTAGAGCCGATTCTAGCCATGACTTAGATTCCATTTCCGCAAAGATAGATGCTGTCGAGAGATGAATGGAAAAGATGACTAAGGATATTCACTCAATACGAATTAGTTGTGAGCAGTGTGGAGGACCACATTTGACAAAAGATTGTCTCAGTATTGAATTAACAATGGAACAAAGAGAGAATGTTTCATATCTAAACCAAAGGCCCGGAAATAATTATCAAAATAATTATCAACCGCCAAGACCAATCTACAATCAAAACCAGAATTATAATAGAAATATTCCATACAACAACCAACAAGGTCCTAGCAATCAACAAGTATCTAACAATACTTACAACCAGCAAAGACCTAATTTTCAAAACAAACCACCACAACTCGATGATAAAAAGCCGAATTTAGAAGATATGATGACGAAGCTAGTTGAAACTCAAACGCAGTTTTTCACATCTCAAAAACAAACTAATGAACAAAATGCTCAAGCGTTTAGAAATCAACAAGCTTCTATTCAAAATCTGGAACAAGAAGTAAGTAATCTAGCAAGGTTAATAGGTGAAAGAAAACCAGGAAGTTTACCTAGTGATACAAATGCTAACCCCCGGAATGAAATAGCTAAAGCCATTACCACAAGAAGTGGTACAACACTTAAACCACCTGAAATACCTGTAACTTCTGATGAAGCTATTCCTACTCCACAAGAACCACAACCTGATCAAGATAAGGAAAAAGAACTGGTAGTTGAGAAGGTTAATGAAGATAACACAGTTAAGGATAAACCTTATGTTAAACCATACCAACCACCACTTCCTTACCCGAGTAAAATGAAGAAAGAGAAACTTGAAGCCGAGCAATCTAAATTCTTGGATATGTTTAAACAGATAAATGTAAATCTTCCTTTCATTGATGTGATTTCAGGAATGCCTAGATATGCTAAATTCTTGAAAGATCTAATCTCAAATAGAAAGAAAATGGAAGAACTCTCGGCTGTTACCATGAATGCTAATTGTTCAGCAGTGCTGTTGAATAAGATACCAGAAAAATTATCTGATCCAGGAAGTTTCACAATTCTATGTTTTCTGGGTAGTCTTAGTTCAATAGAAGCATTGGCAGACTTAGGTGCTAGTATAAATTTAATGCCGTATTCACTATACGCTAAACTAGACCTTGGAGAATTGAAACCAACAAGAATAAGCATACAACTAGCCGATAGATCAATAAAATATCCTAGAGGGATAATGGAGAACATGCTAGTTAAAGTTGGTACTTTAGTATTTCCAGTAGATTTTGTTGTTCTGGACATGGAAGAAGATTCTCAAGTTCCTCTCATATTAGGAAGACCATTCTTAAACACGGCTAAAGCAATGATAGACGTGTTCGGTAAGAAATTGACCCTAAGTATAGAGGACGAGAGTGTTACCTTTTCAGTTGATAGAGCAATGCAACAACCTCAATCTGCAGATGATACATGTTATTATATTCAAACTATAGATTCACATGCAGAATTATTAGAAGAATTTCCAGAATTACAAGGAACAGGAGAATGTTCTTTAGTAGACGGAACAGAACAAATTGATGAAGCTGAAATGTTAGCTACACTTATAGCTAATGGATATGAACCAACAACAGAAGAAATTCAAATACTAAAAGAAGAAGACAGATATCGATATAAATCATCAATAGAAGAACCACCGAAATTAGAGTTAAAGCCACTTCCAAACCATTTGGAATACACTTATTTACATGGTGAATCTGAATTACCTGTAATAATATCGTCTTCTCTTACTGAAAATGAGAAATCACAACTCATTTCTGTGTTGAAAGCTCATAAAGCAGCCATTGCATGGAAGATTCATGATATTAAAGGAATAAGTCCTTCGTATTGCACACATAAAATCCTTATGGAAGAAGGTCATAAAACGTATGTGCAACGCCAACGAAGACTAAATCCTAATATGCAAGATGTAGTTAAAAAAGAAATTATTAAACTGCTAGACGCAGGTCTAATTTATCCAATTTCTGATAGTCCATGGGTAAGCCCAGTTCAATGCGTGCCTAAGAAGGGTGGCATGACTGTCATTACAAATGAAAAAAAATGAGCTTATTCCTACTAGGACTGTAACAGGATGGCGTGTGTGTATTGATTATAGAAAATTAAATGACGCCACCAGAAAAGATCACTTTCCCTTACCTTTCATTGATCAAATGTTGGAAAGATTAGCCGGAAATAGTTATTATTGTTTTCTTGATGGATTTTCCGGATATTTTCAAATTCCAATAGCACCCGAAGATCAAGAGAAAACCACATTCACGTGCCCTTATGGTACTTTTGCTTACAAACGCATGCCATTTGGACTTTGCAACGCCCCTGCAGCCTTTCAAAGGTGTATAATGGCTATTTTTCATGACATGATAGAAGAATGCATGGAAGTTTTCATGGATGACTTTTCAGTCTTCGGTGATACATTTGAAACATGTCTAGCTAATCTTGAACGAATGCTTATTAGATGCGAACAATCAAATCTAGTACTTAATTGGAAGAAATGTCATTTCATGGTTAAAGAAGGCATCGTTCTTGGACATAAAATCTCAAAAGAAGGAATTGAAGTGGATAGAGCTAAAGTAGATGTAATTGCTAAACTTTCACATCCCACCAATGTTAGAGGAGTTAGGAGTTTTCTAGGGCATGCCGGTTTTTACCAACGTTTCATAAAAGATTTTTCTAAAATTGCCACTCCTATGAATAAACTCCTAGAAAAGGATGCTCCATTCATCTTTTCAGATGAATGTATCAAATCTTTTAATATTCTTAAAGAGAAACTCACTAATGCGCCGATCATGATAACACCAAATTGGAATCTACCGTTTGAACTAATGTGCGATGCAAGTGATTTTGCAATGGGAGCCGTTTTAGGACAAAGGATTGAAAAACAATTTCAGCCTATATATTATGCTAGTAAAACGTTACAAGGAGCACAAACAAATTACACAACTACTGAAAAAGAACTCCTTTCTATTGTCTTTGCTTTTGACAAATTTCGATCATATCTCGTTCTAGCTAAAACGGTGGTCTATACCGAACACTCTGCTCTTAGATACCTATTTTCGAAACAAGATGCTAAACCAAGATTAATCCGTTGGATTTTACTCTTACAAGAGTTCGATATTGAAATCCGAGATAAAAGAGGAGCAGAAAATCTCGCCACTGATCATCTTTCTCGTCTTGAAAATCCCGAATTAGAAATTCTAAATGAATCAGCCATACAAGACAACTTTCCTGATGAATATCTATTGAAGATAGATTATAATAAAATTCCATGGTTTGCAGACTATGCAAATTACTTAGTTTGTGGATTCCTTGAGAAAGGATTGTCGTACCAAAAACGAAAGAAATTCTTTAGTGATATAAAACACTATTTTTGGGAAGATCCACATCTGTTTAAAAGTTGTCCCGATGGAATAATACGCCGATGTGTATTTGGAGATGAAGCTAGTAAAATTTTAAACCATTGTCACACAGGACCAACAGGAGGGCACTATGGGCCTCAATTAACAGCAAGAAAAGTTTATGATGCTGGATTCTATTGGCCTACAATTTACAAAGACGCACACCTTCTTTGCAAATCCTGTGATGCTTGTCAAAGGGCCGAAAAAATAAGTCAACGTGATGAAATGCCACAAAATGTCATCCAAGTATGTGAAGTATTTGACATTTGGGGTATTGACTTTATGGGTCCATTTCCAAAATCTCATAATAATCTCTATATTCTCGTAGCCATTGATTATGTATCTAAATGGGCGGAAGCACAAGCTCTCCCAACTAACGATGCACGAGTTGTAGTCAACTTTTTAAAACGTCTTTTTGCAAGGTTTGGAACACCGAAAGCTTTAATAAGTGATCGGGGTACTCATTTCTGTAATAATCAACTTGAGAAAGTTCTTAAAAGATATGGAGTAACTCATAAAATCTCCACCGCATATCATCCACAAACAAGTGGACAAGTTGAAAATACCAACCGAGCTTTAAAACGTATTCTAGAGAAAACCGTAGGATCAAATCCAAAGGAATGGTCCATTAAATTGGAGGATGCACTCTGGGTTTTAGAACAGCCTACAAAACTCCAATTGGAACCACACCTTTTAGACTTGTTTATGGAAAAGCATGTCATCTTCCGGTAGAAATTGAACACAAAGCATTTTGGGCTTTGAAGACATGTAATCTTGATATACATGAAGCTGGACGTCTACGATTAAGTCAACTAAACGAATTAGAAGAATTAAGACATGAAGCATACAAAAATTCGTTAATCTATAAAGAAAGAACGAAGAAATGGCATGATAAAAGAATCAAAAGTTCAAAAGAATTTAAAGAAGGAGACAGAGTTCTTCTTTTCAATTCACGATTCAAGCTATTTCCTGGAAAATTGAAATCAAGATGGTCTGGACCATTCATAGTCAAAAGAGTTTTCTCATACGGAACGATAGAATTAATAAATTCAAATGGGATTGAATTTAAAGTTAATGGTCACAGAGTTAAACATTACATACATGGTCCGATGGAAGTTGACAATGAAGTTAATCATAATTTCACCACCCAAGAAAACCTTCAAAATGAAAACATAAATATGTTATCAACAACATATGAAAAATCAAAATTAGAATATAAGGAGGATTCAAATTTGAGTGATGAAGAAGAATTCTTATACAAACCTCCCATTCCAAAAAATGAAGAAAAATGTGAACAAGAAATTCAAATAGAAGTGAAAGAACCAAGGAAAGAACACCCGAAAAAGGTTTACAAACCAACTCGACTTTCTAAAGCAGGAGACCCGGGTGAATTTATCATTTCTTGCTTACTTAATGATGGTGCTGTATATAATGGACTCGCAGATTTAGGAGCAAGTGCAAATATTATGCCTCTTTCCTTATACAAAAGATTAGGCATGGGTAAATTAAAACCAACCAAAATAGGTGTTCAATCATTTGACCAAACCATTAAACACCCGGTTGGAATAGCAAATAATTTACTTGTTAACGTGGGAAGTTTGACCTTTGTTGCAAACTTCATAGTGATTAATATGGAGGAAAACCTTGATATTCCTCTAATTCTAGGTTGCCCATTTTTAGCAACCACCGAGGCATTCATTGATGTAAGAGAAGGTAGAATGACACTTAGGGATGGTGATACATCGATCACCTTTGTGAACCGAAAGTTTAGATCTCCACAAACCAAAACTGTTAGACCAATAAAAACGCATAAGTGTGGGGAAGATGAAGAAACACTTAATGATGATCCAATCACAAAGAATGCCGTTGATGATACGAAATTAGATGAACCCATTTTTAACAGTTCAACGAAGAAGCTTTATAAACGGATTCACGATGCTAAGATTAAAGGAAACTTTAAGTTATATAACCGATTAATATCCAATTTATCGTCAAAAGAAAAGGCAATGTTAGTTGAATTTGTGAAAGTTACGGAGGAAATCAACAAATGGATTGAAGTAAAAGTCAAAGATATACAAGTTGTTGATGATTCAATTGAAAATAATGTTAATCACAATTTCAACTAAGTATAGGGGGTTTATGTATTTCTGTTAGAGTTAGATTTTCTGTTTTCGTGTAGTTCTCGAAAATGGAACTCGAATGGTCTTTCCCTAGCAGACCCTAAAGAACTAGTCTTCTCCCCCCATTCTAAATTTTTATTTTTTTAGGTTTTTACGATATGAAGACTGCCTGTGAACTAAACCATGGTCTAATGCTACACGCTTTGATCACTAAACGTAATAATGACACACTTTCGAGTGAAATAGTATCAGTAATCAGAGAAAGATTGGACGGAGTAAGAAAAGAATCCAGATGCGAAGATAATAAGTTACAATTTGGTAAAGGAAAATCAAAATTCGCGGCGAAAAGAAGAGCACGACACCTAGAAAAATGTCACAAATGCGGAAAATGGTCACATGGAGGTAAATGTTCAAATAATCAAACCTATTCAAATACCGAATTTGTTACTTTATGCAGAGACGGACCGTTCATATGTTTAGAAGAAAAAACACTGAATGCTCGAGGTTACGACTATGTAGCCATGGAAAACCAATTAAACCGACTATCTTATGAGTGGGATAGATCGTATAACTAAGAATACTATCTCACAGGTAAGTCTGTACAGTTTTTTTTTTTTTTGTTTTTTTTTTATTTTTAACCTTTTGATAATAAACGCTAATTTGTTCGCTATAAAGTATTAAATTGGTATTGAATAAAATTAGGTTTGGCGACCGAAATTATTGATATCATACAAAAATTTATTACATCACTGCGAAATTTAACGTTTATTCTTAAGGTATAAATATCTTTAATCAATCAACCCAAAATATTTCAAAAATTCGTCATGAGTTAAATTAGGTCTTGGAACCGAAATTACTTTACCGAAAAGAGGGGCGCATATTTTTGATAATATTTGATTGATTAAAGTGGGATAAAAGCCAAAAAGATTTTTAATTTTATTTTTACCATGTTTTTAAAATTAATATATAAATCTTAAATTAATATTGTAAACTTTGTAAAATCAATATATTTAAAATTGTAAATATTTGAAAAATTAATATAAGTTTGGTGTGAATTTTTAATATGAATTTTTAAAATTAAGTTTGGTGTGAATTTTTACTTTTTAAAATATGAATTTTTAATTTTATGCATTTCAAATTTTAAGTTTAGTGTGAATTTTTAATATTAATTTTGAATTTTATGTATTTTTAATTTAAGTTGGTGTGAATTTAAAAACAAAAATTTACTTTATCTTATTAAGTTAAAAATATGATTTTTAAAATTCGTCGTAAGTTGAAGACTAGGTCTTTGAACCGAAATTGCTTTACCCGAGGGAGGGACGAGAACTTTTATTATCATTATTTTTAATCTTATTGAATTAAAGTATGACAAAAATATTAAAAAACCAAAAATCTTAGCTTTTAAAACAATCGCTACAAAAAGACAAATTTTAAAATTTTGTCGAAGGACGGACTAGGACATCGATCCGAAACGACCTCGTCCTAAATAATAAGGGAAATAAAATTTTAAAATTAATTACTTAATTGTTTTAATTAGTATAAGATATATAAAAATAAAAAAAATACAAACTCCGCGACTCGCGGAGTTTGAAGGGTCAAACACCGCGACTCGCGGAGGGACCAAAACCCAGAAAAAAATAAAAACGTAATCAGACCAGTATCCTCACACCACAACACAAATACTGCGAAAATAAAACCCGAAAAAGACCTCCCAAATTCACAATTTTTTCACCGTTAATCATCAAATCTTTTACTAAAATCATGTTGAGAAGGATGCTATCAAAGAATTACTCAAGAAAAACGGTAAATTTCTACACCTAAACACCATTTAATCCAAAAATTAGTGTTCTTGAGCAATTTTATACCCAATTTGATTTTGATGCTTTTTAGTGTAATTATGCTTAAATTGTTTATGTATTATGCTTGTATAACCTAGATTGATGCTATTTAACATGATTAGAAGCCTTAAACTTCAAATTTTGAGTAATCTAGGGTTTGTGTTCTTGAGCAAATTTGGGGCTTTTTGATATAAACAGGTTATGGCCAATTTTTGTCATGAATTGTTGCTAAATTAAGTAGTGTAACATGTTTAGGTAGTTAAATGATCCAAACTTTGAGCCTAAACAGGATTTTGAGAATTAAAGTGGACTTTTTCAAGTCTAAAATTCATGAACTTGATTTTTGAGAGATAATGCCATTTGAAACTTGTTTAATTGCTAGTAATGATTATTTTGACATGTTATTTGAGTTGAATGCTTATGAACTTGGCGAACATTTTCGTATATGCTTATTTGAAAAAGTGTAGATTTGATGAAAATATGAAAATGAGCTTAAGTTTGATATAAATTGATCATGTCATTGTAATTATTTTGATTGATGATTTTGCTAACACTAATGCATATTTGGATGCACAAAAATTGTGTTTGATGTGTTTTGCAGACTGAAAGGGGTGAATCTTCATCCCAAGCTCGCAATGCTCCTGCTGAGAATGCGGAACAACAGGAGGTGGATAACTACTACAAACAAGATATACCTCATCCAGTCATGACATTTTCTGATATGCACTTGGAAGATTTGCACCCGAACCTGAGATTTGACAGACTTTGGATAGATTATCCAAAATACCAAAGGGGTTTGCATACTCTTCATTCTAAAGTTGTTGAAGTACCTAGGGTCATAGAATGGGGACCATTAGAAGCTGTAGAATTGGCCGGGCCAATTAGGGAATTACTTGCATAGAGGTATGGTAATTCTACTTTTAACGATTGGGTACGGTTATTCAACATGCGTAGACCTGTATATAAAGTATGGTGTGAAGAATTGTTATGTAGTATAGAATTAAATGATCGGGTAGCTAGTTTAACCGATCAATCTTTTATTATATTTTTGTTAGGAGGTTCGATGCACCACATGTCTTTACTAGACATGGCTCAGGCTTTACGTATATATACGCCTGAGGAGTTAGCATCGACCGATTGTAGAGGGTTGATATTGAACGGTAGGAAGATAGACGAAAATTTTGATACGCATGGTGTATGGAGTCAAATGACTAGCCATCACCGATTTAAAGGGTGAAATTACTCTTATTTGGATATAGATAGAGCAGAGTTAAGAGTAATTCATAGGTTTTTAGCTAATTCGATTACACAAAGAGGTAAGAATAAGGAAAAGGTAAATGAACAGGATTTGTTTTACCATATGTGTATTCGAGACCCACAAAGCGCTGTAAGTATACCTTATTGTGTGGGTTATTATTTATCAGCTATGGTTAGGGGGATGAGACCGCATAGCATAATAGGAGGTTGTATATTTATTACTTTGATTGCTGAATATCTCGGTGTGGATATAAGTCGGGGGGGATTACTAATCGAAGAACCGGAACCCCGCAATACAATAGGTTTAAATGTATACCATGGTGCGAAGGTTTTGAAGAGGCGAAATAACGCCGCAGTACAATACCATGGTAGACATCCACAGGTTGAGAGAAACCAACAGCAAGGTAATGTAGGAGGGGGAAATGAAATGGCAGAAATGCAAAGGTTTATAGCTTCACAAGAGTATGAAAATGCTAGACATAGAGCATTTGAAGATTGGCAAGTTCATCAAAACCAAATCATAGCTTATTGCCAACATATAGGTAGAAACTATATTCCTACTCCATCGCCCATATTCCCTCCCTGGTCTATAGAGATTCAACCACCGTATCCTACATATAACCCAGCCGAAGCATTTTATAGCACCTATGGTTATGCATGGAACCCCTACTGGTATCAGTATCATCCCTAGTCTACTTAGTTTTATTTATTTTGTAATTTGTAATGTTGATACGTTTAATACTTATGTTAATATTGTAATAGTTTTTATAATTTTCTAACTTTTATTCTTAGATTTTAATAATTTTTGAATGTGGGGTAATATACCAAACTTCAAAAATATGTATATATGTTTGCAGTTTATTTTATGTACACAACAGGGTAAAACAACGCATTTTCAAAGACTGGCAATAAGTTCAGCAAAAGCAACTAATTTTGACGACAAGATGCAAAATATATGTGAAATAACAACAAGACGGAATGAACAAATGATATGCACCATTTATCATTCAGCAAGCAAACACAAATATGTTTGGAAACTTTGGTATATATATATATATATATATATATATAATCATTTTCACACAAATCACCCTCAATAATTTAAATTGTTACTGATTTCTTGCAAATGAGGGCATTGCAAGATCTTAAGTGTGGGAAGGGGTTAAATTCTTTCGGATTTTAAAATTTTTACTTTATACACTTGGTTACCATTAGAAATACTAGTAAAGTAGTAGTTGTATTAGAATCTAGTGCTCTCTGATAATAAAGAACAGCCCTAGTCTTATATACTGACTACCCAATTCTAGTAAAATTTTTCAAAATTTTCAACTAAATG
This sequence comes from Rutidosis leptorrhynchoides, assembly GCF_046630445.1. NCBI lineage: Eukaryota > Viridiplantae > Streptophyta > Magnoliopsida > Asterales > Asteraceae > Rutidosis > Rutidosis leptorrhynchoides. Next base: position 299,408,317 of record NC_092338.1, on the reverse strand, counting down.
AACTCAAAATCATGTTTATACATATTTATGAATGATAAAACTAGGATTTAACACCGAAATTATTGTTACCTCGGAAAGGACATAAATTGAGAAACAAACCAAAATGTTAAAATTCATTTAAAATGGAATAGAGGACAATAAAAAACAAAATAAAAGCCAAGTGTGGGAAAATTTACCAAGATATTTTAAACATATGTCACATATTTCTGTACAAATAACTGAAAATACTTTTGCTTTGGACTAAACTAAAAAGTTTTACCTGATTTACTGTAAGAAAGATGGATCTACACGATGAATCAATTCCATCATTAAAAGAAAGTAAAGTCTTCCGAAAAAGAAACGCGCTTCTTGATTTAGGTCAGGAAGTTGTCGTCCAGACCAGCTGTAGGTTGACGAAAAATCTAGAAAAGTCATCACTAAAATCAGCAGGAAATCCACGGACCTCAGCATAAAACAGGGTCGCCAAGTGGTCAGATTTATCCTAACCATGAGAAGGATTTATTTCGTACAATGGGGGGCACCGTGTAAATTAGCCGGATAAGACTAATGAATCAGATCCCTAGAAAGGATAATCTCCTTAAAAGATCAAAAATCAGCTTTTAAGCCTGATATTACTCAATCCTTGAGATTGACCTTAAAGATTGAGAATTACAAACTCATGGAATTCAATGATATCTAAACTCGAGCCTGAACGAGAAAATATTTTGATCAAAATTACAAACCGATTTGTTTTCTAAAAACTCATTTTCAATGCGTTCATTACCATTGAACGTAAAATTCTAGGAATTCACCTGGAATTCATTAGGTCACCTGAACCAAATCGGGTGTCAACCGTAAGAACGTTGGTTGCATAGCATGGTCAAAGACAGGACCTTGTGCCACACCGGAAAATTATAAGGGTGAGCTTTACTATTGCTCCTACCAAGGATAGTAATTGCGTCCGACACGTTATAGACCATAATTAAAAGCATGTCAGGGGACATTGCCTTAACAGTTGCTTGTTCAACGCTTTCCTTTACAACCGGACTGTAGTTTACCGAAAGGTAATATACGACACAAGTAAACTGGACGTGTTGCTTTCCAAATACAAGGTTAGCAAGTGGGTGACACAAAACCATAAGTTTTGAGCTAAAATTTTCAAATATGAAACCCACCAAACCCACAAAAATAATTTGCAAACACCGGTAAAGGGTTATTCCGGAAAACTTTTCTAGGGTAAAAACTAGATTTAATTTTCAAAAGATCAAATGTTTTCATAAAGATCCAGTTTTCTTAATGGATATAAATTTTTATAGTCATGTGGGACTGTAAACCATATCGTTACTACCATTGTTTATAATCGCCGTATAGAAATCACTGATGTACAAAGTGTGAAGAATAAAGAAGTGACTCTAGTATTTCAAGACTATATTGCTTGAGGGCAAGCAACGCTCAAGTGTGGGAATATTTGATAATGCTAAAAACGAACATATATTTCATAGCATTATTCCCCAAGAAAGACAAGCTTTTAGTTGAAATTGTTCTATTTACAAGTGATATTCGTTTAAATATTAAAAGGTGAAGACAAAAGACAGATTCGACGAATTGAAGACGCAAACGATCAAAAAGCTCAAAAGTACAAAATACAATCAAAGAGGTTCCAATTATTGATAAGAAACGTCTCGAAATTACAAGAGTACAAGATTCAAAACGCAAAGTAGAAGATATTAAATTGTACGCAAGGACGTTCGAAAATCCGGAACCGGGAGCAGAGTCAACTCTCAATGCTCGACGCAACGGACTAAAAATTACAAGTTAACTATGTATATAAATATAATATAATATAATATATAATTAATTATATAAATTATATATATATATATATTATATTTATATAACAAACCGTCGGTAAACAAAGAGCCAAAATGGAGTGAGCTGTAATTACAAACTCCGCGACTCGCGGAGTTTGAAGAGCAAAAAGGGCGCGAGTCGCGGAGCTCACCTGGACTCAATTCCCTATAAAAGCAAACGCAGTTTGATCGCAAAAACCATCCAAAAATTTCAATCTCTCTATATATGTATACGTAAAATATATATATTTATATTTTAATTTTAATTTTAATTTTAATTCCTAATAATAAGGGTATGTTAGCGAATGTTGTAAAGGTGTAAGTCGAAATTCTGTCCGTGTAACGCTACGCTATTTTTAATCATTGTAAGTTATGTTCAACCTTTTTAATTTAATGTCTCGTAGCTAAGTTATTATTATGCTTATTTAAAACGAAGTAATCATGATGTTGGGGTAATTACTAAAATTGGGTAATTGGGCTTTGTACCATAATTGGGGTTTGGATAAAAGAACGACACTTGTGGAAATTAGACTATGGGCTATTAATGGGTTTTATATTAACTAAACAATACCTTGTTAATTTAATATACAAACTTATAATTCAACGTATTTATATAACCACATACGCTTGACTGGGTACGGTGGGCGGGATATTTATAAATACCAATAATTATTCATTTTACCGGACACGGAACTGGATTAATAGTTAATAGACTTGTTGAAACAGGGGTGAATTACATTCAAGGGTAATTGGTGTAATTGTTAACAAAGTAGTAAAACCTTGGTTTACACGCAGTCGATAACCTGGTGTATTCATTAAACAAAGTATTAAAACCTTGTTACAATTCGAATCCCCAATTAGTTGGAATATTTGACTTCGGGAATAAGAATAATTTGACGAAGGCTTTCGCTCTTTGTATTTATGACTGATGGACTATTATGGACAAATCCGTATGGACATATTAAATAATCCAGGACAAAGGACAATTAACCCATGGGCATAAAACTAAAATCAACACGTCAAACATCATGATTACGGAAGTTTAAATAAGCATAATTCTTTTATTTCATATTTAATTTCCTTTATTTTATATTTAATTGCACTTCTAATTATCGCACTTTTATTGTTATCGTATTTAATTATCGTACTTTTTAATTATCGCAAGTTTATTTTATCGCACTTTTATTTATCACAATTTCATTATCGTTATTCACTTTACGCTTTAAATTAAGTCTTTTATTTATTTAATATTTTACATTTGGTTTTAACTGCGACTAAAGTTTTAAAATCGACAAACCGGTCATTAAACGGTAAAAACCCCCTTTATAATAAAAATATTACTTATATTTGTATTTTTATAAATTTAAACTAACATAGCGTTAAGCTTTGTTTAAAAAGATTCCCTGTGGAACGAACCGGACTTACTAAAAACTACACTACTGTACAATTAGGTACACTGCCTATAAGTGTTGTAGCAAGGTTTAAGTATATCCATTCAATAAATAAATAAATATCTTGTGTAAAATTGTATCGTATTTAATAGTATTTCCTGCTAAAATTTAATAGTATTTTATACTCCTTAGCTTTAAACATCAAAAGCATTCTAAGTGGTTGAGCACTTGGTAACCATACTTAACATTTAATCAACGTCGCATATTCCCTTTATTATGAAATCTCACTACACTGTACCAAGTGTAGTCACCAAAACGAAGTACTGTGCAACCGTTGAATACTGGTCGTCCAGTCCGGTTGGGGTTGTCAGGCCCGATAGATCTATCAACAGGATTCGCGTTTACAATACCCATGTAAATAGTAGTTACCAAGCTACAGGGAAATATGCCAGTGGTACAACTCGACGTAGAATATATTTTTAAGTACTTGTGTCTATTTTGTAAACATTTATAAAAACAGCGCATGTATTCTCAGCCCAAAAATATATATTGCAAAAGCAATTAAAAAGGGAGCAAATGAAACTCACCTAATGTATTTTGTAGTAAAAATACATATATTGACATCAAACGATTGTAGGGTTGGCCTTGGATTCACGAAACTCAATGGAGTAATCTAAAAAAAAAAATGCCCAAGTCCAGGTTTGAACCCGCGACGTCCCGCTAACCCAATAAATTCCAAGACCACTCCTCCATATCCTTAATTATTGTAACTTAATATTTATTTAACCCGTATCATTTAGTGTGCATCATCTTCTTCTTCACCTTATCATATCAATTCGCCTACATCTGAACTCATTATTGATATCAACTAAACCAAATCATCTATTCATTTTAACTATCAATTTTAGTCATCATTAACTTAAATGATGTGTGTTTTTGTGCCATCGAGTAACAATTAGAGAACAATGATCTAGCGAATTAATGGCCCAATTTCCCTCACCATCTCACGGCCCAACTAATAAACAGGTTTCGGCCCAGCAACACCATTGGTCCTTTATTATTTAAGGAAGCCCAACAAGCGGTCCATTACTTCATCAACTACTTTATACGCATTACCCTTTTTCTTTAATATGTTTTCTAAAAGCTAGCCAATTAGAACAAAAGGTAGAAAACAAGACCCCAACATCTTCTCTGTATTACAGTAACAATCAATATTTTCAATCTCTCTTCTTTTCACCATCATATCGTCATTCATTTCTTTTTTTTTAACATCATATTCATCATTTATTAATCACGTTAATCATAATCTTTATCAATTTCACAGACCCGTTTAGCAAACCGTTATCACCATATCTTCCTAACCCGGTCATCTTTTTAATATTATACCCGTAATCAAAGTCGTCCAAGAAATCACATCTCATAATATTATTTGAAAAAAAAAAGAATATATAAATAACCCAAATATATACACTAATTCACGTGAATTACCACCATATAGTTCATGCATGAGATGTATGATCCATTTTCAAGTTTAGCACGTGTATAGACCCATGTACATGTGTATAGACCCATGTACATCCATGTTCATATCAAGACACATACAAGTAGTGATGGTTTGAGTTGAGGTGGTGATTATGATAGAAAATCAGTGGTTTTGATGGTGGTGTTTTGGATGGTCAAACGAAGATAATGATAGATGGTGGTGATATGTTAATGATTGATGAAGATGGCGATTTATAGTGGCAACGCGATGGTGCTCTGGTTGACGGTGGTGAAAGTTGTCTTCACGATTGTGATTATTACAGTTGAAGATGATGATAGAGTGTTAGTGTGTTTTATCAATGAAAGAAGCAAAAAATTTAGGTGTTGGAAGGCCGAGGGTGGTGATGTTTGTGGTGGTTGCTGGCTGTGGAAGGTGGCGGAATTAGATGGTGGCGGTTTGGGAGAAGAAGGAGATGAGTGCCTTTTCTCAATCTCAATCTCAATCTCTATGTATATATAAATGGGAATATATAATGATTATAATATAATATTAAGAATAATTATAATAACAATTAATAAGTAATAAGTGGGTTGAAATGAGTACAGAACTAAGCCAGCTGTAGTTTTTGTTTTTGTTTTTGTGATCACATAACATATAGGTGTTATATATGGATACATATACATTAAATATCTTACACTATGAAAAATAGATTTGAGTAATCAAACAATAACAGTATCAATCATGATTCAATCTTGTACAGTGATTAATAGTAAAACAGTCATTAATTTAGTTGTTTATACCGACAGTTTATCTGGGATTGGTATATCGTGTCCATTGCTAAATAGTTAACGTGTAATTTAATTCAGAAAAATCCCATATTTTTAGATTAAACATGTTTTATTATTTCACTCATTACCTGTTTGAAACCTGATGAAAAAGGTTCGAAAATTATTTATTTTCTGTTTCGATTTATATGTACGGAGTACAAATATTTAATCTTAAAAAGGAAAAAATATTTTTTTCAAACCTAAAATCTTCGAAATCAATTTATTGTTCAACTTTTATTTTAAATCTTCATAAACTTGTACTAGATCTATATTAAAACTAACGAAACGTCAACTGAGTGTTACTGAAGTTTACTAATTAGGCTCGAAATCATTCATTTTCCATTTACTCTCTCTCTATATATAATCAGTTTTAAATAACAAGTTTTATCACATAAATATATATTATATATTTTTAAACAAATAGATTTAATATTATTTTATATATTTCCAAGTAGTATTTATATACACATTTATATACACACACATATATATGTATCTATTTACAAATAACTGTTCGTGTATCGTTGAGAACAGTCGAAGGTCAATTGAACATATGAAACAGTTCAAAAATTTTGAGACTCAACCTAACAGACTTTGCTTATCGTGTCAAATATAATGAATCGTATCAAGAATTTGGTTTCAAATTAGTCGAAATTTTTCGGGTCATGACAGTACCCACCCGTTAAAGAAATTTCGTCCCCAAAATTTGATAGAGGTCGTTATGGATAATAATAGGAATGTTTTCATGACGAATATGAGGTAATAATGGAGTTTTATCATCATTGAGTAATGTAGATAAAACGATTCGATTACGCGAAGGATATAAATGAAGCTATCGCAAAAGAGTGAGATGAGTAAAAATATACTCGTTTTAACCGACGACGTAGTTATGATTGATTTCCGGAATTCACGGAATTTAAAGAAAATCATACGTAATAAGATTTGGTTCTTCGGCGATTTAGGAAATCAGAATCCTCTTTGATTATATGTAATAATCTGTTTCGATTGCTCTGTCGGATATTTCACTATAAATCCACCCCCTTCGTTTCCTTATTTTCCACAACTCACACCTTCTATTCTCTCTTCCTTGATTCATACTTTAAAGTATTCTTTAAAATGCTCCATCCCGTTCTGATTCTTGTTATACTTCTAACTTTCATATCTTTCATTCTTCTCTTTCATCTGCCGCCAGAAGAATCTATTCACTTCTATTATTTCCTTGGAATTATAATGTTTTTAATTTTCCCGTGTCTTTACGTTGCAATACGTATTGATATACACGGTTTGTAATTTCGGAGTTATTATTGGACTTTATATTCTTCATTATTTTTCGGAGCTTCATGCTTTCGTTTTCTCTTCCCGACTTCGAGTCAAGCGAGTAATTGATAATGCTAAAAACGAACATATATTTCATAGCATTATTCCTCAAGAAAGACAAGCTTTTAGTTGCAATTGTTCTATTTACAAGTGATATTCTTTTAAATAATAAAAGGTGAAGACAAAAGACAGATTCGACGAATTGAAGACGCAAACGACCAAAAAGCTCAAAAGTACAAAAGACAATCAAAGAGGTTCCAATTATTGATAAGAAACGTCTCGAAATTACAAGAGTACAAGATTCAAAACGCAAAGTACAAGATATTAAATTGTACGCAAGGACGTTCGAAAATCTGGAACCGGGACCAGAGTCAACTCTCAACGCTCGACGCAACGGACTAAAAATTACAAGTCAACTATGCACATAAATATAATATAATATTTAAATAATTCTTATAATTATTTAATATATTATATTTATTTAAAACCGTCGGTAAACAAAGAGCCAAACTCCTCTGAGCTGTAAAAGCAAACTCCGCGACTCGCAGAGTTTGAAGGCCAAAAATGCCGCGAGTCGCGGAGCCCCAAGTTTTGAAAGTCCCTATAAAAGCAACCGAATTCTGAGCATTTTTCATCTATCTTTTTCTTCTTCTCTCATAATACTACGTAAATATTTATATTTATATTTTAATTTTAATTTTAATTATAATTCTAATAATAAGGGTATGTTAGCGAATATTGTAAGGGTGTAAGTCGAAATTCTGTCCGTGTAACGCTACGCTATTTTTAATCATTGTAAGTTATGTTCAACCTTTTTACATTAATGTCTCGTAGCTAAATTATTATTATGCTTATTTAATCCGAAGTAATCATGATGTTGGGCTAATTACTAAAATTGGGTAATTGGGCTTTGTACCATAATTGGGGTTTGGACAAAAGAACGACACTTGTAGAAATTAGACTATGGGCTATTAATGGGCTTTATATTTGTTTAACTAAATGATAGTTTGTTAATGTTAATATAAAGATTTACAATTGGGCGTCCCTATAAATTACCATATACACTCAATCAGACACGATGGGCGGGGTATTTATATGTACGAATAATCGTTCATTTAACCGGACACGGGAATGGATTAATAGCCACTAGAATAATTAAAACAGGGGTGAAATTATGTACAAGGACACTTGGTATAATTGATAACAAAATATTAAAACCTTGGGTTACACTCAGTCGACATCCTAGTGTAATTATTAAACAAAGTATTAAAATCTTGTTACAGTTTAAGTCCCCAATTAGTTGGAATATTTAACTTCGGGTAAAAGAATAATTTGACGAGGACACTCGCACTTTATATTTATGACTGATGGACTGTTATGGACAAAAACCAGACGGACATATTAAATAATCCAGGACAAAGGACAATTAACCCATGGGCATAATACTAAAATCAAGACGTCAAACATCATGATTACGGAAGTTTAAATAAGCATAATTCTTTTATTTCATATTTAATTTCCTTTATTTTATATTTAATTGCACTTCTAATTATCGCATTTTTATTTATTGTTATTGTATTTAATTGCACTTTTAATTATCATACTTTTTAATTATCACAAGTTTATTTTATCGCATTTTTATTAATCGCAATTTCATTATCGTTATTTACTTTATGCTTTAATTTAAGTCTTGTATTTATTTTTAATATTTTACATTTGGTTTTAACTGCGACTAAAGTTTTAAAATCGACAAACCGGTCATTAAACGGTAAAAACCCCCCCTTTATAATAATAATATTACTTATATATATATATTTGTATTTTTATAAAAGTAAACTAATATAGCGTTAAGCTTTGTTTAAAAAGATTCCCTGTGGAACGAACCGGACTTACTAAAAACTACACTACTGTACGATTAGGTACACTGCCTATAAGTGTTGTAGCAAGGTTTAAGTATATCCATTCTATAAATAAATAAATATCTTGTGTAAAATTGTATCGTATTTAATAGTATTTTCTGTAAAAATATAAGCTATTTTATATACTACTCTGCTAAAACATCAGTAATGGTCCGGAATTCATAGATATGAAATTTGGAATGAACATAGCTAATGCTTTAAGAAAGAAATGGTAATAGAACGATTTTGATTTATCAAATTACCAGAATATCCTGGAAAAGACCGAATCATCAAGAAATATTTTCTTGATATTTTTAGAAATTAAATAGAATGTAAGAGTCGTGTAACATGGCATATGATGATGGTACTGTGAATCATCACATTCCATTAGAAACTCAACATGACTTACTGTAATATAATTGTGAAGACCCGTCCTAATCCATCCGGACGAAGTCCATATCGATTATAAACGATTCACAACAGTTGATTACATCGCGAGGTACTTGACCTCTATATGATACATTTTACAAAAATTGCATTCGTTTTTGAAAAGACAAACTTTCATTACATCGAAAGTTGACAGGCATGCATACCATTTCATAATATATCCAACTATAATTGACTTGATAATAATCTTGATGAACTCGACGACTCGAATGCAACGTCTTTTGAAATATGCCATGAATGACTCCAAGTAATATCTATAAAATGAGCAAATACACAGCGGAAGATTTCTTTCGTACATGAGAATAAACATGCTTTAAAGTGTCAACCAAAAGGTTGGCGAGTTCATTAGTTTAACTTAAACAATCGTTTCCATCATTTTAATAGACCACAAGATTTCAGATTTCCATTTCTCATAAACATACGTCCCATGCATAGAGACAAAAATATCATTCATATGGATTGAACACCTGGTAACCGACATTAACAATATGCATATATAAGAATATCCCCATCATTCCGGGATCCTCCTTCGGACATGATATAAATTTCGAAGTACTAAAACATCCGGTACTTTGGATGGGGCTTGTTGGGCCCGATAGATCTATCTTTAGGATTCGCGTCAATTAGGGTGTCTGTTCCCTAATTCTTAGATTACCAGACTTAATAAAAAGGGGCATATTCGACTTCGATAATCCAACCATAGAATGTAGTTTCACGTACTTGTGTCAATTTCGTAAAACAGTTATAAAAGTTGCGCATGTATTCTCAGCCCAAAAATATAAAGGGTAAAAAGGCAAATGAAACTCACGATACTGTATTTTGTAGTAAAAATACATATGACGTCATTGAACAATGCAGGGTTGGCCTCGGATTCACGAACCTATATCAATTGTGTATATATTAATACGTATAATGTAAGTTACAAAATTTCATTTATTAATATGTATTATTTATATATTATAGTTTTGTAGAATTTATTCTAACCTTTATTTTAAAACGTATACTTATATTATATTTTAAGTTATATTTTATATATATATATCTATTTTATGTATATATATCTATAATGATTTACGTTTATATAAATAGTGACATTAATATATTTATATACATATATTTGTGGTTAGTATTGTATTTATGAAATTTTATTAGTTTGTTATGTGAATTATTAATACAATCATAGTATATACCATAAGTATATATATAGTGTACAAAAGATTTATTTGTTAAAATAATAATTTAGATAATAATGATTTACTAATAATAATAATAATTTTATTAATAATGATAATACTAATAGCAAAAAAAATGAAAATGATAACTGTTAATGATACTAATAATAATAACTCTAAAATAATATTAATACTAATACCATACTTATGTTAATAATAAGGGTTCTAATATTTATAAAATGATAAATGATAATCATAATAATACTAATAAATATTAATGATGATACTGATAAATATGATATTATTAATTGTAAATGTACTGATGATACTATTATTTATAAACCGGTACAAATTCTAATATTGATGATAATAATATATTTTTATTTCCTTCATAATAATAATAATGATAATCATAATCATAATCCTAATGATGATAAAATACTAAAATGATAAGTTTATTACTAATAATAATATTATTAATACCTATCATAATAATAATAGTAATGTCTATAATACTTTCAAATATGATAACAAGTATGATACTAATAATAACAATAACAATAACAATCAAAACAATCACAATAATAATAATAATACTAATAATAATTAATATATAATAACAATAATAAAATTAGAAAAGAAAACTACCTCACATGAAAAGAGTTTAAAAAAAAAAAAAAAAAAACTACCGTCCTCTGGACTCGATCTCGTGACCACATGCTCACACGCAAACACTCTCGACCATCCCACCAATTCTGATTCTCTGTACTAATATCGAATTTAAATTTTATATATAAACTGTTTTTCTTCTATTCCTCTTCTTCTCCACAAGTCTCATGGATTCAACAAAACATCAATAACCAAAAAAAAAAAATCGGGGTTCCCTTTAAAGCTTCAAAACATTACAGAAAAAAAAAATAATTTGGGTTCTAAAATAAAAAAAAAAAAATACTAAAGGCCTACTGCAGCGTCGGTTCTTGGAACAAAACAAAAAAAATTGATTTCGTAATAGATAACATTATAGATAATGTTTATAACACGAAATAGTTTTCTAAACATGTATAAAAACTACTGGAATCGTCAATTTGATCAGAAACATATACACGAACGCGAATTTGTCTCAAGAACAATTGTTGACTTTTTTTAAACTAAACTTTGACTTCAAAATTCAAGATCGATATAAAGATTTGAGAGTTGAGATTTTGCAGATAGATTCAAAGAAAGATTTCTAACCTTTCTGCATTTTTAGATTTTGAAACTTTATTCGAAATTGAATTAAGAGAAAAAAAAAATTGGAGCGTGCAGAGAAGAAGAAAAAAAAAATATCGCTGTGCTCTTTAATCCCATTGGATTTCCTTTTTATTTGATTTGCAATTATACATAATCATGTTGTAATAATAGAGATCGGTTGATAAAAAATGGAGAAAATGTCAACACAGGTTCACGAGTTGGGAGCAGGAAAGAAACAAAAAAAATAATAATAATAGAGATAAAGGATACAGAGGTCACGCGTATAATATAGATCCCTACTGTTTTTTTTTAATTAATAATAATAATATATAATAACAATACTATTAATATCTAATAATATTAATAAAATTAATAATAATGATAAATATAATATTAAAGATAATAATAATTGTAAAAATGATAATAATAATAATAATAATAATAATAATAATACCATACTAATTATGATAATATTAATATTTTATCGATAATAATAATATTAGTAATAATAATCTAATTTATACATCCAATTTCATCTTTATATGATATAAAGTGATATTATGAATACAAATATTGATATTTGACGATACAAATAACATTACTACAGCAACTATATTTGTATTTAAATTTAATTTATTAATATCATCTATTATTATGTAATATTTAATAATTATGTAATATGTATTGTAACATATACTGAATATTATATATTTATGCATTTTAATATAAATGTATTATAATATTTATTTACATACTAATTATATTATACTTATGTATGTAATTATGAAAAATATAAATGTTTTATATATGTAAGTATTATATATATTTATTAAAATAGTACATTATTTCATCATAGATATATTATAAATTTCTACATATACATAATATAATAATTATGTATAAAATCATATATATATAGTTATATTTATGTATATATGTATACTACCATATATATAAAATCATGTTTTAAATGTTGAGTAGATGATTAATTATGTATATTAAACAATTAACTACAAAGTATAACATTGTACATTTAATATTTTGATAACGTTGGTAAAATATGTTTGAATCATTTATATACAATATACTATATATATTCAAAATGAAAATCTTTAGTTATTAAATGTTATCTTTTATAATAACAAAATTACTTAATAGTTCATTAATACTAATATAATTAGGTTTATATATAATTATTTATATTTACATTCTTAGTTACAATTAAAGGTTCGTGAATCGTCGGAAATAGTTAAAGGTCAAATGTTATCATGAAATAGTTCAAACATAATGAGACTCGGTTTAATAGACTTTGCTTATCGAGTCGAATCATATAAGATTATGTTTAAATTTGGTCGGAAATTCCCGGGTCATCACAGTACCTACCCGTTAAAGAAATTTCGTCCCGAAATTTGAGTGAGGTCGTCATAGCTAACAATAAATATGTTTTCCTGACGAATATGAGTTGATAACTTGAGTTTTATCATCATTGAGTAATATGGATAAAAATAATTCGATTATTCGAAGAGTGCGAATGAAGCTATTCACAAAAGGATGAAATGAGAAACAAAGATTTGTTTTTAACTTTTGACGTAGTCAGGTTTGAATTTAGAAAATAAGGCGCGTCTTAACTTTTGACATTGCCTTGGGTGAATTCCGGAATTTAAGGGATTTAAAGAAAATCTTGAAGATCTATAAAATCTGATTCTTCGGGATTTATGGAAATTAAGATCTCTTTAATTAAATACGGTGATCTGCCCCGATTACTACGTCTGATATTTCCAGTATAAATTAAGCTCTTCCTTTCCATTATTCTCACCATTCTTATACTTTCTTTCTTAGTTCATACATCCAAAAGATTCTGAAAATGATTAATCCAGTTCTGATCCTTGTCCTCATCCTTGCTATCGCAACAATCATTCTCCTTTTCCAACTTCCACCAGAGGAATCTGCTTTCTTCTACTTCGCCCTCGGGATTATAATGTTTTTAATTCTCCCGTGTCTTTATGTTGCGATAAACATTGATATACACGGTTTGTAATTTATGTGTTGTTATCGGACTTTATATTCTCCCTTATATTTCAAAGCTCTATGCTTTTGTTTTCTCTTCCCGACTTCAAGTCAAGCGAATAATGGTCCAGAATTTATAGATATAGAGTTTCGAATGATTATAATGTTCTAAGCATGAAGGAACGTGATAGCACGATTTGATTTTCAAATTTATCAACATCACGGAAGATAGAACCATCAAGAATACATTTTCTTGATTTGTTACGGAGTTAAGTGGGATGAAAGAGTTATGTAACATGGCACATGATGACGTTATGATCTGTGAATCATCACGTTTCATTTAGAAACTCAGCATGACTTACTGTAATATAATCACGTTGATCAAGTGTCATTATATTATACTAACTCATGCATCAGTTCCCATCATTACTACAATAACATTCATATTTTAAGCTTGAAAATTTACAGAATATAGAAACTAACAGTTTCTATATGATGTAATACTGATAGCACGAAAAGATTAATGATTTCAGATAAGAATAGTTATAAAAATATCTCCAGAAATATGGAGGATATTTATAATGAAAGGTATGATAATATCTCAGAATATCTAAGATCAGAGGATGATAAAAACTATTGTCTGCAAGGGTTTAGAGTAAGGAGCAAGTTATTCACTATAGACTTTAGCAGACATTGAATTATTTGGATTCTTTGAAGTCAAACTTATTCTTTGTGATTTATCCACAGCTTTCTTCATAGTTTCGCATAATCTGCTTTTCGGTACTATATTTTCTATTGAATGTTTCCAATATATTGATACACAGGAAGCACGAAGAGGTATATAATTTCGGACGAGAATATTTATGAAAATATCCTCAGAAATATCAAAGATATTGATGATGATATTTTGGAATTTCTAAGTTCGACGGTTGATGGAGAAAGATTTTCAGCAAGATTTTAACATGACTTCGGAGCAAGATATTCTCTAAAGATTTCAACGGATCCAGAATTACCTGAATCCTTTGAATATAGGATTTGGTCCTTGTATTTGTCCTTGGTCTCCTTCATGGGTAACTCAATCTGTTTTTCAATACCTAATTTTCTATCGAGCGTTCCTAACACTCATTTCTTTATCATCAAACTTTTGTCCGTTTAGACCATCTACCATTTTTCTGTTTCCTCTGCATTTAATGCTATGATATCTGAATCATCGGTTATTAATCCGAGGTGGTTTCAGGAGAATTGTGTTTTTAGATGATTAAACGCTGATGGTAATATGATGGAATATGAAAGGTTACCTGGTAACAATAAAAGAGCACGCGTATATATAAACGTTATAATAAGGTTGTTTCGTACGAAAAGTCGAAGTTGACTTGTTGGAGCTGTGACAAAATTGGCTAATTTTGAAAAGGGATCGCAAAGTTGTTTTTGTTAATAAATGCCAAAGGATCTGACGCGGCTACGTGTTGAACTTTTACTCAATTGCCGAGAGTTTCTCAGGTGCATAACTATATGCATAAATCTTTCCTTCCGTAGATGAAGTGCGGTTGATTCATCCTATCGATTGAGGTGTTTTCAAGAATCATGAAAGGTTTGAACGCAGAATGTAATCGTGAAGATACAAATGAGGTTTAAGACGAAATCAAGTGGCAAACTTGAAGAATTGTTTAGTTTCATATGTTATATTCAATATTTTAATTCATTTTAGTTGTCCAATGTTATTAGTCCACAGTCGATAGTCCACAGTTGACAGTGCAATCATTCATATATAGTTTAATATATAATATTTGAATTAATTAATACGTATCGTGACCCGTGTACATGTCTCAGACTCGATCACAACTCAAAGTATATATATTATTATAGAATCAACCTCAACCCTGTATAGAGAACTCGATCATTACTGCATATAGAGTGTCTATGGTGATTCCAAATAATATATATAGATGTGTCGATATGATATGTCAAAACCTTGTATACGTGTCCCGATATTTAAAGTGTGTAAAATAAATAACGGAAATTAAATGACGATAAATAAAGTGCGTAAAGTAAATAACAGAAATTAAATGACAATAAATAAAATTGCGAGAATATAAATTGCGATAAATAAAATGTAATACGGAATTAACAGTTAGCTAGGAACAGTTAGCTAGGATTTTGTTAGCGTGGTTTCTTAATAAAATTTAATATTGTTAATTAGTCTATTTCTAATCAATTTTTATTGTGTCCATTATTTCTTCATTATCCCACTTGTTGGATTCTGATAGGTCAAAATTCAAATATGAAATTGAATTTGAATGAAAATAGTTATTCTTTGGTGAATGGATAAGTATCCCGGTGGTTGTAAATAGGATAGTGAATAACTGTTGAATCAGATTCGAAGAATATACAGTGTAACTTATTAATGTGAAATTTAAATATTCCTCAGGTATTACCTACCCGTTAAAATATTTTTATTATTAACAGTTTGTACAAAAGAATTTTTAATTACAATCTTTATGAAAACATATATACATATATATTTTCTTCAAATGTAATCATGAATTTAATGAGTTAACATGATATTAAACTCATTTAGTTTTCAGTTGGAACTAGAATAAATAATCTCTAAAACATTAGAGATTACATAATCACCATGTCGAACGAAGATAACTGATGTAGAATGATGATTATACTAGAGGTATAGATTGAGATGTTGAGGCATGTGATATTGAAATTTGGGTTGTTGGTGGTACTGTTGGTGCCGGTGATTTGGATGAAGCTGGTACGTTTTGCACCATATTTTCCAAGACTACAACTTATGCGCGAAGTTCGTTAACTTCTTCTATTACACCGGGATGATTGTCGGTTCGGACGAGCGGATGAATGAGGTTTAGAATCTGAGATAGTATATGATCGTGATGAGATACTTTGGAAATGAGAGAGAAAATGGTGTCTCGAACAGGTTCGCCGGTAAACGTTTTAGGTTCATTGTCAAGAGGTGAATTTGGTTAGTGGAAATGATCGCCTTCTTCGCGTTTCCATTGATTAAGTCGACTACGAACCCATCTCCAATTCATTCAGAATAGATGATGGCTAATTGATCGATTCATTCCGATTACTCTGCTTTCGGAGCCCGAGTGGAAATCCATATCGAAATAGCTGTCGGAATAACTATCGAAATAGCTATCGAAATCTGATGGACTCGAACTGGTTGAGGGATTCATCTCGTACGATCAGATGAAGGATTTTCGATAAGAAATAGATTATAGGATGTAGATTAGTACCCTGCAATACATAATTTACATATGCATATATAATACTAAAATCCCATAAGCTACGGAGGAATCTACGGAAGCTGTCAGGCAAAGGTAACAATAACAGATACGCTAAGATATGAATTTAACTATACACTGTCTATGCAATAAAGGCAGTAAGACGTGTCTTAGACTTTAAGGATGATAAGCAAATAATTTTTCGATACTAAATGATAAGCAAAACTTTTGACATGCAAACACGGTCGAAGTCCAGACTCATTAATGCATTCTAACGACTATCAGTTAGACTCACTAATGCAAGACCTGGTTCGCTAAGACCACCGCTCTGATACCAACTGTGAAGACCCGTCCTAATCCATCCGGACGAAGTCCATATCGATTATAAACGATTCACAACAGTTGATTACATCGCGAGGTACTTGACCTCTATATGATACATTTTACAAACATTGCATTCGTTTTTGAAAAGACAAACTTTCATTACATCGAAAGTTGACAGGCATGCATACCATTTCATAATATATCCAACTATAATTGACTTGATAATAATCTTGATGAACTCGACGACTCGAATGCAACGTCTTTTGAAATATGCCATGAATGACTCCAAGTAATATCTATAAAATGAGCAAATACACAGCGGAAGATTTCTTTCGTACATGAGAATAAACATGCTTTAAAGTGTCAACCAAAAGGTTGGCGAGTTCATTAGTTTAACTTAAACAATCGTTTCCATCATTTTAATAGACCACAAGATTTCAGATTTCCATTTCTCATAAACATACGTCCCATGCATAGAGACAAAAATATCATTCATATGGATTGAACACCTGGTAACCGACATTAACAATATGCATATATAAGAATATCCCCATCATTCCGGGATCCTCCTTCGGACATGATATAAATTTCGAAGTACTAAAACATCCGGTACTTTGGATGGGGCTTGTTGGGCCCGATAGATCTATCTTTAGGATTCGCGTCAATTAGGGTGTCTGTTCCCTAATTCTTAGATTACCAGACTTAATAAAAAGGGGCATATTCGACTTCGATAATCCAACCATAGAATGTAGTTTCACGTACTTGTGTCAATTTCGTAAAACAGTTATAAAAGTTGCGCATGTATTCTCAGCCCAAAAATATAAAGGGTAAAAAGGCAAATGAAACTCACGATACTGTATTTTGTAGTAAAAATACATATGACGTCATTGAACAATGCAGGGTTGGCCTCGGATTCACGAACCTATATCAATTGTGTATATATTAATACGTATAATGTAAGTTACAAAATTTCATTTATTAATATGTATTATTTATATATTATAGTTTTGTAGAATTTATTCTAACCTTTATTTTAAAACGTATACTTATATTATATTTTAAGTTATATTTTATATATATATATCTATTTTATGTATATATATCTATAATGATTTACGTTTATATAAATAGTGACATTAATATATTTATATACATATATTTGTGGTTAGTATTGTATTTATGAAATTTTATTAGTTTGTTATGTGAATTATTAATACAATCATAGTATATACCATAAGTATATATATAGTGTACAAAAGATTTATTTGTTAAAATAATAATTTAGATAATAATGATTTACTAATAATAATAATAATTTTATTAATAATGATAATACTAATAGCAAAAAAAATGAAAATGATAACTGTTAATGATACTAATAATAATAACTCTAAAATAATATTAATACTAATACCATACTTATGTTAATAATAAGGGTTCTAATATTTATAAAATGATAAATGATAATCATAATAATACTAATAAATATTAATGATGATACTGATAAATATGATATTATTAATTGTAAATGTACTGATGATACTATTATTTATAAACCGGTACAAATTCTAATATTGATGATAATAATATATTTTTATTTCCTTCATAATAATAATAATGATAATCATAATCATAATCCTAATGATGATAAAATACTAAAATGATAAGTTTATTACTAATAATAATATTATTAATACCTATCATAATAATAATAGTAATGTCTATAATACTTTCAAATATGATAACAAGTATGATACTAATAATAACAATAACAATAACAATCAAAACAATCACAATAATAATAATAATACTAATAATAATTAATATATAATAACAATAATAAAATTAGAAAAGAAAACTACCTCACATGAAAAGAGTTTAAAAAAAAAAAAAAAAAAACTACCGTCCTCTGGACTCGATCTCGTGACCACATGCTCACACGCAAACACTCTCGACCATCCCACCAATTCTGATTCTCTGTACTAATATCGAATTTAAATTTTATATATAAACTGTTTTTCTTCTATTCCTCTTCTTCTCCACAAGTCTCATGGATTCAACAAAACATCAATAACCAAAAAAAAAAAAAAAAAAAAATCGGGGTTCCCTTTAAAGCTTCAAAACATTACAGAAAAAAAAATAATTTGGGTTCTAAAATAAAAAAAAAAAATACTAAAGGCCTACTGCAGCGTCGGTTCTTGGAACAAAACAAAAAAAATTGATTTCGTAATAGATAACATTATAGATAATGTTTATAACACGAAATAGTTTTCTAAACATGTATAAAAACTACTGGAATCGTCAATTTGATCAGAAACATATACACGAACGCGAATTTGTCTCAAGAACAATTGTTGACTTTTTTAAACTAAACTTTGACTTCAAAATTCAAGATCGATATAAAGATTTGAGAGTTGAGATTTTGCAGATAGATTCAAAGAAAGATTTCTAACCTTTCTGCATTTTTAGATTTTGAAACTTTATTCGAAATTGAATTAAGAGAAAAAAAAAATTGGAGCGTGCAGAGAAGAAGAAAAAAAAAATATCGCTGTGCTCTTTAATCCCATTGGATTTCCTTTTTATTTGATTTGCAATTATACATAATCATGTTGTAATAATAGAGATCGGTTGATAAAAAATGGAGAAAATGTCAACACAGGTTCACGAGTTGGGAGCAGGAAAGAAACAAAAAAAATAATAATAATAGAGATAAAGGATACAGAGGTCACGCGTATAATATAGATCCCTACTGTTTTTTTTTAATTAATAATAATAATATATAATAACAATACTATTAATATCTAATAATATTAATAAAATTAATAATAATGATAAATATAATATTAAAGATAATAATAATTGTAAAAATGATAATAATAATAATAATAATAATAATAATACCATACTAATTATGATAATATTAATATTTTATCGATAATAATAATATTAGTAATAATAATCTAATTTATACATCCAATTTCATCTTTATATGATATAAAGTGATATTATGAATACAAATATTGATATTTGACGATACAAATAACATTACTACAGCAACTATATTTGTATTTAAATTTAATTTATTAATATCATCTATTATTATGTAATATTTAATAATTATGTAATATGTATTGTAACATATACTGAATATTATATATTTATGCATTTTAATATAAATATATTATAATATTTATTTACATACTAATTATATTATACTTATGTATGTAATTATGAAAAATATAAATGTTTTATATATGTAAGTATTATATATATTTATTAAAATAGTACATTATTTCATCATAGATATATTATAAATTTCTACATATACATAATATAATAATTATGTATAAAATCATATATATATAGTTATATTTATGTATATATGTATACTACCATATATATAAAATCATGTTTTAAATGTTGAGTAGATGATTAATTATGTATATTAAACAATTAACTACAAAGTATAACATTGTACATTTAATATTTTGATAACGTTGGTAAAATATGTTTGAATCATTTATATACAATATACTATATATATTCAAAATGAAAATCTTTAGTTATTAAATGTTATCTTTTATAATAACAAAATTACTTAATAGTTCATTAATACTAATATAATTAGGTTTATATATAATTATTTATATTTACATTCTTAGTTACAATTAAAGGTTCGTGAATCGTCGGAAATAGTTAAAGGTCAAATGTTATCATGAAATAGTTCAAACATAATGAGACTCGGTTTAATAGACTTTGCTTATCGAGTCGAATCATATAAGATTATGTTTAAATTTGGTCGGAAATTCCCGGGTCATCACAATAATGACATTGATCAAGTGTCCTTATATTATACTAATTCATGCTTCAGTTCCCAACACTACTTCAAAAACATTAATACTTCAATTTCGAAGGTTTCAGATTTTAGAAACTAACATAGTTTCTTTTAGGATGTAAGACAGATATTATGGAGAGATAAATGATCTCAGATAAGAATAGTTGTGAAAATATCTCCAGAAATATGGAGAATATGTATAATGAAAGATAGGAAGATATCTTATAATATTTAAGATAAGATGATGATGAAAAATATCATCTGAAAATATTTAGAATAAAAAGTGAGGTGTTTGCTAACGATTTCAGCAGGCCCTGAATCATTTGGATCCTTTGAAGGCAGGTTTAGTCTTTGTGATTTATCCACAGCCTCTTTCATACTTTGCTCAATCCGTTTTCCAGTTCCCAACCTTCTCTTTTTCTGAGCTTTACCAACACAACACACTGTACTTTTATCGTCATGCTTTTGACTATTAAAGTCGTTTACAGTTTTTGCTGCTTCATCAGCATTTCAAGAACTAGTTCGCAGTTCAGGGTGTTTTTCAGAAAATTCACATTTGAAGTATGTAAATCTTGGAGATAGACGTTATATGTATATATATAACTATTGAAGTAGAAACGCTACGAAATTTCAAAATACTGATTGTTGATTCTGCTAAAGAGTTGACGAGCTGCTGTACATCTGCTGATGATGTCGCGGAATATAAAAGGTTCTCCGGTAATGACGGCAAAAGGACAACGTATATATATCGAGGTTATAATAAGACTAGTCTTACTGAGAAGTCAAAATTAACTTGCTGGAGATGTGACAAAATTGGCTACTTTGAAAAGGAGTCATAAGGTTGTTTTTGCTAATAAATGGTAAAGGATCTGACATGAATACGTGTTAGACTATAACTTTGGGTTCGAGAGCTTTACAGGTGCATAAATCTTTTCTTCCGTAGATGAAGTGCGGCTGGTTCATCCTCCCAATCGAGGTGTTTTCAAAAATCATGAAAGATTTGAAAGAGGATTGTAATTGTCGAGGTACAAATGAGGTTTAAAATGAAATCAAGTGGCAAACTTGAAAAATTGTTTAGTTTCATATGTTATAATCAATATTTTAATTCATTTTAATTGTCCAAAGTTAGCAGTCCAATAGTCCAATTGTCCAATAGTCCAATAAATTCATATATAATTTAATATATAATATGTGAATTAATTTAATACGTATCGTGACCCGTGTACCGGTCTCAGTATTGATCACAACTCAAACCATATATATATTTTAGAATCAACCTCAACCCTGTGTAGCCAACTCCAACATTCACATATAGAGTGTCTATGGTTGTTCTGAAATATATATATAGATGGGTCGATATGATAGGTCGAAACCTTATATACGTGTCTCGTTATTTAAAGTGCATAAAATAAATAAATATATATCATGACCCTTGTACAACGTATTGTCTCAGAATTAATCCGACGTATTGTGTACATGTGTCCCGATTTAAAGTGCATAAAAGTAAATAACCGAAATTAAATGACGATAAATAAAATTGCGAGAATGTAAATTGCGATAAATAAAATGTAATACGGAATTAACAGTTAGCTGGGAACAGTTAGCTAGGAACAGTTAGCGTGGATTCTTAACAAAATTCTTTATAATTAATTTGTTTGTTTCTAACACTTTTTATTTTGTCCAATGTTTTCTTCATTATGCCACTTGTTGGATTCTGATAGGTCAAAATCCAAATATGTAATTTGAACGGATACGTATATCGGTAGTTGTAAGTAGGATAGTAAATGACCATTGAATGAGATTCGAAGAATGTACAATGTAACTTATTAATGTGAAATCTAAATATTCCTCGGGTACTACCTACCCGTTAAAATATTTTCATCATTAACAGTTTGTACGAAAGAATCTTTAATTACAATCTTTATGAAAATATACTTGCATATATATTTTCTTCGGATGTAATTATGAATTTAATGAGTCAATAGAATATTAAACTCATTTGATTTATCGTTAATACCAGATTACATAATCTCTAAAACTTTAGAAATTACATAATCGCCATGTCGAGCGAAGATAAATGAGGTAGAATGATACGTAAAGCGAAGATAATCGATGTAGAACGATGTGTAGAACGAAGATCATACTCGAAGTATAGATGGTGATATTGAGGTGTGTGATGTTGATATCCGAGGTACAGATTGTGATGTTGAGGTTTACAACGCGGTTGTGGTTGGGGGTGATAAGGATACTGTTGACGTTGATGATGGTGGTGCTGATTATGCTGCTGGTACTGAGGCTTGCGATGTTGATGTTAGTGGCGGTACTGGTCATGTTGTCGGTGCTGCTGCTGGTGTTTGTAACCTTCGCACCATATTCTCTAAAGCCACTATCCGAGCGCGAAACTCGTTGACTTCTTCTATTATACCAGGATGATTGGCGGTTGGAGCGAGTGAATGAACAAGATTCGAAATATGGGATAGTATATAATCGTGACGAGATACTCTAGAAATGAGAGAGAAAATGGTTTCTCGAACAGGTTCGCCGGTGAGTGCTTCAGGTTCATCGCCAAGAGGGTAATTTGGTGGATGGAATGGATCACCTTCTTCTTGTTTCCAGTGATTTAGTATTTTACGAACCCATCCCCAATTCATCCAGAATAGATGATGGGAAATTGGTTGATCCATTCCAGTGACGCTGCCTTCGGAGCTCGAATGAAAATCCATATTGTAGTGACCCGAACTTTTCCATGTTTATATATATTAATTGAGATTGATATTTACATGATTAAATGTTTCCAACATGTTAAGCAATCAAACTTGTTAAGACTTGATTAATTGAAATAGGTTTCATATAGACAATTGACCACCCAAGTTGACCGGTGATTCACGAACGTTAAAACTTGTAAAAACTATATGATGACATATATATGGTTATATATATAGTTAACATGATATTATGATAAGTAAACATATCATTAAGTATATTAACAATGAACTACATATGTAAAAACAAGACTACTAACTTAATGGTTTTGAAACGAGACATATATGTAACGATTATCGTTGTAACGACATATAATGTATATATATCATATTAAGAGATATTCGTACATCATAATATCATGATAATATAATAATTTAAAATCTCTTTTGATACTATAAACATTGGGTTAACAACATTTAACAAGATCGTTAACCTAAAGGTTTCAAAACAACATTTACATGTAACGACTAACGATGACTTAACGACTCAGTTAAAATGTATATACATGTAGTGTTTTAATATGTATTCATACACTTTTGAAAGACTTCAAGACACTTATCAAAATACTTCTAGTTAACAAAAATGCTTACAATTACATCCTCGTTCAGTTTCATCAACAATTCTACTCGTATGCACCTGTATTCGTACTCGTACAATACACAGCTTTTAGATGTATGTACTATTGGTATATACACTCCAATGATCAGATCTTAGCAGCCCATGTGAGTCACCTAACACATGTGGGAACCATCATTTGGCAACTAGCATGAAATATCTCATAAAATTACAAAAATATGAGTAATCATTCATGACTTATTTACATGAAAACAAAATTACATATCCTTTATATCTAATCCATACACCAACGACCAAAAACACCTACAAACACTTTCATTCTTCAATTTTCTTCATCTAATTGATCTCTCTCAAGTTCTATCTTCAAGTTCTAAGTGTTCTTCATAAATTCCAAAAGTTCTAGTTTCATAAAATCAAGAATACTTTCAAGTTTGCTAGCTCACTTCCAATCTTGTAAGGTGATCATCCAACCTCAAGAAATCTTTGTTTCTTACAGTAGGTTATCATTCTAATACAAGGTAATAATCATATTCAAACTTTGGTTCAAATTCTATAACTATAACAATCTTATTTCAAGTGATGATCTTACTTGAACTTGTTTTCGTGTCATGATTCTGCTTCAAGAACTTCGAGCCATCCAAGGATCCATTGAAGCTAGATCCATTTTTCTCTTTTCCAGTAGGTTTATCCAAGGAACTTAAGGTAGTAATGATGTTCATAACATCATTCGATTCATACATATAAAGCTATCTTATTCGAAGGTTTAAACTTGTAATCACTAGAACATAGTTTAGTTAATTCTAAACTTGTTCGCAAACAAAAGTTAATCCTTCTAACTTGACTTTTAAAATCAACTAAACACATGTTCTATATCTATATGATATGCTAACTTAATGATTTAAAACCTGGAAACACGAAAAACACCGTAAAACCGGATTTACGCCGCCGTAGTAACACCGCGGGCTGTTTTGGGTTAGTTAATTAAAAACTATGATAAACTTTGATTTAAAAGTTGTTATTCTGAGAAAATGATTTTTATTATGAACATGAAACTATATCCAAAAATTATGGTTAAACTCAAAGTGGAAGTATGTTTTCTAAAATGGTCATCTAGACGTCGTTCTTTCGACTGAAATGACTACCTTTACAAAAATGACTTGTAACTTATTTTTCCGACTATAAACCTATACTTTTTCTGTTTAGATTCATAAAATAGAGTTAAATATGAAACCATAGCAATTTGATTCACTCAAAACGGATTTAAAATGAAGAAGTTATGGGTAAAACAAGATTGGATAATTTTTCTCATTTTAGCTACGTGAAAATTTGTAACAAATCTATTCCAACCATAACTTAATCAACTTGTTTTGTATATTATGTAATCTTGAGATACCATAGACACGTATACAATGTTTCGACCTATCATGTAGACACATCTATATATATTTCGGAACAACCATAGACACTCTATATGTGAATGTTGGAGTTAGCTATACAGGGTTGAGGTTGATTCCAAAATATATATAGTTTGAGTTGTGATCAATACTGAGATACGTATACACTGGGTCGTGGATTGATTCAAGATAATATTTATCGATTTATTTCTGTACATCTAACTGTGGACAACTAGTTGTAGGTTACTAACGAGGACAGCTGACTTAATAAACTTAAAACATCAAAATATATTAAAAGTGTTGTAAATATATTTTGAACATACTTTGATATATATGTATATATTGTTATAGGTTCGTGAATCAACCAGTGGCCAAGTCTTACTTCCCGACGAAGTAAAAATCTGTGAAAGTGAGTTATAGTCCCACTTTTAAAATCTAATATTTTTGGGATGAGAATACATGCAGGTTTTATAAATGATTTACAAAATAGACACAAGTACGTGAAACTACATTCTATGGTTGAATTATCGAAATCGAATATGCCCCTTTTTATTAAGTCTGGTAATCTAAGAATTAGGGAACAGACACCCTAATTGACGCGAATCCTAAAGATAGATCTATCGGGCCCAACAAGCCCCATCCAAAGTACCGGATGTTTTAGTACTTCGAAATTTATATCATATCCGAAGGGTGTCCCGGAATGATGGGGATATTCTTATATATGCATCTTGTTAATGTCGGTTACCAGGTGTTCACCATATGAATGATTTTTATCTCTATGTATGGGATGTATATTGAAATATGAAATCTTGTGGTCTATTGTTACGATTTGATATATATAGGTTAAACCTATAACTCACCAACATTTTTGTTGACGTTTAAAGCATGTTTATTCTCAGGTGAATATTAAGAGCTTCCGCTGTTGCATATTAAAATAAGGACAAGATTTGGAGTCCATGTTTGTTTGATATTGTGTAAACATTGCATTCAAGAAACTGATTTCGATGTAACATATTTGTATTGTAAACCATTATGTAATGGTCGTGTGTAAACAGGATATTTTAGATTATCATTATTTGATAATCTACGTAAAGCTTTTTAAACCTTTATTGATGAAATAAAGGTTATGGTTTGTTTTAAAATGAATGCAGTCTTTGAAAAACGTCTCATATAGAGGTCAAAACCTCGCAACGAAATCAATTAATATGGAACGTTTTTAATCAATAAGAACGGGACATTTCAGTTGGTATCCGAGCGTTGGTCTTAGAGAACCAGAATTTTGCATTAGTGTATCTTATCGAGTTTGCTAGGATGCATTAGTGAGTCTGGACTTCGACCGTGTTTACTTGAAAAATGATTGCTTAACAAATTTTGTTGGAAACTATATATTTTTAACATGTGAATATTATGTGATATATTAATCTCTTAACGCGTTTGATATTATGTGATAGATGTCTACCTCTAGAACAAGTCCCATTGACTCACCTAATAATAATGAAGAGTCAAATGTAAATTGGAATGATTCGTGGACTGATTCACAAGTTCCCGAAGAGGAACCGGAAGAAGAGTCGGAACCGGAAGAAGAATCGGAACCGAAAGAAGAATCGGAACCGGATGAAGAAATAGAACCGGTGGGGGAAATAATAAAACGGTTAAGTAAAAGAAAATCCTCAACCAACCGACCAAGGTTAATTATGGTCAATGGTGTTTCCGCCAAGGAAGCAAAATATTGGGAGGATTACCAATTCTCCGATGAATCGGATTCCGACGAGAATTCCGATGATGTTATAGAAATTACCCCAACTGAATTTAAAAAGGCAAAAGAAAATAATAAAGGAAAGGGCATAAAAATAGAGAAATCTAATTCCAACCCCGATGAACTTTATATGTATCGTCAACTCCCGAAGTCCTTAAGTTGTAACAATGACCCGGGAACCTCTAAACCACCAGGTTTTTCTAAACCAATGTGGAAAATTACGGCTCGTATTAGGGGAACATCATATATCCCTAGAAACTTGGCAAAACGAACCAAAACCGAAGAAGAAGAAACAAGCGAGTCGGAATAAGATAGTTGTATTCGTGTGGTGTAATATATGTAATATAGTGTGTTTATGCTTTATGATATATGTAAAAATTGCTTGTATTAAATAAGTATTTTTTTTTTTTATGAAGCTAACTCTTGTCTATTTTACAGTATAAAAACACAAAATGGATAGACAACCCAATATTTTAAGAGACCTACCCGGAGACATGATTGATGAAATCTTGTCTAGAGTTGGTCAGAATTCTTCGGCACAACTATTTAAGGCGAGATCAGTTTGTAAGACATTCGAAGAACGTTCCAAGAATGCCTTGGTTTATAAAAGGCTTTCGTTCGAAAGATGGGGGATATCACATTGGGAAATCCATAAGTTACGATGTGTTTACTTTGACGCATATATTGCGGGGAACCCAAATGCTATTTTATGCAATGGGTTAAGAAATTATTTTGACTCAATATATCCGAATATTGGACTTCGTGATTTAGAAAAAGTGGCTAACATGCAACATAAAGAAGCATGTTATGCTTACGGATTAGTAACGTTCGCTTCTCACCAAAGTGAGAACAAGAACATCGGCCTACAACTATTAAACAAAACGTTCCCACAAGTGACGGAGTCGGTAATTGGGGTAAGAAATGAGGTTTTTAGATTGTTACGGGACTGTTGGACATTACGTAACCCTCGTCCCTTTGACAACGTTACAACACGCTGTCTTATCAACGGCCATAATGGTTATGTTCCACAAGACCAAGGATGGGAAGTAGTCCTAGTAAAACCAGAATGCATGACTTGTTTCTGGACGTATGAATTACGTGTCTTTATTGCCTTTGCTGAACGACTTGTGTACTAGCTAGAATTATCTTCACAACTATCTTGTATCAAAGTTATTGTGTGCTATATTTCATGCTTTATGTAAAATAAGCGGTATTGTAAGTTTGTAAAATATTGTATAAAAGTTTGAACGCGAAATATTATTATAATCAGTTTTTCATATAGAATTGTAGTAGTTGAATTGTATATTAGCTACTAAGTATGAACTTAACGGGTACGTACTACCCGAATTTAAACTTATAAAACGCTAATATGAAGAAAAAGCTTTTATAAATAAGTTCATATTATGCTACGAAATACTATTAACTACTCTTAATATTCTGTATGATTAACTTGTTCCATTTGACAATTTTGAAGGAAATGGCACCGACTACTCGACACACCGTGAATATGAATGAAGAGGAATTCCGTACTTTTCTAGCTTCAAACATAGCTGCAATACAGGCTGCGCTACATACCAACAATAACCTTGGATCTAGCAGTACAGGAAATCGTGTAGGATGCGCCTACAAAGAATTCACTGCCTGCAAACCTTTGGAATTTGATGGAACCGAAGGACCGATCGGATTGAAACGGTGGACCGAGAAGGTCGAATCGGTGTTTGCCATAAGTAAGTGTACTGAAGAGGACAAAGTAAAGTACGCTACGCATACCTTCACAGGTTCTGCGTTAACATGGTGGAATACCTATCTAGAGCAAGTGGGACAAGACGATGCGTACGCACTACCGTGGTCAGCATTCAAACACTTGATGAACGAGAAATACCGTCCCAGAACCGAGGTCAATAAGCTCAAGACAGAACTTAGAGGGTTACGAACCCAAGGATTTGATATTACCACGTACGAAAGACGATTCACAGAATTGTGCCTATTGTGTCCTGGAGCATTCGAAGATGAGGAAGAGAAGATCGACGCGTTTGTGAAAGGATTACCGGAAAGAATCCAAGAAGATATAAGTTCACACGAGCCCGCCTCCATACAACAGGCATGTAGAATGGCTCACAAACTAGTGAACCAGATTGAAGAAAGAATTAAAGAACAGACTGCTGAAGAGGCCAATGTGAAGCAAGTCAAAAGAAAGTGGGAGGAAAACGGTGATAAGAATCACCAATACAACAACAACAACAACAATTACAACAATAATCACAACAATTATCCCAACAATCGCAACATCAATCGCAACTACAACAAACGGCCCAA
The DNA here is from genome assembly GCF_046630445.1 of Rutidosis leptorrhynchoides. Taxonomy (NCBI): domain Eukaryota; kingdom Viridiplantae; phylum Streptophyta; class Magnoliopsida; order Asterales; family Asteraceae; genus Rutidosis; species Rutidosis leptorrhynchoides. Next base: position 299,378,498 of record NC_092338.1, on the reverse strand, counting down.
CAACAACAACAACAACAACAACAACAGCAACTACAACAATCATCCTAACAACAATAATAACCGCAACAACAACAACAATCAGAAGCAGCTATGCCAAAGGTGTGAAAAGTATCACTCGGGGTTCTGCACCAAATTTTGCAACAAGTGTAAAAGAAATGGTCATAGCGCGGCGAAGTGTGAGGTCTACGGACCAGGGGTTAATAGAACGAAAGGAACAAATGGTGTCGGAACGAGTAATGGCAGAGCAAGTAGTGTCGGAGCAAGTTATGCCAATGTAGTTTGTTATAAATGTGGAAAACCGGGCCACATTATTAGAAATTGCCCGAACCAGGAGAACACGAATGGACAAGGCCGCGGAAGAGTTTTCAATATTAATGCGGCAGAGGCACAGGAAGACCCGGAGCTTGTTACGGGTACGTTTCTTATTGACAATAAATCTGCTTACGTTTTATTTGATTCGGGTGCGGATAGAAGCTATATGAGTAGAGATTTTTGTGCTAAATTAAGTTGTCCATTGACGCCTTTGGATAGTAAATTTTTACTCGAATTAGCAAATGGTAAATTAATTTCAGCAGATAATATATGTCGGAATCGAGAAATTAAACTGGTTAGCGAAACATTTAAGATTGATTTGATACCAGTAGAGTTAGGGAGTTTTGATGTGATAATCGGTATGGACTGGTTGAAAGAAGTGAAAGCAGAGATCGTTTGTTACAAAAATGCAATTCGCATTATACGAGAAAAAGGAAAACCCTTAATGGTGTACTGAGAAAAGGGCAACACGAAGCTACATCTTATTAGTAATTTGAAGGCACAAAAACTAATAAGAAAAGGTTGCTATGCTGTTCTAGCACACGTCGAGAAAGTACAAACTGAAGAAAAGAGCATCAATGATGTTCCCATTGCAAAAGAATTTCCCGATGTATTTCCGAAAGAATTACCGGGATTACCCCCACATCGATCAGTTGAATTTCAAATAGATCTTGTACCAGGAGCTGCACCAATAGCTCGTGCTCCTTACAGACTCGCACCCAGCGAGATGAAAGAACTGCAAAGCCAATTACAAGAACTTTTAGAGCGTGGTTTCATTCGACCAAGCACATCACCGTGGGGAGCTCCTGTTTTGTTTGTCAAGAAGAAAGATGGTACATTCAGGTTGTGTATCGACTACCGAGAGTTGAACAAACTTACCATCAAGAACCGCTACCCACTACCGAGAATCGACGACTTATTTGATCAACTACAAGGCTCATCTGTTTATTCAAAGATTGACTTACGTTCCGGGTATCATCAAATGCGGGTGAAAGAAGATGATATTCCAAAGACTGCTTTCAGAACACGTTACGGTCATTACGAGTTTATGGTCATGCCATTTGGTTTAACTAATGCACCAGCTGTGTTCATGGACCTTATGAACCGAGTGTGTGGACCATACCTTGACAAGTTTGTCATTGTTTTCATTGATGACATACTTATTTACTCAAAGAATGACCAAGAACACGGTGAACATTTGAGAAAGGTGTTAGAAGTATTGAGGAAGGAAGAATTGTACGCTAAGTTTTCAAAGTGTGCATTTTGGTTGGAAGAAGTTCAATTCCTCGGTCACATAGTGAACAAAGAAGGTATTAAGGTGGATCCGGCAAAGATAGAAACTGTTGAAAAGTGGGAAACCCCGAAAACTCCGAAACACATACGCCAGTTTTTAGGACTAGCTGGTTACTACAGAAGGTTCATCCAAGACTTTTCTAGAATAGCAAAACCCTTGACTGCATTAACGCATAAAGGGAAGAAATTTGAATGGAATGATGAACAAGAGAAAGCGTTTCAGTTATTGAAGAAAAAGCTAACTACGGCACCTATATTGTCATTACCTGAAGGGAATGATGATTTTGTGATTTATTGTGATGCATCAAAGCAAGGTCTCGGTTGTGTATTAATGCAACAAACGAAGGTGATTGCTTATGCGTCTAGACAATTGAAGATTCATGAACAAAATTATACGACGCATGATTTGGAATTAGGCGCGGTTGTTTTTGCATTAAAGACTTGGAGGCACTACTTATATGGGGTCAAAAGTATTATATATACCGACCACAAAAGTCTTCAACACATATTTAATCAGAAACAACTGAATATGAGGCAGCGTAGGTGGATTGAATTGTTGAATGATTACGACTTTGAGATTCGTTACCACCCGGGAAAGGCAAATGTGGTAGCCGACGCCTTGAGCAGAAAGGACAAAGAACCCATTCGAGTAAAATCTATGAATATAATGATTCATAATAACCTTACTACTCAAATAAAGGAGGCGCAACAAGGAGTTTTAAAAGAGGAAAATTTAAAGGATGAAATACCCAAGGGATCGGAGAAGCATCTTAATATTCGGGAAGACGGAACCCGGTATAGGGCTGAAAGGATTTGGGTACCAAAATTTGGAGATATGAGAGAAATGGTACTTAGAGAAGCTCATAAAACCAGATACTCAATACATCCTGGAACGGGGAAGATGTACAAGGATCTCAAGAAACATTTTTGGTGGCCGGGTATGAAAGCCGATGTTGCTAAATACGTAGGAGAATGTTTGACGTGTTCTAAGGTCAAAGCTGAGCATCAGAAACCATCAGGTCTACTTCAACAACCCGAAATCCCAGAATGGAAATGGGAAAACATTACCATGGATTTCATCACTAAATTGCCAAGGACTGCAAGTGGTTTTGATACTATTTGGGTAATAGTTGATCGTCTCACCAAATCAGCACACTTCCTGCCAATAAGAGAAGATGACAAGATGGAGAAGTTAGCACGACTGTATTTGAAGGAAGTCGTCTCCAGACATGGAATACCAATCTCTATTATCTCTGATAGGGATGGCAGATTTATTTCAAGATTCTGGCAGACATTACAGCAAGCATTAGGAACTCGTCTAGACATGAGTACTGCCTATCATCCACAAACTGATGGGCAGAGCGAAAGGACGATACAAACGCTTGAAGACATGCTACGAGCATGTGTTATTGATTTCGGAAACAGTTGGGATCGACATCTACCGTTAGCAGAATTTTCCTACAACAACAGCTACCATTCAAGCATTGAGATGGCGCCGATTGAAGCACTTTATGGTAGAAAGTGCAGGTCTCCGATTTGTTGGAGTGAAGTGGGGGATAGACAGATTACGGGTCCGGAGATTATACAAGAAACTACCGAGAAGATCATCCAAATTCAACAACGGTTGAAAACCGCACAAAGTCGACAAAAGAGCTACGCTGACATTAAAAGAAAAGATATAGAATTTGAAATTGGAGAGATGGTCATGCTTAAAGTTGCACCTTGGAAAGGCGTTGTTCGATTTGGTAAACGAGGGAAATTAAATCCAAGGTATATTGGACCATTCAAGATTATTGATCGTGTCGGACCAGTAGCTTACCGACTTGAGTTACCTCAACAACTCGCGGCTGTACATAATACTTTCCACGTCTCGAATTTGAAGAAATGTTTTGCTAAAGAAGATCTCACTATTCCGTTAGATGAAATCCAAATCAACGAAAAACTTCAATTCATCGAAGAACCCGTCGAAATAATGGATCGTGAGGTTAAAAGACTTAAGCAAAACAAGATACCAATTGTTAAGGTTCGATGGAATGCTTGTAGAGGACCCGAGTTCACCTGGGAGCGTGAAGATCAGATGAAGAAGAAATACCCGCATCTATTTCCAGAAGATTCGTCAACACCTTCAACAGCTTAAAATTTCGGGACGAAATTTATTTAACGGGTAGGTACTGTAGTGACCCGAAGTTTTCCATGTTTATATATATTAATTGAGATTTATATTTACATGATTAAATGTTTCCAACATGTTAAGCAATCAAACTTGTTAAGACTTGATTAATTGAAATAGGTTTCATATAGACAATTGACCACCCAAGTTGACCGGTGATTCACGAACGTTAAAACTTGTAAAAACTATATGATGACATATATATGGTTATATATATAGTTAACATGATATTATGATAAGTAAACATATCATTAAGTATATTAACAATGAACTACATATGTAAAAACAAGACTACTAACTTAATGGTTTTGAAACGAGACATATATGTAACGATTATCGTTGTAACGACATTTAATGTATATATATCATATTAAGAGATATTCGTACATCATAATATCATGATAATATAATAATTTAAAATCTCTTTTGATACTATAAACATTGGGTTAACAACATTTAACAAGATCATTAACCTAAAGGTTTCAAAACAACATTTACATGTAACGACTAACGATGACTTAACGACTCAGTTAAAATGTATATACATGTAGTGTTTTAATATGTATTCATACACTTTTGAAAGACTTCAAGACACTTATCAAAATACTTCTACTTAACAAAAATGCTTACAATTACATCCTCGTTCAGTTTCATCAACAATTCTACTCGTATGCACCCGTATTCGTACTCGTACAATACACAGCTTTTAGATGTATGTATTATTGGTATATACACTCCAATGATCAGCTCTTAGCAGCCCATGTGAGTCACCTAACACATGTGGGAACCATCATTTGGCAACTAGCATGAAATATCTCATAAAATTACAAAAATATGAGTAATCATTCATGACTTATTTACATGAAAACAAAATTACATATCCTTTATATCTAATCCATACACCAAAAACCAAAAACACCTAAAAACACTTTCATTCTTCAATTTTCTTCATCTAATTGATCTCTCTCAAGTTCTATCTTCAAGTTCTAAGTGTTCTTCATAAATTCCAAAAGTTCTAGTTTCATAAAATCAAGAATACTTTCAAGTTTGCTAGCTCACTTCCAATCTTGTAAGGTGATCATCCAACCTCAAGAAATCTTTATTTCTTACAGTAGGTTATCATTCTAATACAAGGTAATAATCATATTCAAACTTTGGTTCAAATTCTATAACTATAACAATCTTATTTCAAGTGATGATCTTACTTGAACTTGTTTTCGTGTCATGATTCTGCTTCAAGAACTTCGAGCCATCCAAGGATCCATTGAAGCTAGATCCATTTTTCCCTTTTCCAGTAGGTTTATCCAAGGAACTTAAGGTAGTAATGATGTTCATAACATCATTCGATTCATACATATAAAGCTATCTTATTCGAAGGTTTAAACTTATAATCACTAGAACATAGTTTAGTTAATTCTAAACTTGTTCGCAAACAAAAGTTAATCCTTCTAACTTGACTTTTAAAATCAACTAAACACATGTTCTATATCTATATGATATGCTAACTTAATGATTTAAAACCTGGAAACACGAAAAACACCGTAAAACCGGATTTACGCCGCCGTAGTAACACCGCGGGCTGTTTTGGGTTAGTTAATTAAAAACTATGATAAACTTTGATTTAAAAGTTGTTATTCTGAGAAAATGATTTTTATTATGAACATGAAACTATATCCAAAAATTATGGTTAAACTCAAAGTGGAAGTATGTTTTCTAAAATGGTCATCTAGACGTCGTTCTTTCGACTGAAATGACTACCTTTACAAAAATGACTTGTAACTTATTTTTCCGACTATAAACCTATACTTTTTCTGTTTAGATTCATAAAATAGAGTTAAATATGAAACCATAGCAATTTGATTCACTCAAAACGGATTTAAAATGAAGAAGTTATGGGTAAAACAAGATTGGATAATTTTTCTCATTTTAGCTACGTGAAAATTTGTAACAAATCTATTCCAACCATAACTTAATCAACTTGTATTGTATATTATGTAATCTTGAGATACCATAGACACGTATACAATGTTTCGACCTATCATGTCGACACATCTATATATATTTCGGAACAACCATAGACACTCTATATGTGAATGTTGGAGTTAGCTATACAGGGTTGAGGTTGATTCCAAAATATATATAGTTTGAGTTGTGATCAATACTGAGATACGTATACACTGGGTCGTGGATTGATTCAAGATAATATTTATCGATTTATTTCTGTACATCTAACTGTGGACAACTAGTTGTAGGTTACTAACGAGGACAGCTGACTTAATAAACTTAAAACATCAAAATATATTAAAAGTGTTGTAAATATATTTTGAACATACTTTGATATATATGTATATATTGTTATAGGTTCGTGAATCAACCAGTGGCCAAGTCTTACTTCCCGACGAAGTAAAAATCTGTGAAAGTGAGTTATAGTCCCACTTTTAAAATCTAATATTTTTGGGATGAGAATACATGCAGGTTTTATAAATGATTTACAAAATAGACACAAGTACGTAAAACTACATTCTATGGTTGAATTATCGAAATCGAATATGCCCCTTTTTATTAAGTCTGGTAATCTAAGAATTAGGGAACAGACACCCTAATTGACGCGAATCCTAAAGATAGATCTATCGGGCCCAACAAGCCCCATCCAAAGTACCGGATGTTTTAGTACTTCGAAATTTATATCATATCCGAAGGGTGTCCCGGAATGATGGGGATATTCTTATATATGCATCTTGTTAATGTCGGTTACCAGGTGTTCACCATATGAATGATTTTTATCTCTATGTATGGGATGTATATTGAAATATGAAATCTTGTGGTCTATTGTTACGATTTGATATATATAGGTTAAACCTATAACTCACCAACATTTTTGTTGACGTTTAAAGAATGTTTATTCTCAGGTGAATATTAAGAGCTTCCGCTGTTGCATATTAAAATAAGGACAAGATTTGGAGTCCATGTTTGTATGATATTGTGTAAACATTGCATTCAAGAAACTGATTTCGATGTAACATATTTGTATTGTAAACCATTATGTAATGGTCGTGTGTAAACAGGATATTTTAGATTATCATTATTTGATAATCTACGTAAAGCTTTTTAAACCTTTATTGATGAAATAAAGGTTATGGTTTGTTTTAAAATGAATGCAGTCTTTGAAAAACGTCTCATATAGAGGTCAAAACCTCGCAACGAAATCAATTAATATGGAACGTTTTTAATCAATAAGAACGGGACATTTCACATATCGGCGTAGCTGTCGGAGTCTGAGGAATTCGAACTGGATGCAGAATCCATCTTGTATAGTCGGGGAAATGAATTTTGGGTATAGAATAGATTATAGGAGTTAGATTTGATATTCCTCAATACATAATTTACATATGTATATATAATACCAAAATCCCAGAAAGTACGGAGAATCTTTGAAATGCGTCAGACAATGTCTACAGTAACAGATACGCTAAGATATGAATTTTGTCTATACACTATCGATGCAGTAAGACGTGTCTAGACTTAAGAGTGATAAGCAGGCAATTTCCTAAGGATGATAAGCAGTTGATTTCTGACTAGAAATGATAAGCAAAACTTTTGACATGTAGACACGGTCAAAGTCCAGACTCATTAATGTATCCTAACAACTACTAGTCAGACACACTAATGCAAGACCTGGTTAGACCACCGCTCTGATACCACCTGTGAGGACCCGTCCTAATCCACCTGGACGAGGTCATCAACATTTGGTCCCATTGCGATGATCGGCTCCAAATAATGTCCTTATATTGAGCAAATGCACAGCGGAAGACTTAATTCATACCTGAGAATAAACATGCTTAAAAGTGTCAACCAAAGGGTTGGTGAGTTCATAGGTTTATCATGATAATCATTTCAATATATTAATAGACCACAAGATTTCATAATCATAAACATAATACACTCGCAAGTGTATGTAAAGCATTCTAAGTGGTTGAGCACTTGGTAACCATACTTAACATTTAATCAACGTCGCATATTCCCTTTATTATGAAATCTCACTACACCGTACCAAGTGTAGTCACCAAAACGAAGTACTGTGCAACCGTTGAATACTGGTCGTCCAGTCCGGTTGGGGTTGTCAGGCCCGATAGATCTATCAACAGGATTCGCGTTTACAATACCCATGTAAATAGTAGTTACCAAGCTACAGGGAAATATGCCAGTGGTACAACTCAACGTAGAATATATTTTTAAGTACTTGTGTCTATTTTGTAAACATTTATTAAAACAGCGCATGTATTCTCAGCCCAAAAATATATATTGCAAAAGCAATTAAAAAGGGAGCAAATGAAACTCACCTAATGTATTTTGTAGTAAAAATACATATATTGACATCAAACGATTGTAGGGTTGGCCTTGGATTCACGAAACTCAATGGAGTAATCGAAAAAAAAAATGCCCAAGTCCAGGTTTGAACCCGCGACGTCCCGCTAACCCAATAAATTCCAAGACCACTCCTCCATATCCTTAATTATTGTAACTTAATATTTATTTAACCCGTATCATTTAGTGTGCATCATCTTCTTCTTCACCTTATCATATCAATTCGCCTACATCTGAACTCATTATTGATATCAACTAAACCAAATCATCTATTCATTTTAACTATCAATTTTAGTCATCATTAACTTAAATGATGTGTGTTTTTGTGCCATCGAGTAACAATTAGAGAACAATGATCTAGCGAATTAATGGCCCAATTTCCCTCACCATCTCACGGCCCAACTAATAAACAGCTTTCGGCCCAGCAACACCATTGGTCCATTTATTATTTAAGGAAGCCCAACAAGCGGTCCATTACTTCATCAACTAATTTATACGCATTACCCTTTTTCTTTAATATGTTTTCTAAAAGCTAGCCAATTAGAACAAAAGGTAGAAAACAAGACCCCAACATCTTCTCTGTATTACAGTAACAATCAATATTTTCAATCTCTCTTCCTTTCACCATCATATCGTCATTCATTTCTTTTTTTTTAACGTCATATTCATCATTTATTAATCACGTTAATCATAATCTTTATCAATTTCACAGACCCGTTTAGCAAACCGTCATCACCATATCTTCCTAACCCGGTCATCTTTTTAATATTATACCTGTAATCAAAGTCGTCCAAGAAATCACATCTCATAATATTATTTGAAAAAAAAAAGAATATATAAATAACCCAAATGCATACACTAATTCACGTGAATTACCACCATATAGTTCATGCATGAGATGTATGATCCATTTTCAAGTTGAGCACGTGTATTGACCCATGTACACGTGTATAGACCCATGTACATCCATGTTCATATCAAGACACATACAAGTAGTGATGGTTTGAGTTGAGGTGGTAATTATGATAGAAAATCAGTGGTTTTGATGGTGGTGTTTTGGATGGTCAAACGAAGATAATGATAGATGGTGGTGATAGGTTAATGATTGATGAAGATGGCGATTTATAGTGGCAACGCGATGGTGCTCCGGTTGCCGGTGGTGAAAGTTGTCTTCACGATTGTGATTATTACAGTTGAAGATGATGATAGAGTGTTAGTGTGTTTTATCAATGAAAGAAGCAGAAAATTTGGGTGTTGGAAGGCCGAGGGTGGTGATGTTTGTGGTGGTTGCTGGCTGTGGAAGGTGGCGGAATTAGATGGTGGCGGTTTGGGAGAAGAAGGAGATGAGTGCCTTTTCTCAATCTCTATGTATATATAAATGGGAATATATAATGATTATAATATAATATTAATAATAATTATAATAACAATTAATAAGTAATAAGTGGGTTGAAATGAGTACAGAACGAAGCCAGCTGTAGTTTTTATTTTTGTTTTTGTGATCACATAACATATAGGTGTTATATATATAGGTGTTATATATATAGATATATATGGATACATATACATTAAATATCTTACACTATGAAAAATAGATTTGAGTAATCAAACAATAACAGTATCAATCATGATTCAATCTTGTACAGTGATTAATAGTAAAAAAGTCATTAATTTAGTTGTTTATACCGACAGTTTATCTGGGATTGGTATATCGTGTCCATTGCTAAACAGTTAACGTGTAATTTAATTCAGAAAAATCCCATATTTTTAGATTAAACATGTTTTATTATTTCACTCATTACCTGTTTGAAACCTGATGAAAAAGGTTCGAAAATTATTTATTTTCTGTTCCGATTTATATGTACGGAGTACAAATATTTAATCTTAAAAAGGAAAAAATATTTTTATCAAACCTAAAATCTTCGAAATCAATTTATTGTTCAACTTTTATTTTAAATCTTCATAAACTTGTACTAGATCTATATTAAAACTAACGAAACGTCAACTGAATGTTACTGAAGTTTCCTAATTAGGCTCGAAATCATTCATTTTTCATTTACTCTCTCTCTCTATATATAATCAGTTTTAAATAACAAGTTTTATCACATAAATATATATTATATATTTTAAAACAAATAGATTTAATATTATTTTATATATTTCCAAGTAGTATTTATATACACACACATATATATATGTATCTATTTACAAATAATTGTTCGTGTATCGTTGAGAACAGTCGAAGGTCAATTGAACATATGAAACAGTTCAAAATTTTTGAGACTCAACCTAACAGACTTTGCTTATCGTGTCAAATATAATGAATCGTATCAAGAATTTGGTTTCAAATTAGTCGAAATTTTCCGGGTCGTGACAATATTTATCTTAATACAGTATATAATATAAATAAAATCAGTTGATTAAATGAAATATATGTTAATATATACATAAATGATATGGGTTCGTGAATTCGAGGCCAACCCTGCATTGTTCAAAGTCGTCATATGTATTTTTACTACAAAATACAGTATTGTGAGTTTCATTTGCTCCCCTTTTAAATGCTTTTGCAATATATATTTTTGGGACTGAGAATACATGTGCTACTTTTATAATTGTTTTACGAAATAGACACAAGTAATCGAAACTACATTTTATGGTTGAATTATCGAAATCGAATATGCCTTTTTTTATCATGTCCGAAGTTGTCCCGGAATGATGGCGAATTTATTATGTCCGAAGTTGTCCCGGAATGATGGCGAATTTATCATGTCCGAAGTTGTCCCGGAATGATGGGGATATTCTATATGCAACTTGTTAAGGTCGATTACCAGGTGTTCAATCCATATGAATGAATTTTATGCATGATGTTTTATGGAAAATGGGAATATTAAATCTTGTGGTCTATTAAAATGATGAATTTTATTGTTACGATAAACCTATGAACTCACCAACCTTTTGATTGACACTTGAATGCATGTTTATTCTCAGGTATGAAAAAAATCTTCCGATGTGCATTTGCTCATTTTAGAGATATTACTTGGAGTCATTCATGGCATATTTCAAAAGACATTGCATTCGAGTCGTTGAGTTCATCAAGATTATTATTAAGTCAATTATAGTTGGATATATTATGAAATGGTATGCATGTCGTCAACTTTCGATGTGAAGAAAGTTTGTCTTTTAAAAACGAATGCAATGTTTGTAAAATGTATCATATAGAGGTCAAATACCTCGCGATGTAATCAACTATTGTGAATCGTTTATAATGTATATGAACGGGTCCTTTCATCGTTTTCTTTAAATTTGAATTCGATAAGATGGTTTTTTAAATGTCGATATTTGATTGATGAAGCAGGATGATTTCTTGCCTCGAACCGCAACACCTTGGGAAGACATTTTCAAATCGCTTTTCTGGTAATAGTATAATTTGATGTTTGAAAACCATGATTTTGTATTTAACTATTTATCTTTATGCAGATTATGTACTTGATCATGATACTTGCTTCAATAGTTTACCATGCTTGTTATGTTTAATATGCATAAAAAGACACTTTCGCATCCGAAGAACGAAAGATCAAAGATCCAAGGAGGCTTGACGCCCCTTGTCATCTCTAACATCACATAGTTGAGCGAAAACTGTTCCGGAAAACCTTCACATTCTAAACTATATATGGTGTCGAGCACACCAATTGCTTTAGTATGGATCGAAAGTATCTGATATGGTTGCCTCTTTCCGTCTTTTGTCACTCTTGTTTGATGTACCAATAAATTGTTGCAAGTTTTAGGAAGTATCACAAGTGGTCTTTTTATATCATTGACAATTACAATTATGTATATTTTTTTGTACTTATATTCATATATATTTTTTTATAGAATATATTTGATTTAATATTATCATGTTTAAGTCCCGCGAATTCGCGGGTTATAAACTAGTGTATCAATAAATCATGTTAGTTAACATCACTAAATCAACCTTGTACATGAGTGGAAAACAATCTCTTAGTGACAGATTATCACCACTAAATCTACCATTGATGAATGTAATTCCACCACCCCAAACAACATTAATCATCATTGATGAAATGAAACTACTGTAAAATTATACTAATTATCCAAAAGGTTCTTTAATTAATTGCATCAAACAATAGATGTTGATTATGATTATGATCCTGTAGGAAAATTGGATGACCAAGTATGTAAGCGTATATAAACATAAAAGGAGTAAATTGTAAATGTAATGATTAAATAAAATTCTCCGTATAGACACAAAACACTGATTCATATTTTCCCTGAAATCAGTCACCAAAAAAAAAAAAAAAAAAACCCTAAAATGACACTCGAAGATGAACATCATCAACAACCTCCTAAAATAATCAAAAAACTTCAATCTATTCCTACACTTCTGGAAGAACTCATAGTCGAAATTCTAACAAGACTTCTGGTTGAATCGCTGTTACGATGTAAGTCTGTTTGCAAATTATGGTGTTCTTTGATTTCCGATCCGCATTTCATCAAATCACATCTTAAGTTATCAAGTAACCGCAATAATCACGCTAATTATAGACTAATTGTCAGCACCGCGCCTAAAATAAACTTTAAGACTTGTAACCTTTATAATGTGTTGTATGATAAATCCATCGATGCAATAGAGCTCGTTTATCCATTAAAACACCCTAGTAAATTGGTTTGGATAGTCGGTTCTTGTAACGGATTGTTATGTATACTCGTTGAAAACGATACATTGTTCATTTGGAACGCTAGTACCAGAAGATCGAATAGGTTGCCAAAATGCGGTTCTAAATTGATGCCCCGTTGGTATGGTTTTGGGTATGATACGTTGACTGATGATTATAAAATTGTTGCGATTTCGTGTCTGCTTAAAACAGAACATGATACTGAAGTGAATATATATTCACTGAAAACAGGAAATTGGAAGAAACTTAGTGACCTTCCTCATGGGAATTTATTCTATGATGATGGGAAGTTTTTAGACGGAGCAATTCATTGGGTTACGAGCCTTTCAAAAAAAAAAAAATTGGGTTACGAAGCGAGATTTCAGTTCACTGTATTCATGGACTATAGTTTCAGTTAGTTTAGGGAACGAGTCTTATGGTGAAGTTCAGCAACCTGTGTATGATGAAGGGTATAAGCATTTGACGTTGGGTGTTGTGGGAGAAAAGTTGTGTGTGGTTTGTGATTATCTTAAGAAATGTGCAGATGTATGGGTAATGAAGGTTTATGGTGAGCAAGATTCTTGGACTAAATTGGTTTCTGTTTCGTATTTTTCTGATCCTGCTGGTTATCAGTATTCTGTTCCTTTGTGTGTTTCAAATGATGGAAAAGTTTTGTTACAATTTGGTTTGAAATTGTTAGTGTATGATTCAAAGAATAGTTTGCTCTTGGAGATTCAAAACTTTGATAAATGTATTGAAACATACACTTATGTTGAGAGTTTGGTTTCACCCGATTCATCATCAGGCCTTGTAGATAACTATGTTGATGTAAGTTAAGGTAAGCTTTGTTTCTCATAAATTTTTTTTTTTTTTCGTTTGTTTAAACATATATAACAAAGTTCTTATTGAGAGAAGTCAAATATTGAAGTGTTGAACATCTTTTAATTAATGTTCCTTAACTAGATGCTTGTAACTTTAACTAGGTAAATACCAAATACTAGTCAATAGCTATTTTTGTGTTTATTAGAATCTAAATATATCAAGTATATTTTACAGATACATGAAATCAAAGTAGCTGGAAGACACAAATCGGTTAGTGGCATTTCTTTTGGTAACAACTTGGTGGGGCGTTTTCGGATGCAGGGATCTACATTCTATGGTTGAATTATCGAAATCGAATATGCCTTTTTTTTAATCATGTCCGAAGTTGTCCCGGAATGTCATGTCCGAAGTTGTCCCGGAATGTCATGTCCGAAGTTGTCCCGGAATGATGGCGAATTTATCATGTCCGAAGTTGTCCCAAAATGATGGGGATATTCTATATGCAACTTGTTAAGGTCGATTACCAGGTGTTTAATCCATATGAATGAATTTTATGCATGATGTTTATGGGAAATGGGAATATTAAATCTTGTGGTCTATTAAAATGATGAATTTTATTGTTTACGATAAACCTATGAACTCACCAACCTTTTGGTTGACACTTGAAAGCATGTTTATTCTCAGGTATGAAAGAAATCTTCCGTTGTGCATTTGCTCATTTTAGAGATATTACTTGGAGTCATTCATGGCATATTTCAAAAGACGTTGCATTCGAGTCGTTGAGTTCACCAAGATTATTATTAAGTCAATTATAGTTGGATATATTATGAAATGGTATGCATGTCATCAACTTTTGATGTGAAGAAAGTTTGTCTTTTAAAAACGAATGCAATGTTTGTAAAATGTATCATATAGAGGTCAAATACCTCGCGATGTAATCAAGTATTGTGAATCGTTTATAATGTATATGAACGGGTTCTTTCAGTTGGTATCAGATAGGTGGTCGTAGCCAACCAGGTCTTGCATTAGTGTGTCTAACAGGTAGTGGTTAGGATGCATTAGTGAGTTTGGACTTCGACCTAGTAGTTGTTAGGTTATATTAATGAGTCTAGACTTGAACCTGGTCTGCATGTCAAAATTTTTGCTTACCGTTCTTTATCGAAAAATATCTACCTATTATTTTCAGTCTCGACACGTCTTATTGCAATTATTGCATAGATGGTGTAGAGACAAATTCATATCCCATCACATTAAACCTTGTCTGACACGTTTCCTTAATTCCCTCCGTAATTCACGGGATCTTCGGTACTATATATCTTCGGTACTATATTTAGGTATTCTGTGTAATTAGAATATCATCCGATATCCGAAAATCATTTCATATCGAAAACCTTTTATCTAACCGTACAAGATGGAACTCGTAACCAGTTCAAGCTCCTCGGATTTCGACTGCTATTCTGATATGGATTTCCACTCGAGCTCCGAAAGCAGTGTAACCGGAATGGACCAACCAATTAGTCATCATCTATTCTGGATGAATTGGAGGATATGGTGCAAAGGTTAGAAGCATCAGCAGCACCAGCAGCATAACCAGTACCACCATCCACAACAACTACATCCGCACTGCAAACCTCGACATCACAATCTGTACCTCGAATATCAACGTCATACGCACCATAGATACCAAGGAGTACCAACAACAATGAACGATGAAGTATTGATCCATAACTTCATTGAAGAAATATTATGTGAAGAATATGTGATTCCTAATAGTTAACAATGAAATATTGATCCATAACTTCATTGAAGAAATATTCTGCGAAGAATATATGATTCCTAATAGTTAACGATGAAGTATTGATCCATAACTTCATTGAAGAAATATTCTGCGAAGAATATGTGGTTCCTAATAGTTTTAGAGATTACTTATTGTAGCTCAAACCGAAAATCATATGAGTTTAATATCATATTAACTCATTAAATCCATGATTACATCTGAAGAAAATATATATGTATATATGTTTTCATAAAGATTGTAATTAAAATTTTTTTTGTACAAACTGTTAATGGTGAAAATATTTTAACGGGTAGGTAATACCCGAGGAATATTTAGATTTCACATTAATAAGTTACACTGTACATTCTTCGAATCTGATTCAACAGTCATTTACTATCCTACTTACATCCACAGATATACGAATCCGTTCACCACAGAATAACCATTTTCATTCAATTTCATATTTGGATTTTGACTTATCAGAATCCAACAAGTGGCATAATGAAGAAAACATTGGACAAAATAAAATTTATTAGAAACAAACAAATTAACGATGAGATAAATTTTGTTAAGAATCCACGCTAACTGTTCCTAGCTAACTGATTATATTTATTTATCGCAATTTTAATTCTCGCAATTTTATTTATTGTCATTTAATTTCTGTTATTTATTTTACGCACTTTAAATATCGGGACACGTATATAAGGTTTTGACATATCATATCGACGCATCTATATATATTATTTGGAATAACCATAGACACTCTATATGCAGTAATGCTCGAGTTAGCTATACAGGGTTGAGGTTGATTCTAAAATAATATATATACTTTGAGTTGTGATCGAGTCTGAGACATGTATACAATGGGTCACGATACGTATTAATTAATTTGAATATTATATATTA
The DNA here is from genome assembly GCF_046630445.1 of Rutidosis leptorrhynchoides. Taxonomy (NCBI): domain Eukaryota; kingdom Viridiplantae; phylum Streptophyta; class Magnoliopsida; order Asterales; family Asteraceae; genus Rutidosis; species Rutidosis leptorrhynchoides. The sequence goes on along the minus strand of NC_092338.1, from coordinate 299,362,180 downwards.
AACTATATATGAATTATTGAATTACTAATTGTGGACTGCTAACTGTAGGCTACCAACATTGGACAATTAAAATGAATTAAAATATTGATTATAACATATGAAACTAAACATTTCTTCAAGTTTGCCACTTGATTTCATTGTAAACCTCATTTGTATCATAACAATTCCAATTTGCGTTCAAACCTTTCATGATTCTTGAAAACACCTCAATCGAGAGGATGAACCAACCGCACTTCATCGACGGAAGGAAAGATTTATGCATATAGTTATGCACCTGAAACACTAGGAACTTGAGTAAACGTTGGAACCTGAGTAAACGTTTAACACGTAGCTATGCTAAATCCTTTAGCGTTATTATCACCGAAAATAACTTTGCAAACCTTTTTCAAAGTAGCTAATTTTGTCAAAGCTCCAGCAAATCAACTTCGACTTTTCATTCGGATTAGCCTTATTATAACCTTGATATATAAGTTTGCCATTCGTCATCGTTACTGGAGAACCTTTTATATTCCACCACATTAGCAGTAAATTTACTAACAACTTCGTGGATCGTTGACTTTCTGAAAAGTTATTATATTCATTGAAACCCTATCATCTACTCATCCGCATCTTATAACGAGAGTTGTCATATCAATTACCGAGGATTAGCAATCAGTATTTTGAATCTCGCAGCATTTCTACATCAACAACTATAGGTATACATATAACCTTTATCTCTTAGAATTATGATCTTCCATTCTAAAATTCCGAAAAGCACACGGTCTACGAATCAATACTCTGAATTTTGAAAAAGTTGAATGAAGCAACAAAAACTGTAAACAACCTTAACAGTCGAAAGTGATGATAAAAGAATAGTATGTTGGCAAAGCTCAGAAACGTTGGAACTGGAAAACGGATTGAACAAATCATGAAGGAGGCCGTGGACAAATCACAAAGACTAAACCTGCCTTCAAGGAATCCAAATGATTCAGTGTATGCTGAAGTCATTAGCGAATATCTTGCTCCTGACTCTAAATCCTTACGAACAAATCTTCTTTAACCTCCTTCGATATTATAAATTCTAAGATATCATTGTATCTTTCATTATAAATATCCTCCATATTTCTGAAGATATTTTCGTAACTATCCTTATCTAAAATCATTTATCCCCTCGCGATATCTGTATCACATCATAAAGGAAACTCTTTAGTTTCTAAAATCTGAAACCTTTGAGTTTGAATTATGAATGTTTTGGAAGTAGTGTTGGGAGCTGAAGCATGAGTTTGTATAATATAATGACACTTGATCAACGTGATTATATTACATTAAGTCATGTTGAGTTTCTAAATGGAACGTGATGATTCACAGATCATAACGTCATCATGTGCCATGTCACACGACTCTTGTATTCTACTTAACCTCTAAACATATCAAGAAAATATTTTTCTTGATGATTCATCTTTTCCGGGTTATTCTGGTAATTTGACAAATCAAGATCGTGCCATTACGATTTCCTTCTTAGAACATTAACCATGTTCATTCGAAACTCCATACCCACAAATTCTGGACCATTACTTGATGTGCTTAATGGATAGAAGAGAAAACAGAGCATAAAGCTTCGAAGTGTAAATGGGGGTATAAATCGCAGCAAATTGGAGAGAGCATTAACTGTGGATGACAATGATTATAGGAGACAGAATCAGGGACATCAAAATATAAGGGAAGATATAAAACCCAACAACAACGTAGAAATTACAAACCGTATATATCGATGCATATAGCAATATAAAGACACGGGAGAACTAAGAACACTATAAAACCCAGAGTATAGTAGAAGTAAATAGATTCTTCCGGCGGCAGGTGAAAAAGAAGAATGACAGATATGAAAGTTATAAATATATCGAGAACCAGAACTGGACGAAGCATATTGACGAACGATTCAAAGTATGAATTAAAGGAGAAAGAATAGAAGGTGTGAGTTGTAAGGAAATGAAGGGGGTGAATTTATAGTAAGAGATCCGGCAGAGCAATCAAAGCAGATGATCGCATTTAAAGCGGATCCTAATTTCCTTGATTACCGAAGAATCAAATCTTGTTACGAAGATTTTCTCCAAATCCCTTGAACTCTAGAAATCAATCTTATCTACGTCAAATGATTGACGAATCTACACTTACGCATTTCACTCTTTTGAGATAGCTTCGCTCGTACTCTTCACAAAAATCAAATTATTTTGTCTATAGTATTCAATGATGATAAAAACGCTAATTTTCAGCTCGTATGTGTCATGAAAACATTTTTATTGTTAGCCATGACGACCTCGATCAAATTTCGGGACGAAATTTCTTTAACAGGTAGGTACTGTGACGACCCGGGAATTTCCGACTAAATTTAAACTTAATCTTTATGTGATTTCGATACGATAAGCAAAGTATGTAATGTTGAGTCTAGAAAATTTTGGAACGATGTTCACATATTCAATTGACCTTCGACTGATCTCGACGATTCACGAACAATTAATTGTAAATAGATATGTGTGTATGTATATATAAATAATAATTCAAAATATAATTTGAAGTATTATATGTTGTTGTTATTAAAAATTAATAAAATAAAAATAGGATATTATAATAATTATTATTTAAAATATACCTCTATATATAAATAAAGTATATTAAAAATAAATATTAAATGATTGTAATACTCGTTTGATGTTTCGATTAATATTAAGCAAGTTAAATTCAAACTTATGTAATTTTAAAATAAACGGTGATCCGAAAATGAGTTCTATAAATTTTAGAATTAATAAAAATGTATTTAGGATTTAGTTATTAAATTTTAACACTTTTTATATTTTACCCAAAAATGAGAGGGACAGTTGATGTAATTTTTATTTAACAAAATAATGATTGAATTTTATACCATAATGACCAAAATAAATAAATATAGTTAATTTAAAAATATAGAATTTTTCTAAGAACTTTTATTCGCCACTGATTAACAACGGAGTATAATATTATACCCTTTAAGAGTGTCGGTAATATATAGCCAAATGTAGTTACGAGATTATTTAAATTACTGTGTATTCTGTTTCTTGTCAACTCACGTCTCAATTCATGAGATTACTGTTTGACACTGTTTGTTTTGTTTCACCTGCATCATTTATATTTAGTTATATATAGTTGATAGATAGATATAGAAACTTATGCATCGATATATATGCATAGCATATACACATACATAGATACTTAATCATAGGCATTCTATAACCTTGATCACCAACACACTTTCATCATCACAATACCATCAACCATCGGTCATCTTCCATCCTCCATAGCCACCCACTTCACCATGAACACCACCATCTTCCTTTTTCTCATTCTCTTGATCAACCACCACAACCTTCCAACATGTTTCGTTTTGTTTTTTGTCGTGATCAACCATAACAGCCACCATCACCAAGACAAGTCACTACCACACCCACCATCCGTTGACACCCTCAACTCTCCATCACCTCCACCATATTGCAGCCACACCCTGTCAATTACTACAGCAATTTCTGCTGTCTGGGTTCTGTTACATCATGCAAACACCACCAAATAACCACACATCCGCCATGCTGCTGTTATGATTTTGTCTCCCTTCTGTTTTCCTTCGTAAACCCGTCACCCTACAACCACCTCCGGTAACCACTCAACACCATATCAATCCACTTAACCGTCGAACCCATCACCACTAGACCACTGCCACCATCACCTGCAACCGCCTGCCGCACTTCACCTCCCAACACCACCGGCCAACATCACTTCCTCTCTCCTATCTCTCTCTTCGTTGAAATCATAAACCATCGTTGATTACTACCAAAAACCACCATCTACTACCACTGCAGTCACCACCACACCTGCAACAGCCATGAACCACACAAAACCATCGAACCACCTTTTAAATTGCTGCTACTGTACGTTTCTTATTTCTGTCATGATTATAGAAAGTGCTGAAGAACAGTGATGTCCGAAATATGGTTAATTGGGTCACGAGATGATGGAAATTAGCGATGATGAAAGGAAATGATGAAGGTGATGCATGATGAAGTAGAGGATCATGAAAATTTTTAACGATGATGTCTATTATGAAATCAGGATAGTGATTTGATGATGTTAAGGTAAGGATTCACGATGAATATAGTGATTATGATGATTACGATGATGATAATATGATTAGATAATAAATAGATGATGATTAAGATGATAATGAAAAGATAATGATGATATATGATGTATTATGATGATGCTCACATGATAAAGATGATAATAATGGAAGCGTTTATGATCGAACATATTTAAATGATGATGATAAATTGCCAAGGTTAAATGTGTTTGTTTTAAGAAAAAGAAAATAGGCACATTGAGTTAAAAGGATTTAGTAGATGAATTAAAACAGAAAACTGGTAGCAGTGTAGTGGTTAGGAGTGTTTGTGTTTAGCATGAGGTCAAGGGTTCAATCCCTGCTGTGGTATTTTTTTTTTGGAAAAAGAACTAGAAAAAAATGTTGGACCGAATCCCTTCCTTGTGTTGGGCCGTGAAATTGTTTGGATATTGGGCCGTATACTTGATTGATTGTTGGGCCGAAATTTAATTGCTAAATGGGCCGAAATCTAGTTAAAAGAATTAAGGTATCAAACAAATCAGAAAAGAAATAATGGAGCAGTGGTTAAGAATGTGCTTTCTGAGCGAGAGGTCGCGGGTTCGAGCCCTTTCCTGGGGCATTTCTTTTTAGAAAAAGCTTTGAAAGGGTATATACTTTTATTTCATTTCAATTAACATTATAATTATTATTATTATTATTATTATTGTTAGTATAATTATTATTGTTATGGTTGTTATTATTAGTATTATTATTATTATTATTAGTATTATTATTATTATTATTATTATTATTATTATTATTATTATTATTATTATTATTATTATTATTATTATTACTATTATTATTACTATTACTATTACTATTATTGTTATTATTATTATTATTATTATTATTATTATTATTATTATTATTATTATTATTAGGAATATAAGTATTATTATTATCATTATTAATTAAAATTATAATTTTATTTAAAATTAACATTATTAGTAGGATTATCATTTTATCATTATTATTATTATCATCATAATTAGTATTATTAGTAATCATTATTAGTATTAGGTATTACTATCAATATTATTGTTTTTATTATACAAATAAAATAACTTATTATTATTATTCATATTATCCTTATCAAGATTTTTATATATTATTATCATTATTTTTACTATCAATACTATTATTATTATTATTATTATTATTATTATTATTATTATTATTATTATTATTATTATTATTATTATTATTATTATTGTTATTATTATTATTATTATTATTATTATTATTATTATTATAAATATATTACAACTTTCTATTATCAATATTATTTTACCAACTAAAGAATTAGTTATATAAAAACATATTTATCTTAATACAGTATATAATATAAATAAAATCAGTTGATTAAATGAAATATATGTTAATATATACATAAATGATATGGGTTCGTGAATCCGAGGCCAACCCTGCATTGTTCAAAGTCGTCATATATATTTTTACTACAAAATACAATATTGTGAGTTTCATTTGCTCCCCTTTTAAATGCTTTTGCAATATATATTTTTGGGACTGAGAATACATGCGCTACTTGTATAACTGTTTTACGAAATAGACACAAGTAATCGAAACTACATTCTATGGTTGAATTATCGAAATCGAATATGCCTTTTTTTATCATGTCCGAAGTTGTCCCGGAATGATGGCAAATTTATCATGTTCGAAGTTGTCCCGGAATGATGACGAATTTATCATGTCCGAAGTTGTCCCGGAATGATGGCGAATTTATTATGTCCGAATTTGTCCCGGAATGATGGCGAATTTATCATGTCCGAAGTTGTCCTGGAATGATGGCGAATTTATCATGTCCGAAGTTGTCCCGGAATGATGGGGATCTTCTATATGCAACTTGTTAAGGTCGATTACCAGGTGTTCAATCCATATGAATGAATTTTATGCATGATGTTTATGGAAAATGGGAATATTAAATCTTGTGGTCTATTAAAATGATGAATTTTATTGTTACGATAAACCTATGAACTCACCAACCTTTTGATTGACACTTGAATGCATGTTTATTCTCAGGTATGAAAAAAATCTTCCGATATGCATTTGCTCATTTTAGAGATATTACTTGGAGTCATTCATGGCATATTTCAAAAGACATTGCATTCGAGTCGTTGAGTTCATCAAGATTATTATTAAGTCAATTATAGTTGGATATATTATGAAATGGTATGCATGTCGTCAACTTTCGATGTGAAGAAAGTTTGTCTTTTAAAAACGAATGCAATGTTTGTAAAATGTATCATATAGAGGTCAAATACCTCGCGATGTAATCAACTATTGTGAATCGTTTATAATGTATATGAACGGGTCCTTTCATCGTTTTCTTTAAATTTGAATTCGATAAGATGGTTTTTTAAATGTCGATATTTGATTGATGAAGCAGGATGATTTCTTGCCTCGAACCGCAACACCTTGGGAAGACATTTTCAAATCGCTTTTCTGGTAATAGTATAATTTGATGTTTGAAAACCATGATTTTGTATTTAACTATTTATCTTTATGCAGATTATGTACTTGATCATGATACTTGCTTCAATAGTTTACCATGCTTGTTATGTTTAATATGCATAAAAAGACACTTTCGCATCCGAAGAACGAAAGATCAAAGATCCAAGGAGGCTTGACGCCCCTTGTCGTCTCTAACATCACATAGTTGAGCGAAAACCGTTCCGGAAAACCTTCACATTCTAAACTATATATGGTGTCGAGCACACCAATTGCTTTAGTATGGATCGAAAGTATCTGATATGGTTGCCTCTTTCCGTCTTTTGTCACTCTTGTTTGATGTACCAATAAATTGTTGCAAGTTTTAGGAAGTATCACAAGTGGTCTTTTTATATCATTGACAATTACAATTATGTATATTTTTTTGTACTTATATTCATATATATTTTTTTATAGAATACATTTGATTTAATATTATCATGTTTAAGTCCCGCGAATTCGCGGGTTATAAACTAGTGTATCAATAAATCATGTTAGTTAACATCACTAAATCAACCTTGTACATGAGTGGAAAACAATCTCTTAGTGACAGATTATCACCACTAAATCTACCATTGATGAATGTAATTCCACCACCCCAAACAACATTAATCATCATTGATGAAATGAAACTACTGTAAAATTATAGTACTAATTATCCAAAAGGTTCTTTAATTAATTGCATCAAACAATAGATGTTGATTATGATTATGATCCTGTAGGAAAATTGGATGACCAAGTATGTAAGCGTATATAAACATAAAAGGAGTAAATTGTAAATGTAATGATTAAATAAAATTCTCCGTATAGACACAAAACACTGATTCATATTTTCCCTGAAATCAGTCACCAAAAAAAAAAAAAAAAAAACCCTAAAATGACACTCGAAGATGAACATCATCAACAACCTCCTAAAATAATCAAAAAACTTCAATCTATTCCTACACTTCTGGAAGAACTCATAGTCGAAATTCTAACAAGACTTCCGGTTGAATCGCTGTTACGATGTAAGTCTGTTTGCAAATTATGGTGTTCTTTGATTTCCGATCCGCATTTCATCAAATCACATCTTAAGTTATCAAGTAACCGCAATAATCACGCTAATCATAGACTAATTGTCAGCACCGCGCCTAAAATAAACTTTAAGACTTGTAACCTTTATAATGTGTTGTATGATAAATCCATCGATGCAATAGAGCTCGTTTATCCATTAAAACACCCTAGTAAATCGGTTTGGATAGTCGGTTCTTGTAACGGATTGTTATGTATACTCGTTGAAAACGATACATTGTTCATTTGGAACGCTAGTACCAGAAGATCGAATAGGTTGCCAAAATGCGGTTCTAAATTGATGCCCCGTTGGTATGGTTTTGGGTATGATACGTTGACTGATGATTATAAAATTGTTGCGATTTCGTGTCTGCTTAAAACAGAACATGATACTGAAGTGAATATATATTCACTGAAAACAGGAAATTGGAAGAAACTTAGTGACCTTCCTCATGGGATTTTATTCTATGATGATGGGAAGTTTTTAGACGGAGCAATTCATTGGGTTACGAAGCGAGATTTCAGTTCACTGTATTCATGGACTATAGTTTCAGTTAGTTTAGGGAACGAGTCTTATGGTGAAGTTCAGCAACCTGTGTATGATGAAGGGTATAAGCATTTGACGTTGGGTGTTGTGGGAGAAAAGTTGTGTGTGGTTTGTGATTATCTTAAGAAATGTGCAGATGTATGGGTAATGAAGGTTTACGGTGAGCAAGATTCTTGGACTAAATTGGTTTCTGTTCCGTATTTTTCTGATCCTGCTGGTTATCAGTATTCTGTTCCTTTGTGTGTTTCAAATGATGGAAAAGTTTTGTTACAATTTGGTTTGAAATTGTTAGTGTATGATTCAAAGAATAGTTTGCTCTTGGAGATTCAAAACTTTGATAAATGTATTGAAACATACACTTATGTTGAGAGTTTGGTTTCACCCGATTCATCATCAGGCCTTGTAGATAACTATGTTGATGTAAGTTAAGGTAAGCTTTGTTTCTCATAAATTTTTTTTTTTTTTTTTCGTTTGTTTAAACATATATAACAAAGTTCTTATTGAGAGAAGTCAAATATTGAAGTGTTGAACATCTTTTAATTAATGTTCCTTAACTAGATGCTTGTAACTTTAACTAGGTAAATACCAAATACTAGTCAATAGCTATTTTTGTGTTTATTAGAATCTAAATATATCAAGTATATTTTACAGATACATGAAATCAAAGTAGCTGGAAGACACAAATCGGTTAGTGGCATTTCTTTTGGTAACAACTTGGTGGGGCGTTTCCGGATGCAGGGATCTACAAGAGCTGCATTTTCTTGACCTTTATGTTTTTCGCTAGATGTTTTTTTCTTTCAGTAACAAGCTCGACTTATATGTTTGTGCATTTCTGGATGGTGTTTTTAGCTTTGTTTTAAGAAATATTGTATGCAAATTATGTTAGTGTGTATATATATATATATATATATATATATATATATATATATATATATATATATTGGTTACTTCGTATATATTAATTTATAAGGCACTCCACACCACGGCTACAATCATTTTCAACTTTTTACTAAAATGGATATTCCTAACGATAGTGGTTATCTATGGTCTGTTATGCGTTCTTGCTATGGACTGCTACAATATTGCTTAACCTTTCTTGGAATAACGTATATATTCGGTTCTGTTTCGATGATGAACTTGGGATGTTGATTTTGTTAGTTTATGACTAATTCGCTGGTTATCATGTATGATGATTCTTAAAAGGTGCTTAACATCTATATTAAGGTGAACGATCCGAAACATTGTGATCATTTGTTTTAAACAAGATGGTTAGAAACAGTTGAAGGGGTATAGACGTATAGTAATTAACATTTATCAGTGTATAAAAACATAGAATTAAGAAAACTGTAACATTTATCAAATTTTTAGCACATAAAAAATTTGACATCCTATATTTGCTCAAACTAAAAAAATTTGACATCCTATCATGAGTTTTCAAAGTTTCCAATTATAGTGCAAAGCTAGAGGCGAGGCTGATAATAAGGATTCAGTAAGGCTGTTTGTAACGGGTGTCAAGACACCCCGTTTATAAGAGACGCCACATTTAGTTGTATTGGGCCGTTACTTTAAGGCGTGTCTTTGGCGTCGGGACAAAAGTAACACAGCAAGCAACGGCTGTTTCTTCTTCTTTTTTTTTTTCTTTTTTTTTTATTAATTTAAAAAATAATATTTTTATCCCTTTTAATACTTAACCCAATTATATTTTAACACATCATCACAATATTCAAAAGTAACACCACCACTACTCCACCCAAACAAGTAACACGTCCTAGTCATCCAAAAAGTGCAAAAAGACAAGTGACACCAAAAGAAACGCCCACTCACCGTTACGAATGGTCTAATGGCTGTAAATATTGGACTTGTTGACCCAATAATATCTTTTTTTTTTTTTTTTTCTTTTTTCTTCTCAACATTTTTTTTTCTGATATTGTCAAATTATATTCATCATCCTTACTCCTTTCATAGGATTTTCAGATTATTAGTCTTACTAATAGATGTTTGTTAATAGATAAGATGAACAGATTTAGTAAACATTATATGCATATCGATACACATTTTCATATATAAATGAATGGCTGCGACTCCGTCAGGATCTAATGATCTTTCGCCTAAAGGGACAAAAAAGATCACCGCCCGTCGGACCACTAACGACCATGATGATGAATTGGATCGCCAGATGTCATTAATGTCAACAAACAGTAACTCAATGTTATTAAAAAGCCAGCCTTCAGACTTCGATCACCAACGTTGGTTGTTTGAAAGCAAAAGCAGGTATGGTATTGGAAACGCCTGTTGGCAGGATGACGATAAACTCAAGACAAAATCTGGAAGAACATTTGGCTGATTTTATGGACAAACCTTGGAAACCTCTGACCCGAAAGACTTCTGTTCCGGCTGGTGTTCTTAGCCCTTACAGGTGCTTAAATGCTTATTACAACATTTGGGTAACAAATAAAACCTTATGAATTATAATATGGGTCAAAACGGCCCGTCAGATTTATGATCCAGTATTTGTACACTGAACTTGGTTTTCAAGATTTTTCTTGTAAATTTTTGGGTTGAGTGTCTAAAAGTTTATAAATTTGACCCATATTACGTGTATCAAACTTTCAATTGTTACTGTGTTACGTGTAAAACCGTTGTATGAAAAACAAACATTTACCTCGTGAAGAAGTCATAGAGCATACAATACCAGTAACGAAAATATTGATACATAAAACAGAAATTTTTCAAGTTGGCAAACATAATTTAGAACTCTTGCAATGTTTAAAATTTTTTCAGATACTGAACCCAGTATTTTTGTTTTAGTCGAAAGGGGTCAATTTTGACCCATTTCATATGAAGCTAAGAAATTTCAAGTTACCAAACGATCCAAATTGACGACTTGGGCTCTAATGCATTCCATATGCAACTCGATTTAAAAAGGCTGTTAACATTTGTTCATCAACAGGGTACTAGTGCGCAGTTCTTCTTTCTATCATGGAGATTACAAAACCCGAATTTTGATGCAATGTGGTTATGGACTATATCTGTCGCATGTGAAATGTGGTTTGCTTTCTCGTGGTTGTTAGATCAGTTACCGAAGTTAAACCCTATAAACCGAGCAACCGATTTGGTAGCTCTCAAAGATAAGTTCGAGGGCAAGTCTAAAATGAATCCAACGGGCCGATCTGATCTCCTTGGAGTAGATATATTCATCTCGACCGCTGACCCTGATAAAGAACCGCCTCTAGTTATAGCTAACACCATTTTTGTCCCGGTGTATAATATTGGTCACAATGGAGGCACAAGTTTTTTCATATGTCTGTCATCTAACTCATCTTGTGTAATATAATTTTTATTCAGACACTTTGCACTATTCATTGGAGGGCTAAGTAGGGATGCACTCACTGAAGCCACTGTAGTAGGCAACTGAGATATATCCTTTGCGTTATGAAGACTTGCACATTGTGTTGATATTGGACGCGTTGTTGTATCTTTTTGGGCAACCGATGAACTCCCCCTTTGACATGCCACGTTCATATCTTCTTACAATTTAGCTAAACAATACGCATCACTAAGGGTTTGAGGTTGGAAAATTTTAACTTTATCCTTAATGTCTTCTTGCAACCCTTAAATGAAATTAAAAATGATAATTGATTCTATACAATCCTTCTTTTTGGCCCATAAATCAAATTTGTCACAATACTCCTTAATCGTTCCCTCTTGTGTGGGAGGACCAATATTTATGGTCAACAAACATTAAGTTCGTCTATGGATCATTTTAAAGCATTCATTGTTACTTTTTCGTTATTGAAAGTCGTATCAATATTTGTATAATAACCCTCGTGCTCGTTGTCAACAACTTCCACGCGGTTCTAATCTTTGAAAATGCTTGGGCACACGCCAAAAATTCTCGAACAAAATGTGTAAATCTTATAAGCTAAGCAATTCGATCCACAAAAGTTGTATTGGGCCCACACAAATGTGCCAACCTACTTAACTCCAATCAGTTGCCCAAAGTGATTACTCAAGCCACCAGCCAACTTAAGTATTGAATGGCCCAATTAAGCAAATTATTTCTTTTGTGCACACCTCCTTTCAAGTCCAGGAAGGAAAAACCAAAAAATGAGTCACGAACTAATTCATTCGCTATCATCTTCGCAGTATCATCAACACCAACATTCTACAATTTAGGGTATTAACAGGAAACAAGGGTTCGCAAGTCTATGATCGCACCCCAATTGAGTAATTATTCAATTGATCTTCGACAACAACCAGTAATAATTATTTAATTTCTTGTTCTTCTTCTTCTTCTCAAAATAATATGAACCCTATACTTCTGAAACGCGTGTGTAGCAACGGTGGATAGAATCGCGTGTAGGACAACATGTATAGCCGCACGTGTAGAACAACAGGTATAGCCGCGAGTGTGGAACAAGCTAAACCATTAACACCCGTGTTTGAATGGTGCGTGTGTTTTCACAACCTTAACGCGCGTGAGTAAACTAATCAAAACAGCGCAATCATCAGAAGCATCCGAAGAAATTTTAACGAGACTTCCAGTTGAATCGCTGTTACGATGTAAGTCCGTTTGCAAATTATGGTGTTCTTTAATTTCCGATCCTTATTTCATCAAATTACATCTTAAATTTTGGAACCCTAGTACAAGAAGATTGAATCGCTGTTACGATGTAAGTCCGTTTGCAAATTATGGAACCCTAGCTCGGACTAAATTGGTTTCTGTTCCGTATATGACTGACCCTGGTTTGTATCAGTATTCGGTGCCTTTGTGTGTTTCAAATGATGGAAAAATTTTGTTGAAATTTGGAAAGAAATTGGTTGTGTATGATTCAGAGAATACTTTGCTCTTTGAGATTCAGAACTTTAATAAATGTTTTGATACATACACTTCTGTTGAGAGTTTGGTTTCACCCGATTCATCCATCAGGCCTTGGAGATAAGGTAAGCTTTGTTTCTCTTCTAAACTTGTTTTTTTTTTTTTTTTTTTTTTTTTTTTTTTTTTCTAATGTATTAACGTACATAAAATAGTTGATCTCGTTGACAGGTTTAATTGCAAGAAACTAATCGAGAAAACAACAGCCAATTTTGGTGAATCCTTAACGCTGATTTCCATCCATCATCGTTTTCTTCCGTTTCCGTGTTATCTTCCGTTTCGGTGTTTTCTGGTTGTTGTGCTTGAAATCTTTGGTACTTTATTATGAGGCATACTGATGCGGTGATTGCCAACACGATCCATAAGAAACATAAACCCACCCTCCATTTTAGCCAATACCTTAAGGTCGTTGGATCTAGCTCTTCGAATGCCATAATTTTGTTGATTGTTGTGTAACGCCCTGATAATAAAAGGTATTGATTAATTAAAGTAAGGTATTACTCTTTGTACCAAATTAAGATCCTCACGTTTCCTTTCAAGTATTTTAAGCTATAAGCGAGAAGGTGGAGTTTTCAAGAAAATTAATAGTGTATCATACTCGTTAAATATTTCTAGTCATTTTGTTGTTAATGGCCACTTTATCTGATTAGCATTTCAATACACGTCATAATTTGGAAACTTGTTCAAATAATAAATTTGTTAAATTAATTTTGTAGGGAACAACTTTTCTTCTTTTCTTTTTTTTTTTTTTTTTTTTTTTTTTTATGCGTGTTTTGTTTTATCCAATAGGTGAAATGTGCCCAAGTTCTTCTTGAGACAGGATCTAAGGTTGATGCTTTAGATAATACTAGCAGGTAAACAGCCCTGCGTTATGCTGCTGGCTATGGTAAAAATGAATGTGTTCCGCTTTTGCTCGATAACGGTGCTGCAGTGTAAGCTTTTTAACCATATTCTCATTCATTCTCACTACGTTTCTCGATTCTACAAAAGTTCAAACTAAAGCATTCAACTAGTGGTGACATTATAGGTGGGTATAAAATGTATAACTACTCGTTACAGGTTGGAATGCATATGGTTGGGTTGGTCCAAACCACTTATATCCGAAAATACGAATTTTGTTAAATAGTTGGTTCAGTTCTGATTACTAAACGAAAAAGGACTTATGGCGACTTTTGACATTTTGAACTGCAAGACTCATTTGAAGTGTTTTTTTCTTCAGATAATTTTCTTATTTTTTTGGTTTGAACTGTACCTTACTAGATTTGACTCATTTCCAAGTAGTTGGGTCAAAATTGCCACCTAGGTAAATATTTTCATGTCTGGTCTTGATTATTTTTTCTACAGAACATTACAAAACATAGTCGGGAACACACCTATCGATGTTGCAAAACTTAATAACAAGAGTGATGTATCTTCCAGTATGTTATCTGAAACACATACTATTTTCTTACAGAAACACATAATATCCGGGTTTTACACAATAATCAACGAAATTATGGCATTTAAAGAGCTAGATCCGACGACGTTAAGGTATTGGATAATATGGAGGGAGGGTTTATGTTTCTTATGGATCGTGTTGGCAATCGTTACATTAGTATACCTCATAATAAAGTACCGAAGATTTCAGAGACAACAACCAGAAAACACCGAAACGGAGGATAACACCGAATCGGAAGATAATGATGATGGATGGAAATCAGCTTGGCTATTGTTTTCTCGAGTAGTTTTTCTTGCATTGCGCTGTTAATTTTAGTTTTAATTTTTATTACTTTCCGTTCTAAAATAATTGCAATGTTGCATACTTGGATTTTAGAAGATTCAATTATTGAAGTGTTGAACATATTTTAATGTGTGTTGACTGAATGCTTGTAACTTGAACTGGGTAAATAATAGTCAATAGCTCTGTGTTTGATATGAATCTCAGTATCAAATAACCAAAATCAGTTTGGTTTATTTTTTCAAGGATGTGTTGGTAGCGGCATGTCTTTTGGTAACAAACTTGGTCGGGCGTGGATACAGGGGTTGCTTCTGCGTTTCTGGATGATGTTTTTAGCTTTGTTTTATTTTGAGAAATTTACTTTTACTCTATATATTAAAGCAAAGTAATATAATATATAGGTCAGATTTAAATAGAACACATTAAAAGAAAAAATCCCCACCCTTAATATAGTTTATTTTGGGTTGATCCAAGGGCTAGCATTCATCTTAGGTCAGAATAATCTATCTGATGTCAAAATTAAGTGTGTTTTCAATTATACCCATGTGACACAAGCGCGTACTAACGTCCTATCGGTTTTTAATCTTAATGGACCGAGCTTTTAGCAGAGTAAATTAAATACTAAACCATTCATAACCTCCCATCAGTTTTTACACAATAAAAAAAACCCTAATGTAATGCAATTTCACAACAGTGTGTGCTCTATCCATGAAATCATTCAAAGAGTAAAATCGATGCAGACTTCATACAAATTGAAAATTGAAGTTGATGTAGATAACTGTGATGGTGTTTGCTCTATCCATGAAATCATCCGATTATTGTGATTTCCAAAATTTTATAATAGTGATGGTGGTATGTGATTTTCTGATTTTTTAGAGATTCTTTGAATAAAAATACGTTATCAATTAACCCTATTTCAGTTAGGGATTAAAATTTCAGTTATAATAGGTGTTAATTTAGTTAAGGATACTAAATTTTGTTTCAACTACTTAATAAAGATGGTTACTATGCGTTGAATAATTTGCTATTATTCTTTTTCATCTTATTCGTTGAATGCTTCTATGCTATTTTTGTTGAATTAGTTTCTACCTAATTTGCTTCGATGTATCCTCGATCGGTAAATGTCGTTGACTTATAAGATAAGTTGTATATCATTTTTGGTCTACTAATTATTATTCTTATTAATTATTAATTTATTGTGTAACCAATTTTGTTTGAACATTTGGTGGATTGAAGTGAACACATGAGCATTTTCTAGTTGATGTTCTTCTTCTCGCGTCGCAAAAAATATATAAAAACACTAATTTAGAAATTTTGATAACACTTTTATTTGTTTGATAATATTGTCATCTATATTCAGGTTGCATCTCTTCTTCGAGATGACCGAGACCTGCTCCAGGAGTTTTTATAGTTAAGGTGTATTTTCTATAATTCATTTCAGTGAGGCAATGGTGTATTACATTCATATTATTATTTTTTTATTGTTGTGTTGTTTTGTTTTTATATTTGCAATTGTTTGAAAGCTAATATGCAGATTTTGGTTGCGGTTAATAAAATTGGCTCACTGTCTTAGGAAGTCTGATCATGGTTAGATGCTTCTCATCTTTGAGGTAGTACTCTTCTTTTTATTTGATGTTATTGCCTCTTTGTTTATCTAATTAATTAGGTTTGTTGTTGGAATTTGTCATAAAATTAGTATTCTTTCATTCACATTTGTGATTAGTAGCTAATTTGTAAATTTCATCGTAGTTACCTAATTAGTTTAATTATCTTATATTCCGTTGGGTTTTGTTAAAAGATTATACGAGGTGGTGATTGACATGCTATTTAATTAGTATACTCATTTGGTGTTTATTTTTTTTAATTTTTAATATTGAGGTATGGTACGTTACGTTGTTGTTTCCCCATAATTCATGTTTCATGTTGCTAACTATCTTATTACAAAATATGGAATAAAAAGTGATGAGTTTGGGTCGAAAAAAACATTTTTAGCTCGGTCAAATGGGTCAAGAGTTCGAAATGGCGAAAACTGCTATTTTGTTTTTTGGGAAATGTTGCACATCCCAATACTTGTGAATTACTTAGTTTGTTAAAAAAATTTAATCTTTTGTTCACACATCAGAGTCTAAGGTGTTTGGCTTGTTGGAACACAGGCCATAAACAAATCGAAATTAAAGTACTACCAGAAAGCAAATTCTAATCATTTTAGTATGTAAGGAAGAAAGAAGGGAAGCACAATAAATACAGGAGACTACATCGTTTCTTTACTAAATGGTCGGGAAGGAGTAGAAGATTTGGTTTTTTCACATGAAGACCGTTGGTGATGCAAATGCTTCTTTGGAAAAGCTAAATGCAAGGTGAGGCTATCTTGCTATAGCTAGCCTAATTCACCGTAACAATTGGTTAGTTCAGAACAATACTTGTTCAAAAGTTTCCATAAACAAAACTTACAAAGTTACATATGTTCCAATCGTTCTAACCGTTGGTAATAGCATAAATTTTAATTATTTATTCGTGTCTAATTTATTTTGTTGGACAGGAAATTTGAGGACGTAAAATTAATGTAAATGTCACCGAGAAGCCTTTGGATGGTGCCACCTCTACACTTATCCAATTATAAGAAACCCCATTCCTTGACATCCCTTACAAAGTTTATGTGGGAAATCTTGCAAAAACGGACGCTCAAAATTTGTTTTGCATATAAGGGTAACGTTCTTGGTTCTAAAGTGTCACAATTTCCTGGCAACCCAAAGTCAATCATATTTGGGTTAGTTTCATTCTCTTCAAAATAAGAGTTAGAAGCTGCCATTTCATCTTTTAGTGACAGTAAGTTTGTACATCCTGCACATTTGATTGTACTCTCATAGCCTCATAGTTTCAGTTCGAGGGCTTGAATTTTAAGATGTCATGTTTATTCTTGTAGGTACTTGTTGGTACGATTTTTTGTATAGCGGCTGTAAGGTACCAGTACAACACACTATCCGCCTAGCGTAGAGCGATTATATGTTGATTGTTGTTTGCCCTTGGGAAATAATCCTTGCAGACCCGGAACACAGATAGAAGATCCGTGGGGTGGCCTCAATCAATCCGAGGATCAATCTGAAATGTCCCGTTCATATCGATTATAAACGTTTCATATTAATTGGTTTCTTTGCGAGGTTTTGACCTCTATATGAGACGTTTTTCAAAGACTGCATTCGATTTTAAAACAAACCATAACTTTTATTTTATCGATAAAGGTTTAAAAATCATCACGAAGATTATCGAATAATGATAATCTAAAATATAGTGTTTACACACGATCATCTCATAATGGTTTACAATAATATTACACAACAACTTAAGTCTTCGAATGCAGTTTTTAAAGCAATATTATACAAGCATGCAGACTCCAATTTCCTGTCTTTATTTAGCATGCAACAGCGGAAGCTTTTAATAATCACCTGAGAATAAACATGCTTTAAACGTCAACAAAAATGTTGGTGAGTTATAGGTTTAATCTTTATCATAAATCATAATAATAATAATAGGCCACAAGATTTCAATTATTTAACCGCACACATAACCCGTGTACAAAACATGAAACACATAACCTGTGTATAAAAATCATTCATATGGTGAACACCTGGTAACCGACATTAACAAAAATGCATCTAGAATATTCTCATCATTCCGGGACTCATCGGATATGATAAATCGAAGTACTAAAGCATTCGTAACCCGGATGGGGTTTGTTAGGCCCAATAGATATATCTTTAGGATTTGCGTCAATTAGGGTTTCTGTTCCCTAATTCTTAGATTACCAGACTAAAAAGGGTGATATTCGGTTTAATAATCCAACCATAGAATGTAGTTTTAAGTACTTGTGCCTATTTTGTAAAACATTTATAAAGCTGCATGTATTCTCATCTCGAAAATATTCGATAGTAAAAATGGGACTATAACTCACTTTCACGTATTTTCACTTCGTCGGAAAATAAGACTTGGCCACTGGTCGATTCACGAACATATAACAAATATATACATACATATCAAAGTATGATCGACATATGTTCACAATATTTTTTATTACGTTTTGATGATTTAAATTGTTAAGTTAGCAGTCCAACGTTAGTATTCCACAATTAATTGTCCACAGTTAGTAGTACAGAAATAAATCAATATAATTTCACGAATCAATCCACGACCCAGTGTATACAAGTCTCAGACTCGATCACAACTCAAAGTATATATATTATTTTGAAATCAACCTCAACCCTGTATAGCTAACTCGATCATTGCCGCATATGGAGTGTCTATGGTTGTTCCAAATAATATGTATAGATGACGTCGATATGATATGTCAAAACATTGTATACGTGTCTATGGTCTTTCAAGACATGTATAATACAATATAAGTTAGTTAAGTTATGGTTAGTATGGATTTGTTATAAAATTTACGTAGCTACAACAAGTAAAATTTTCCAATCTTGTTTTACCCATAACTTCTTCGTTTTAAATTCGTTTTTAGTGAATCAAATTGCCGTGGTTTCATATTGAACTGTACTTTATGAAACTAAACAGAAAAAGTATAGGTTTATATTCGGAAATATAAGTTACAAGTCGTTTTTGAAAGAGGTAGTCATTTCAGTCGAAAGAACGATGTCTTGATGACCATTTTGAAAAACATATTTCCACTTTGAGTTTAACCATGATTTTTGGATATAGTTTCATGTTCATAAGAAAAATCATTTTCCCAGAAGAACAACTTCTAAATCAAAGTTTATCATAGTTTTAATTATCTAACCCAAAACAGCCCCCGGTTTCACTACAACGGCGTATGTCCGATTTTACGGTGTTCTTCGTGTTTCCAGGTTTTAAATCATTAAGTTAGCATATCATATAGATATAAAACATGTGTTCAGTTGATTTTAAAAGTTAAGTTAGAAGGATTTACTTTGTTTGCGAACAAGTTTAGAATTAACTAAACTATGTTCTAGTGATTACAAGTTTAAATCTTCGAATAATTTAGTTATATATATATATATATATATATATATATATATATATATATATATATATATATATATATATATATATATATATATATGAATCGAATGATGTTATGAACATCATTAATACCTCAAGTTTAGTAGGTAAACCTACTTGAAGTGAAAAGAAATGATCTAGCTTCAAAGGATCTTGGATGGCTTGAAAGTTCTTGAAGTAGGATCATGATACGAAAACAAGTTCAAGTAAGATTTTCTACTCGAATTAAGATTGTTATTGTTATAGAAATTGAATCAAAGTTTGAATATGAGTATTACCTTGATTTAGAAAGATAACATATTGTAAATAACAAGAATATCTTGAGGTTGGATGAACACTTGAAATGGATTTGCAAGATTGAAAGTAAACTAGCAAACTTGAAAGGATTTTCGAAGTGCTCTTGAAGTGTTCTTCCTATGATGATTATAGCTTGATTCTTGAAGTAATTTTTGATGAAGATGATGATTAGTTTACTGGAAATTTCGTTCTTGAGAGAGTGTGTGTGTGTGTGTGTTTAGAGAGAATTAGAAAGAGAATTGAAAGTGAAATGGAGTGGGTGGTGAGTGGTGAAGGGTGAGTGGGGTTAAAAGGAGTTCTTGTTTTGTTTCCTTGCTCATAAGTCATGCTAGTTGTCTAATTATTGGTTCCACATGTTTGTTGACTCATCAAGGGCTGCTAAGAGCTGAATTATTATGTGTATATACCAATAGTATATACATCTAGAAGCTGTGTATTGTACGAGTACGAATACGGTTGCATACGAGTAGAATTGTTGATGAAAATGAATGGAAATGTATTTGTAACCATTTTTGTTAAGTAGAAGTATTTTGATATGTGTCTTGAAGTCTTTCTGTAACGACCCTGGAATTTCCAACATTTATTTATTAATAATTATTATTATTAATACGTGTGATTAAACGAATGTACGTTATTACATTTACATGTTGCCATGATTGCCCGAACTTGACTTTAATGGCCCGAAACGTCTTTGTGACACCCGGAACTTTCACGAATAATATTTTTAGATATTATTTACATTCATGATTAAATTTATTAATCATTTTAATTAACTAAGGCTATTAGTTAGTTACATGGGCTTTAATTGGTTTAACTTGTGATTTATTTGAACTTGGGCTTTGTTAGTGTAATGGACTCATGTTATTGGACTTCCAAGCCCACCCTACATTATTAATGGACCCTTTAGCCCACTCTTTCAAAGTGTAAGTATTACTTGAACCTTAACTAGTTAGTTTGGAAGACATGAAGAATCTAGTTACCATAATCCCTATGCATAACCATTCTTTATCCAACTTTTGAAGCTTTACTTGCAAGTGACCACAAAACTAATCCCTCCCCCCCATTTTTCTGCTGTAAAACCGTGGGCCTTATGGCCTTGGAGGGAGTTCTTTTGGTTCATTTTTGTATTACTTCATCACTTGTATTTTCTCTCATTCAAACACACATTCATTTGCTTTCATCTTTTCACTTTTTCTCTCTCACTTTTCTCTCTAAACCTTGTAAGTAACAAACTTTTTTTCTCTCTTCTTTCTTGGCCAAAACCGATTTCTAGCACCCTTAAATCATCATCATTCTTTGATTGTTATAATCTTTTGTTACTTGTGTTGATTACTAGTTGTTATTATCTTTATTTACTTGCATGTTTTCAAGAATCAAACTTCTTAGTTTAATTCTTCTTTTATCTTGAATCTTCAAGAACATACAAGACATAAACTCTCTAGTTTATGATCTCCACTAAATATTTGTTCAAAGTTTATAAAGTTCATGGTTGAAAGACATACTTGAAGTTCATGAAGTAAACTTTAAAGTTTACTTTCTAAAGATCAAACCTTGGTTTGAATCTTTAAAGTATGAACAACCATGAACCTTTTCTTGTTTATTTAAGTTTACTTCTTCAATTTATGCACTTTAATTTCATGTAGTTAGTTTATATGGTCAAGTACTACAAGTTAGTCTTGATCTCATATCTCTTGAACAAATTAAGTTAACCTTGGAAGTTCAAGAACACACAAATAAGTTTTCTTTAAATATAACTTTGGATCTAGACTTTTGAGTCTTGGATCTTCAAGATCAAACTAAGAACTATGTTCTACTACTTATGATCTTGATTAGTTAGTTAACTTTCAAGTTGTTAGTTCAATATTTCTTTCAAAGTTCATGTATGTGTTAGATCTAAGACTTTGATGTAACTTTGGTTCATCAAACTTCATACAACTCTTAAGTGAGTTGTGCTTCATGTCTTAGACTTTCACTAGGGTTATGATGGTCAAGACTTGGTTAAGATGATGTAGATACATCAATGAGTTGTACACTTGAGGCTATATGCATCAAGGATGAGAACCATGATGAACATCAAGCACCAAGACCACCGGAACCCTTTTAAACTCACTGCTTCTGTCCAAAACCTACTGACCTGATGCTTCTGGAACAGACCAGTAGACCTGGGCTATTCTAACCTTTATTTTTAGATAGAACTTTTCGAGTAGATAACTTTTCATATAGTACTCGTCTTAATCCGAGTTACGGTTTAGGATTTATGGCCCTCCGATCGTTACTATGTCCTTTAACGTTGTGCAGAAATTTCTGACCTACTCGCACTTAGACCGTCGCCATGGTCAAACCAAGACGAGTTTGCTTCTGTAAATTTTACCACACTTAAGGGACTCATAGACGGAGTCATGGCCACTGGTCTCACCTTAATTCAGTAAGGGTAGAGGCCGTGGTGACTGACTGAAGTCAGACTTTGTTTTAAACTACTTTCATAAACGAAACCTACCTTACGCCTTTTGTTTAATGATGAATGATGATGACCCTTAAGACCTTAATTACATACTTTTAAACCTATTAAGACGATTTACTGACTTAGTACTATTTGACTTAGGTTGAGGACTTCGGACCATTTACTTGCACACCTTTCCCGACTACTACTTTACCGCTACATTATCATTGTGAGTTATAGCATTCCGTTTTTACTTTAACTTATTTTGGGAACTGAGAATACATGCGGATTTTATGTTTTACATACTACGCACGAGTACTTAAACTTATATATGTGTGGGTTATACAACGGCAGAAACATTCCCTTTAGCTCGGTAACGTTTAATCATTGGTTTTTGAACCGTGAACGCGAATCTTAGATATGGATCCATAGGGTTTGACATCCCCACTCGGGCTAGTCGCGCTAGCATTTAACGAGTGTTTAATACTTCGTAGACATACGCACTTGCCAAGTGTACTTTCAGGGGGTATAAACGTTAAGTTAGTTACCAAGTGCCCACGGTTAACATATAGTTTATCATACTGTTTTGAAACGCTCTTTGTAGCACTGAAATCTCGTGGCCTACCTTAATTACTGTTATACTTAAACTATAGCTCACCAACCTTTGTGTTGACGTTTTTAAGCATGTATTTCTCAGGTGCTTGAGGTTGCTTCCGCTGTCTTACTTGTTGTGCTGTAGACACCCGCTGCTTAGAGTTGTCCACGCATGAACTACTTTACTTTGCATTCAAACATTAGTACTTTTGAATTATGACTTGTAACGACCATTTGGGGTCACGTACACTTATTATTTGCTTCTACTTAGTGAAGCATGCTTTTGAAATGTAAAACATTTGATGTCGGTTATGACATCACCTTTTTATCGTGAATGCAACTTCTTTAATTACAGCATATAGTACTTAACCTTGTAATGATCCTGTTGTTGATGATTCGTACACGATGGTTTTGTACGGGGCATCACATTTGGTATCAGAGCATTGGTTGTAGGGAATTAGGTTGCATTAGTGAGTCTAAGACCGAGCCGAGTAGGATTCACTAATAGGACTAATCTACAACTTGCTAGTTTACTTGTTTCCGCTGAGCTTACTACATGCTAATGCTTACTTTTTCTGCTATATGCCGTATGCTATTACATGATTTCACTACTGCATGATGCTACTTGCTTTCGATTGCATGCTACTTTCATACGAATTACTGTTATTGCCATGCTAGTTACCGTTATACATGATTTAAACTGTTGGCCTATTATTTGCTTGCTTTATGACATACTGACATGAAAAATTTATTTTTCCTTGTTCAGATGTCGGATGTTTCACCTGCTGGCATTTCGGGCAGTATAGACTCAGACCCCGTCGCCCTACCTACTGCTACACCTGCTGCTGCTACAGCCGATACACCGGCCCCGACACCCACTAGTGATCCCGGCGCTTCTACTTCCGGAGCTGGTACTAGTGCACCTGCCCCAGTGTCTGCTCCCGGACCCTCGAGGTCACAGCCCCGCATTGGTGGTATTGAGATCCCCGCGGAGTTCGGGGAAGGGCCGTTTCGTAACCACATGCGCACGCCTTGCCGACGCACTCCCGACGGACGTTTAGTCGTGATTCCGCCAGGCAGACACAGACAGATGTTGGCCGCCTTCGGACGCTTCGGATTACCAGCTCAGCCACCAGTGTCACCACCACACGATTCGGATGACTCATCATCCGCCGATTCTTCATCATCAGATGACTCCAGCGATGATGAGGATCCTGCTGATAGACCTATTCAGGCACCCTCCACCCCGCCGAGGAAGCGGTACCGTTTCGACGGCACCGTCATTCCAGGGGTGAATGGAGGTCGTGCTTTTACTGACGCTTTTGGCCATCGTCGTAGGGTTACTGCTCGTAAACGAGTTGTGCCATACCCTGCCGACCCACAGATACATAAGGTTCCCCATTACGTATTGACTATTCCTGGAACCGTACCACCTAGATTTAGATACGGACCACTTACATCTAGGGACGTACCGTCTACATCCGGAGCCGGACCATATACATCAGCACCACCGGCACCACCCGCCCCACCTGCACCGCCTGCCCCACCAGCTCCCTCTAACGAGGAACTGATGAGGGAGATTGAGACTCTCCGAGCTCGAGTCACTGAGCTCGAGGAGCAGTTGGCTCGAGAAGCAGTTCACCCGCCTTCACCGTAGGACTTTGTATTTAGATTTCATGATGTAATCTAGATATAGTTTCATGTATTTCATATGTATTGTACGAACTTATTCAGATGTATGAAACTTATTATTATTAATGAATGGAACTTTGCGTTATTTAATTCTTGCACGATGTTCTATTTACATTGTTGTACGATGATTCTGTGGTATTTGTACCTAGATGCATTATTTAATAACATGTGATGTTTCGATTCCATGTTGGTCACTATATATTGTATTATTACTACTTGCATGCTGGATTTTGACTTGGGTCAAAATTTTTGTTTAGAATACCATGGCTAACGGAAGATCCACACCTACCGCCGCCCAGATTGAGGACATGATCAACGAACGGGTCGCTGCAGCCCTAGCAGAAAGAAATCTCGAAGCTCCACTGCCACCACCACCGGTTATTCCACCCGTTCGAAATGGGTGTACATACAAGGAATTCCAGAGCTGCAAACCGCATAACTTCAGCGGCACCGAGGGACCAGTTGGTCTCACCAGATGGTTCGAGAAACTTGAATCAGTATTCCGAGTTAGCAACTGTTCGGAGGATAATAAGACCAAGTTTGCATCTTGCACGCTATCTGACGGCGCGCTAACGTGGTGGAACACGTTAGCTCAAGCGAAAGGTATCGATAAGGCGTATGCTACGCCATGGGAGGAATTCAAGGCGGCTATGATTGATGAGTATTGTCCGAGAACCGAAATTCAGAAGATGGAAATTGAATTCATGCAGTTGAAGGCCGTAGGGAACGACCTTAACAGTTACAATCGTAGGTTTTTGGAGTTGGCTCTTATGTGTCCGACCATGGTCACCCCCGAATTCAAGCGCATGGAGAAATACTTCTCGGGACTTCCTAAGTCCATCAAGGGTAATGTCACCTCATCCAAGCCACCGAATGTCCCCGAAGCAATGCGCATGGCGCATACTCTCCTGAATCAAATCATCCTTGACGAGCCGGAGAAGGCTAAGTTTGAAGCCGGTAGTAGTGAAAAGAGGAAATGGGACAACAACCATAACAACCACAACAACTACAACAACCACAACAACAACAACAACAACAACAACAACAACAACAACAGGGGGAGAAACTACGAGCAAACCCCCGCCAAGAGGCACAACAACGGTGGAAACCCTAATCCCAACAACAACACCAACACCAACACCAACCCGAACTACAAAGGAACCTTACCTCAATGCAAGCGATGTTACAAACACCACACTGGGTATTGCAATGTTGTCTGTGAGAAGTGCCAACGGGCTGGGCACATCGGGAAGGACTGCAAGGTCACTACTTTGAATGGGAAGCCAAACACCAATGGACCGAAGAAGTGCTACGAATGCGGACAGACGGGCCATTTCAGAAATGCGTGCCCAAACAAGCGAAAAGACGGAGGACCACCCCGTGGTAGAGCTTTTAATGTTAATGCAAGGGATGCACGCGATAACCCCGACTTGGTGACTGGTATATTCACAATCAACAATCTTTTAGCTTCTGTCTTGTTTGATACTGGTGAGGATAGAAGTTATGTATGTAGACATTTTTGCGATAAGATTAATTGGTCATTAGTCCCGTTAAAAGAGAGTATGCTTGTCGAGGTCGCCAATGGAAAACTTGAAAAGGTTGACCATATTAGTCGTGGAGCTATTATCAACATAGCTGGTGCAGATTTCGAAATTGATTTGATACCTATCAAACTGGGAAGTTTTGACATGATCGTTAGTATGGATTGGTTGAGCAAGATAAAGGCCGATATTATCTGTGGAGATAAAGCACTTCGCATACCACAAGGAGAT
This sequence comes from Rutidosis leptorrhynchoides, assembly GCF_046630445.1. Lineage (NCBI taxonomy): Eukaryota > Viridiplantae > Streptophyta > Magnoliopsida > Asterales > Asteraceae > Rutidosis > Rutidosis leptorrhynchoides. The sequence continues at coordinate 299,335,494 of NC_092338.1, read as the reverse complement.
GGCGAACCACTGGTTATCTATGGAGAGAGATGTACCTCGAAGTTGAACCTCATTAGTTGCGTGAAAGCGCAAAAGATTATGAAGAAGGGACGTTTTGCTGTCCTAGCACATGTGAAAGCGGTAGAAACTGAGGAGAAGAGCGTGAACGACGTTCGAATTGTGAACAAATTCTCCGATGTCTTCCCAGAAGAATTTCCTGGATTGCCGCCGCAGAGAGCCGTAGAGTTTCAGATTGATTTAGTGCCAGGAGCAGCACCTGTAGCTCGCGCACCTTATAGACTCTCACCTTCCGAGATGCAAGAATTACAGAGTCAACTACAAGAGCTGTTAGACCGAGGATTTATTCAACCAAACTTCTCGCCTTGGGGCGCACCTGTGTTGTTTGTGAAGAAGAAGGATGGATCCTTCCGTATGTGTATCGACTACCGTGAACTCAACAAATTGACTATCAAGAATCGGTATCCTCTTCTACGAATTGATGATCTTTTTGACCAACTACAAGGATCGAGTGTCTACTCAAAGATCGATTTGCGATCCGGTTATCACCAGTTGAGGGTGAAGGAAAGTGACGTGATGAAAACTGCATTCAGAACCCGCTATGGTCATTATGAGTTTCTTGTGATGCCATTCGGTTTGACAAATGCACCTGCCGTGTTCATGGACCTCATGAATCGTGTCTGCAAGCCTTACTTGGACAAGTTTGTTATCGTCTTCATAGATGATATCCTCATCTACTCTAAGAGCGAAGAAGAACATGAGCAACACCTCCGATTAGTGCTTGAACTCTTAAGACAAGAGCAACTTTACGCCAAATTCTCCAAGTGTGAATTTTGGTTGAAGGAAGTACAATTTTTGGGTCATGTTGTAAGCGACCAGGGTATCAAAGTTGATCCCGCCAAGATTGAAGCTTTCAGCAAGTGGGAGACCCCCACTACTCCAACGCATATTTGCCAATTCCTAGGTCTCGCCGGTTACTACCGAAGGTTCATTGAAGGATTTTCTCTGATTGCGCGTCCTTTGACCGCGCTGACTCACAAGGGCAAGAAGTTCATTTGGGAACCCGCACACGAATCAGCATTCCAAACTTTGAAGAAGAAGTTAACCTCCGCACCTATCCTATCACTTCCTGAAGGCAGTGACGACTTTGTTGTTTATTGTGATGCATCGAAGAGTGGTTTTGGTTGTGTACTGATGCAACGATCAAAGGTTATTGCCTATGCCTCCCGCCAATTGAAGATTCACGAGCGGAACTATACTACACATGATCTTGAACTTGGAGCCGTTGTCTTTGCGCTTAAATTATGGAGACATTATCTGTATGGAACTAAGAGCACTATCTTCACCGACCACAAGAGTCTCCAGCACATCTTTGATCAGAAGCAACTAAATATGAGACAGTGTCGATGGATCGAGACGCTCAACGACTACGATTGTGAACTCCATTATCACCCTGGCAAGGCCAATGTTGTAGCTGACGCTTTAAGCCGAAAGGAGAGGACGGCACCTCTTCGTGTTAGGGCTCTGAACATCACCATTCATTCGAACCTCAACAACCAGATCAGAGTAGCCCAGGTTGAGGCTCTCAAGGAGGAGAACATATCTCACGAACATTTGAACATACTTGTCTCTCGATTCGAGGTTAGGGAGTCTGGACTCCGATGTTATGCCGGAAGAATTTGGGTACCTCTTTATGGAGATCTACGGAACCTGATACTTGATGAAGCACACAAGTCAAGATATTCGATTCATCCTGGAGCGGGAAAAATGTACCACGACCTTAAAGAACAGTATTGGTGGCCGAATCTTAAGAAGGACGTTGCGACTTATGTTGGTAAGTGTTTGACTTGCTCGAAGGTTAAAGCCGAGCATCAGAGACCTTCTGGATTACTTCAGCAACCGGAGATCCCACAATGGAAGTGGGAAAGGATCACAATAGATTTCATCACCAAGCTACCAAAGACGGTGGGCGGATACGATACCATTTGGGTTATTGTTGACCGCCTTACCAAATCTGCACACTTTCTAGCGATGAAGGAAACGGATACAATGGAGAGACTTGCTCAATTATACATTAAGGAGGTTGTATCACGACACGGTGTACCTTTATCGATCATCTCCGATCGCGATCCCCGTTTTGCCTCTAGATTTTGGCGTTCTTTGCAAGAAGCCATGGGAACTCGTCTCGACATGAGTACTGCTTATCATCCTCAGACTGATGGGCAAAGTGAGCGAACGATTCAGACCTTGGAAGACATGCTGCGTGCATGTGTCATTGATTTCGGAAAGGCCTGGGAAAGGCATTTGCCACTCGCCGAATTCTCGTACAACAACAGTTATCACTCTAGCATTAATGCTGCACCTTTTGAAGCATTGTATGGCCGTAAGTGCCGATCTCCTATTTGTTGGGCCGAAGTAGGCGAAAAGCAAATCACCGGACCCGAGGTAGTCCACGAAACCACGGAGACGATTGCTCAGATTCAAGCTAGACTTAAGACTGCCCGTGACCGCCAAAAGAGTTATGCCGATCTTAAACGTAAGGACTTTGAATTTAATGTTGGTGATCGTGTAATGTTGAAGGTTGCACCTTGGAAAGGTGTGATCCGTTTTGGAAAACGTGGAAAGTTAAACCCACGATACATTGGTCCTTTCGAGATCTTGGAACGTGTTGGACCAGTTGCATACCGTTTGGATCTACCAGCACAATTGAGCTCAGTTCATCCTACCTTCCATGTATCGAACATGAAGAAGTGTCTTGCTGCACCCGAACTTATCATACCATTGGAAGAACTTACTATTGACGACAAACTCCACTTTGTGGAGGAACCTGTTGAAATTATGGATCGTGAGATCAAAACTTTGAAACACAACAAGATTCCGATTGTACGGGTACGATGGAATGCCAAACGAGGACATGAGTTTACTTGGGAACGAGAGGATCAAATGATGCGAAAGTATCCTCACCTTTTCCCGACTCCTCCATCTACCTCAGCTTAAATTTCGGGACGAAATTTTCTTTAACAGGTGGGTAATGTAACGACCCTGGAATTTCCAACATTTATTTATTAATAATAATTATTATTAATACGTGTGATTAAACGAATGTACGTTATTACATTTAGATGTTGCCATGATTGCCCGAACTTGACTTTAATGGCCCAAAACGTCTTTGTGACAACCGGAACTTTCACGAATAATATTTTTAGATATTATTTACATTCATGATTAAATTTATTAATCATTTTAATTAACTAAGGCTATTAGTTAGTTACATGGGCTTTAATTGGTTTAACTTGTGATTTATTTGAACTTGGGCTTTGTTAGTGTAATGGACTCATGTTATTGGACTTCCAAGCCCACCCTACATTATTAATGGACCCTTTAGCCCACTCTTTCAAAGTGTAAGTATTACTTGAACCTTAACTAGTTAGTTTGGAAGACATGAAGAATCTAGTTACCATAATCCCCATGCATAACCATTCTTTATCCAACTTTTGAAGCTTTACTTGCAAGTGACCACAAAACTAATCCCTCCCCCCCATTTTTTTGCTGTAAAACCGTGGGCCTTATGGCCTTGGAGGGAGTTCTTTTGGTTCATTTTTGTATTACTTCATCACTTGTATTTTCTCTCATTCAAACACACATTCATTTGCTTTCATCTTTTCACTCTTTCTCTCTTACTTTTCTCTCTAAACCTTGTAAGTAACAAACTTTTTTTCTCTCTTCTTTCTTGGCCAAAACCGATTTCTAGCACCCTTAAATCATCATCATTCTTTGATTGTTATAATCTTTTGTTACTTGTGTTGATTACTAGTTGTTATTATCTTTATTTACTTGCATGTTTTCAAGAATCAAACTTCTTAGTTTAATTCTTCTTTTATCTTGAATCTTCAAGAACATACAAGACATAAACTCTCTAGTTTATGATCTCCACTAAATACTTGTTCAAAGTTTATAAAGTTCATGGTTGAAAGACATACTTGAAGTTCATGAAGTAAACTTTAAAGTTTACTTTCTAAAGATCAAACCTTGGTTTGAATCTTTAAAGTATGAACAACCATGAACCTTTTCTTGTTTATTTAAGTTTACTTCTTCAATTTATGCACTTTAATTTCATGTAGTTAGTTTATATGGTCAAGTACTACAAGTTAGTCTTGATCTCATATCTCTTGAACAAATTAAGTTAACCTTGGAAGTTCAAGAACACACAAATAAGTTTTCTTTAAATATAACTTTGGATCTAGACTTTTGAGTCTTGGATCTTCAAGATCAAACTAAGAACTATGTTCTACTACTTATGATCTTGATTAGTTAGTTAACTTTCAAGTTTATAGTTCAATATTTCTTTTAAAGTTCATGTATGTGTTAGATCTAAGACTTTGATGTAACTTTGGTTCATCAAACTTCATACAACTCTTAAGTGAGTTGTGCTTCATGTCTTAGACTTGCACTAGGGTTATGATGGTCAAGACTTGGTTAAGATGATGTAGATACATCAATGAGTTGTACACTTGAGGCTATATGCATCAAGGATGAGAACCATGATGAACATCAAGCACCAAGACCACCGGAACCCTTTTAAACTCACTGCTTCTGTCCAAAACCTACTGACCTGATGCTTCTGGAACAGACCAGTAGACCTGGGCTGTTCTAACCTTGATTTTTAGATAGAACTTTTCGAGTAGATAACTTTTCATATAGGACTCGTCTTAATCCGAGTTACGATTTAGGATTTATGGCCCTCCGATCGTTACTATGTCATTTAACGTTGTGCAGAAATTTCTGACCTACTCGCACTTAGACCGTCGCCATGGTCAAACCAAGACGAGTTTGCTTCTGTAAATTTTACCACACTTAAGGGACTCATAGACGGAGCCATGGCCACTGGTCTCACCTTAATTCAGTAAGGGTAGAGGCCGTGGTGACTGACTGAAGTCAGACTTTGTTTTAAACTACTTTCATAAACGAAACCTACCTTACGCCTTTTGTTTAATGATGAATGATGATGACCCTTAAGACCTTAATTACATACTTTTAAACCTATTAAGACGATTTACTGACTTAGTACTATTTGACTTAGGTTGAGGACTTCGGACCATTTACTTGCACACCTTTCCCGACTACTACTTTACCGCTACATTATCATTGTGAGTTATAGCATTCCCTTTTTACTTTAACTTATTTTGGGAACTGAGAATACATGCGGATTTTATGTTTTACATACTAGGCACGAGTACTTAAACTTATATATGTGTGGGTTATACAACGGCAGAAACATTCCCTTTAGCTCGGTAACGTTTAATCATTGGTTTTTGAACCGTGAACGCGAATCTTAGATATGGATCCATAGGGTTTGACATCCCCACTCGGGCTAGTCGCGCTAGCATTTAACGAGTGTTTAATACTTCGTAGACATACGCACTTGCCAAGTGTACTTTCAGGGGGTATAAACGTTAAGTTAGTTACCAAGTGCCCACGGTTAACATATACTTTATCATACTGTTTTGAAACGCTCTTTGTAGCACTGAAATCTCGTGGCCTACCTTACTTACTGTTATACTTAAACTATAGCTCACCAACCTTTGTGTTGATGTTTTTAAGCATGTATTTCTCAGGTGCTTGAGGTTGCTTCCGCTGTCTTACTTGTTGTGCTGTAGACACCCGCTGCTTAGAGTTGTCCACGCATGAACTACTTTACTTTGCATTCAAACATTAGTACTTTTGAATTATGACTTGTAACGACCATTTGGGGTCACGTACACTTATTATTTGCTTCTACTTAGTGAAGCATGCTTTTGAAATGTAAAACATTTGATGTCGGTTATGACATCACCTTTTTATCGTGAATGCAACTTCTTTAATTACAGCATATAGTACTTAACCTTGTAATGATCCTGTTGTTGATGATTCGTACACGATGGTTTTGTACGGGGCATCACACTTTCAAAAGTGTACTAATATATCTTAATACATTACATGTATATACATTTTAACTGAGTCGTTAAGTCATCGTTAGTCGTTACATGTAAGTGTTGTTTTGAAACCTTTAACGATCTCATTTCATGTAGTTAACCCATTGTTTATTATATCTAATGAGGTGTTAAATTATCATATTATCATGATAACATGGTTTATGAATATATCTTAATATGATATATATATATATATATATATATATATATATATATATATATATATATATATATATATATATATTAAAATGTCGTTACAACGATAATCGTTACATATATAACTCGTTTCGAAATTCTTAAGTTAGTAGTCTTGTTTTACATATGTAGTTCATTGTTAATACTCTTAATGATATATTTAATTATCGTTTTATCATGTTAAACATAGTGTATCAATATCTTAAGATGATTCATATGTATTTAGTAAGACTTTGTTATAACGATAATCGTTATATATATCTTTTCGAGTTTCTTAATTCAATAGTCTCATTTTTATGTATATAACTCATTGTTAATATACTTAGTGAGATACTTACTTATCATAATCTCATGTTATATATATATATATATATATATATATATATATATATATATATATATATATATATATATATATATATATCCATATATATATTATCATGTAGTTTTTATAAGTTTTTAACGTTCGTGAATCGCCGGTCAACTTGGGTGGTCAATTGTCTTCATAAACTCATTTCAATTAATCAAGTCTTAACAAGTTTGATTGCTTAACATGTTGGAAACATTTAATCATGTAAATATCAATTTCAATTAATATATATAAACATGGAAAAGTTCGGGTCACTACAGTACCTACCCGTTAAATAAATTTCGTCCCGAAATTTTAAGCAGTTGGAGGTGTTGACGCATCTTCTGGAAATAGGTGCGGGTATTTCTTCTTCATCTGATCTTCACGCTTCCAGGTGAACTCAGGTCCTCTTCGAGCATTCCATCAAACTTTAACAATCGGTATCTTGTTTTGCTTGAGTCTTTTAACCTCACGATCCATTATCTCGACGGGTTCTTCAACGAATTGTAGTTTTTCGTTGATTTTGATTAAGTCTAAAGGAATAGTGAGATCTTCTTTGGCTAAGAATTTCTTCAAATTTGAGACGTGGAAGGTATTACGTACATTGGCGAGTTGTTGAGGTAATTCAAGTCGGTAGGCTACTGGTCCGACACGATCTATAATCTTGAATGGTCCAATGTACCTTGGATTTAGTTTCCCCCATTTACTAAATTGAACAACGCCTTTTCAAGGCGAAATCTTAAGCATGACCATCTCTCCAATTTCAAATTCTATATCTTTTCTTTTAAGGTCCGCGTAGCTCTTTTGTCGACTCTTGGCGGTTTTCAACCGTTGTTGAATTTGGATGATTTTCTCGGTAGTTTCTTAGATTATCTCTGGACTCGTGATTTGTCTATCTTCCACTTCACTCCAACAAATTGGGGACCTGCACTTTCTACCATAAAGTGCCTCGAACAGTGCCATTTCAATACTTGAGTGGTAACTGTTGTTGTAGGAAAATTCTGCTAACGGTAGATGTCGATCCCAACTGCTTCCAAAATCAATAACACATGCTCGTAACATGTCTTCAAGTGTCTGTATCGTCCTTTCACTCTGCTAATCAGTTTGTGAATGATAGGCAGTACTCATGTCTAGACGAGTCCCCAATGCTTGTTGCAACGTCTGCCAGAATCTTGAAACAAATCTGCCATCCTATCAGAGATAATAGAGACTGGTATTCCGTATCTGGAGATGACTTCTTTCAAGTATAGTCGTGCTAACTTCTCCATTTTTTTATCTTCTCTCATTGGCAGAAAGTGTGCTGATTTGGTGAGACGATCGACTATTACCCAAATAGTATCATAACCACTTGCAGTCCTTGGCAATTTAGTAATGAAATCCATGGTAATGTATTCCCATTTCCATTCCGGGATTTCGGGTTGTTGAAGTAGACCTGATGGTTTCTGGTATTCAGCTTTAACCTTAGAACATGTCAAACATTCTCCTACATATCTAGCAATATCGGCTTTCATACCCAGCCACCAAAAGTGTTTCTTGAGATCTTTCTACATTTTTCCCCATCCGGGATGTATTGAGTATCTGGTTTTATGTGCTTCCCCAAGTACCATTTCTCTCACATCTCCAAACTTTGGTACCCAAATTCTTTCAGCCCTATACCGGGTTCCATCTTTCCGAATATTAAGATGTTTCTCCGTTCCTTTGGGTATTTCATTCTTCAAATTTCCCTCTTTTAAAACTCCCTGTTGCACCTCTTTTATTTAAGTAGTAAGGTTAGTACGAATAATTATATTCATAGCTTTTACTCTAATAGGTTCCCTGTCCTTTCGGCTCAAGGCGTCGGCTACCACATCCGCCTTTCCCGGGTGGTAATGAATCTCATAGTCGTAATCATTCAACAACTCAATCCACCTTCGCTGCCTCATGTTCAATTGTTTCTGATCATTCATATGATACTTTTTACCCCATATAAGTAGTGCCTCTAAGTCTTTAATGCAAAAACAACAGCAACCAATTCCAAATTGTGAGTCGTATAATTTTACTCGTGAATCTTCAATTGTCTGGACGCATAAGCAATTACCTTCGTTCGTTGCATTAATACACAACCGAGACCTTGCTTTGATGCGTCACAATAAATCACAAAGTCATCATTCCCTTCAGGCAATGACAACATAGGTGCTGTAGTTAACTTTTTCTTCAATAACCAAAACGCTTTCTCTTGTTCATCCTTCCATTCAAATTTCTTCCCTTTATGCGTTAATGCAGTCAAGGGTTTTACTATTTTGGAAAAATCTTGGATGAATCTTCTGTAATAACCAGCCAATTCTAAAAATTGGCGTATATGCTTTGGAGTTTTCGGGGTTTCCCAGTTTTCAACGGTTACAATCTTTGCTGGATCAACCTGAATTCCTTCTTTGTTCACTACATGACCGAGGAATTGAACTTCTTTTAACCAAAATGCACACTTTGAAAACTTAGCTTACAATTTTTCTTTCCTCAACAATTCTAGCACTTTTCTCAAATGTTCTCTGTGCTCTTGATCATTCTTTGAGTAAATAAGGATGTCATCGATGAAAACAATGACAAACTTGTCAAGATATGGTCCACACACTCGGTTCATGAGGTCCATGAACACAGCTGGTGCGTTAGTCAATTCAAACGGCATAACCATAAACTCATAATGACCGTAACGTGTCCTAAAAGCATTCTTCAGAATATCATCCTCCTTCACCCTCATTTGATGATATCCAGAACGTAAATCAATCTTCGAGTAAACTGACGAACCTTGCAGCTGATCAAATAAATCATCGATTCTCGGTAGTGGATAACGGTTCTTGATGGTAAGTTTGTTCAACTCTCGATTTTCGATACACAACCTGAATGTACCGTCCTTCTTTTTGACAAACAAAATAGGAGCTCCTCACGGTGATGTGCTTGGTCGAATGAAACCACGCTCTAAAAGTTCCTACAATTGGCTCTGGAGTTCCTTCATTTCGCTGGGTGCGAGTCAGTATGGAGCACGAGCTATCGCTGCAGCTTCTGGTACAAGATCTATTTGAAATTCAACTGATCGGTGTGGAGGTAGTCCAGGTAATTCTTTCGAAAATACTATGACGACCCGAAAATTTTTGACCAAATTTAAACTTAATCTTTATATGATCTCGACACGATAAGCAAAGTCTGTAATATTGAGTCTCAAAATTTTTGAATTATTTTTATGAATCCGTTTAACCTTCGACTATCACCGACGATTCACGAACAATTAATTGTAAATAGATATGTATATATATAAATAATTATATATAAATACTTATATATAATAATTTTAAATATATTAATAAACTATTATGTGATTTTGTAGTTATGTAAAATAAATTATGATATAATAAAACATATTACTAAAATGTATTATATATACAGTATCTTGAATATAAATATATATATTTAACAAGCTTTGAATATGTTTATTGTAACATGCGTTTGACATATCAATTATTCTTAAGCAAATTTAAAAATATACCTGTGAGAAGTTAAAAATGAACGTTGGTCTATAAATAGACTTCAATCATAAATTTGTTATTTTCTTGTATTAATACATCGTATATCTTAATTGAGACTGAAAACAAGTGTCAGACTATATTTTATGACCAGGTTTACAAGGGTTAAGACCAAATTGAATATACAAAATTAATATTTAAAATATAGGATTTTTACCAATACTTTTTACCAGTCCCATTTAACAAAAGAGCGCAAGATCCAGTCCGTGAACACATGAAGTCTAATTAAATAAATAAAAATTATGTCAACATATAAGATTACAAAACGTCTTCTGTATACATTGCAAATAACACGTGGTCAATATTAATTTATTATTTAATATTACTTTACAAGGCAAGTTGTATGTTTATATATATATGGTTGTATGGTTTCTGCAAAACACCACAGACACATCAAACAACCACTTCACCAAAAACACCAATAATTAATCACTGCTACTGCTCGATATTATGTTCCTGTTCAAACTTCCTGCTGTTCATGTTTAACGTTTCACAACCGGTTAACACCTCAAAACCACCACCCTCGGCTCACAACCACCATAATCGAAACCCAAACAACCTAGCTCTCACCATCATTTCCACCATAGCCACGATCATCACCACCTTTTCTTCTTCGGCCTTTATCACTACCACAACCATCATTGATCCACCACCACTGAAACACATTTAAACCGCCACCTAGCTGCTGTTGTTACAGCCTGTAACCGCCACCTAACCACCACAAGAAACCACCTTCACCAACCGAAGCCCACACCACCTAATTTCAATCTCTTTCTTTGTTCTTTATTTCGAATGGTAATGATGTTATAAAAAGATAATGATGATGACGGTGATGCTTTAAAATGATGAAGATTTTTCTTTTCTATCCCACTTGCAAATAAACCAAATTTTATAATTGCAGACGTCTAAAAAGTTTAAGTTACTAGACTTTTATTTATTGGGCCATGGACTTCCTATTATGGCAACTAGGATTCGGTTTTCTTTTCTTTTGAACCGAGATAACCCATTTTTCCTGTTTGGGCCGAAGGTGGTCTTCATGGACTAGGAAAATTTGGGCCGTAAAAACCTGTGCGATGTTGGGCCAAGACCCGTTCATGTTTCTGTTAAAACATTCAAGATGTTTACGATGATATAAATAAAGATATAAATATAGATGATGAGGTTAGATGATGAAACGGGTCCTTTACATGTTAAATAAATAATCGAGCAAATTATAACAAGAAAGTTATAAGTGGTTTAGTGGTTTGGGAGAAAGATGGTTAAAAGAGAGGTCGTGGGTTCTAGCCCGGTCCGTGTCAATTCCTTTTAGGAAGCTTATCTTTTAAGGTAGTCTTATTTTTATAATAATTATTATTATTAATATTATTATTATTATTACTTAAAACATGGTGAATATAAATATGAATACAATTATAACTATAATGATATGAAAATTTTTATTCAAGTAATTAATATGATTAGGAGATGATTATGATAATATAAAAATATGGTTATGTCATGATTAAATGAATTATCATTATTATTAAAAGTATTATTTTTTTTATTAAAACTACTTTTTTTATTAAAAATTATCATTTATATTTAAAGTTAGTATTGTTACTAAACTTATCATTTATTATTAAAGTTGGTATTACTATTAAAATATATATAATATAAATATAGTTAATTTACTATTTTAATATAACATAAATATAAATATATAACAATTGAAATAACAAATATATCACTATTTTAAATAAGTAAAATATTATATAAATGATATATATAAACTGGTTTGATTTCCATTATATGTTCATTATATGTTTTAATATATATAAATGATATAGGTTCATGAATCCAAGGCCAACCCTACTTTTGTTCAATGCCTCATTTGTATTTTTACTAGAAAATACAGTATCGTGAGTTCATTTGCTCCCTTTTTAATTGCTTTTGCAATATATATTTTTTGTGTTGAGAATACATTCGCTGCTTTTATGTTTGACGAAATAGATATAAGTACTTAAAATATATTCTACGTTGAGTTGCACCACCTTGCATATCTTCCCTAATAGCTTGGTAACTAATATTTACATGTTGGAAGAACATGTAAGCGCGAATCCCATTGATAGATCTATCGGGTTTGACCATCCCAACCGGGCTAGTCACTCTAGTATCGTAAACGGTTGCATAGTACTTCATTTTTACTACACTTGGTATAGTGTAGGGAGATTTCATAATAAAGGGAATATGCCACATTAATTGTTAAGTTTGGTTACCGAAGCGCTCAACAAATTATAGAATACTTTTATACACTTGCGAGTGTACATATATTTATAAACGGAAATCTTGTGGTCTATTAATATATTGAAATGATTGTTATGATAAACCTATGAACTCACCAACCTTTTGGTTGACACTTTTAAGCATGTTTATTCTCAGGTATGAAAGAAATCTTCCGCTGTGCATTTGCTCATTTTAAAGATATTACTTGGAGTCATTCATGGCATATTTAGGTCAGTACCTCGCAATGGGACCAGATGTTGATGACTTCGTCCAGGTGGATTAGGAGGGGTTGTTAAAGTTGGTATCAGAGCGTTGGTCCTAGCGAACCAGGTCTTGCATTAGTGTGTCTAACCAGATACTGTTAGGATGCATTAGTGAGTCTGGACTTCGACCTTTGCTGCATATTATAAGTATAGTTTATCATTCCTAGTGGAAAATTACCTGCTTGTCATTCCTAAGTCTAGACATAACTTCCTGCACTTATTTGATAGATAGTGTATAGATAAATTCATATCCTAGCGTATCAGTTACTGTAAACTTTACCTGACAGCTTCTGAAAGTTCCTCCGTAATATACGGGATCTTCTATACTATATATAGGTATTCTATGTAATTAGAATATTATCCGATATCTGAAAATCATTTCATATAAAAATTACTTTATCTGACCGTACAAGATGGAACTCGCAACTAGTTCAAATTCCTCGGATTCCGATAGCTATTCCGATATGGATATCTACTTGAGCTCTGAAAGCAGTGTAACCGGAATGAATCAACCACTTAGCCATTATCTATCTTGGATGAAATGGGGATGGGTTCGTAGTCGACTTAATTAATGGAGACACGAAGAAAGTGATCCTTTTCATCAACTGAATTCACCTCTCGGCGAAGAACCTGAAGCACTTACCGGCGAATCGATCTGAAACACCATTTTTAGTCTCATTTCCAGAGTAGCTCGTCACAATTACATTCTATCTAAAATTCTAAACCTTATTCATCCGCTCGTTCCGACCAACAATCATCCCGGAATAATAGAAGAAGTTAACGAACTTCGCGCTCGAGTAATCTATTTGGAGAATATGGTACAAAACTTAACAGCTTCTGCAACATCAACAGTACCAACAGTACCACCCACATCAACACCAGTACCACCAACCACCCAAGTTTTAACATCACATGCCTCAACATCTCATTCTATACCTCTAGCATAATCTTCGTTCTACATATCGTTCTATATCATTTATCTTCATTCGTCATGGCGATTATGTAATCTCTAATGTTTTAGAGATTATGTAATCTAGTTCTAACGATAAATCAAATGAGTTTAATATCTTATTGACTCATTAAATCCATGAATACATCTGAAGAAAATATATATGTTTGTATATTTTCATAAAGATTGTAATTAAAAATTCATTTGTACAAACTGTTAATGATGAGAATATTTTAACGGGTAGGTAATACCCGAGGAATATTTGGGTTTCACATTAATAAGTTACACTGTACGTTCTTCAAATCTGATTCAACAGTCATTTACTATCCTACTTACATCCACAGATATACGAATCTGTTCACCACAGAATAACCATTTTCATTCAATTTCATATTTGGATTTTGACTTATCAGAATCCAACAAGTGACATAATGAAGAAAACATTGGACAAAAATAAAATTTGTTAAAAACAAACAAATTAACTATGAGAAATTTTGTTAAGAATCCACGCTAACTATTCCTAGCTAACTGTTCCTAGCTAACTGATTACATTTTATTTATCGCAATTTAATTATCGCAATTTATATTCTCGCAATTTTATTTATCGTCATTTAAATTCTGTTATTTATTTTACGCACTTTAAATATCGGGACAAGTATACAAAGTTTTGACATATCATATCGACGCATCTATATATATTATTTGGAATAACCATAGACACTCTATATGCAGTAATGCTTGAGTTAGCTATACAGGGTTGAGGTTGATTCTACAATAATATATATACTTTGAGTTGTGATCGTGTCTGAGACATGTACACGGGTCACGATACATATTAATTAATTCGAATATTATATATTAAACTATATATGAATTATTGAATTGCTAACTGTGGACTATTAACTGTGGACTACCAACATTGGACAATTAAAGTGAATTAAAATATTGATTATAACATATGAAACTAAACATTTCTTCAAGTTTGCCACTTGATTTCATCTTAAACAATCTTTTGTATCTTGACGATTACAATCTGCATTCAAACCTTTCATGATTCTTGAAACACCTCGAATTGATAACCGATGATTCAGATATCGTAGCATTAAATGCAGAGGAAACGGGAAAAAAAAATTGTAGATGGTCTAAACGGTCAAAAGTTTGATGATAAAGAATGGAATGTTGGGAACGCTCGATAGAAAATTTGATACTGAAAAACGGTTTGAGCTAACCATGAAGGAGATCAAGGACAAATACAAGGACCAAATCCTATATTCAAAGAATCCAGGTAATTCTGGATCCGGTGAAACCTTCAATGAATATCTTGCTCCTTACTCATGTTAAAATCTTGCGGAAAATCTTTCTTCATCAACCTTCGAAATTTCCGAGGATATTTTCATAGATATTCTTGTCCGAAATTATATATCTCTTTGTGCTTTCTGTATTTCATTATATTGGAAACTTCTGTAAAACTTAAATATAATTACGAATGAATTCTGGAAAAGTGTTAAGAATTTGAGCATGAGTTAGTATAATATAATGACACTTGGCCAACGTGATTATATTACAGTAAGTCATGCTGAAAGTTCTAATGAAGCATGTCACAGATCATAACGTCATCATGTGCCATGTTACACGACTCGAACATTCTATTTCACCTTCGAACATATCAATAAAATGTATTATTGATAGTTCTATCCTCAGTGAATCTGGTAATTTGACAAGTCAAATCGTGAGAATACGTTCCTTTGTGCTTAGAATGTTATAATCATTCGAAACTCCATACTTACGAATTCTGGACCATTACTCGCTTTACTAGAGGTCGAGAAGAAAATAAAAAGGCAAAGAGCTCCAAAATATAAGAGAAAATATAAAGCCCAATAACAACACGGAGGTTATAAACCGTGGATATTAATACGAATAACAATATAAAGACACAGTAGAATTAAAAATAGTATCACCCCAAGGTAATAGTAGAAGTAAACAGACTCTTCTGGTGGAAGATTAAAAAGAAGGATGACAGAAATGATAATTAGAAAAATATCAAGGATTAGAACTGGATGAAGCATTTTCACAATTTTTTAGAAGTAAGAATTAAGAAAGAAAGTATAGGAGTGATGAACATAATGGAACGGAAGGGTTTAATTTATAATGAAAATATCAGACGTAGCAATCAAGACAGATGACCACATTTAATTAAAAAGATCCTAATTTCCTTAAATTTTGAAGACTCAGATCTTATTTAGATTGCGAAGATTATCTCTAAATCCCTTAAATTCCAGAAATCCACCGTGACTACGTCAAAAGTTAAAACTCTATCTCAATCTTTTGTGACAGCTTCACTCTTACGCTTCACATAATCGAATTGTTTTATCTATATTAATCGATAATGATGAAACTCTACTTATCAACTCATATTCGTCATAAAAACATTTTATTGTTAGCCATGACGACCTCGATCAAATTTCGGGACGAAATTTCTTTAACGGGTAGGTACTGTGACGACCCAGAAATTTTCGACCAAATTTAAACTTAATCTTTATATGATCTCGACACGATAAGCAAAGTCTGTAATATTGAGTCTCAAAATTTTTGAATTATTTTTATGAATCCGTTTAACCTTCGACTATCACCGACGATTCACGAACAATTAATTGTAAATAGATATGTATATATATAAATAATTATATATAAATACTTATATATAATAATTTTAAATATATTAATAAACAATTATGTGATTTTGTAGTTATGTAAAATAAATTATGATATAATAAAACATATTACTAAAATGTATTATATATACAGTATCTAGAATATAAATATATATATATTTAACAAGCTTTGAATATGTTTATTGTAACACGCGTTTGACATATCAATTATTCTTAAGCAAATTTAAAAATATACTTGTGAGAAGTTAAAAATGAACGTTGGTCTTTAAATAGACTTCAATCATAAATTCATTATTTTCTTGTATTAATACACCGTATATCTTAATTGAGACTAAAAACAAGTGTCAGACTTTATTTTATGACCAGGTTTGCAAGGGTTAAGACCAAATTGAATATACAAAATTAATATTTAAAATATAGGATTTTTACCAATACTTTTACCTGTCCCATTTAACAACAGAGCGCGAGATCCAGTCCGTGAACACATGAAGTCTAATTAAATAAATAAAAATTATGTCGACATATAAGATTACAAAACATCTTCTGTATACATTGCAAATAACATGTGGTTAATATTAATTTATTATTTAATATTACTTTACAAAGTAAGTTGTATGTTTATATATATATGGTTGTATGGTTTCTGCAAAACACTACAAACACATCAAACAACCACTTCACCAAAAACACCAATTATTAATCACTGCTACTGATAGGTCAGATCATGTTGAGATTGAGAGAAAAGATAAGATAGAGTGAGATTCGGTATATTGGAAGAAGACTCGGTATGAGAGAGAATCGGTAAAATTACATTCCACAGCTTCTAGAACTCGGTTACAATGCAATGGCTATCTAATTAGGACTACTTAGGTTCCTTATATTGCCCTCTTCTAAGGAACCTTCATTTAAAGCTTAATTCACATTAACACTATACAACTTCGGGGTCCTAACAATCTCCCCCTTAGTGTTAAATGTGAACTTTACAATATAATCATATTGAAAACATCTAAAGGAACTTTGTTCCTCTGAAGTGAACTTTAGATTTGAATCCCTTGAGATTCTCATATCTTTGTATATTCACTCTTGTTTTGAGACGACTTTTCAATCTAGTGAGAATGTACTTGACAATCTCATTATCTTCAGTTGAATAACATTTATTGATCAGTCTCCATCTCATGTATTTGAAAGCATACATCAACGTTCCGTCTGAGTATCTTCTGAAATCTGAGACTCTAATAAAGATCTTTGTATAGTGAAAATTGACAAATGCAAACCCATATGGACAGTCGCTCACTTCAAGTAAGGACATGTATCTTAGCTCTTCAATCACTTAATTTGGCGGTTTGATTCTGAGCTTTTTGTGTCCAGATTCCAATCCCATTTGAAAATCATGAACAGACATCCATCTCATTGAATCAAGAATAAACCTGTAGACTGCCTTCATTGTAGTAGCATGATAAGTTGTTGCAGATTCATTCAAGTTAATCAGATAATTGTAAATGAAAATAATGTCGTCCATCTTTAGTTTATCAAAATCCGCTTCTGAAAACTGATAATCCTCATCATCCATTCTTGTAACTTGAAACAATGGCATCTTCACTTCATCCTTATTAATCATCAAAATCTTATTTATGCTTTTGATCTCTGAATTCCGCTGAATTTAAAGTTTCTATTCATTCTTCAATTTGAATTTATTGCGAACACTCAGATAAGCTTTGAGATATTCTGGCTTCTTATGATATTTCCATGCACCCAGAACACTCATTGATGCAGAAAGGACAAGATCAGAATCACCATAGATTCTATATGCTCGTTGTTCAATGAATGGTGAACGAAGAATTGTTTTCTCTTCATCCTCACTAAGTTGGTAATCAGCATCACGCTCAAGAACAATCTCTGCAGTTTGAAATGGAACATTCAAATCAGGAGGAGTTGTAGTATCTTCTTTGCCATTAGAGAAAATCTCTTTTTCGAAGTGTATTCCAAATTCATCAGTTGGAGATGTCAAGTTAACAAATTGATGATTATTGAATTCATTGGCGATACTCGATGACCCCTTCAAAATATCTTCAATGTTGTCAAAATTTTGATTGTTCTCTTGAGATGACTTATTCTATGATTGATCAGTTGTATCCATAATCATTAACATCCCTGAGTCACCCTCTCTCTGACTTTCTGATTCATCTAAAAAACTTTCACACTACTGGATTTCGTCAATTTCATCACTACCGGAATCTGATATATCAACAACATCTTTATCCTTCTGTTGACTAGATGTACCAGTTTCATAACCACTGGACCGATGACCACTTTGTCTATTCTCCCCCTCATGAAGATTATCGGGATCGAAATCATTATGATCAGGCATGTGAATTGGTCCAGGTGACTTGCATGGAGAGAAAGGATACACTATCCTTGCTTGCTCAAGATAAATCATCATAGTCTCGCGAACTTCATCAAGATCAGTCCGTTTAGCAAACTCAGCAAGATAGAGCTCCTCCACCTCATTGTCAGAGAGATACTGTAATCCATATCTATTTGAAATCCGAGAAGGTGACCCAGTTGGTGAAATAACGGTGTAACCATGAACAAAAGCAGCATTAGCATCATCTGTTGAAGGCGATGTCGATGGAAGTATTTGAGTTGCCGTGAGGGCAGGTAAGGATGATTGTGCGGTATTATTCTTATATGTAGGGCTGTACATACTACTAGTCAGATTCGTGATATCCCCTTCTGATGGAGGTTGGGTAACAACCGGAGTTGTCACCGGCGAAGTTTCTTTCGAAGCATCCGCCTCCATGACTTTAGTCTCATGGGACTCTGACAGAGTAGTAGAACTACCCGTCGATTTAGCTCTCGCAGAGATATTACTATCTCCGACTCCTGAAATCATTGATATACCATGAGGTGGCACATCTCTTTCAGTTAAAGACTCTTCCTCCAAACCCTGAGATTCAGAATCCAAAAGAGAAGTGATTTGATCCAATGGATCACTTTCATGAACCAAGGGATCAGTCTGCTGGAAGTCTGATAAATATCCCGAAGGATTGTCATGTTGACTCGTTTCCATGGGGCGCGGCAGATCTCTCTTATCAAGATAAGCCGGACCTCGAGACCCTGTTGTACGTTGAGGCACAGGAGGATTTCCAGCCGATACGCAGGGTGCCTTTTCAAGACTTTTCGGCTCCCCTTCGGCCGTTCTGGACTTCAATGATTGAGTTTCCTCAATCGATTGAGTCAACGTAGACTTTACTGCAGAGGAAGACTTTACTTCCTTAGATGCCAAAGCACCGTGCTTTGTAGGATTTATTATTAAGTCCTGTTTAGATTGGATGGGCTTAGTGGTCTTTGTACCATCCGTGCATTTAAATCTCTTGCCTACCGAAACTTGTGCTTCATTTAGCGTAGGGCTTACTGTTATTATTGGATGTGATACAGAGATGGGTGAGGGTGACCTAATTAGTTCTAGGTCTTGGTCTGTATCACCAACGGTTGTAGTAACTGTTTGGTGGACGATAGGTGTCGAAGTCCTAGATCTAGTTACTCGTTGGGTTGGCGGAGTCTGAATCATCTCATCAGGTATATATCGAGTTCTCTTAGGAGAATGTTCGGGAGACGATTCAGATGCTGTTGCTGAAGTGTCGGTGTCACTGCTCACTTCGGGTGTTGTGGAAAGGGTTGGTTCAATCCTAGTTGGACTAAGTTCCCTGATCCTCATGGGTTGAGCTTGGTGTGCTGCCCTAGATCGTTTAAGGTTCACCCTAAGTGGAGGATTAACTGGCCCGGGTGGTTGAACTACAGGTTCCTCTACAACTTCTGGGGCTGGAACCGCGGTGGGTTCAACTTGTTCTTGTTGTACCGGGTTCGGAAGAGGTATTCCTACAGCCTCAAAATAAGAACGCATGCGCGTGTCTTGGGGTTCAGCTAGCCTCACTAGCCAATTTAGAATCGGTGCAGTGAATTGATTATCAGATACCATCAGGGTATTCATCTTCAGCTCCCCAAATCGTTTCATCTGTAATCCATGTGTACCTGGTACGAATATATTTGCATTTCTGCAAGCATTTATAGCATCATGGATAAAGATACAGAAAAAGCTTTCGCAAGGGATGTATGAACCCCTTGGTTTATCAACTTGAGCTTGAACCAAGTCCCATATTAGTTCTGCATAGTCAGGAGCTTCTACTCTTATGAAAGAATAGAACAACTTCAGCATAGGCACAGTCAGGCTGTCGGATCCACTCCTTATCATCAGTAAGCATCCGTTGATGATTGAGAAGATCACGTACCACCTTGAATGCAGATATTTCTTCTGAAACTTAGCTGGAGGAACATTGCGGGCTCCAACATAACCAAGATCAAAGACAGATGACATCATCTGTTGAGTAGCAGGAAAAGCAGGAGCATTCTGCACAACAGGAAGTCTGAATATCCTCCTGAAATCAGCCTTAGTGATACTCCTCCTCCCTTGAACTCCTCTCAGTTGAAATTCAAAACGAGCTTGTGTTCCCTCTGGATTTTCAGCAGTAGGTTATGTAGCTTCCACAAACCTAATTGTTCTGTTAAGTAGCTCCAGATCTGTTACAGGTACACTGACTGTAGAGTTTAGAGCAGGCCACGTAGTGTGCCTCTCTAGAATTGCAGTCCAGTAGTTGTAGGGAATGTTGGTTTCAGAGTTGATGAAGTGATTGTTCGTCATCTAGCTGTATAAATAAGAAATAGAAGACCACAAGATATTTAACATCAAGCATATATCTCTATTCTTATTTGCCTTTGAAATCCTTTGTATATGTTTTATCTTTTATATTTTATGATTTTTATGGTTTTTCTAAGATATAAAAATCCTTTATTCTCAAATATGAACAAGTAATTGACAATCATGACATTCATATGATATTCATCACAATACAAATTCATCATGCAAAATCAATTATATAACACAAAAAAATCAGAACAACACTTAGTCAATTTTTAAACACAATATCAAGCAGATTCGGTAGTCATGAAAACTTGAGATTCTGTAACCAAATAAGCTTGAGTTTTCATATCAGAAAGATATAGAATAAACATGTTAAGTGTTTGAAGATAAAAATTAGAAAGTTTCAAGGTACCAAAAGTCAGATTTGGTATCAAGAGAAGAACAGATTCGGTATCTCCAAAATTAACATAAAGTCACTCAAACATGCATATTCTATCATGTAAAATCACAACCATAATCAATTAACCACTCAATTAGAAGCAGATGAACATGTTAATCGTATGAACAGACTCAGTACAGAAGACAGAACATATTCGGTAGATACAGAATCCATCAAACAATTAATTAAACATGTAATCAAGCTTGGTCAAATGATAGATCAATTAATATAACTTAGACTAGACAAGAATTCATGTTAATTAACCAAATCAATTGAGTTTAATCAAAGTTTAAAAGAATACGACTCAGACTCAGTATAATCAACAGAATTTCAAAATGGAGAGTCACAATCTAGTTATTTTGATCTTTTCTGGTTGTAAAACATTTAATTATCTCAGATCTACACGAATGTAACTAAAGCAATGATTAAAATGAAATTATACCAAAGATTTGAAGAAATAGAAGAACGGATTCGGTAGATTAGGCAGATTCGGTATGATCAGTAAGACTCGGTAGGTAATTAAGCATAGTAAGAGAGTTAGTTTGACTTTGACCCTCCTTTTATAGATACCGAAGATAAAATACCGATTGGGCTTTACCGAATGGGCCTATTTTACCGAATACAGTCAACTTTTCAAAAGTTTATCAATTTTAATTTCAAAATCTTGACAAATTGATTTTTCCTCTTAACATTCATTTCAATCTATTCATGAAAAAAAAAACAATTCTGAGACAATTTTTGAAAACTTTGAACTTACCGAATCTGTACTGTTGGATGTCAGATTCGGTATAATGCTAAAAATAGCATTTATTCAGTAAAAATCAAATATTTTTGGATTTTATCTTTTCCAATTTTTATGAATTTTTCAAAATAAGATTTGCACTTAAAAGAACTTTAAATTTGTGAACAAAGTACAAATCTTCAGTGATACCAATTGTTAAAATGGGTTGCATACTGAGATGTATACAAGCCTTAGTGAATTATTTCAGATATAAAACAAAGAATTTATGAATTCACTTTTGAAAAACAACATTTTTTAGTAATTTTCTCATTTTCTCCCTGTTTCTGCCCCTCAAAATGTGATATACAAGAATGTAAATCAGCATTTTGATAAAATTCCCAAGAAAATGAATTAACTCCCCCTTGAAATATGGTATCAATGAGTTACCTCCCCCTTTCGTAACCATTGAACAATTATATCCAGGAAGTTATCATAAATCTAAAGGCTCCCCCTTAAAAGATGATATCTAAAGCATATGAAAGTAGTTGCGCCCCCTAGAAAGTATCTACTCCCCCTAAACACAAGATCCCAAGAATAAGTCCCAACAGATCTAAGGAATATCAAGCACTATACTCTATCATGCCTATCTCTTTGATCAAGAACTTTAGCCTAAGTTCATCTAAAGGCTTAGTGAACATGTCAGCTAATTGCACTTTGGTAGGCACAAAGTATAACTCTACATCCCCTTTCTCTACATGGTCCTTAATGAAATGATAGAGAATTTCTATGTGTTTAGTCTTAGAATGCTGGACCGGGTTGCTTGTTATTGCAATAGCACTTTGTGAATCACAGTAAATCGGGGTCTTAGAAAACTTAAAGCCATAGTCTGAAAGTTGAATTTGCATCCACAAAACTTGTGAACAATAATGAGCTGCAGCAATGTACTCAGACTCAGCTGTTGATAAAGACACACAGTTTTGCTTTTTGGATGACCAACCAACTAGTCTATTCCCCAACATCTGAATTGATCCAGATGTGCTTTTTCTATCAACATGGCAACCGCCATGATCCGCATCAGTGTAAACAGTGAGATTTAAATCGGATCCATGAGGATACCAGATCCCAAGGTTAGGTGTACCTTTAAGGTACTGAAAAATCCTAACAACCGCTTTGGAATGAGATTTCTTAGGGTTTGACTGAAAGTGGGCACAGACAGTTACATCAAGTGTAATGTCAGGTCGACTTGCAGTCAGATACATTAAAGAACCAACCATGCTTCAATAAAGTTTAACATCAAAGGGTTCCCCATTAGTATCAGCATCCAGTAAAGTCCTCATTGGGGTTGTCATTGGTTTTAAAGCAGTCATTTTAAAACGCTTTAGCATATCATTAATATACTTTGTTTGACTGAGAAAAATCCCGTTTGGTAATTGTTTTACTTGTAACCCCAAAAAGAAATTTAACTGGTCAAGCATGCTCATTTCGAATTTGTTGGCCATAAGGTCACCAAATTCTTTTCATAAGGCCGGGGACGTGGAACCAAAAATAATGTCATCAACGTAAATTTGAACCAAGAGAATGTGACTGTGGTTTTTACGGATGAATAGCGTTATATCAATCGTTCCACGAGAGAAGCCATTGTCCAGCAAATACTTTGTTAAGGTCTCGTACCATGCACGCGGTGCTTGCTTCAGACCATACAAAGCTTTTTCCAAGTGGTATACGTGATTTGGATGAATGGGATCGATAAAGCCTCCTGGTTGATCGACATAGACTTCCTCTTGAAGATGACCGTTCAGAAAAGCAGTTTTGACGTCCATTTGAAATACCGTGAACTTCATATGAGAAGCAAATGCAAGGAAAAGACGAATAGCCTCAATCCTAGCAACCGGAGCAAACGTTTCGTCATAATCAATACCCTCTTATTGTCGATATCCCTTGGCCACAAGACGTGCCTTATTCTGAACCACAATTCCATCAGAATCCTTCTTGTTCTTAAAAATCCACTTAACCCCTATTGGTCGTTGACCAGTTGGTCTTGGAACTAATCGCCATACTTTCAACCGTTCAAATTGATTGATCTCTTCTTGCATTGCAACCACCCAGTTCGGATCTAGTAAAGCTTGAGCAACCATTGTTGGTTCAATCTTACTAAGAAAGGCAGTGTATAGACACATATTCCAAGTAGCCCTTCGAGTTGAGACTGGAGCATATGCATCACCAATAATAAGATCTATTGGATGATTTTTAGTCCATCGGTTGTGTGGAAGATGTTGTACATCAGTGGCATCCAATGAAACATCAACCATTGTTGACGTTGAACCTTGATCCGCTTGATCTGATGTAACATGATTTAATGGATTCAATTGATTATCTGGAGAAATAGCTGGAGTTGTATCAACTGATGAATCTTGAATTGGTTCAAGATTATCAGTAACAGGAGGTGGTAGGGAGGATGAAGAAGCAACAGGTGAATCAGCTGGTGTTGTATCTTCATCAAAAAGACTCTATTGAGTCTCCACAGTAGTTGACTGTGACAATGTAACCGGTATGGCTTGAACATTTGAAATTCGTTGAGGAGCATAAAGACTATCAAACAAGATATCCAGTTCCTCTGATGTAACCGTAGAAACATCCTTCGTTGAGAAAATTGAGTTTTGCGCGGAAGAAGAAGTAGCCAGGTTAGGGTCGGGTTTTGAACTGAGTTGTTCAAAAACCATTCCCAAAAATTCATCGAACTTGACATTGATGCTTTCTTTAATCATTTTTGTCCGTTTGTGATAAACCCGATAAGCAACTTTGTTCGAAGAATAACCGAGAAATATGGCTTGATCAACATTAGGATCAAACTTTCTGAGGCTGTCAAAATCGTTAAGCACATAGCATATACAACCAAAGACACGGAAATATTTGACATTCGGGCGTCTACCATATAATAACTTATATGGAGTTTTATCAAAACGTTTATTAACAATACAACGATTTTGGGTATAGCATGCAGTTGAAATGGCCTCCCCCCACATTTTTGGAGGTAGTTTGGAGTAAGCAAGCATCGTTCGAGCTGCTTCGCACAACGTACGATTACGTCGTTCGACTACTCCATTCTGTTGAGGGGTCCGAGCAGCAGAGAATTGATGTTCAATGCCTTGGTCTTTCAAATAACTATCAAGCAGGTCATTCTTAAATTCTGTCCCATTATCAGTTCGAATGCTCTTAACATGTTTGTTAAAAGAGTGTTGAGTCTTTTTAATGAACTCAATGATAATGGCGGGGGTCTCTGACTTAGTCCTCAAAAAAAAAAAAAAATCCATGTAAACCGGGTATAGTCATCGACAATGACAAGCACATGTTTCTTGCCACCGAGGTTAGAAATACGCATGGGTCCACATAAGTCCATATGCAAAAATTGCAAAGACGATGAAGTACTGGGGTTTTGCTTAAGCGGATGATTAGTCCGTTTCAGCTTACCCATCGCACATGATGGACACACATGATGCTTATCATAGTGAAAGGTTGGAATACCATCAACTAAGTCTTTAGAGACTAGTCGATTGATACCCTTGTGATTCAGGTGTGACATCCGATGATGCCATAACCATGAATTTTCTTTAGTAGAACGAGTGGCCAAACACATGGTTATATGTGAAGGTGCATCATTGAGGTCAATAGTGTATAGTGAAGCACAACGTTTACCAACAAGAAGATCATTTACTTCGGTGGATTGCACCGAGCATTGTCGACGTTCAAACAGAACTTTAAGATCTCCATCGCAGAATTGACTCACACTAAATAAACTGCACCCCAAACCTTCAACATATGAAACCCGTTTGATTGTTATGCCATTTTGCACAAAATCTTCGTAACCCGTTATCGCTGCAATTTCATCATTTCCAAAAGTAACCGTTCCTAGGAATTTGTCAATGAAGTTGACAAGCAAGGATTTATCGCTCGTCATGTGTCGAGAACAACCGGAATCGATATACCAAACACAGACGTCGAAACCCTATAAATGTGAATTTCCTATAGTTTAGGTACCCAAAGTTTCTTGGGTCCTCTACGGTTAGTACCAGCAATAAACTTTGGATCAAAAACAAGATAATCACGTAAAGCATCATGCAGTTTAGACAATAAAGCATCATTTAAAACCACATTACATGAAGCATCATACACAATATCAAGTTTTACATCGGTATCAGAAGTCTTAACACACAACTTATTCCAAGTAGATGTTTTGTTCACAGACGAAAATTGAAAAACATGAGATGATTTCCTAGGCCGACTAGCAGATTGCGTTGGTTTGGTTGCTACTTTCTTAGTCATGGACTTAGGAACCCATACCGATTTGTAATTCAAGTTTGGATTATGACCTGTGACACGAAAAACACCTTTGTTAATTAGACGTCCAAACTTTTCAGTTGACACATGAGATGATTGATTTTGCAAAATTTCCAATTTGATTTTACGTTCTTTTGCATCATACTCACTTAAATCAGGTTTAGGACTTGTGTGTTGTGTGGACTTAACTGATGTCGTTAAAAGACTCGCTTTTAAAGTTTTTGTCATTGAAATCATAGGAATCTTTTCAGTTGACACAGAACTATCGGAAGAATGAACCTTTTTGACAACAAATTGAGTTGTAGAAACAACTTTTGAACCACGATTGCCAAATTGAGAACGTAGAGGATTTTTAAGAATAGTAATGGGTTTTACATCCTTAGATGTTGTTGTTCCCTTCCCCTTCTTAGTAATCCCACCAATACATTCAAGCACATTGGTTTCAACATTAGACGATTGCTTAAGCATGTTAGCCTGTTTTAGTTGAATTATCTTTTGTTTTAAGCTTTTAATCTCAAGACATAATTCTTCAGCAGAAACTATCACTTCACCCTCCTTAAAAACATAGGAACATTCTTTCTTAGGCAGTGAAGGCAATTTATCACACAGAGCAAGCATTTGTTCTAATGATTGGCACTTAAGTTGCAAGTCAATATTCTCCTTTTCTAGTTGAGCTACTATAAGATTCAAATTACGTACAGCAGGTAAATGCAAATAATAATCGTGCAAAGGATCAAGTTGACTTTCAAAATCTATCGAAGGTTCAATGATCGGTTCAGTATGAGGTTCTACTTTTTCATCTAAAGAATTTTGACCTAGAGATTCTGTCTCAAAGAAAACAGTTAGTTCATGTGCTAGGTCTTCACGGAAAACATTATCAGAACATACAGGTAAAGCAGGTAGAATTGGTTTCACATCAAAAGTTGGTTCATCAAACACCTCATCTATGTTAACAATGCTAGAATTAGGTTTGTTAAACACGTCATTCTCAAGCATTAAAATGTATTTCTCTAGTATGAGTGTAGGAATGTAAACCAATCTACGCGTCGGCACATAATTAGCACATTGCACATTCTTTTCAGTTTGAACAAGTTCCTTCAAGAAAGCAGGATTTAATTTACCCATTTTTGCATTAATTTTCTCATACATTAAGTTAATTTGATAGTATTTTTTAAATTTGCGATTAACAATAATATCATTAAAATCAGCATCAGAAGAATGCACAAAATGTGGTGGTAAACCAGCTTGAAAGTAATCAGAATGATATAATCCTGAAATCTTTTTGGAAGCTCCATCTAAGATCTTAGGATCTTCAAAACCCAACCCCCACTTTTCACCATCAATCGTTTTTGGTCTATTCATGAAAATCGTTTGTTTTGAAAGTTCCATATCCATGATAGCTTTGGATTGCTCTGTTCGATAGAGTTTTTCCTCATATCGAGCAAGTTGAGCCTTCATTAGAATAGACTCTTTTGACAATGAAGAGATTTCAGTGTCTTTTTCAATTATTGCATTTTCCAAATGAATAATTTTCTTGTTTAGCTTTGAAAGTGTGGGTTCATGTTGGTTTTTTAAATCAGAAAGATCTTTTTCTAAGAATTGAACTTTTTCTGCAAGTCGTTCAGATTTTAAACGATAATCAGTTCGTTCGACTTTAATCAGATGAATTGTCTTTTTAAGATCTTCCAACTCAGATTCCGAGGAGCTGAGTTGGACAGTCAACTTTTGCAATTCCGATTGTAATTTGGATGAAGATGGTTTGGTCTCAGAAAGTTTGATTTTATCTTTTAAAACCTTATTTTCAGATTTTAAGCCTTTGACTTCTTTTGACATTGAGACCAGATTCTTCATCAAGTCATTTTGCATTTTTATAAAATTAGGTGAGATTTTAGTTGATTGTACCTCATCATCGTCAGATGTTGAGTCAGAATTCTCCAATGCTTCCTTAGCTTTGATGAGCTTAGTCACCTTGCAAACATTTGCATGTTCCACCTCTGAGTCTGAATCATCTGTCCAGTTAAACCAAGTATCATCAACCGGTTTCAGCTCTCCCCCAGTTTCCACAATCTTAGCCATCAACATTTTCTTCTTGTAGTAAGCTGCGTCCTTCTTCTTAGGCATCTTGCACTCACGAGAGTAATGACCAGCTTTGCCACAATTGAAACAGATCGAATCTTCCTTCTTGGAATCATCAGCACGTTGTTGTTTGGATTGATCAGCTTTCTTGTAGTACGAGGAAGATGATGAGTGTTTGCATTGATTGCTTGATTTGCCTTTAAACTTTTGTTTGTTCAAGGCGTTTGTGAACATGGCTGCCATCTTGACTAATTCAAGGTGTGAATCATCAACATCAGAAAGATTCAACTCTTCAGAATCAATTGATTCTTCAACAAGCACTTTCTTGGACAAGCTTTTGGAAAATGATTTGCTCTTCTTTTTGGCAATTAGAGCAAGATGATCACTTGGAGAAGACTCTTTCCTTCCTTCTTGATGTTTAGACACTTCAGGTTGGTAATGCATAAGAACTCCAACAAGCTCATGAATAGTCAACTTGTCAATCTCTTTGGTAGATCGAACAATGGTTCCATAAGGAAGCCAATCAGCATTGAGCTTTTTGAGGAATTTCATGTTGACTTCAGCATGTACTTTTACAATCTTACACCTTTTGAACTCATTGAGAACACCATTGAAACAACGGTAGGTATCCTTGAGTTGTTCTTCTGGTTCCTGCTTGAAATCTTCATACAATCCCAGAGCCTTATTCAATTTAGTAACGTCTGACATGTCATAACCTTCTTGTTGTCGTTTGATCTCATCCCATATATCTTTTGCAGTAGTGTTGCTATCAACATTTTCAAATAGCTCATATGGGATAGCTTGCATGACAATATTCTTAGCCTCTATGTCACCCTGAGCTCTTTCACGTTTATCACCAGAAAGTTCATAGACTGGAATTGGCATACCAGTATCCAGATGAAAATCAACAACTGGACCATCTCTCAGAGAAGCCCAAATATGTTTAGCTTTCTCACCCTTATAGTCTATGTACTGAGTAATACGATGAAGCCACTGAGTGTACTTGCCATCAAACAACACTGGAGGACGGGAATCTGATCCAATGATAAGAGTATCTTGAGTAGACATATTAAATTGAGGTAGATTCGGTATAGATTCGGTATTAAACACAATATATGATCAGGGTTCAGTGTAAAATCTAACAAGAATGTCAGATTCGGTAAAAGATTTGGTACAATAGCAGATTCGGTACTGTAGCAGATTCGGTAACAATTCGGTAAACCAGATTCTGTATCAGAAACTGATAAGAATCACAAGTAACACACTCAAATTTGGTATGGATTCGGTAACCATACAACTTGAAGCTTCAGTACACTTAAAACCAAAGAATTAAGTGAAACCAAGATTCTGATTCGGTAATTGACTCGGTAGTCAAATTCTGTAAAATATTATGTGTAAACTCAATCCAATTCCCTTGAATTAGATTCGGTAACCTTGCTACACAAGAAAACAAGTTAGTAACAAACAGAATATCAATGATACCGAAGATTTAGGATACCGAATGTCAACTGTAGCAGTTGACAATACCGAGTCTAAGTCTAAAACTTAGAAATATAACAGAATCCTTTCTCAAACCACACCAATTAGCTGCGTATGAACAAACCGAATGTGATAGAATCACAAACACACCACAATCTGCAACACTTAAGATGAATTTCCAGTAATGAAGCAGATTCGGTATGACAGTTACGATACCGAGTGTTGATCAAATCTTCAAAACTTGAAGAATTGAAGAAATTAAACCGACAGAAATGTGATTTAACACCCCACGAACACAACTGAATCTTTAAATCTTCACAAAACAACAGAATCAAGCTTAAATTAAGCAATACCAAGAGTTTTAGCCACAAACTTTAAAAATCAACTTGATTCTCCATAATTGAAGTTTAAAAGCTGTAATGATGATCGAAACTCTTTCTAATAGACCTAATACACCTTCGTTGAACTTATCACAAGAATCTGAACGTCAGATTATCAAATTTGATAATACCGAATCTGATTCATTTTACCGAGAGTATTCATATTCTGTAATCTACAATCTCTGAATCGATATAGTGATGTAGAATCACTTCCTGGAAGCTCTGATACCAAATGATAGGTTAGATCATGTTGAGATTGAGAGAAAAGATAAGATAGAGTAAGATTCAGTATATAGGAAGAAGACTCGGTATGAGAGAGAATCGGTAAAATTACATTTCACAGCTTCTAGAACTCGGTTACAATGCAATGGCTATCTAATTAGGACTACTTAGGTTCCTTATATAGCCCTCTTCTAAGGAACCTTTATTTAAAGCTTAATTCACATTAACACTATACAACTTCGGGGTCCAAACAGCTACTGCTCGATGTTATGTTCCTGTTCAAACTTCCTGCTGTTCATGTTTAACGTTTCACAGCCGGTTAACACCTCGAAACCACCACCCTCAGCTTACAACCACCATAATCGAAACCCAAACAACCTAGCTCTTACCATCATTTCTACCATAGCCACGATCATCACCACCTTTTCTTCTTCGGCCTTTATCACCACCACAACCATCATTGATCCACCACCACTGAAACACATTTAAACTGCCACCTAGCTGTTGTTGTTGCAGCCTGTAACCGCCACCCTACCACCGCAAGAAACCACCTTCACCAACCGAAGCCCACACCACCTAATTTCAATCTCTTTCTTTGTTCTTTATTTCGAATGGTAATGATGTTATAAAAAGATAATGATGATGATGGTGATGCTTTAAAATGATGAAGATTTTTGTTTTCTATCCCACTTGCAAATAAACCAATTTTATAATTGCAGACGTCTAAAAAGTTTAAGTTACTAGACTTTTATTTATTGGGCCATGGACTTCCTATTATGGCAACTAGGATTCGGTTTTCTTTTATTTTGAACCGAGATAACCCATTTTTCCTGTTTGGGCCGAAGGTGGTCTTCATGGACTAGGAAAATTTGGGCCGTAAAAACCTGTGCGATGTTGGGCCATGACCCATTCATGTTTCTGTTAAAACATTCAAAATGTTTACGATGATATAAATAACGATATAAATATAGATGATGAGGTTAGATGATGAAACGGGTCCGTTACATGTTAAATAAATAATCGAGCAAATTATAACAAGAAAGTTATAAGTGGTTTAGTGGTTTGGGAGAAAGATGGCTAAAAGAGAGGTCGTGGGTTCGAGCCCGGTCCGTGTCAATTCCTTTTAGGAAGCTTATCTTGTAAGGTAGTCTTATTTTTATACTTATTATTATTATTATTATTAATATTATTATTATTATTACTTAAAACATGGTGAATATAAATATGAATACAATTATAACTATAATGATATGAAAATTTTTATTCAAGTATTTAATATGATTAGGAGATGATTATGATAAAATAAAAATATGGTTATGTCATGATTAAATGAATTATCATTATTATTAGAAGTATTATTTTTTTTATTTATTAAAACTACTTTTTTTATTAAAAATTATCATTTATATTTAAAGTTAGTATTGTTACTAAACTTATCATTTATTATTAAAGTTGGTATTACTATTAAAATATATATAATATAAATATAGTTAATTTACTATTTTAATATAACATAAATATAAATATATAACAATTGAAATAACAAATATATCACTATTTTAAATAAGTAAAATATTATATAAATGATATATATAAACTGGTTTGATTTCCATTATATGTTCATTATATGTTTTAATATATATAAATGATACATGTTTTTGAATCCAAGGCCAACCATACTTTTGTTCAATGCCGTTATATGTATTTTTACTACAAAATACAGTATCGTGAGTTCATTTGCTCCCTTTTTAATTGCTTTTGCAATATATATTTTTGGGCTGAGAATACATGCGCTGCTTTTATGTTTGACGAAATAGACATAAGTACTTAAAATATATTCTATGTTGAGTTGTACCACCTTGCATATCTTCCCTAATAGCTTGGTAACTAATATTTACATGTTGGAAGAACATGTAAGCGCGAATCCTATTGATAGATCTATCGAGTTTGACCACCCCAACCGGGCTAGTCACTCTAGTATCGTAAACGGTTGCATAGTACTTCGTTTTTACTACACTTGGTACAGTGTAGGGAGATTTCATAATAAAGGGAATATGCCACATTAATTGTTAAGTATGGTTACCGAAGCGCTCAACAACTTATAGAATACTTTTATACACTTGCGAGTGTACACATATTTATAAACGGAAATCTTGTGGTCTATTAATATATTGAAATGATTGTTATGATAAACCTATGAACTCACCAACCTTTTGGTTGACACTTTTAAGCATGTTTATTCTCAGGTATGAAAGAAATCTTCCGCTGTGCATTTGCTCATTTTAAAGATATTACTTGGAGTCATTCATGGCATATTTAGGTCAGTACCTCGCAATGGGACCAGATGTTGATGACTTCGTCCAGGTGGATTAGGACGGGTTGTTAAAGATACATCGGGAAATTCTTTTGCGACGGGAACATCATTGATGTTCTTTTCTTCGGTTTGTACTTTCTTGACGTGTGCTAGAACAGCATAGCAACCTTTTCTTATTAGCTTTTGCGCATTCAAATTACTAATAAGATTTAGCTTCGCGTTGCTCTTTTCTCCGTACACCATTAAGGGTTTTCCTTTTTCTAGTACAATACGAATTGCATTTTTGTAACAAACGATCTCTGCTTTCACTTTTTTCAACCAGTCCATGCCGATTATCACATCAAAACTCCCTAACTCTATTGGTATCAAATCAATCTTAAACGTTTCGCCAACAAGTTTAATTTCTAGATTCCGACATATATTATCTGTTGAAATAATTTACCATTTGCTAATTCGAGTAAAAATTTATTATTCAAAGGCGTGAATGGACCACTTAATTTAGCACAAAAATCTCTACTCATATAGCTTCTATCCGCACCCGAATCAAATAAAACATAAGCAGGTTTATCGTCAATAAGAAACGTACCCGTAACATGCTCTGGGTCTTCCTGCGCTTCTGCCGCATTAATATTGAAAACTCTTCCTCGGCCTTGACCATTATTATTCCCCTGGTTGGGACACTTACTTTTGTAATGTCCTTTTTTCCCGCATCCGAAACAAGTAACGTCGGCATTTTCTGTTTCTATAACCCCTGGTCCGTAAACTTCACACTTTTCCGCACTATGTCCCTTTCTATTACACCTGGTACATGATACTAAACAGTAAGTAGTCGGATGGTACCCTTCACACCTTTTGCACGGGATTTTCTGATTTTGGTTGCCATTTTTGTTATTGAGATAGTTATTGGGATTGTTGTTGTTGGGACGTTTGTTGTAGTTGTTATGGGGGTTATTGTAGTTGTTGTTAGGATTGCGATTATTGTTGCAGTTAATGTTGCGGTTGTTGTGGTTGTTAAACGATTGTTGTTGTTGTTGTTGGATTGGTGACCCTTGTCACTGTTTTCTTCCCACTTTCTCTTGACTTGCTTCATTTCGGCCTCCTCGGCCGCCTGCTCCTTAATTCTTCCCTCAATTGTTTGTGAGCCATTCTACTTGCCTTTTATATGGAGGTAGGCTCGTTTGAACTCACATCCTCCTGAATCCTTTCAGGTAACCCTTTTACAAATGTGTCGATGTTCTCTTCTTCATCTTCGAACACTCTTGGACACAATACGCACAACTCTGTGAATCGTTGTTCGTACGTGGTAATATCGAATCCTTGCGTTCATAATTCTCTAAGCTCTACCTTGAGCTTATTGACCTCGTTTCTAGGACGGTACTACTCAGTCATCATGTGTATGAATGCTGACCATGGTAGTGCGTAAGCAGTATCTTGTCCCACCTGCTCGAGATAGGTGTTCCACCATGTTAACGCAGTATCTGTGAAGGTATGCGTAGCGTACTTCACCCTATCACCTTCAGTACACTTACTTATGGAAACACCGATTCGATCTTCTCGGTCCACCGTTTCAATCCGATTGGTCCTTCGATTCCATAAAATTCCAAAGGTTTGCAGGCAGTGAATTCTTTGTAGGAGCATCCTACACGATTTCTGGTGGCGTTATTTCCATTGCTGGATTCAGTATTATTGTTGTTTTGTAGCGCAGCCTGTACTGCAGCTATGTTTGCTGCAAGGAAAACACGGAAGTCTTCCTCGCTCATGTTCAAGTTCTGACAAGTCGTCGGTGCCATTTCCTTCAAAAATAGCCCAAAGAAATAAGTTAATCATATAGAATATTAAGAGTAGTTAATAGTATTTCGTAGCATAATATGAACTTATTTATAAAAGCTTTTTCTTCATATTAGCGTTTTATAAGTTTTAATTCGGGTAGTACCTACCCGTTAAGTTCATACTTAGTAGCTAATATACAATTCAACTACTACAATTCTATATGAAAAACTGATTATAATATATTTCGCATTCAAACTTTTATACAACATTTTACAAACTTATAATACCGCTATTTTACATATAGCATGAAATATAGCACACAATAACTTTGATACAAGGTAGTTGCGAAGACAATTCTAGTTTAACGCAAGTCGTTCAGCAAAGACAATAAAGACACGTAATTCATAGGTCCAGAAACAAGTCATGCATTCTGGTTTTACTAATACTATTTCCCATCCTCGGTCTTGTGGAAAATATCCATTGTGGCTGTTGGCTAGGCAACATGTTGTAACGTCGTCAAAAGGACGGGGGTTACGTAATGCCCAACAGCCTCTTAACAGTCTAAAAATCTTATTTCTTACCCCAACTACTAAATCCGTCACTTGTGGGAATGTTTTATTTAGAAGTTGCAACCCGATGTTCTTTTTCTCAATTTGATGAGAAGAACATTACTAACCCGTAAACATAACATGCTTCTTTAAATTGCATGTTTGAAGCTCTTTCTAATGCACGAAGTCCTATGTTGGGATATGTGGAGTCAAAATAGGCTCTCATCCCGTAGCATAAAATTGCATTTGGGTTTCCTGCACTTAAAGCCTTAGAGAAAACACAGCGTAACTTAGGGTCTCCCCAATGTGATATACACCATCTATTGAAGGAAAGCCTTTTATAAACTAAGGCATGCTTGGAACATCTTTCAAATGTTCTACAGAGTAATCTCGCCGTAAATAATTGTGCCGATGAATTCTGACCAACTTTAGACAAGATTTCATCAATCATATCCTCTGGTAGGTCTTCTAAAATATTTGGTCGTCTATTCTTAACATCCATTTTGTGTTTTTATACTGTAAAATAGACGAGGATTAGATTCGTAAAAGATAGTTAACAAACAATACAAGTAATTTATACATATAAATAAAAGTACAAGCACACTACAATACATATATTACACAACATGGTTACAACTCTTTATTCCGACTCATTCGTTTCTTCCTCCTCGAACTTGGTTCGTTTTGCTAACTTCCTAGGGATATATGGTGTTCCTCTAATATGAGCCGTCATTTTTACAAATGGTTTAGAAAACCTGGTGGCCTAGATGTTCCCGGGTTATTGTTAAAATTTAAGAAATACGGGTGTTTACGATACACATAAAGTTTATCGGGGTTGGAATCAGGTTTTTCTATATTGATGTCTTTTCCCTTATTATTTTCTTTTGCTTTCTCAAATTGGGTCGGGGTAATTTCTATAACATCATCAGAATCCTCGTCGGGATCCGATTCATCAGAAAATTGGTAATTTTCCCAATATTTTTCCTCCTCATCGGAGACACCACAAACCATTTTTAATTTTGGACCATTGATGTGACGACCCGGAAATTTCTGACCAAATTTAAATTTAATCTTTATTTGATTTCGACACGATAATCAAAGTCTGTAATGTTGATGTTTCAAAAACTTTGAATCGTGTTCATGTAATCAATTACCCTTCGACTATTCCCGACGATTCACGAACCATTATGTGTAAATATATATATATATATATATATATATATATATATATATATATATATATATATATATATATATATATATATATATATATATATATATATATATATATATATATATATATATATATATATATATATATATATATATATATTAATTATTATAAATTGAAATATTATATGAGTTAATTAATTATGTAAATAAAATAATATATGATATTAAAATAAATCTATATATATATAAGGTATATTGAATGTATATTTATATGGTTTCGAATTTATTTAGTAAACAATAATAGCACTCGTTTGTCAGTCGATCGATATTAAGCAAGTTAAATACAAACTTATATAATTCTAAAATAAACGGTGATCCGAAAATGAGTTCTATAAATTTTAGGCTTACTAAAAATGTATTTAGGATCTAGTAATTTAATTTTAACACTTTTTATATTTTACCCAGAATTGAGAGAGACAGTCGATGTAATTTTTATTTAGTAATTAATAATCAAATTTTATACCATAATGACCAAAATAAATAAATGGACTTAATTTAAAAATTGGGGATTTTTCAGAAAACTTTTATATGTTAACTGTTTAGCAATGGACACGATATATTACCTCGTGCAATAGTGTTGGTAGATATTTTAAAAGTGTCGGTAGAATAATTAAAAACTGAGGCTGCTAAGAATTATTATTACACGTTTAAATTAGAAAAGCTAATTATATTATATTTAATTTAATACTGTGTTACTTTCCATTATATGTTTCATTCACAAGTGAACTTACTATCTATCCTATCTATTTTATTTTGCTATCTACCTAATACATATACATGATAAATATGATGAGATTTAAAACAACAAAACACACCACCCTTCATGTATCTTTCTGTGTTTTGATTCTTGTACGAGAGACACCTACTTAAGCTAGAATTACTACCACCATGATCACCTTATTCGGCAACCCCAAATAGCCACCATCGAGTCTCCATGAACAACTACTACGACACCTTCTACAGTAGTGACCCGAACTTTTCCATGTTTATATATATATATTAAATGAAATTGTTATTTACATGATTAAGTGTTTCCAACATGTTAAGCAATCAAACTTGTTAAGACTTGATTAATTGAAATAGGTTTCATATAGACAATTGACCACTCAAGTTGACCGGTGTTTCACGAACGTTAAAACTTGTAAAAACTATATGATGACATATATATGGATATATATATATATATATAGTTAACATGATATTATGATAAGTAAACATATCATTAAGTATATTAACAATGAACTACATATGTAAAAACAAGACTACTAACTTAATGATTTTGAAACGAGACATATATGTAACGATTATCGTTGTAACGACATTTAATGTATATATATCATATTAAGAGATATTTATACATCATAATATCATGATAATATAATAATTTAAAATCTCATTTGATATTATAAACATTGGGTTAACAACACTTAACAAGATCGTTAACCTAAAGGTTTCAAAACAACACTTACATGTAACGACTAACGATGACTTAACGACTCAGTTAAAATGTATATACATGTAGTGTTTTAATATGTATTCATACACTTTTGAAAGACTTTAAGACACTTATCAAAATACTTCTACTTAACAAAAATGCTTACAATTACATCCTCGTTCAGTTTCATCAACAATTCTACTCGTATGCACCCGTATTCGTACTCGTACAATACACAACTTTTAGATGTATGTACTATTGGTATATACACTCCAATGATCAGCTCTTAGTAGCCCATTTGAGTCACCTAACACATGTGGGAACCATCATTTGGCAACTAGCATGAAATATCTCATAAAATTACAAAAATATGAGTAATCATTCATGACTTATTTACATGAAAACAAAATTACATATCCTTTATATCTAATCCATACACCAACGACCAAAAACACCTACAAACACTTTCATTCTTCAATTTTCTTCAACTAATTGATCTCTCTCAAGTTCTATCTTCAAGCTCTAAGTGTTCTTCATAAATTCCAAAAGTTCTAGTTTCATAAAATCAAGAATACTTCCAAGATTGCAAGTTTACTTCCAAGTTTTCTAAATCCATTCCAAGTAATCATCCAAGATCAAGAAACCTTTGTTACTTACAGTAGGTTATCTTTCTAATACAAGGTAATAATCATATTCAAACTTTAATTCAATTTCTATAACTATAACAATCTTATTTCGAGTGGAAATCTTACTTGAAATTGTTTTCGTGTCATGATTCTGCTTCAAGAACTTTCAAGCCATCCAGAATCCTTTGAAGCTAGATCCATTTTTCACATTTCCAGTAGGTTTATCCAAGGAAATTAAGGTAGTAATGATGTTCATAACATCATTCGATTCATACATAAAAAGCTGTCTTATTCAACGTTATAAACTTGTAATCACTAGAACATAGTTTAGTTAATTCTAAACTTGTTCGCAAATAAAGTTAATCCTTCTAACTAGACTTTTAAAATCAACTAAACACATGTTCTATATCTATATGATATGCTAACTTAATGATTTAAAACCCGGAAACACGATAAACACCATAAAACTGGATATACGCCGTCGTAGTAAAACCGGGGGCTGTTTTGGTTGGGATAATTAAAAGCTAAGAAGAACTTTGATTTAAAAGCTATACTTCTGGAAAAATGATTTTTTTTATGAACATGAAACTATATCCAAAAATCTTGGTTAAACTCAAAGTGAAAGTATGTTTTTCAAAATGGTCATCAAGATGTCGTTCTTTCGCGGAAATGACTACCTCTTTCAAAAAGACTTGTAACTTGTATTTCTGACTATAAACTTATACTTTTTCTATTTAGATTCATAAAGTTAAGTTCAATACGAAACCTTGGCCACTGGAATCACTCAAAACGGATTAGAAACGAAGAAATGGCGAGTAAAACAAGATTGATAAAAACTACTCATTTTACCTACGTGAAAGTTAGTAATAAATCTATTCCAACCATAACCTAATCAACTTATATTGTATATTATGTAATCTTGAGATACCATAGACACGTATACAATGTTTCGACCTATCATGTCGACCCATCTATATATATATTGCGGAACAACCATAGACACTCTATATGTGAATGTTGGAGTTAGCTATACAGGGTTGAGGTTGATTCCAAAATATATATATAGTTTGAGTTGTGATCAATACTAAGATACGTATACACTGGGTCGTGGATTGATTCAAGATAATATTTATCGATTTATTTCTGTACATCTAACTGTGGACAACTAGTTGTAGGTTACTAACGAGGACAGCTGACTTAATGAACTTAAAACATCAAAATGTATTAAAAGTGTTGTAAATATATTTTGAACATACTTTGATATATATGTACATATTTGTTATAGGTTCATGAATCGACCAGTGGCTAAGTCTTACTTCCCGACGAAGTAAAAATCTGTGAAAGTGAGTTATAGTCCCACTTTTAAAATCTAATATTTTTGGGATGAGAATACATGCAGGTATTATAAATGATTTACAAAATAGACACAAGTACGTTAAACTACATTCTATGGTTGAATTATCGAAATCGAATATGCCCCTTTTTATTAAGTCTGGTAATCTAAGAATTAGGGAACAGACACCCTAATTAACGCGAATCCTAAAGATAGATCTATTGGGCCTAACAAACCCCATCCAAAGTACCGGATGCTTTAGTACTTCGAAATTTATATCATATCCGAAGGGTGTCCCGGAATGATGGGGATATTCTTAAATATGCATCTTGTTAATGTCGGTTACCAGGTGTTCACCATATGAATGATTTTTATCTCTATGTATGGGATGTATATTGAAATATGAAATCTTGTGGTCTATTGTTACGATTTGATATATATAGGTTAAACCTATAACTCACCAACATTTTTGTTGACGTTTAAAGCATGTTTATTCTCAGGTGAATACTAAGAGCTTCC
The DNA here is from genome assembly GCF_046630445.1 of Rutidosis leptorrhynchoides. Taxonomy (NCBI): domain Eukaryota; kingdom Viridiplantae; phylum Streptophyta; class Magnoliopsida; order Asterales; family Asteraceae; genus Rutidosis; species Rutidosis leptorrhynchoides. The sequence goes on along the minus strand of NC_092338.1, from coordinate 299,295,152 downwards.
ACTGTTGTATACTAAAATAAGGACAAGATTTAGAGTCCATGTTTGTATGATATTGTGTAAAAACTGCATTCAAGAAACTGATTTCGATGTAACATATTTGTATTGTAAACCATTATGTAATGGTCGTGTGTAAACAGGATATTTTAGATTATCATTATTTGATAATCTACGTAAAGCTTTTTAAACCTTTATTTATGAAATAAAGGTTATGGTTTGTTTTAAAATGAATGCAGTCTTTGAAAAACGTCTCATATAGAGGTCAAAACCTCGCAACGAAATCAATTAATATGGAATGTTTTTAATCAATAAGAACGGGACATTTCAGTTGGTATCCGAGCGTTGGTCTTAGAGAACCATAAAATTTGCATTAGTGTGTCTTATCGAGTTTGTAGGATGCATTAGTGAGTCTGGACTTCGATCGTGTTTTCTTTAAAAATGATTGCTTAACATTTTTGTTGGAAACTATATATTATTAACATGTATATATTATGTGATATATTAATCTCTTAACATGTTTGATATTGTGTGATAGATGTCTACCTCTAGCACAAATCCCATTGACTCACCTAATAATAACGAAGAGTCAAATATATATTGGACTGATTCACAAGTTCCCAAAGAGGAACCGGAAGAAGAATTAGAACCGGAAGAAGAATCAGAACCGAAAGAGGAGGAACCGGAGGAGGAAATAGAACCGGTGGGGGAAATAATAAAACGGTTAAGTAAAAGAAAATCCTCAACCAACCGACCAAGGTTAATTATGGTCAATGGTGTTTCCGCCAAGGAAGCAAAATATTGGGAGGATTACCAATTCTCCGATGAATCGGATTCCAACGAGAATTCCGATGATGTTATAGAAATTACCCCAACTGAATTTAAAAAGACAAAAGAAAATAATAAGGGAAAGGGCATAAAAATAGAGAAATCTAAATCCAACCTCGATGAACTTTATATGTATCGTCAACCCCCGAAGTCCTTAAGTTGTAACAATGACCCGGGAACCTCTAAACCACCAGGTTTTCCTAAACCGTTGTGGAAAACGACAGCTAGTATTAGGGGAACATCATATATCCCTAGAAACTTGGCAAAACGAACCAAAACCAAAGAAGAAGAAACGAGCGAGTCGGAATAAGATAGTTGTATTCGTATGGTGTAATATATATAATATAGTGTGCTTATGCTTTATGATATATGTAAAAATTGCTTGTATTAATAAGTATTTTTTTTATGAATCTAACTCTTGTCTATTTTACAGTATAAAAACACAAAATGGGTAGACAACCCAATATTTTAAGAGACCTACCCGGAGACATGATTGATGAAATCTTGTCTAGAGTCGGTCAGAATTCTTCAGCACAACTATTTACGGCGAAATCAGTTTGTAAGACATTCGAAGAACGTTCCAAGAATGCCTTGGTTTATAAGAGACTTTCGTTTGAAAGATGGGGGATATCACATTGGGAAACCCATAAGTTACGATGTGTTTACTTTGACGCATATATTGCGGGGAACCCAAGTGCTATTTTACGCAACGGGTTAAGAAATTATTTTGACTCAATGTATCCAAACATAGGACTTCATGATTTAGAAAAAGCGGCTAACATGCAACATAAAGAAGCATGTTATGCTTACGGGTTAGTAATGTTCGCTTCTCACCAAAGTGAGAACAAGAACATCGGGCTATAACTATTAAACAAAACGTTCCCACAAGTGACGGAGTCGGTAATTGGGGTAAGAAATGAGGTTTTTAGATTGTTAAGGGACTGTTGGATATTACGTAACCCTCGTCCCTTTGATGACGTTACAACACGCTGTTTTATCAACGGCCATAACGGTTATGTTCCACAAGACCAAGGATGGGAAGTAGTCCTAGTAAAACCAGAATGCATGACTTGTTTCTGGACGTATGAATTACGTGTCTTTATTGCATTTACTGAACGACTTGTGTACTAGCTAGAATTATGTTCACAACTATCTTGTATCAAAGTTATTGTGTGCTATATTTCATGCTATATGTAAAATAAGCGGTATTGTAAGTTTGTAATATATTGTGTAAAAGTTTGAACGCGAAATATTATTATAATCAGTTTTTCATATAGAATTGTAGTAGTTGAATTGTATATTTGCTACTAAGTATGAACTTAACGGGTAGGTACTACCCGAATTTAAACTTATAAAACGCTAATATGAAAAAAAAAGCTTTTATAAATGAGTTCATATTATGCTACGAGATACTATTGACTACTCTTAATATTCTGTATGATTAACTTGTTTCATTTGACTATTTGAAGGAAATGGCACCGACTACTCGACAAACCCTGAATATGAGCGAAGAGGAATTTCGTGCCTTTCTTGCTTCAAACATAGCCGCAGTACAGGCTACGCTACATACCAACAATAACCTTGGATCTAGCAGTATAGGAAATCGTATAGGATGCACCTACAAAGAATTCACTGCCTGCAAACCTTTGGAATTTAATGGAACCGAAGGACCGATCGGATTGAAACGGTGGACCGAGAAGGTCGAATCGGTGTTTACCATAAGTAAGTGTACTGAAGAGGACAAAGTGAAGTACGCTACGCATACCTTCACAGGTTCTGCGTTAACATGGTGGAATACCTATCTAGAGCAAGTGGGACAAGATGATGCTTACACACTACCATGGTCAGCATTCAAGCACTTGATGAACGAGAAGTACCGTCCCAGAACCGAGGTCAATAAGCTTAAGACAGAACTTAGAGGGTTACGAACCCAAGGATTTGATATTACCACGTACGAAAGACGATTCACAGAATTATGCCTATTGTGTCCGGGAGCGTTCGAAGATGAGGAAGAGAAGATCGACGGGTTTGTGAAAGGATTACCGGAAAGAATCCAAGAAGATATAAGTTCACACGAGCCCGCCTCCATACAACAGGCATGTAGAATGGTTCATAAACTAGTGAACCAGATTGAAGAAAGAATTAAAGAACAGACTGCTGAAGAGGCCAATGTGAAGCAAGTCAAAAGAAAGTGGGAGGAAAACGGTGATAAGAATCACCAATACAACAACAACATCAATTACAACAATAATCGCAACAATTATCCCAACAATCGCAACATCAATCGCAACTACAACAAACTGCCCAATAACAACAACAACAACAACAACAACAACAACAACAACAACAACAACAACAACAACAACAACAACAACAACAACAACAACAACAACAACAACAACAACAACAACAGCAACTACAACAATCATCCCAACAACAATAACAACCGCAACAACAACAACAATCAGAAGCAGCTATGCCAAAGGTGTGAAAAGTATCACTCGGGGTTCTGCACCAAATTTTGCAACAAGTGTAAAAGAAATGGTCATAGCGCGGCGAAGTGTGAGGTCTACGGACCAGGGGTTAACAGAACGAAAGGAACAAATGGTGTCGGAACGAGTAATGGCGGAGCAAGTAGTGTCGGAGCAAGTTATGCCAATGTAGTTTGTTATAAATGTGGAAAACTGGGCCACATTATTAGAAATTGCCCGAACCAGGAGAACACGAATGGACAAGGCCGCGGAAGAGTTTTCAATATTAATGCGGCAGAGGCACAGGAAGACCCGGAGCTTGTTACGGGTACGTTTCTTATTGACAATAAATCTGCTTACGTTTTATTTGATTCGGGTGCGGATAGAAGCTATATGAGTAGAGATTTTTGTGCTAAATTAAGTTGTCCATTGACGCCGTTGGATAGTAAATTTTTACTCGAATTAGCAAACGGTAAATTAATTTCAGCAGATAATATATGCCGGAATCGAGAAATTAAACTGGGTAGCGAAATATTTAAGATTGACTTGATACCAGTAGAGTTAGGGAGTTTTGATGTGATAATCGGTATGGACTGGTTGAAAGAAGTGAAAGCAGAGATCGTTTGTTACAAAAATGCAATTCGCATTATACGAGAAAAAGGAAAACCCTTAATGGTGTACGGAGAAAAGGGCAACACGAAACTACATCTTATTAGTAATTTGAAGGCACAAAAACTAATAAGAAAAGGTTGCTATGCTATTCTAGCACACGTCGAGAAAGTACAAACTGAAGAAAAGAGCATCAATGATGTTCCCGTCGCAAAAGAATTTTCCGATGTATTTCTGAAAGAATTACCGGGATTACCCCCACATCGATCCGTTGAATTTCAAATAGATCCTGTACCAGGAGCTGCACCAATAGCTCGTGCTCCTTACAGACTCGCACCCAGCGAGATGAAAGAACTGTAAAGCCAATTACAAGAACTTTTAGAGCGTGGTTTCATTCGACCAAGCACATCACCGTGGGGAGCTCCTGTTTTGTTTATCAAGAAGAAAGATGGTACATTCAGGTTGTGTATCGACTACCGAGAGTTGAACAAACTTACCATCAAGAACCGCTACCCACTACCGAGAATCGACGACTTATTTGATCAACTACAAGGCTCGTCTGTTTATTCAAAGATTGACTTACATTCTGGGTATCATCAAATGCGGGTGAAAGAAGATGATATTCCAAAGACTGCTTTCAGAACACGTTACGGTCATTACGAGTTTATGGTCATGCCGTTTGGTTTAACTAATGCACCAGCTGTGTTCATGGACCTTATGAACCGAGTGTGTGGAACATACCTTGACAAGTTTGTCATTGTTTTCATTGATGACATACTTATTTACTCAAAGAATGACCAAGAACACGGTAAACATTTGAGAAAGGTGTTAGAAGTATTGAGGAAGGAAGAATTGTACGCTAAGTTTTCAAAGTGTGCATTTTGGTTGGAAGAAGTTCAATTCCTCGGTCACATAGTGAACAAAGAAGGTATTAAGGTGGATCCGGCAAAGATAGAAACTGTTGAAAAGTGGAAAACCCCGAAAACTCCGAAACACATACGCCAGTTTTTAGGACTAGCTGGTTACTACAGAAGGTTCATCCAAGACTTTTCCAGAATAGCAAAACCCTTGACTGCATTAACGCATAAAGGGAAGAAATTTGAATGGAAGGATGAACAAGAGAAAGCGTTTCAGTTATTGAAGAAAAAGTTAACTACGGCACCTATATTGTCATTACCTGAAGGGAATGATGATTTTGTGATATATTGTGACGCCTCAAAGCAAGGTCTCGGTTGTATATTAATGCAACGAACAAAAGTAATTGCTTATGCGTCTAGACAATTGAAGATTCACGAACAAAATTATACGACGCATGATTTGGAATTAGGCGCGGTTGTTTTTGCATTAAAGACTTGGAGGCACTACTTATATGGGGTCAAAAGTATTATATATACCGACTACAAAAGTCTTCAACACATATTTAATCAAAAACAACTGAATATGAGGCAGCGTAGGTGGATTGAATTGTTGAATGATTACGACTTTGAAATTCGTTACCACCCGGGGAAGGCAAATGTGGTAGCTGACGCCTTGAGCAGGAAGGACAGAGAACCCATTCGAGTAAAATCTATGAATATAATGATTCACAATAACCTTACTACTCAAATAAAGGAGGCGCAACAAGGAGTTTTAAAAGAGGGAAATTTAAAGGATGAAATACCCAAAGGATCGGAGAAGCATCTTAATATTCGGGAAGACGGAACCCGGTATAGGGCTGAAAGGATTTGGGTACCAAAATTTGGAGATATGAGAGAAATGGTACTTAGAGAAGCTCATAAAATCAGATACTCAATACATCCTGGAACGGGGAAGAGTACAAGGATCTCAAGAAACATTTTTGGTGGCCGGGTATGAAAGCCGATGTTGCTAAATACGTAGGAGAATGTTTGACGTGTTCTAAGGTCAAAGCTGAGCATCAGAAACCATCAGGTCTACTTCAACAACCCGAAATCCCGGAATGGAAATGGGAAAACATTACCATGGATTTCATCACTAAATTGCCAAGGACTGCAAGTGGTTTTGATACTATTTGGGTAATAGTTGATCTTCTCACCAAATCAGCACACTTCCTGCCAATAAGAGAAGACGACAAGATGTAGAAGTTAGCACGACTGTATTTGAAGGAAGTCGTCTCCAGACATGGAATACCAATCTCTATTATCTCTGATAGGGATGGCAAATTTATTTCAAGATTCTGGCAGACATTACATCAAGCATTAGGAACTCGTCTAGACATGAGTACTGCCTATCATCCACAAACTGATGGACAGAGTGAAAGGATGATACAAACGCTTGAAGACATGCTACGAGCATGTGTTATTGATTTTGGAAACAGTTGGGATCGACATCTACCGTTAGCAGAATTTTCCTACAACAACAGCTACCATTCAAGCATTGAGATGGCGCCGTTTGAAGCACTTTATGGTAGAAAGTGCAGGTCTCCGATTTGTTGGAGTGAAGTGGGGGATAGACAGATTACGGGTTCGGAAATAATACAAGAAACTACCGAGAAGATCATCCAAATTCAACAACGGTTGAAAACCGCTCAAAGTCGACAAAAGAGCTACGCTGACATTAAAAGAAAAGATATAGAATTTGAAATTGGAGAGATGGTCATGCTTAAAGTTGCACCTTGGAAAGGCGTTGTTCGATTTGGTAAACGAGGAAAATTAAATCCAAGGTATATTGGACCATTCAAGATTATTGATCGTGTCGGACCAGTAGCTTACCGACTTGAATTACCTCAACAACTCGCAGCTGTACATAACACTTTCCACGTCTCGAATTTGAAGAAATGTTTTGCTAAAGAAGATCTCACTATTCCATTAGATGAAATCCAAATCAACGAAAAACTTCAATTCATCGAAGAACCCGTCGAAATAATGGATCGTGAGGTTAAAAGACTTAAGCAAAACAAGATACCAATTGTTAAGGTTCGATGGAATGCTCGTAGAGGACCCGAGTTCATCTGGGAACGAGAAGATCAGATGAAGAAGAAATACCCGCATTTATTTCCAGAAGATACGTCAACACCTCCAACTGCTTAAAATTTCGGGACGAAATTTATTTAACGGGTAGGTACTGTAGTGACCCGAACTTTTCCATGTTTATATATATATTAAATGAAATTGTTATTTACATGATTAAGTGTTTCCAACATGTTAAGCAATCAAACTTGTTAAGACTTGATTAATTAAAATAGGTTTCATATAGACAATTGACCACCCAAGTTGACCGGTGATTCACGAACGTTAAAACTTGTAAAAACTATATGATGACATATATATGGATATATATATAGTTAACATGATATTATGATAAGTAAACATATCATTAAGTATATTAACAATGAACTACATATGTAAAAACAAGACTACTAACTTAATGATTTTGAAACGAGACATATATGTAACGATTATCGTTGTAACGACATTTAATGTATATATATCATATTAAGAGATATTTATACATCATAATATCATGATAATATAATAATTTAAAATCTCATTTGATATTATAAATATTGGGTTAACAACACTTAACAAGATCGTTAACCTAAAGGTTTCAAAACAACACTTACATGTAACGACTAACGATGACTTAACGACTCAGTTAAAATGTATATACATGTAGTGTTTTAATATGTATTCATACACTTTTGAAAGACTTTAAGACACTTATCAAAATACTTCTACTTAACAAAAATGCTTACAATTACATCCTCGTTCAGTTTCATCAACAATTCTACTCGTATGCACCCGTATTCGTACTCGTACAATACACAGCTTTTAGATGTATGTACTATTGGTATATACACTCCAATGATCAGCTATTAGTAGCCCATTTGAGTCACCTAACACATGTGGGAACCATCATTTGGCAACTAGCATGAAATATCTCATAAAATTACAAAAATATGAGTAATCATTCATGACTTATTTACATGAAAACAAAATTACATATCCTTTATATCTAATCCATACACCAACGACCAAAAACACCTACAAACACTTTCATTCTTCAATTTTCTTCATCTAATTGATCTCTCTCAAGTTCTATCTTCAAGTTCTAAGTGTTCTTCATAAATTCCAAAAGTTCTAGTTTCATAAAATCAAGAATACTTCCAAGATTGTAAGTTTACTTCCAAGTTTTCTAAATCCATTCCAAGTAATCATCCAAGATCAAGAAACCTTTGTTACTTATAGTAGGTTATCTTTCTAATACAAGGTAATAATCATATTCAAACTTTAATTCAATTTCTATAACTATAACAATCTTATTTCGAGTGGAAATCTTACTTGAAATTGTTTTCGTGTCATGATTCTGCTTCAAGAACTTTCAAGCCATCCAAGGATCCTTTGAAGCTAGATCCATTTTTCTCATTTCCAGTAGGTTTATCCAAGGAACTTAAGGTAGTAATGATATTCAGAACATCATTCGATTCATACATAAAAAGCTGTCTTATTCAACGTTATAAACTTGTAATCACTAGAACATAGTTTAGTTAATTCTAAACTTGTTCGCAAATAAAGTTAATCCTTCTAACTAGACTTTTAAAATCAACTAAACACATGTTCTATATCTATATAATATGCTAACTTAATGATTTAAAACCCAGAAACACGATAAACACCATAAAACTGGATATACGCCGTCGTAGTAAAACCGGGGGCTGTTTTGGTTGGGATAATTAAAAGCTAATAAGAACTTTGATTTAAAAGCTATACTTCTGGAAAAATGATTTTTCTTATGAACATGAAACTATATCCAAAAATCATGGTTAAACTCAAAGTGAAAGTATGTTTTTCAAAATGGTCATCAAGATGTCGTTCTTTCGACGGAAATGACTACCTCTTTCAAAAATGACTTGTAACTTGTATTTCCGACTATAAACTTATACTTTTTATGTTTAGATTCATAAATTTAAGTTCAATACGAAACCGTGGCCACTGGAATCACTCAAAACGGATTAGAAACGAAGAAATGGCGAGTAAAACAAGATTGATAAAAACTACTCATTTTACCTACGTGAAAGTTAGTAATAAATCTATTCCAACCATAACCTAATCAACTTATATTGTATATTATGTAATCTTGAGATACCATAGACAAGTATACAATGTTTTGACCTATCATGTTGACCCATCTATATATATATTGCTGAACAACCATAGACACTCTATATGTGAATGTTGGAGTTAGCTATACAGTGTTGAGGTTGATTCCAAAATATATATATAGTTTGAGTTGTGATCAATACTGAGATACGTATACACTGAGTTGTGGATTGATTCAAGATAATATTTATCGATTTATTTCTGTACATCTAACTGTGGACAACTAGTTGTTGGTTACTAACGAGGACAGCTGACTTAATGAACTTAAAACATCAAAATGTATTAAAAGTGTTGTAAATATATTTTGAACATACTTTGATATATATGTACATATTTGTTATAGGTTCGTGAATCGACCAGTGGCCAAGTCTTACTTCCCGATGAAGTAAAAATCTGTGAAAGTGAGTTATAGTCCTACTTTTAAAATCTAATATTTTTGGGATGAGAATACATCCAGGTTTTATAAATGATTTACAAAATAGACACAAGTACGTTAAACTACATTCTATGGTTGAATTATCGAAATCGAATATGCCCCTTTTTATTAAGTCTGGTAATCTAAGAATTAGGGAACAGACACCCTAATTGACGCGAATCCTAAAGATAGATCTATTGGGCCTAACAAACCCCATCCAAAGTACCGGATGCTTTAGTACTTCAAAATTTATATCATATCCGAAGGGTGTCCCGGAATGATGGGGATATTCTTAAATATGCATCTTGTTAATGTTGGTTACCAGGTGTTCACCATATGAATGATTTTTATCTCTATGTGTGGGATGTATATTGAAATATGAAATCTTGTGGTCTATTGTTACGATTTGATATATATAGGTTAAACCTATAACTCACCAACATTTTTGTTGACATTTAAAGCATGTTTATTCTCAGGTGAATACTAAGAGCTTCCGCTGTTGCATACTAAAATAAGGACAAGATTTGGAGTCCATGTTTGTATGATATTGTGTAAAAACTGCATTCAAGAAACTGATTTCGATGTAACATATTTGTATTGTAAACCATTATGTAATGGTCGTGAGTAAACAGGATATTTTAGATTATCATTATTTGATAATCTACGTAAAGCTTTTTAAACCTTTATTTATGAAATAAAGGTTATGGTTTGTTTTAAAATGAATGCAGTCTTTGAAAAACGTCTCATATAGAGGTCAAAACCTCGCAACGAAATCAATTAATATGGAACGTTTTTAATCAATAAGAACGGGTCATTTCATCTACCACCATCAAAGCCATCACCACTGGGAATAAGCACCATGAACCACCATCACCATTCGTTATATTTTTTTTTTACTTTCAAGAACCATAATCAATAACCACCATGTGCTCACCTTCATCCCGCCACCAACATGAAGAACCACCACACCCATATGAACAACCATCATCACCACCTTATTGATTCATGTCTACGATCGCCTATAACATCAACCACCTACTATCACCATCATCAAACCATTGTTACTAAATGTTTCTGTTTCTACACGACCTCAATAACCAAAATAAGCACACACACACAACCCATCAAACTCCTACTGCTACCTTGATCGATGTATTTAAAACTTTTCCATTCCTTTGCTACTATTATTAAATCATCTTCTAGTGCTTGTTATTATTCGACCTCCTTTTTGTTTTCTGTTAACTACAACAAATGGCCGAAACAACACCACTCATCATCATGTTATGGTTGCTACTACAGCTGTGATTATATTTATTTCTATTTCCAGTCTTCATAAACCCACGACTGATACAATGAAAACTACAAAACGATGAGGAAAAGAAGAACGATGGTGTATGATTAAAAAGAAGAACGATGATGTATGTGATGATGATGTTAGGTATGATCATAATTAAATGATATGTTTAATTAAGATGAAAGGGACGTACACTTTGGATTCTAAATCCAACAACAGCTCCCTTATTATAATGCAAAACTTGGATCGAACTGTGGTATTGGACTATCAATGCAATTGGGTAGATTAATTTAACTTGGGCCAAATAATTTTATACTTGGGCTGTTCATAGTTAGGCTTATATCAAAACCACCTTTGATCACACCCATATTTCCATCACTAGCTCGTTTCTTGGATAAAAACCTGTTGTTAAACCCTCGTCGTCAATTGCTAAAACCAAACGCATCCTCTCTCTCTCTCTCTATCAATCTCTCTCTCTCTTGTTTCTGTTTTAAAACCCTCGCATACTACCTGCCATACTGCTACATCTGTTCTATCTGTTTTCGTTCAAACCCACTCAAGAAAACTCCTCTATATTATTGTTTTAAAACTCGGTACAGATCAAATATATATTAAACAGTTAGATAGGGTTAAAAGTCTGTTAGGCCTATCAAGTATTGGATTATGTTCACAGGCTAGTGACACTTTTATATAAATGGGCTGCACTTGGACTTTTAATTGTAAACCAATATTAGGAATGGTGATGAATACGTATATAGGTTTAGGAAGTAATAAATGTCACGAATATACATGATTTGAAGATGATAAAATGATGATTAGATGATGTTAAGATCATGATTTTATGGTGATAATTGGATTTATGTTCTATGATAATCATGATGATATAATGGATCACAATTAGAATGGGTTATGTTAATTGGGTTTAGAAAGAAGAAAACTGAAGTAAGGGATAAAACAATTTAAATCCGTATTATAACAAGAAATCATAAGCAGAGCAGTTGGTTTAAGGGTGTGCTTGATAAGCGAGAGGTCTTGGGTTCGAGCCCTGACTGTGGCAAATTTTTTTCTGAAAAAGAAGAAGATGATGGAATCAGTTAAATATACGGATTAAATATAATTAATACGGGATATAAATCAAGAAAGTAGAATTGGAAGAATGGTTAAGGATAGTATCGGGTTAGCTGGACGTCGCGAGTTCAAACCCGGACTTGGGCATTTTTTTAGAACTACTTCTTTGAGGTAGTTTACTCATTACTCATTATTATTATTATTATTATTATTATTATTATTATTATTATTATTATTATTATTATTATTATTATTATTATTATTATTATTATTATTATTATTATTATTATTATTATTATTATTCAACTAACATAAAATATTAAAATTATGATTATTATTATTTTTATCATTAGTATTAATAGGATTATCAATATTATTATTTTTATTATTATTATTATCATAAATATTAGTATTATTATTAGTAGTATTATTATCATTATAGTTATTAAAATAAATATTAGTATTATTATTATTGTTAGTAAAATCATTATTTTTATAATTATTATTATTAGTATTCATTATTATTAAAATTAACATTTTTATTAAAAAGTATCATTTTTATTAAAGTTATCATTTTATCATTTATATTAAAAGTATCATTTTTTTAACTCTATTATCATTATTATTATTTCTATCATTACTAATATTATTTTAGTATTATTATAATTTTAACAAACAATATATATATATATATATATATATATATATATATATATATATATATATATATATATATATATATAATTCCTCGATTACGATTATGTGAATTAATAAATATACAAATGATATAGGTTCGTGAACCCAAGGCCAACCTAGCATTGTTCAGTTTCGTCATATGTATTTTTACTACAAAATACAGTATTGTGAGTTTCATTACACCCTTTTAAATGCTTTTGCAATATATATTTTTGAGACTGAGAATACATGCGCTTTTATAAATGTTTGATGAAATAGACACAAGTAACTACATTATATGGTTGAATGGATCAAAACCGAATATGCCCCTTTTAGCCTGGTAATCTAAGAATTAGGGAACTGGCCCCTAATTGACGCGAATCCTAAAGATAGATCTATCGGGCCCAACAAGCCCCATCCGTTGTTGCGAATGCTTTAGTACTTCGAAATTTATCATGTCCGAAGGGAGTCCCAGAATGATGGGGATATTCTATATGCATCTTGTTAATGTCGATTATCAGGTGTTCAATCCATATGAATGATTTTTATCTCTATGTATGGGATGTTTATTTATGAGAAATGGAAATGAAAATCTTGTGGTCTATTAAAATGATAGAAATGATTATTGATGATAAACTAATGAACTCACCAACCTTTTGGTTGACACTTTTAAGCATGTTTATTCTCATGTACGAAAGAAATCTTCCGCTGTGCATTTGCTCATTTTAGAGATATTACTTGGAGTCATTCATGACATATTTCAAAATACGTTGCATTCGAGTCGTTGAGTTCATCAAGATTAATATTAAGTCATTCATAGTTTGGATATATTATGAAAGGATATGCATATATGTCAACTTTCGATGTAATGGAAGTTTGTCTTCTAAAAACGAATGCAATGTTTGTAAAACGTATCATATAGAGGTCAGTACCTCGCAATGAAATCAATTGATATGTAATGGAAGCTCTTAATAATCACCTGAGAATAAACATGCTTTAAACGTTAACAAAAATGTTGGTGAGTTATAGGTTTAATCTTTATCATAAATCATAATAATAATAGGCCACAAGATTTCAATTATTTAACCGCACACGTAACCCGTGTACAAAACATGAAACACGTAACCTGTGTATAAAAATCATTCATATGGTGAACACATGGTAACCGACATTAACAAAAATGCATCTAGAATATCCCCATCATTCTGGGACTCTCATCGGATATGATAAATCGAAGTACTAAAGCATTCGTAACCCGGATGAGGTTTGTTAGGCCCATGATAATGCTAAAAACGAACATATATTTCATACCATTATTCCTCAAGAAAGACAAGCTTTTAGTTGCAATTGTTCTATTTAAAAGTGATATTCGTTTAAATAATAAAAGATGAAGACAAAAGACAGATTCGACGAATTGAAGACGCAAACGACCAAAAAGCTCAAAAGTACAAAATACAATCAAAGAGGTTCCAATTATTGATAAGAAACGTCTCAAAATTACAAGAGTACAAGATTCAAAACGTAAAGTACAAGATATTAAATTGTACGCAAGGACGTTCGAAAATCCGGAACCGGGACCAGAGTCAACTCTCAACGCTCGACGCAACGGACTAAAAATTACAAGGGAACTATGCACATAAATATAATATGATATTTAAATAATTCTTATAATTATTTATATATTATATAAATAAAAAAATCCGTCGGCAAGAAAGACTCCAAAGTTGGTGAGCTGGAATTTCAAACTCCGTGACTCGCGGAGTTTGAAGGCAGAAAAGGCCGCAAGTCGCGGAGCCCCAAAAACTAAAACTCCCTATAAAAGCAAACGAATTCTGATCGCAAAATATAACATATATATCCATCCATCTATCTAAACGTATATATTTATATTTATATTTTAATTTTAATTTTAATTTTAATTTTAATTTTAATAATAAGGGTATGTTAGCGAATGTTGTAAGGTTGTAAGTCGAAATTCTGTCCGTGTAACGCTACGCTATTTTTAATCATCGTAAGTTATGTTCAACCTTTTTAATTTAATGTCTCGTAGCTAAGTTATTATTATGCTTATTTAATCCGAAGTAATCATGATGTTGGGCTAATTACTAAAATTGGGTAATTGGGCTTTGTACTATAATTGGGGTTTGGACAAAAGAACGACACTTGTGGAAATTAGACTATGGGCTATTAATGGCCTTGATATTTGTTTAACTAAATGATAGTTTGTTAATGTTAATATAAAGATTTACAATTGGGCGTCCCTATAAATTACCATATACACTCGATCGGACACGATGGGCGGGGTATTTATATGTACGAATAATCGTTCATTTAACCGGACACGGGAATGGATTAATAGCCACTAGAATAATTAAAACAGGGGTAAAATTATGTACAAGGACACTTGGTATAATTGATAACAAAATATTAAAACCTTGGGTTACACTCAGTCGACATCCTGGTGTAATTATTAAACAAAGTATTAAAATCTTGTTACAGTTTAAGTCCCCAATTAATTGGAATATTTAACTTCGGGTATAAGGATAATTTGACGAGGACACTCGCACTTTATATTTATGACTGATGGACTGTTATGGACAAAAACCAGACGGACATATTAAATAATCCAGGACAAAGGACAATTAACCCATGGGCATAAAACTAAAATCAACACGTCAAACATCATGATTACGGAAGTTTAAATAAGCATAATTCTTTTATTTCATATTTAATTTCCTTTATTTTATATTTAATTGCACTTCTAATTATCGCATTTTTATTGTTATTGTATTTAATTGCACTTTTAATTATCGTACTTTTTAATTATCGCAAGTTTATTTTATCGCACTTTTATTATTCGCAATTTCATTTTCGTTATTTACTTTACGCTTTAAATTAAGTCTTGTATTCATTTATTATTTTACATTTGGTTTTAACTGCGACTAAAGTTTTAAAATCGACAAACCGGTCATTAAACGGTAAAAACCCCCCTTTATAATAATAATATTACTTATATATATATTTGTATTTTTATAAAAGTAAACTAATATAGCGTTAAGCTTTGTTTAAAGATTTTCCCTGTGGAACGAACCGGACTTACTAAAAACTACACTACTGTACGATTAGGTACACTGCCTATAGTGTTGTAGCAAGGTTTAGGTATATCCATTCTCTAAATAAATAAATAAAACTTGTGTAGTTTGTATCACTTTTCGTAGTAAAATATAGTACTATCACGTACCCCCACGCTACCACATCAAGTTTTTGGTGCCGCTGCCGGGGAATCGCTTAAAAACCGGAAGCGCAACGCTAATATATAAAAAAAAGATTTTTTAGTTTACTTTTATAAAAATACGTTTTTGTAAAAAAATACGTTTTTAATTATTCGAAAATATAAAAAGAAAAACAAAAATATAAGTATTTTTAAGATTTTGTTAAATATTTAAGTTTTATAAAGTTTCTTTATTTTTATATAAGTTTTATTTAAGTATTTTGTTTTTATTTAAAACATAAAAAAAAACGTCGAATTAAAAACTGTACCTTAGTTGAATTTTGGAACCCCGCGACTCGCGGAGTTTACAGCTTCTAATACCGCAACTCGCGGAGACAGTCTGACACGCCACACAGGAACCCTAATCAGCATTAATTACGGAGTAATTATTAATAACCCTAATTACCTATTATTATTATAATTAGTTTTATTTTAAGTTTCTTTTTATTTAATTTAATTATTTAGTTAAATTAGTTTAATTAAAATATAAAATTAGTAGTTTTAATAAATAAATAATATAAAAATAATATTTTTATAAAAATTGTACTTTTTACAACTTTTTGTATATTTTTATATTTTGTCCCTTTTTAATTGTTTTAGCGTAATATTTGTATTTTTAGCTCATATTTAGTTTTAAACTTAGTTTTTGCCATAGTTATTTTGACTTCTAGATTTTTAGGCTTTGCCGTAGAATTCCTTAAGTGCTTTTTCTTTAGACTAAGATTTAGGTACTTTAGAATTTTGCGACGCCTTTTTAAGTTTTAGTTTCTTTTTAAGTTATTTCCATTTGGGATATAGTTTTACTTGTAAGCTTTAATATTTTTAGACACCTTTTACCTATGTATCAATTATCATTCCAATTAGTAATCTCAATTTGCGATTATAATTTTAAGTTAGTTGTGGTAATAAGGTTAGGTTAGTCAAGTGTTTTTAAGTGTTATAAGTTTCTTTTATTTTTCCGTCACCTTTTATTTTTCAACCATTTTTCTTTTTCGACCTTTTTCGACGAACTCTTTTTCTTTCTTATTTCTCGCTATTCTAGTTTTAGGACATAGATTTTTATTCTACTTCTTATCTAAATTTCTTAAAATTACGAAAGTTTATTTTAAGTGGTTAAATTGATAGACATCAAAATTTTCTGGTTCGTAGTAATAGTTGGATTTGTACGTGGACCGGGTTATTGGAGCCAAACAGTCCTCAATTATATTGAGGCCAAACGAATCCTGCCCCTCTGCTGCATCTTTTGGCTATTTGAAACGTGGGCAAAATCAGAAAAGTCTATTGATTGGATAACTTATTATAATTTTTCTTTCCTTTTAAAAACTAATAGGATATTCAGTGAATGCACCGAGCAAGACGTTCACCACCTTTTGTACGTTCACCACCTGTAACTAGATCAAGACATTTAGTAAATATTACCGCCGTTGATTCTTCTTTAGAATCGTCATCCAGTCGACCAAGTACTCCAGTTCAAATTTCCGATAATCCATTTTTTGAACCCGACCTCACAATTGAGAATCCGGAGAATATTCAGGAACGATTCGTAGATCCTGAACCACTAAATTTTCCTCCGGAACCACCAATCATTCAAACAGAGATTGTTGAGGAACGAACCATTAAATCAGAATCCTCTAGTGATTCCGATTCAACAAATTCAATTATGGAGAATCTGGAACCTTTAAGTATGGAAGACCGAATGAGAGCTAAACGCACTGGCCAAGGTCACGCAATTACTCATCCAGACATTAATGCGCCAGATTATGAAATCAAAGGACAAATTCTACACATGGTGACTAATCAATGCCAATTTAGTGGTGCGCCGAAGGAAGATCCAAATGAACATCTTCGTACCTTTAATAGGATCTGCACACTATTTAAAATCCGAGAAGTGGAGGATGAACAGATATATCTCATGTTATTTCCCTGGACTTTAAAGGGAGAAGCCAAAGATTGGTTGGAATCGTTACCTGAAGGGGCGATCGATACATGGGACGTTTTAGTTGAAAAATTTCTTAAACAATTTTTTCCTGCATCTAAAGCCATAAGACTTCAAGGAGAAATTGTTACGTTCACACAGAAGCCGAATGAAACTCTATATGAGGCGTGGACAAGATTTGGAAAGTTGTTAAGAGGATGTCCGCAACATGGTTTAGACACCTGTCAAATAGTACAAATATTCTACCAAAGATGCGACATCACTACAAGGAAAGACATAGATATAGCAGCTGGTGGTTCTATTATGAAGAAAACTGAAACTGATGCTTACAAAATTATTGATAACACTGCTTCCCACTCACATGAGTGGCACCAAGAAAAAGATATCGTTAGATCATCTAAAGCAGCTAGAGCCGATTCTAGCCATGACTTAGATTCCATTTCCGCAAAGATAGATGCTGTGGAGAGACGAATGGAAAAGATGACTAAAGATATTCACTCAATACGAATTAGTTGTGAGCAGTGTGGAGGACCACATTTGACAAAAGATTGTCTCAGTATTGAATTAACAATGGAACAAAGAGAGAATATTTCATACATAAACCAAAGGCCTGGAAATAATTATCAGAATAATTATCAACCGCCAAGACCGATTTACAATCAAAACCAGAACTATAACCGAAATATTCCATACAACAACCAACAAGGTCCTAGCAATCAACAAGTATCCAATAATAATTACAATCAGCAAAGACCTAATTTTCAAAACAAACCACCACAACAAACCGATGATAAAAAGCCGAATTTAGAAGATATGATGACGAAGCTAGTTGAAACTCAAACGCAATTTTTCACATCTCAGAAACAAACTAATGAATAAAATGCTCAAGCATTTAGAAATCAACAAGCTTCTATTCAAAATCTAGAACAAGAAGTAAGTAACCTAGCAAGGTTAATAGGTGAAAGAAAACCGGGAAGTCTACCTAGTGATACAAATGCTAACCTCCGAAATGAAACAGCTAAAGCCATTACCACAAGAAGTGGTATAACACTTAAACCACCTGAAATACCTGTAACTTCTGATGAAGCTATTCCTACTCCACAAGAACCACAACCTGATCAAGATAAGGAAAAAGAACAGTTAGTTGAGAAGGTTAATGAAGATAACACAGTTAAGGCTAAACCTTATGTTAAACCATACCAACCACCACTTCCTTACCCGAGTAAAATGAAGAAAGAGAAACTTGAAGCCGAGCAATCCAAATTCTTGGATATGTTTAAACAGATAAATGTAAATCTTCCTTTCATTGATGTGATTTCAGGAATGCCTAGATATGCTAAATTCTTGAAAGATCTAATCTCGAATAGAAAGAAAATGGAAGAACTCTCAGCTGTTACTATGAATGCTAATTGTTCAGCAGTGCTGTTGAATAAGATACCAGAAAAACTATCTGATCCAGGAAGTTTCACAATTCCATGTTTTCTGGGTAGTCTTAGTTCAATAGAAGCATTGGCAGACTTAGGTGCTAGTATAAATCTAATGCCGTATTCACTATACGCTAAACTAGACCTTGGAGAATTGAAACCAACCAGAATAAGCATACAACTAGCCGATAGATCAATAAAATATCCTAGAGGGATAATGGAGAACATGCTAGTTAAAGTTGGTACTTTAGTATTTCCAGTAGATTTTGTTGTTCTGGACATGGAAGAAGATTCTCAAGTTCCTCTTATATTAGGAAGACCATTCTTAAACACGGCTAAAGCAATGATAGACGTGTTCGGTAAGAAATTGACCCTAAGTATAGAGGACGAGAGTGTTACCTTTTCAGTTGATAGAGCCATGCAACAACCGCAATCTGCAGATGATACATGTTATTATATTCAAACTATAGATGCACATGCAGAATTATTAGAAGAATTTCCAGAATTACAAGGAACAGGAGAATGTTCTTTAGGAGAAAGTAATGAACCAATTGATGAAGCTAAAATGTTAGCTACACTTATAGCTAATGGATATGAACCAACAACAGAAGAAATTCAAATGCTAAAAGAAGAAGACAGATATCGATACAAATCATCGATAGAAGAACCTCCAAAATTAGAGTTAAAGCCACTTCCAAACCATTTGGAATACGCTTATTTACATGGTGAATCTGAATTACCTGTAATAATATCGTCTTTTCTTATTGAAAATGAGAAATCACAACTCATTTCTATGTTGAAAGCTCATAAACCAGCCATTGCATGGAAGATTCATGATATTAAAGGAATAAGTCCTTCGTATTGCACACATAAATCCTTATGGAAGAAGGTCATAAAACGTATGTGCAACGCCAACGAAGATTAAATCCTAATATGCAAGATGTAGTTAAGAAAGAGATTATTAAACTACTAGATGCAGGTTTAATTTATCCAATCTCTGATAGTCCATGGGTAAGCCCAGTACAATGCGTGCCTAAGAAGGGTGGCATGACTGTCATTACAAATGAGAAAAATGAGCTTATTCCTACTAGGACTGTAACAGGATGGCGTGTGTGTATTGATTATAGAAAATTAAATGACGCCACCAGAAAAGATCACTTTCCCTTACCTTTCATTGATCAAATGTTGGAAAGATTAGCCGGAAATAGTTACTATTGTTTTCTAGATGGATTTTCCGGATATTTTCAAATTCCAATAGCACCCGAAGATCAAGAGAAAACCACATTCACGTGCCCTTATGGTACTTTTGCTTACAAACGTATGCCATTTGGACTTTGTAACGCCCCTGCAACCTTTCAAAGGTGTATGATGGCGAGTTTTCATGACATGATAGAAGAATGCATGGAAGTTTTCATGGATGACTTTTCAGTCTTCGGTGATACATTTGAAACATGTCTAGCTAATCTTGAACGAATGCTTATTAGATGCGAACAATCAAATCTAGTTCTTAATTGGGAGAAATGCTATTTTATGGTTAAAGAAGGCATCGTTCTTGGACATAAAATTTCAAAAGAAGGAATTAAAGTGGATAGAGCTAAAGTAGATGTAATTGCTAAACTTCCACATCCCACCAATGTTAGAGGAGTTAGGAGTTTTCCAGGGCATGCCGGTTTTTACCGACGTTTCATAAAAGATTTTTCTAAAATTGCCACTCCTATGAATAAACTCCTAGTAAAGGATGCTCCATTCATCTTTTCCGATGAGTGTATCAAATCTTTTAATATTCTTAAAGAGAAACTCACTAATGCGCTGATCATGATAACACCAAATTGGAATCTACCATTTGAACTAATGTGCGATGCAAGTGATTTTGCAATGGGAGCCGTTTTAGGACAAAGGATTGAAAAACGATTTCAACCTATATATTATGCTAGTAAGACGTTACAAGGAGCACAAACGAACTATACAACTACTGAAAAAGAACTCCTTGCTATTCTCTTTGCGTTTGACAAATTTCGATCATATCTCGTTCTAGCAAAAACGGTGGTCTATACCGACCATTCTGCTCTTAGATACCTATTTTCAAAACAAGATGTTAAACCAAGATTAATCCGTTGGATCTTACTCTTACAAGAATTTGATATTGAAATCCGAGATAAAAGAGGAGCAGAAAATCTCGCCGCTGATCATCTTTCTCGTCTTGAAAATCCCGAATTAGAAGTTCTAAATGAACGGCCATACAAGACAACTTTCCTGATGAATATCTATTGAAGATAGATTATAATGAAATCCCATGGTTTGCAGACTATGCAAACTATTTAGTATGTGGATTCCTTGAAAATGGATTATCGTACCAAAGACGAAAGAAATTCTTCAGTGATATAAAACACTATTTCTGGGAAGATCCACATCTGTTTAAAAGTTGTCCCGATGGAATAATACGCCGATGTGTATTCGGAGATGAAGCCAGTAAAATATTAAACCATTGTCACACAGGACCAACAGGAGGGCATTATGGGCCTCAACTAACAGCAAGAAAAGTTTATGATGCTGGATTCTATTGGCCTACAATTTACAAAGACGCACACCTTCTTTGCAAATCCTGTGATGCTTGTCAAAGGGCCAGAAAAATAAGTCAACGTGATGAAATGCCACAAAATGTCATCCAAGTATGTGAAGTATTTGACATTTGGGGTATTGACTTTATGGGTCCATTTCCAAAATCTCATAATAATCTATATATACTCGTAGCCATTGATTATGTATCTAAATGGGTGAAAGCACAAGCTCTCCCAACTAACGATGCACGAGTTGTAGTCAACTTTTTAAAACGTCTTTTTGCAAGGTTTGGAACACCGAAAGCTTTAATAAGTGATCGGGGTACTCATTTCTGTAATAATCAACTTGAGAAAGTTCTTAAAAGATATGGAGTAACTCATAAAATCTCTACCGCATATCATCCACAAACAAGTGGACAAGTTGAAAATACCAACCGAGCTTTAAAACGTATTCTAGAGAAAACCGTAGGATCAAATCCGAAGGAATGGTCCATTAAATTGGAGGATGCACTCTGGGCTTTTAGAACAGCCTACAAAACTCCAATTGGAACCACACCTTTTAGACTTGTTTATGGAAAAGCATGTCATCTTCCAGTAGAAATTGAACACAAAGCATTTTGGGCTTTGAAGACATGTAATCTTGATTTACATGAAGCCGGACGTCTACGATTAAGTCAACTAAACGAATTAGAAGAATTAAGACATGAAGCATACGAAAATTCGTTAATCTATAAAGAAAGAACAAAGAAATGGCATGATAAAAGAATCAGAAGTTCAAAAGAATTTAAGGAAGGAGACAGAGTTCTTCTTTTCAATTCACGATTCAAGCTATTTCCTGGAAAATTGAAATCAAGATGGTCTGGACCATTCATAGTTAAAAGAGTTTTTCCATACGAAACGATAGAATTAATAAATTCAAATGGGATTGAATTTAAAGTTAATGGTCACAGAGTTAAACATTACATACATGGTCCAATGGAAGTCGACAACGAAGTTAATCACAATTTTGACACCACAGCTAACTAAGTGTGGGGAGAATCAAGTCTTTAAAGGATAATATGTATTTCTGTTAGAGTTAGATTGTCTGTTTTCGTGTAGTTCTCGAAAATGGAACCCGAATGGTCTTTCCCTAGCAGACCCTAAAGAACTAGTCTTCTCCCCCCATTCTGAATTTTATGTTTTTTAGGAAATGAAGACTGCCTGTGAACTAAACCATGGTCTAATGTTACACGCTTTGATCACTAAACGTAATAATGACACACTTCCGAGTGAAATAGTATCAGTAATCAGAGAAAGATTGGACGGAGTTAGAAAAGAATCCAGATGCGAAGATAATAAGTTATAATTTGGTAAAGGAAAATCAAAATCCGCAGCGAAAAGAAGAGCACGACACCTAGAAAGATGTCACAAATGCGGAAAATGGTCACATGGAGGTAAATGTTCAAATAATCAAACCTATTCAAACACCGAATTTGTTACTTTATGCAGAGACGGACCGTTCATATGTTTAGAAGAAAAAACACTGAATGCTCGAGGTTACGCCTATGTAGCCATGGAAAACCAATTAAACCGACTATCTTATGAATGGGATAGATCATATAACTAAGAAATCTATTTCACAGGTATGTTTGTACAGTTTTTTATTTTTATTTTTATTTTTAACCTTTTGATAATAAACGCTAATTTGTTCGCTATAAAGTATTAAATTGGTATTGAATAAAATTAGGTTTGGCGACCGAAATTATTGATATCATTCAAAAATTTATTACATCACTGCGAAATTTAACGTTTATTCTTAAGGTATAAATATCTTTAAACAATCAACCCAAAATATTTCAAAAATTCGTCATGAGTTAAATTAGGTTTTGGAACCGAAATTACTTTACCGAAAAGATGGGCGCATATTTTTGATAATATTTGATTGATTAAAGTGGGATAAAAAGCCAAAATGATTTTTAATTTTATTTTTACCATGTTTTTAAAATTAATATATAAATCTTAAATTAATATTGTAAACTTTGTAAAAACAATATATTTAAAATTGTAAATATTTGAAAAATTAATATAAGTTTGGTGTGAATTTATAATATGAATTTTTAAATTAAGTTTGGTGTGAATTTTTAATTTTTAAAAATATGAATTTTTAATTTTATGCATTTCAAATTTTAAAGTTTGGTGTGAATTTTTAATATTAATTTTGAATTTTATGTATTTTTATTTTAAGTTTGGTGTGAATTTAAAAACAAAAATTTACTTTATCTCATTAAGTTAAAAATATGATTTTTAAAATTGGTCGTAAGTTGAAGACTAGGTCTTTGAACCGAAATTGCTTTACCCAAGGGAGGGACGAGAACTTTTATTATCATTATTTTTAATCTTATTGAATTAAAGTATGCCAAAAACATTAAAAAACCAAAAATCTTAGCTTTTAAAACAATCGCTACAAAAAGACAAATTTTAAAATTTTGTCGAGGGACGGACTAGGACATCGATCCGAAACGACCTCGTCCTAAATAACAAGGGAAACAAAATTTTAAAATTAATTACTTAATTGTTTTAATTAGTATAAGATATAAATAAATAAATAAATAAAAATATATATAAACTCCGCGACTCGCGGAGTTTGAAGGTCCAAACACCGCGACTCGCGGAGGGACCAAAAATTAGAAAAAAATAAAAACACAGAACTGATCAGTCCCCAACCCAAAACACACCAAATACTGCGAAATACTGCGCAAAAACCCCGAAAAAACACCCCCAAAATCACAATTTTTAACCGTTAATCATCAAATCTTTTACTAAAATCATGTTGAGAAGGATGCTATCAAGGAATTACTCAAGAAAAACGGTAAATTTCTACACCTAAACACCATTTAATCCGAAAATTAGTGTTCTTGAGCAATTTTATACCCAATTTGATTTTGATGCTTTTTAGTGTAATTATGCTTAAATTGTTTATGTATTATGCTTGTATAACCTAGATTGATGCTATTTAACATGATTAGAAGCCTTAAACTTCAAATTTTGAGTAATCTAGGGTTTGTGTTCTTGAGCAATTTAGGGCTTTTTGATATAAACAGGTTATGGCCGATTTTTGTCATGAATTGTTGCTAAATTAAGTAGTGTAATATGTTTAGGTAGTTAAATGATCCAAACTTTGAGCCTAAACATGATTTTGAGAATTAAAGTGGACTTTTTCAAGTCTAAAATTCATGAACTTGATTTTTGAGAGATAATGCCATTTGAAACTTGTTTAATTGCTAGTAATGATTATTTTGACATGTTATTTGAGTTGAATGCTTATGAACTTGGCGAACATTTTCGTATATGCTTATTTGAAAAAGTGTAGATTTGATAAAAATGTGAAAATGAGCTTAAATTTGATATAAATTGATCATGTCATTGTAATTATTTTAATTGATGATTTTGCTGACACTAATGCATATTTGGATGCACAAAAATTGTGTTTGATGTGTTTTGCAGACTAAAAGGGGTGAATCTTCATCCCAAGCTCGCAATGCTCCTGCTGAGAATGCGGAACAACAGGAGGTGGATAACTACTACAAGCAAGATATACCTCATCCAGTCATGACATTTTCTGATATGCACTTGGAAGATTTGCACCCGAACCTGAGATTTGATAGACTTTGGATAGATTATCCAAAATACCAAAGGGGTTTGCATACTCTTCATTCTAAAGTTGTTGAGGTACATAGGGTCATAGAATGGGGACCATTAGAAGCTGTAGAATTGGCCGGGCCAATTAAGGAATTACTTGCACAGAGGTATGGTAATTCTACTTTTAACGACTGGGTACGTTTATTCACCATGCGTAGACCTGTATATAAAGTATGGTGTGAAGAATTGTTGTGTAGTATAGAATTAAATGATCGGGTAGCTAGTTTAACCGATCGATCTTTTATTAGATTTTTGTTAGGAGGTTCGATGCGCCACATGTCTTTACTAGACATGGCTCAGGCTTTACGTATATATACGCCTGAGGAGTTAGCATCTGCCGATTGTAGAGGGTTGATACTAAATGGTAGAAAGATAGATGAAAATTTTGATACACATGGTGTATGGAGTCAAATGACAAGCCATCACCGATTCAAAGGGGGAAATTACTCTTATTTGGATATAGATAGAGCTGAATTAAGAGTAATTCATAGGTTTTTAGCTAATTCGATTACACAAAGAGGTAAGAACAAGGAAAAGGTAAATGAACAGGATTTGCTTTACCATATGTGTATTCGAGACCCACAAAGCGCTGTAAGTATACCTTATTGTGTGGGTTATTATTTATCAGCTATGGTTAGGGGGATGAGACCACATAGCATAATAGGAGGTGGTATATTTATTACTTTGATTGCTGAATATCTCGGTGTGGATATAAGTCGGGGGGGATTATTAGTCGAAGAACCAGAACCCCGCGATACTATAGGTTTAAATGTATACCATGGTGCGAAAGTTTTGAAGAGGTGAAATAACGCCGCAGTACAATACCATGGTAGACATCCACAGGTTGAGAGAAACCAACAGCAAGGTAATGTAGGAGGGGGAAATGAAATGCAAGAAATACAAAGGTTTATAGCTTCACAGGAGTACGAAAATGCTAGACAAAGAGCATTTGAAGATTGGCAAGTTCATCAAAACCAAATCATAGCTTATTGCCAACATATAGGTAGAAACTATATTCCTACTCCAAAGCCCATTTTCCCTCCCTGGTCTATAGAGATTCAACCACCGTATCCTACGTATAACTCAGCCGAAGCATTTTATAGCACCTATGGTTATGCATGGAACCCCTATTGGTATCAGTATCATCCCTAGTCTACTTAGTTTTATTTATTTTGTAATTTGTTATGTTGATACGTTTAATACTTATGTTAATATTGTAATAGTTGTTATAATTTTCTAAGTTTTATTCTTAGATTTTAATAATTTTTGAATGTGGGGTAATATACCAAACTTCAAAAATATGTATATATGTTTGCAGTTTATCTTATGTACACAACAGGGTAAAACAACGTATTTTCAAAGACTGGCATTAAGTTCAGCAAAAGCAACTAATTTTGACGACAAGATGCAAAATATATGTGAAATAACAACAAGACGGAATGAACAAATGATATGCACCATTTATCATTCAGCAAGCAAACGCCAATATATTTGGAAACTTTGGTAAAAATTTAATCATTTTCACACAAATCACCCTCAATAATTTAAATTGTTACTGATTTCTTGCAAATGAGGGCATTGCAAGATCTTAAGTGTGGGAAGGGGTTAAATTCTTTCGGATTTTAAAATTTTTACTTTATACACTTGGTTACCATTAGAAATACTAGTAAAGTAGTAGTTGTATTAGAATCTAGTGCTCTCTGATAATAAAGAACAGCCCTAGTCTTATATACTGACTACCCAATTCTAGTAAAATTTTTCAAAATTTTCAATTAAATGAACTCAAAATCATGTTTATACATATTTATGAACGATAAAACTAGGTTTTAACACCGAAATTATTGTTACCTCGGAAAGGACATAAATTGAGAAACAAACCAAAATGTTAAAATTCATTTAAAATGGAATAGAGGACAATAAAAAGGAAAATAAAAGCCAAGTGTGGGAAAATTCTCCAAGTTATTCAAAACATATGTCACATATTTTTGTACAAATAACTGAAAATACTTTTGCTTTGGACTAAACTAAAATTTTTTTACCTGATTTACTGTAAGAAAGATGGATCTACACGATGAATCAATTCCATCATTAAAAGGAAGTAAAGTCTTTCAAAAAAGAAACGCGCTTCTTGATTTAGGTCATGAAGTTGTCATCCAGACCAGCTGTAGGTTGACGAAAAACCTAGAAAAGTCATCACTAAAATCAGCAGGAAATTCACGGACCTCAGCATTAAACAGGGTCGCCAAGTGGTCAGATTTATCCTAAACATGAGAAGGATTTATCTCGTACAATGGGGGGCACCATGCAAATTAGCTGGATAAGACTAATGAATCAGATCCCCAGAAAGGATAATCTCCTTAAAAGATCAAAAATCAGCTTTTAAGCCTGATATTACTCAATCCTAGAGATTGACCTTAAAGATTGAGAATTCAAACTCATGGAATTCAATGATATCTAAACTCGAGCTTGAACGAGAAAATATTTTGATAAAATTACAAACCGATTTGTTTTCAAAAAACCCATTTTCAATGCGTTCATTACCATTGAACGTAAAATCCTAGGAATTCACCTAGAATTCATTACGTCACCTGAACCAAATCGGGTGTCAACCGTAAGAACGGTGGTTGCATAGCATGGTCAAAGACAGGACCTTGTGCCAGACTGAAAAATCATAAGGGTGAGCTTTACTATTGCTCCTACCAAGGATAGTAATTGCGTCCAACACGTTATAGACCATAATTAAAAGCATGTCAGGGGACATTGCCTTAACAGTTGCTTGTTCAACGCTTTCCTTTACAACCGGACGGTAGTTTACCGAAAGGTAATATACGGGACAAGTAAACTAGACATGTTGCTTTCCAAATACAAGGTTAGCAAGTGGGTGATACAAAACCGCAAGTTTTGAGCTAAAATTTTCAAATCTGAAACCCACCAAACCCACAAAAATATTTTGCAAACACCGGTGAAGGGTTATTCCGGAAAACTTATCTAGGGTAAAAGCTAGATTTAATTTTCAAAAGATCAAATGTTTTCATAAAGATCCAATTTCCTTAATGGATCTAAATTTTTATAGTCATGTGGGACTGTAAACCATATCGTTACTACCATTGTTTATACCGCCGTATAGAAATCACTGATATACAAAGTGTGAAGAATAAAGAAGTGATTCTAGTATTTCAAGACGATATTGCTTGAGGACAAGCAACGCTTAAGTGTGGGAATATTTGATAATGCTAAAAACGAACATATATTTCATAGCATTATTCCTCAAGAAAGACAAGCTTTTAGTTGCAATTGTTCTATTTAAAAGTGATATTCGTTTAAATAATAAAAGGTGAAGATAAAAGACAGATTCGACGAATTGAAGACGCAAACGACCAAAAAGCTCAAAAGTACAAAATACAATCAAAGAGGTTCCAATTATTGATAAGAAACGTCTCGAAATTACAAGAGTACAAGATTCAAAATGCAAAGTACAAGATATTAAATTGTACGCAAGGACGTTCGAAAATCCGGAACCGGGACCAGAGTCAACTCTCAACGCTCGACGCAACGGACTAAAAATTACAAGTCAACTATGCACATAAATATAATATAATATTTAAATAATTCTTATAATTATTTATATATTATATAAATAAAAAAATCCGTCGGCAAGAAAGACTCCAAAGTTGGTGAGCTGGAATTTCAAACTCCGCGACTCGCGGAGTTTGAAGGCAGAAAAGGCCGCAAGTCGCGGAGCCCCAAAAACTAAAACTCCCTATAAAAGCAAACGAATTCTGATCGCAAAATATAACATATATATCCATCCATCTATCTAAACGTATATATTTATATTTATATTTTAATTTTAATTTTAATTTTAATTTTAATTTTAATAATAAGGGTATGTTAGCGAATGTTGTAAGGGTGTAAGTCGAAATTCTGTCCGTGTAACGCTAAGCTATTTTTAATCATTGTAAGTTATGTTCAACCTTTTTAATTTAATGTCTCGTAGCTAAGTTATTATTATGCTTATTTAATCCGAAGTAATCATGATGTTGGGCTAATTACTAAAATTGGGTAATTGGGCTTTGTACCATAATTGGGGTTTGGACAAAAGAACGACACTTGTGGAAATTAGACTATGGGCTATTAATGGGCTTTATATTTGTTTAACTAAATGATAGTTTGTTAATGTTAATATAAAGATTTACAATTGGGCGTCCCTATAAATTACCATATACACTCGATCGGACACGATGGGCGGGGTATTTATATGTACGAATAATCGTTCATTTAACCGGACACGGGAATGGATTAATAGCCACTAGAATAATTAAAACAGGGGTAAAATTATGTACAAGGACACTTGGTATAATTGATAACAAAATATTAAAACCTTGGGTTACACTCAGTCGACATCCTGGTGTAATTATTAAACAAAGTATTAAAATCTTGTTACAGTTTAAGTCCCCAATTAATTGGAATATTTAACTTCGGGTATAAGGATAATTTGACGAGGACACTCGCACTTTATATTTATGACTGATGGACTGTTATGGACAAAAACCAGACGGACATATTAAATAATCCAGGACAAAGGACAATTAACCCATGGGCATAAAACTAAAATCAACACGTCAAACATCATGATTACGGAAGTTTAAATAAGCATAATTCTTTTATTTCATATTTAATTTCCTTTATTTTATATTTAATTGCACTTCTAATTATCGCATTTTTATTGTTATTGTATTTAATTGCACTTTTAATTATCGTACTTTTTAATTATCGCAAGTTTATTTTATCGCACTTTTATTATTCGCAATTTCATTATCGTTATTTACTTTACGCTTTAAATTAAGTCTTGTATTCATTTATTATTTTACATTTGGTTTTAACTGCGACTAAAGTTTTAAAATCGACAAACCGGTCATTAAACGGTAAAAACCCCCCTTTATAATAATAATATTACTTATATATATATTTGTATTTTTATAAAAGTAAACTAATATAGCGTTAAGCTTTGTTTAAAGATTTTCCTTGTGGAACGAACCGGACTTACTAAAAACTACACTACTGTACGATTAGGTACACTGCCTATAGTGTTGTAGCAAGGTTTAGGTATATCCATTCTCTAAATAAATAAATAAAACTTGTGTAGTTTGTATCACTTTTCGTAGTAAAATATAGTACTATCACAAACCCCCACGCTACCACATCAGTCCAATAGATCTATCATTAGGATTCGCGTCAATTAGGGTTTCTGTTCCCTAATTCTTAGATTACCAGACTAAAAAGGGTGATATTCGGTTTAATAATCCAACCATAGAATGGAGTTTTAAATACTTGTGCCTATTTTGTAAAACATTTATAAAACTGCATGTATTCTCATCCCGAAAATATTCGATAGTAAAAATGGGACTATAACTCACTTTCACGTATTTTCACTTAGTCGGAAAATAAGACTTGGCCACTGGTCGATTCACGAACCTATAAAAATATATACATACATATTAAAGTATGATCGAAATATGTTCACAATATTTTTTATTACGTTTTGATGTTTTAAATTGTTAAGTTAGCAGTCCAACGTTAGTATTCCACAATTAATTGTCCACAGTTAGTTGTACAGAAATAAATCAATATAATTTCTCGAATCAATCCACGACCCAGTGTATACAGGTCTCAGACTCGATCACAACTCAAAGTATATATATTATTTTGGAATCAACCTCAACCCTGTATAGCTAACTCGATCATTACCGCATATAGAGTGTCTATGGTTGTTCCAAATAATATATATAGTTGACGTCGATATGATATGTCAAAACATTGTATACGTGTCTATGGTCTATCAAGACATGTATAATATAATATAAGTTAGTTAAGTTATGGTTAGTATGGATTTGTTATAAAATTTACTTAGCTACAACAAGTAAAATTTTTCAATCTTGTTTTACCTATAACTTCTTCGTTTTAAATCCGTTTTGAGTGAATCAAATTGATATGGTTTCTTATTGAACTGTACTTTATGAAACTAAACATAAAAATTATAGGTTTATAGTCGGAAATATAATTTAAAAGTTATTTTTTTAAGAGATAGTCATTTCAGTCGAAAGAACGACGTCTTGATGACCATTTTGAAAAACATACTTCCACTTTGAGTTTAACCATGATTTTTGGATATAGTTTCATGTTCATAAGAAAAATCATTTTCACAGAATAACAACTTTTAAATCAAAGTTTATCATAGTTTTTAATTATCTGACCCAAAACAGCCTCCGGTTTCACTACAACGGCGTATGTCCGGTTTTACGGTGTTCTTCGTGTTTCCAGGTTTCAAATCATTAAGTTAGCATATCATATAGATATAGAACATGTATTTAGTTGATTTTAAAAGTTAAGTTAGAAGGATTAACTTTTTTTGCGAACAAGTTTAGAATTAACTAAACTATGTTCTAGTGATTACAAGTATAAATCTTCGAATAATATAGTTATATATATATGAATAGAATGATGTTATGAACATAATTACTATGATCTAGCTTCAAAGGATCTTGGATGGCTTGAAACTTCTTGAAGTAGGATCATGACACGAAAACAAATTCAAGTAAGATTTTCTACTCAAATTACGATTGTTATAGTTATAGAAATTGAATCAAAGTTTGAATATGAGTATTACCTTGATTTAGAAAGATAACCTAATGTAAATAACAAGGATTTCTTGAGGTTGGATGATCACTTGAAATGGATTTGCAAGATTGAAAGTAACTAGCAAACTTGAAAGGATTTTTGAAGTGTTCTTGAAGTGTTCTTCCTATGATGATTATAGCTTGATTCTTGAAGTAATTTTTGATGAAGATGATGATTAGTTTACTGTAAATTTCATTCTTGAGAGTGTGTGTGTGTGTGTGTGTGTGTATGTTTAGAGAGAATTAGAAAGAGAATTGAAAGTGAAATGGAGTGGGTGGTGAGTGGTGAAGGGTGAGTGGGGTTAAAAGTAGTTCTTGTTATGTTTCCTTGCTCATAGGTCATGCTAGTTGTCTAATTGTTGGTTCTACATGTTTTCTGACTCATCAAGGGCTACTAAGAGCTGAATTATTATGTGTATATACCAATAGTATATACATCTAGAAGCTGTGTATTGTACTAGTACGAATACGGTTGCATACGAATAGAATTGTTGAGGAAAATGAATGGAAATGTATTTTTAACCATTTTTGTTAAGTAGAAGTATTTTGATATGTGTCTTGAAGTCTTTCAAAAGTGTACTAATATATCTTAATACATTACATGTATATACATTTTAACTGAGTCGTTATGTCATCATTAGTCGTTACATGTAAGTGTTGTTTTGAAATCTTTAAGTTAACGATCTCATTTAATGTAGTTAACCCATTGTTTATTATACCTAATAAGGTGTTAAATTATCATATTATCATGATAACATGGTTTATGAATATATCTTAATATGATATATATATTAAAACGTCGTTACAGCGATAATCGTTACATATATAACTCGTTTCGAAATTCTTAAGTTAGTAGTCTTGTTTTACATATGTAGTTCATTGTTAATACTCTTAATGATATATTTAATTATCATTTTATCATGTTAAACATATAGTGTATCAATATCTTAATATGATTCATATGTATTTAGTAAGACTTTGTTATAACGATAATCGTTATATATATCTTTTCGAGTTTCTTAATTCAATAGTCTCATTTTTATGTATATAACTCATTGTTAATATACTTAGTGAGATACTTCTCATAATCTCATGTTACCTACATATATATCCATATATATATTATCATGTAGTTTTTACAAGTTTTTAACGTTCGTGAATCGCCGGTTAACTTGGGTGGTCAATTGTCAACATAAACTCATTTCAATTAATCAAGTCTTAACAAGTTTGATTGCTTAACATGTTAGAAACATTTAATCATGTAAATATCAATTTCATTTAATATATATAAACATGGAAAAGTTCGGTGCACTACACAATCTGTATATGATCCGTATTGCGTTATGCTAAGCGGTTAATGTGCTTTTAGAGTGAGAAAGAACTGTGTGAGAGAGAAAGTGTGTTTCTCTCTGACTGAAGTTCTGATCTGATTATGATGTGAAATGTGGTGACCCAGGGGGTCTATTTATAGGCACAGAATGTCCGAAATTCACGGGATACACGTGTCAATTAATGAATGGTTCTGTTACGCGAAGTATTCGAAAGGTCGGTGGCGTGTGCTGACGTGACTGCGTGCCACTCACGCGCTTAGTAAAAAGGCTTAAGCATAGAAGCTGCCAGCAGGGCTTACGCATGGCGCTGGGCGGCCTGCTGTACGCTGGACGGCAAATACTGAAAACCACCAAATTTTGTTATCTCGTGTGCTCTTTGATCCATTTTTCTGTATAAAAATGGTGTTTTTATGTGTATATCCCCTGGATACACCATTAAGTCCCCCCAGTTTAATGTCTTTATTTTTACAAAAAAATAAAGTCATTAAACTAATAAAAGATGCCTTTTTCCTCGAAGACACAAAACTGCTGTAGCCATCTGTTTTTCTGTGCTGATGTTATGTTTCCAATTATGAATTTGCCTCCGAAATCTTTTTGATTTATTTTTTAAATTTAAATTATTGTTCAATTAATCTAGCTCATACACGTGTTTCAATCTTACCCTTTCATCGTCCATTAGTTTGATTATAAATAAGTCATTCCCCTTTCCTTTTTTCTTTTCCGAAAACCGATTATCTGCCTTGAAGATATCTGCAATTGTTCATTTTAGCTATTTGATTTGTGTAAGGTCAGTTCTTGTTCATCTCTCTCTTCTATTTGTATTGTTTTATTTTGTGTACTACCATGGCTAAATCCAGCAGCACCTCTTCCTAAAAGGACAATCGTGATGTGAGTACTATTCCTTCTAGCATTACCGAAGCAGAAATAGACCAATTGTGTGCAGAGAGCATAGTAATCTTAGATTATTAAACCCTACGGTTCCTTCCTCTAGCGATAGAGCTAATAAACCTCCTGAGAAGATGATCACCATCTATAAGCTTCAATTAACTGTAGGAAATCGTCGTATTCCTCTTTCTTCCTTTCTTCAATAAATTCTTTCTCATTATGGGAATAGGTCTTAGTCAAATTCATCCGCTAGGGTTACAAAAAATTATACTTTTTGAAATGTACTGTAATGCCGTAGAAAAAGTACCAAATGTAAATATTTTTCATGAATTGTTTAGAACTCGATTGGTTAGCAAGTGTTGGTATACATTCGACTGTAAGCCAAATAAGGCTTTTACTGGGGTGAAGGAATCTTCTTTGAAAAATTGAAAAGTGCCCTACTTTTTTTGTTAATGAAAGAGTCATTAATGATGCTTGGGCCAATGTTCGAAAATGGAAGAAGATAAAAATAGGAGTGAGTAAATCAATCACTTTACCTGAGGATGAAAAGGTGACGGTTGAAGATTGGAAAGCACTGGAACTTCCACAAAGGTCATATAGTGAATATGAAGCCATCTTAGTTCTCTGTGGAATGAGTGACAACTGCGTATTGGACATGTGCCCGTGTTGCGCTGGGAAAGCCGTGATAGGCACCTTTATTTATATACTCTATCTAGATTGTGTTATCATTAGTTATATGTATTCTCATATACATGTCTCTGCCTGTTTGTATGTTATTTTTTGTAAAAGGAGAGATGCAGGTTTACAGAACCTTCAAGAAAACCAACTTAGATCCCCTTGTTGTATCTGAGCGGCCAAAAACTGCTGTTGAAATTGAAGCTGATAAAGCCAAGGATGCTTAATTCAAAGTGCAACTGAAGAGCCTTGAGCGGCCTGTTGATGGTAGAGATGGCAATGTTAGTCAGCCTTCTCCTGATGTTGAAATTATTGAAACCACTCCTGAACTGTCCAGGGCCAAAAAGGCTGGTAAAAGCTCAAAACGTGCTGGGAAGCGCCCAGTGAGTGAAGCTACTGAAAAGCCAAAGAAGAGAAGTATATTTCATACTTATGTTATTTGTTTGTTTTTTTAAACGTTTACATTATACTTTTGATGTTATGTTGTATACTCATTTATCTTTGTTCAACATAGAGTTGATTCTTTAAAAGGAGCATGATGATGAAACCACTGCTGGTGGTAATATTGCTGAATTTGCTGTGGTAGAAGAAGATGATAATGATGATGATAATGATGAAGAAACTGATGATGATGATGATGATACTTTTGAGACCCCTCCTTTCAATAATCTCTGTACCCCCAAAGGAACTGACACAACACAATCTTCAGCATCCACCCAACCATCATCCGTACCGCTAGCCGGTCTGCAAGCTTTTCTTGATGACCCCGTCAATAAATCT
Source organism: Rutidosis leptorrhynchoides (assembly GCF_046630445.1). NCBI lineage: Eukaryota > Viridiplantae > Streptophyta > Magnoliopsida > Asterales > Asteraceae > Rutidosis > Rutidosis leptorrhynchoides. Next base: position 299,259,466 of record NC_092338.1, on the reverse strand, counting down.
GACAGCTTTGATGAGTTTCTTAAGGTAACCCTTATAAAATTTATAGTCCAGTGCCACTATCTCTCTGGTAATTTTTTTCTTATTATAACTATATGTATCTAATGCAGGCAAACATAATTACTGATCTGTCCTCCTCTCTGTCTACCATGTCTTATAAACAAAGCTGTCAATCCACTGCTGCAGCTTTGGTACTTTTGAATCAACACGTGATTCATGATCTTAAGATGCAAAAAGCCTAAAAGACCATTGTTGCCAATGTTGGGCATAATGCTACTAGGGTAAAGAGGCTTGAGATCGACCTGCAAGATGCTAGTTCAAAATTGAAAACTGCAATGGATGCAGCAAAGAAGAAGGATGAAATGTTGCAGTTGGTAGAAAAAAATGTGTTACAGAGAGGGTGGAGAAGGAAAAGTTTATGGAGGAGAAGGATAAACTGTTGAAGGAGAATAAAGAGTTGAAAAATATGTTGGAGGATAAGAATCAAGTGATAGAAGAGAATGTTGTTGCTGCTGCTGCTAATGCTCAGAAAAATTTTGTGGATGTGAAGACTAGTCTCCTGCCCTTGTACAAAGGGTATTAAGCTCTCCTCTTGTTGGCCAAACATTTCATAGGTATCTGGTGGCATCCACAGAAAAGGACCTTTCAGATATTGTGGAGGAAATTGTTAATGCCCTTCCTATGAAGCCTGACCCCTTACCAGCTGTAATTTCGAAACATATCAAACCAGATGCGGATGCTAGGTTACAGGTGGCAATGAATGAAGTGTCTACCCTGATGATTTTCACATTAGAAGAAGTATGTGGTAGGGAGTATGTTTATATTAAAGATATCTTGGAGGTTCCTTTTTTATTTATTTTGGAATTTTGTCTGTAATAACAATACGTAATTCTTCCGCTTGCCACAATTGTATATTTTGTTGTTTCTTTGAAGTTGCCCATGTTTTTGTATGCTTAATATGTTTTTGAAAGTTCGTATGTGTCTAGTCATTGCCATTTATAGAAAGCTTAAATTTCATATGTCATATTATACGAAATGACTTTTGCCTTAAACTGATTTTTGATATGGTACATATATTGATCCGTCATCCGTTATCTGTTGTCCGCCAAAAAGATATTGCATTATCTGCCAATGATATAATGTTGATTTCACCAAGTAAATAATGTTTGCTATTGTATGTTCATAATGTATATTATTTATCATGATTTATTTGCTTGTCGCTTATCAGCTTGTTGGTAAAATATATGTACTCTGATTGTTCTCGCTTGACGGATAAAGCAATATGCGATCCGTCTTCCCTGCTGCGTAAGTATACTTGTTTTGTAGAAATATACTGAAATTTTGTAATCAATTCCTGAAACATGTTATGAATTAATCAAGATGTTTTATATTCTGATAATCTGTTATAAGAGATGATGAATCTGCTTTAAGGCATGCTGATAACGCCAAAATCATACATGTTTATTGCCGTTATTTCGATCCAAAGTTGTTCCATTTGTATGTAATTATTGTATTTATGTATTGTAATTCATGAATATTTGTAAAAGTCCATCGTGATTGAATAAATGAAGACCAACAGCGAAAACAAAGTTAAAACGAAGATTGAACGCTTAAAACAGCTCGAAACCACTGAAACAGGTCCAAATGCGGCGCATCTCTCTTAGATGCGGTGCATCTCTGCACCAAATAACTCCCGAAAGTTTTAGATGCGGAGCATTAGGATTTCGGGACCAAAACAGCACCAGATGCGGCGCATCTGTGCCAGATGCGGCGCATCTGATCCCCTGCCGACAGTTCTGAGTGCAGAATCGAGCTGGAATCTACTGAATGTAAAAAGATGCGGCGCATCCCAAAGAGATGCGGCGCATCTGGTCACTTTCTGGCCAAAATACCTAACTTTTAAGCCTATTAAATGGAGCCTTTGGTTACATACTTGATACACCTTCATTATTACGTTCTCCCTCAGTTCTAGTACGATTTTCAAGGCTCAAGGAAGGCTACAAGGCAATCTCCACTCTTTCAACATCAAGATTAAGCTAGGGTTATTCATCGCAATTGGTATTATTGTTCTATATCTTTTAAACATGAATTCGAATTGTATTTACTGTTTCATTAGTTCTACTATGATTATGTTTGGCTAAAAACCTTGTGTGTTTGCTTCAACGTAAGATTTATGGCTTGGGATTGTTCTATACTTTGATGTTATGCTAGTTATATATATGTTTGATTGATTAAATTATCTAGTTCAACCGTAAGAACCATTGTTATGCTTGCTTAGTTCATTAATTCAATTATATAGATTGCAAACCTATTAATGTGAGTTAACTAGAAAAACAATCTATACTTCAATACACCTAGTAATCTAGACAATTAGATGCATAAACTTAAGTGATTTTGTTATGTGTTTAATTCGGTAATTGAATAAGTTCCAAAGCAACATAGTTATGAAATTACCTCAAGTGATTGTTGTAATTTAGGTTTCACGTGAGTTTAACCAGGTTAGATCTAGTTAGTTAATCAATCTAAATCACCATGTTCTTTCAAAAGATCCATTGTTGTAATCATCCTTGTATCCTAGTTCAATTATGTAAGTTATGACTTGGTTTATGTGAGTTTATCAAAGATCATAGCTTATACTTCAACACCTAGTGATCTAGCCACCTATATGTGAGTATAGGATGTTAATTGAATGATATTTAGGATATACAATCATGTAGTTTACTTAGAGTGATCTTAGTAAACTAGGTTTTATGTGAATTCAACCACGAAAGAATCTTGTTGATTAAACATAGTTCTTAAGTTTATAGATATTGCGAAATTGATATAAACTAATTACATGTAACTATGAAATAACCGTTTTAATTACAAAAGAACAATCCCTGTCATTTATCAAGCATAGAAGTAAACACCGCATTCTCATTATTGTTATTAATTATATTTATTTACTGTTTCGTTAAACAAAAATACAACTTCAAACACAAACCCCCCCTTTAGAATAATTAATCGTTGTAAAATCCTTAAAACAAACTTCTCCCTGTGGATCGAACTGGTCAATTTACTTGCTAGTTACTGCATGATCGGGTTTTAGTTGCCTGTATTATGTGTTAATTATTAAGCATTATGTGTTGATTTCATTTCGTGTATGTACTCAAAGTGTGTGTATTACATTGTGAAATAAATAAAAGCGTGTGTACTCCAAAGGTGTGTGTATACTCAAAACGCGTGAGTTTGATTCGTGTGTGAAATAAAAAGTGTGAGTATGTATATATTGTGACCCGAGTGTGTGTTCCATATAGTGTGAGTTATTGTGTTCCAAAATAACTTGTGTGTCTTGTGTACTATATCGAGTGAGTGTGATTCCCATTTTTGTGTTCTCAATTAAATAAGTGTGTTTACTATAGTAAATTTCGATTTCTTGTAAGTCTTGCTTGAGGACAAGCAAGGTTTAAGTGTGGGGATTTTGATAACGCCAAAATCATACATGTTTATTTCCGTTATTTCGATCCAAAGTTGTTCCATTTGTATGTAATTATTGTATTTATGTATTGTAATTCATGAATATTTGTAAAAGTCCATTGTGATTGAATAAATGAAGACCAATAGCGAAAATAAAGTTAAAACGAAGATTGAACGCTTAAAATAGCCCGAAACCACTGAAACAGGTCCAAATACGGCACATCTCTCTTAGATGCGGCGCATCTCTGCACCAAATAACTCCCGATAGTTTCAGATGCGGAGCATTAGGATTTCTGGACCAAATCAGCACCAGATGCGGTGCATCTGTCCCAGATGCAGCGCATCCAAGCCAGATGCGGCGCATCTGTGCCAGATGCGGCGCATCTGATCAACTGCCGACAGTTCTGAGTGCAGAATCGAGCTGGAATCTACTGAACGTAAAGAGATGCGGCGCATCCCAAAGAGATGCGGCACATCTGGTCACTTTCTGGCCAAAATACCTAACTTTTAAGCCTATTTAATGGAGCCTTTGGTTACATACTTGATACACCTTCATTATTACATTCTCCCTTAGTTCTAGTACAATTTTCAAGGCTCAAGGAAGGCTACAAGACAATCTCCACTCTTTCAACATCAAGAGTAAGCTAGGGTTATTCATCGCAATTGGTATTATTGTTCTATATCTTTTAAACATGAATTCGAATTGTATTTACTGTTTCATTAGTTCTACTATGATTATGTTTGGCTAAAAACCTTGTGTGTTTGCTTCAGTGTAAGATTTATGGCTTGGGATTGTTCTATACTTTGATGTTATGCTAGTTATATATATGTTTGATTGATTAAATTATCTAGTTCAACCGTAAGAACCATTGTTATGCTTGCTTAGTTCATTACTTCAATTATATAGATTGCAAACCTATTAATATGAGTTAACTAGGAAAACAATCTATACTTTAATACACCGAGTAATCTAGACGATTAGATGCATAAACTTAAGTGATTTTGTTATGTGTTTTATTCGGTAATTGAATAAGTTCCAAAGCAACGTACTTATGAAATTACCTCAAGTGATTGTTGTAATTTAGGTTTCACGTGAGTTTAACTGGGTTGGATCTAGTTAGTTAATCAATCTAAATCACCATGTTCTTTCAAAAGATCCATTGTTGTAATCATCCTTGTATCCTAGTTCAATTATGTAAGTTATGACTTGGTTTATGTGAGTTTATCAAAGACCATAGCTTATACTTCAACACCTAGTGATCTAGCCACCTATATGTGAGTATAGGATGTTAATTGAATGATATTTAGGATATACAATCATGTAGTTTACTTAGAGTGATCTTAGTAAACTAGGTTTTATGTGAATTCAACCACGAAAGAATCTTGTTGATTAAACATAGTTCTTAAGTTTATAGATATTGTGAAATTGATATAAACTAATTACTTGTAACTATGAAATAACCGTTTTAATTACAAAAGAACAATCCCTGTCATTTATCAAGCATAAAAGTAAACACCGCATTCTCATTCTTGTTATTCATTATATTTATTTACTGTTTCGTTAAATAAAAATACAACTTCAAACACAAACCCCCCTTTAGAATAATTAATCGTTGTAAAATCCTTAAAACAAACTTCTCCCTATGGATCAAACTGGTCAATTTACTTGCTAGTTACTGCATGATCGAGTTTTAGTTGCATGTATTATGTGTTAATTATTAAGCATATTGTCTACATTTTAAAGGTTACGTCTTAACACATCAACTTTTTGGCGCCGCTGCCGGGGATGCGGTTTTGTTAAAAGATTTTAATAAACTTTGAATTATTCGATCCTTTTGTAGGAATTCAATTCCTAGAAAAGTTAATTTTTATTGTAAGCTTGTGTTTTTGCAATTGGTTTGTTTGTGGTGTTGTGATTACAGGATAGGTATTGATGCATAAATCTACGTTCTTCCAACTCTAATTTAATTCCTTCATATCCTGAACCTGAAAGAGAACTTCACGAATGATTAAGAGCTCAAGAAGTAGAGTCTCTTACTCAGGGTTTAGAATCACATTCATTGGATTCTAACTCTGAACCAGTTGTTCAACCAATCATAGAGCCAGTTATTAAAGAAGAGGAAGAGATGGCTGCTATAAATCAAACAATGGATGCATTAATGAAGGCAACAAGAATAGGTCAAGGCCACACAATTATTCAACCCACGATGACTGATGGTTTTGAAATAAAGGGTCAATTTCTCCACATGGTGACTAATACATGCCAATTCGGTGGAGCCCCAAATGAGGATGCTAACGAGCATCTTCGTAAGTTTGTAAGCATTTGCAAGCTTTTCAAAATCAAAGATGTCACCGATGATGTCGCATGTTTAAAAATCTTTCCATGGTCATTAAAGGACGATGCAAGAGATTGGTTAGATTCTTTACCAGAAGGTTATATTGAAGATTGGAATGATATGATGGACAAGTTTTTGTCAGAATTCTTCCCTGCTTCAAAAGCAGCAAAGTTGCAAAGTGATATAAATCACTTCAAGCAAAAGTCTAATGAGACTCTTTATGAAGCTTGAACCCGATTCAATAAAATGCTTAGGGTATGTCCTCAACACGGGTTGAATACATTCCAAAAGGTCCAAATATCCTATAAAGGAGTCAATGTGGCTACTCGAAAGGATATTGATGTTGCAGCAGGAGGATCAATCATGAAAAAAATGCCCGAAGAAGCTCACACAATCATTGCCGATATAGCAGCACATTCTCATAATTGGCATCAAGAGATGGAGTTCTCTAGATCATCAACGGTTGCTAATGTCGAAAGCAACGATGAAATCGCTGCATTAAAAGTTCAATTGGCAAATCAAGCAAGGCAAATTAAGAAGGTAACCAAAGAAATGCACGCTATCAGGGTAGGATGTGAATTATGCCAAGGTCCCCATCTCACTAGAGATTGCGACCAAATGACAATGGAAGAGCAAACAAATTTTTTAGGTTACTTGCGTAAAGGTGAAATGAATTTTGACGATTTTTCGACGGTTGAAGCAATGAACCGAAAATATCCTCCTGTCAACAGTTATCAAATAGGAGGACCTTCAATTTCAAACAACAATTACCACGGAGGAAATTCAGGTTACTAAAATAACCGGAATTTTCCAAATCAAAATCAAAGAAATGCACCACCGAGTTACAATCACCTAAACAATTGTAATCAACCTCTACGAAATTACCAAAATAATTTCCAATACAATCAACCACAACCACAACCACAACCACAACCACAAGCACTTATACAACCACAACCCGAGAAGAAATCTGGTTTAGAAGATCTTTTGAGAGATTTTATGGTTAAGCACGAGCAAAATGCGGAACTTCAAACTCAGCAAATTCGAAATCAACAAGCTACGATTCAGAATTTAGAAAGGGATGTTGGAAGGATCTCACAGTTACTAGCAGAGAGACCACCTGGTGCTCTCCCCTCAAATACTCAAGTGAATCCCAGTAACAATCAAACAAGGAATGAGCATGTAAATGCTATAACTACTAGAAGTGGTTTAACCACTAACCCGGAGACCCTTAAGTCCCTGGAAGTTCCTTTGTCTCCTTCTGTTTTGCAGGTACCTGTTGATGTAGATGAGCATGTTGAAAAAGAAAAAGAAAAAGATGATCCACCGGAGGTCATATCGAAGAAAAGTGAAGAACCACCAGTGAATGTGTACAAGGCACCTATTTCATACCCAAAAGCATTAAAGAAAGACAGACTCACGAGCCAATATCAGAAATTTGCGGATATGATCAAGCAAATTAGCATTAACATGCCACTCGCAGAGGTTCTAAAGGGTATGCCCCATTACGGGAAGTTTTTGAAAGATCTCATATCCTCGAAGGGTAAATACCACGAAGTTTCTGCCACATTCCTCCATGAGGAGTGTTCGGCCAACTTGAAAAAACAAAATGTACCTCCAAAATTGGGAGATCCGGGTAGTTTTATCATACCATATATGATGGGTGATTCGGTAGTGTACGATGCACTTGCCGACCTAGGTGCAAGTGTTAACCTAATGCCTTACTCGTTATATTTGAAACTTGACTTAGGAGACTTGAAACCAACCCGGATGGGTATTCAATTAGCAAACCAATCATTTGATACTCCCATAGGTATATCCGAGGATATTCTTGTAAAAGTTAGCTCACTTATCTTTCCCGTCGACTTTGTTATTCTAGAAATACAAGAGGACACAAAAGTTCCTATCATTTTAGGACGTCCTTTCCTTAACACCGCAGATGCTATCATTAATGTCCAAAAAGAAAAATTAAGTCTAGGTGTGGGAAACGAGAGAATAATTTGTCATATTGACAAAGCCATGAAAAGACCCACTTCCACCGATGACTCTTGTTTTCAAATTGATATTATAAATCTTTGTGTTGAGGATGAATTGCAGGAGCTACTTGAAATTGATACCTCGGGGTTTGCCCCGGTAAGTGAAAGTGAATACTTCAATATTGATGAAGATTTTGATGAGTTGATGAAGGTGGTCACGTATGATGAGACCATAGAAGAAGAAATTCCCAAGGAAGAGGAATCATTTGAAGATATCGGAAATAAAGATAGATTCCGAATAAAGAATTCATTGGAAGAACCACCCGTACTAGAGCTTAAGGAGCTACCCAAACACTTGGAGTATGCTTATCTTGAAGGTACATCTCAATTACCGATAATTATTGCTTCACATCTTTTCGGTAATGAGAAGGATAGGTTAATCTCTGTTTTGAAAACCCATAAAAAGGCTATAGCCTGGAAAACAACCGACATTCCAGGGATAAACCCGTCTTATTGTACACATAAAATTCTCCTTGAGAATGACTTCAAACCAGTAGTACAAAGACAACGTAGGCTAAATGCCAACATGAAAGAGGTTGTTAAAAAGGGGGTAGTCAAGCTTCTTGATGCCGGGTTAATCTACCCCATCTCCGATAGTCCTTGGGTTAGTCCAGTACAAGTAGTACCCAAAAAGGGGGTACAACCGTTATTGTAAATGAAAAGGACGAACTCGTTCCAACTAGAACGGTTACAGGCTGGAGAGTCTGTATTGATTATAGACGTCTCAATGATGCGACTAGAACGGATCATTTCCCGTTGCCTTTTATTGATCCAATGATTGAACAATTAGCGGGGAGAGAATATTATTGCTTTCTAGATGGTTTCTCCGGTTACTTCCAAATTCCAATTGATCCCAACGACCAAGAAAAGACCACATTCACTTGTCCTTTCGGTACCTTTGCCTATCGCCGCATGCCATTTGGTTTATGCAATGCACCCGGAACCTTTCAAAGGTGCATGATGGCAATTTTTGATGATATGGTAGAGGATTGTATGGAAGTCTTCATGGATGACTTTTTCGTATTTGGAGACTCCTTTGAATCTTGTCTTTTTAACCTTGAACGTATCCTTATCCGATGTGAGAAAGCAAACTTGGTCCTAAATTGGGAAAAATGCCACTTCATGGTGAAGGAGGGCATTGTACTTGGTCACAAGATATCTCGTGCGGGAATAGAGGTAGATAAAGCTAAAATTGAAGTTATCTCTAAGCTACCTATACCGACGAATGTCAAGGCCATTAGAAGCTTTCTTGGTCATGCGGGATTCTACAGACGATTTATCAAAGATTTTTCTAAAATCGCCCGCCCAATGACCAAACTTCTTGAAAAGGATACTCCATTTGACTTTGATTCTAATTGCAAGAACGCATTCTCCATTCTAAAGTCAAAACTCGCACAAGCTCCCATTATCGTATCTCCGGATTGGAGTATGCCATTTGAGCTAATGTGTGACGCGAGCGACTATGCCTTAGGTGCTGTTTTAGGACAACGTCCCGATAATCATTTTCGCCCAATTTATTATGCGAGCAAAACTCTAACGGGAGCTCAAATTAATTATACCACCACGGAAAAAGAGCTCCTGGCGGTTGTTTATGCGTTTGATAAATTTCGGTCATATTTGGTGTTGTCCAAAACCATTGTTTACACGGACCATTCGGCCTTTAGGTACCTATTCTCAAAATTAGATGCAAAGCATTGTCTCATACATTGGGTTCTTTTACTTCAAGAATTTGACATTGAAATACGTGATAAGAAAGGTGCCGAGAATCTAGCCGCCGATCATTTATCCCGACTTGAAAACCCCGAATTAGAAAAACTCGATAACACAATCATCAAGGACACATTTCCTGACGAATCTCTAATGAGGGTTGACAAGGAATCTGAAATCCCATGGTTTGCTCATTTTGCAAACTATCTTGCTTCAGGCATTCTTCAAAAAGGACTTTCTTATCAACAAAAGAAGAAATTCTTTGCGGATTTGAAGTCCTATTTCTGGGAACACCCCGACCTATTTCGTGTTGGTGCGGATCAAATGATTCACCGTTGTGTGTACAAAAACGAGGCTCAACAAATTATTGAGCATTGCCATCAAGGGCCCACCGGCGGTCATTTCGGACCAAACCACACCGCAAAAAAAGTCCTTGACTCGGGCTTTTACTGGCCCACGATCTTTAAAGATGCCCATAATTTCGTTCGGACTTGTAATGCATGCCAACGAATGGGTAACATCACGAAAAAGGATGAGATGCCTCAAACCGGCATCCAAGTTTGTGAAATCTTTGATATTTAGGGAATCGATTTCATGGGACCATTTCCAAGTTCCCATAAGTGCAAGTACATCCTAGTAGCCGTTGACTATGTATCTAAGTGGGCTGAAGCAAAAGCTTTACCTACGAATGATGCTAGGGTGGTGGTGAACTTCTTGAAAAATCTCTTCTCGCGCTTTGGAATCCCAAAGGCGCTCATATCCGATCGAGGAACACATTTTGCCAACAACCTTCTTGAAAAGGTGTTGAAGAAGTATGGCGTAACTCATCGTTTCTCTACTCCATACCATCCGCAAACGAGTGGTCAAGTGGAGAACATAAATCGTGCCTTGAAACGAATACTTGAGAAGACGGTTGATAACAACCCTAAGATTTGGCAACGCAAGTTAGATGATGCATTGTGGGCCTTTAGGACTGCTTTTAAAACACCAATCGGTACCACACCATTTAGACTTGTATATGGTAAAGCGTGCCATCTTCCGGTAGAAGTGTAACATAGAGCATACTGGGCATTGAAGCTTTGTAATTTAGACATGGAAAAGGCTGGTGAAAACCGATTCATGTAAATGCATGAATTGGAAGAGTTGAGGTTAGAAGCGTACGGGAATTCAAGCTCGTATAAGGAGAAAATGAAAAGGTGGCATGATGCCCGATTGAAAGAAGTGAAAGAGTTTAAAATCGGTGATAATGTTTTGATTTTTAACTCACGGTTTAAATTCTCTCCCGGAAAGTTGAAGTCCCGATGGACGGGACCTTATTTGGTGAAACAAGCATTTCCATCAGGATATGTTGAGTTGTTTGGAAACGGAAATACTTTTAAAGTGAAGGGTCATCGATTAAAACTCTATTTTGATGGAGTTGATACCACGGTTCAAGATGACATCACTTTCTCCCCCAAAGCTAATTAGCTTGGGAAGGAGTCGCGTGAACGACTCGCTAATAAACTTCACAAATTGTAAATAGTTCCATTCGTGTGTTCGTTTCTTAGGATTGATTGTTTTGAGTGATTTGAGTGATTTTTCGAGCTTTAGTACGAACCAAGTTGTTTAGGGACCTTCCGCAATGTTTAAAACACGAAAAAACATCAAAAACTGGTGAAACAGGGTGAGATGTGCCGCATCTATGCTGGATTCGCTGCATCTGAAGACAAGAAAAATCTCGACAGTTTTAAATGCGCCGAGAATTGGTCATGCGCCGCTTTTGGGCCACCAGATGCACCGCATCTGCTCCAGATGCACTGCATCTGTGTCTGATTGTTGGAGTCTGCCTATTTTTTTTGCACAAATACGGGAGTTTATCAATTTTATTCATTTTTTCACCTACAACTCTGACTTTCATCTCATTTTCTCTCAAGGATTCCATATCTAAACACTAAATCAACCGATTAAACCCATCTTTGAGCATCTAATCCGTCTATCAACATGAGAAAGGTAAGATTAATCTTCATTTCTTCATGATTCTTGTGTTCTTCATTCTCAAATTCGGATTTAGCTTGTTCTAAGTGTGGGGATGTTTGAATCTTCATGTTTTGGTCATTATATGCTTGTATTGTTGTTACTAATCCTTATTCATGCTCGAATTTCATGATTAATTGTTTAAAAATTTACTTTACAAATTAGGGTTCTTCATGAATTTGGGGGTTTCGAAATTTTTGACCATTAATTGATTAAATTGAGATCTTTTGAAGTTTAATTACTAGCTTACACTAGCAATTTGCCTTGAACCCTTGTTGAAACACATGATTTTGAATAAATTGAGAATTAGGGTGCTTGAATTGGGGATTTTGACTTTTTTTGACTAGTGAGTGTTCTAAGTGGAATTAAATCAATTCATTGATTATGCTAAACTCATATATGCCTTAACTTAGTGTTTGTTCGAATTGAAAAGTTTTATTTGCGGAATTTAAGGATTGTATGCTTAGGCTTTTTGATGAAATTGTATACTTGAGTCGACTTTAGTGTCTAAATGTATGATAACCATTGATTGTATATTGTTTGACATGCTTATTGATGAATGCTAATGGTTCCATATACTTGTTTTGGTGAAACTAATTATGCTGGATATGATTGAACTTATGAAGTGATAAAGATTATGAGTCATACTAGTACATGTTTGTTAAAAATGAGATAAGTACATCCATGATAGAATTATGTTTGACATGAGAGTTTGTGTAATGCGTACGATATAACATGTTCTACATGGTTTTGGCTTGTGCTATATGAAAGATGTTTTGAATTTCTTTAACGCTAATCAACTTGGTTTGTTGTTTTGTTTGTTTGGTTTTATTGTGTTTTTATGTAGACTAGAGCATCATCATCAAAATCAAAGAAGCAAAAAGGCCCGGCAATTATAGATCCGGACACAAGTGAGGAAGAAAATGATGTTGAAGAAGAAGAAATGGATATTGACAACCAGTAATTAAATGTCCGTGGATTAACCACTCCGGATCCATGGATCAACGCGATTTTGAGGCATCCGGAATATCATGAACGGATGAAAACACTTTTGCACAAAGACGTATACCCGGGTAAATATATTGATTGGTCACCGTTGGAAGAAGCCGGTGAATTGCAAACCTTTCGTAAACTTTTTTGGGTAACGTATCAAGGCCATCGAATACATGCATGGGAAAACCTGTTCAGAATGCAAGAAAGAGTGTACCACTTTTAGTCAAAGAATTCGTTGGTTCACTTAGGGTTGATTACACGTCACCAACATCAGGTACCTTTATGAGATTTCGGCTTGGAGGACAAGACCGGACATTAACATGATGGAATTTAACATTTAACAAGTGACATGTTCATTTAGTTTACACAATCATAAAACCAATTTTAAGATAGTTAAAGCAAGCGGAAGCAATAATAGAACAAGTATATTTGTTAAGCCATTTTGTTAAATCCCATATTAATATCAAGTCATGAATTTATGCTTACATATAAAACAAGTAGAGAAGATAAATATACCTCCTCAAGCTAGTTGAGGGTTGTTTCTAATGTGCTAGAAGATGATGAAGATGATGGAATGAAAGCCTCTAACTTGAAGTCTCAAGAGTGTTATACCCACAAGCCTTTTGTTGCTAACACCACCAAGGATTTGGTTAGGATTTAAGACACTTGATCAACTAGATTACCAAGCAAAAACACTCTCCTTTCCCACTAAAAGGCCCACGACCAGCAGCACTCTTTCAGCAGAAAAATTGCAGTTTTTCTTTTAGTGTATTGCTTGTTAAGTCCTTCTCTTGAGTCAAGGATGAAATGTCCCGTTCTTATTGATTAAAAACGTTCCATATTAATTGATTTCGTTGCGAGGTTTTGACCTCTATATGAGACGTTTTTCAAAGACTGCATTCATTTTAAAACAAACCATAACCTTTATTTCATCAATAAAGGTTTAAAAAGCTTTACTTAGATTATCAAATATTGATAATCTAAAATATCCTGTTTACACACGACCATTACATAATGGTTTACAATACAAATATGTTACAACAAAATAAGTTTCTTGAATGCAGTTTTTACACAATATCATACAAGCATGGACTCCAAATCTCGTCCTTATTTAAGTATGCGACAGCGGAAGCTCTTAATAATCACCTGAGAATAAACATGCTTAAAACGTCAACAAAAATGTTGGTGAGTTATAGGTTTAACCTATATATATCAAATCATAATAATAATAGACCACAAGATTTCATATTTCAATACACATCCCATACATAGAGATAAAAATCATTCATATGGTGAACACCTGGTAACCGACATTAACAAGATGCATATATAAGAATATCCCCATCATTCCGGGACACCCTTCGGATATGATATAAATTTCGAAGTACTAAAGCATCCGGTACTTTGGATGGGGTTTGTTAGGCCCAATAGATCTATCTTTAGGATTCGCGTCAATTAGGGTGTCTGTTCCCTAATTCTTATATTACCAGACTTAATAAAAAGGGGCATATTCGATTTCGATAATTCAACCATAGAATGTAGTTTCACGTACTTGTGTCTATTTTGTAAATCATTTATAAAACCTGCATGTATTCTCATCCCAAAAATATTAGATTTTAAAAGTGGGACTATAACTCACTTTCACAGATTTTTACTTCGTCGGGAAGTGAGGCTTGGCCACTGGTTGATTCATGAACCTATAACAATATATACATATATATCAAAGTATGTTCAAAATATATTTACAACACTTTTAATATATTTTGATGTTTTAAGTTTATTAAGTCAGCTGTCCTCGTTAGTAACCTACAACTAGTTGTCCACAGTTAGATGTACAGAAATAAATCGATAAATATTATCTTGAATCAATCCACGACCCAGTGTATACGTATCTCAGTATTGATCACAACTCAAACTATATATATTTTGGAATCAACCTCAACCCTGTATAGCTAACTCCAACATTCACATATAGAGTGTCTATGGTTGTTCCGAAATATATATAGATGTGTCGACATGATAGGTCGAAACATTGTATACGTGTCTATGGTATCTCAAGATTACATAATATACAATACAAGTTGATTAAGTTATGGTTGGAATAGATTTGTTACCAATTTTCACGTAGCTAAAATGAGAAAAATTATCCAATCTTGTTTTACCCATAACTTCTTCATTTTAAATCCGTTTTGAGTGAATCAAATTGCTATGGTTTCATATTGAACTCTATTTTATGAATCTAAACAGAAAAAGTATAGGTTTATAGTCGGAAAAATAAGTTACAAGTCGTTTTTGTAAAGGTAGTCATTTCAGTCGAAAGAACGACGTCTAGATGACCATTTTAGAAAACATACTTCCACTTTGAGTTTAACCATAATTTTTGGATATAGTTTCATGTTCATAATAAAAATCATTTTCCCAGAATAACAACTTTTAAATCAAAGTTTATCATAGTTTTTAATTAACTAACCCAAAACAGCCCGCGGTGTTACTACGACGGCGTAAATCCGGTTTTACGGTGTTTTTCGTGTTTCCAGGTTTTAAATCATTAAGTTAGCATATCATATAGATATAGAACATGTGTTTAGTTGATTTTAAAAGTCAAGTTAGAAGGATTAACTTTTGTTTGCGAACAAGTTTAGAATTAACTAAACTATGTTCTAGTGATTACAAGTTTAAACCTTCGAATAAGATAGCTTTATATGTATGAATCGAATGATGTTATGAACATCATTACTACCTTAAGTTCCTTGGATAAACCTACTGGAAAAGAGAAAAATGGATCTAGCTTCAACGGATCCTTGGATGGCTCGAAGTTCTTGAAGCAGAATCATGACACGAAAACAAGTTCAAGTAAGATCATCACTTGAAATAAGATTGTTATAGTTATAGAAATTGAACCAAAGTTTGAATATGATTATTACCTTGTATTAGAATGATAACCTACTGTAAGAAACAAAGATTTCTTGAGGTTGGATGATCACCTTACAAGATTGGAAGTGAGCTAGCAAACTTGAAAGTATTCTTGATTTTATGTAACTAGAACTTGTAGAATTTATGAAGAACACTTAGAACTTGAAGATAGAACTTGAGAGAGATCAATTAGATGAAGAAAATTGAAGAATGAAAGTGTTTGTAGGTGTTTTTAGTCGTTGGTGTATGGATTAGATACAAAGGATATGTAATTTTGTTTTCATGTAAATAAGTCATGAATGATTACTCATATTTTTGTAATTTTATGAGATATTTCATGCTAGTTGCCAAATGATGGTTCCCACATGTGTTAGGTGACTCACATGGGCTGCTAAGAGCTGATCATTGGAGTGTATATACCAATAGTACATACATCTAAAAGCTGTGTATTGTACGAGTACGAATACGGGTGCATACGAGTAGAATTGTTGATGAAACTGAACGAGGATGTAATTGTAAGCATTTTTGTTAAGTAGAAGTATTTTGATAAGTGTATTGAAGTCTTTCAAAAGTGTATAAATACATATTAAAACACTACATGTATATACATATTAATTGAGTCGTTAAGTCATCGTTAGTCGTTACATGTAAGTGTTGTTTTGAAACCTTTAGGTTAACGATCTTGTTAAATGTTGTTAACCCAATGTTTATAATATCAAATGAGATTTTAAATTATTATATTATCATGATATTATCATGTATTAATATCTCTTTATATGATATATATATATACATTAAATGTCTTTACAACGATAATCGTTACATATATGTCTCGTTTAAAAATCATTAAGTTAGTAGTCTTGTTCTTACATATGTAGTTCATTATTAATATACTTAATGATATGTTTACTTATCATAGTATCATGTTAAATATATATATATCCATATATATGTCATCATATAGTTTTTACAAGTTTTAACGTTCGTGAATCACCGGTCAACTTGGGTGGTCAATTGTCTATATGAAACATATTTCAATTAATCAAGTCTTAACAAGTTTGATTGTTTAACATGTTGGAAACATTTAATCATGTAAATATCAATCTCAATTAATATATATAAACATGGAAAAGTTCGGGTCACTACAAAGGAAGCCCTTGGTTAAAGAGAGTCTTGCATGCTTAAGGATTATGTTGTTCCAAGTAACCAAGCAAGCATGGGAATCTCACCTAGGAGTCCCAAAAACTGCATTCATATATATCATTTAAATAACAAGTGTAATTTATATAAAACTTGTTATATTTTATATAAAACTTGCTTATTTGTTTAGTTACTTTCATTTTATAAACCATTTTATAAAATATAACACAACTTAATTATTTAAAACTTATAAATAATTAAATCCTTATCATATAAATTATCCAAATAATTCATCTCAAGTAATAATATTTTAGAAAACCGATTTTCTAAAATCCAAGTGTCGCGTATTCATTTAATGATCCATTCATTAAATATGTTTAAGGTGTCAGTGAGCTTGTTATTGGGTATGACCCGACTTGGATCATAACATAGTGGCCACGTTAATTTAATATGTCTCTCGGGCATACGAAATACCTTCAATCTCCCACTTGCACGAGAACATAAGAAATTAATGCAAGTGATGGATACCACCTAACGACCGCCCATCACCCCCAATATGTTATGACTTTATGCCATTCAATAACATCATCCCTTTCGAGTTCCCATCTCGAATATGAATAGGTGAATCTTTTCATTACATCCTTTCGCCCTAGATGTCATGTTAATTCCAAGAGATACAGAGTGATCACTCTCTTTTAGATTTAACTTTATCAGGCCTTAGACATCTGACTCTCAACGAATAAGAGGGACAAATTCCATCTTGACTACATACGTCCTAAATATGTACTTTGTATTATACCTGAGCTCTTCCTTATGAACTACCATATTTCAGAATAGCGAAGGAAAGAATCAAGGAACAATACTTGGTAAATATCCGAACCCAATATGTATCTTAGGTCAGAGGATACAATGATATTCGCCTTTACTCAAGATTACATGTGATCAACCACAAAGGCTCCATTTAGTAAATCTTGAGGGCGGGTCTTCCAATATTTGTATCCCACAAATATCTATGAACCTTGGTTTCAACCTTGCTCCACATTCATCCCGTGAATGTATACCAATCCAAGTTCATAATAGTCTAAACCTCACACTTGCTCTCACAAATGTGATCGACTACGGAATTTAGAATAATTACTTATTCATGGATAAAATATGCAAAATAGGAACATGACTCAAAATAAATTAATACCATAATTATATTAATGAGTTTGAACAATTTCATTCCGTTACAATACTTAAAACAGATCATGACCAATCACTAAAATATCGAAGCCCTAATGCACAAACATGTCCTGCATGTTTTGCTCCATGTAAGAGCTTCGTGAGAGGATCCACTATATTAAGATCTATGTGAACTTTGCGAATACATATCTTTTCCTTTTCAACTTCATCCCTTATGTAGTTGAATCTCAGCTCAATGTGACGGGTCTTTTGGTGAGCACGAGGTTCCTTGATTTGAGCAATCGCACCCTCGTTGTCACAAAATATCTCAAGAGGGTCCTGAATGGAAGGGACTACTCCTAAGTCGTCGATGAATTTCTTCATCCATGCAGCTTCCTGAGATGCCAATGATGCGGCGATGTACTCCGACTCTGTAGTGGATAAAGCAACAACATCCTGTTTTGAACTCTTCCAAGAGACTGCACCTCCATTTAATGTGAAGACATAACCGGATTGTGATCGAGAATCATCTCGATCAGTTTGAAAACTCGCATCCACGTAACCTTTTACAGCAAGTTCCTCCTCACCAGACCCATATATCAGAAACATATCCTTAGTCCTTCTAAGGTATTTCAATATACTTTTAACAGTAATCCAATGACTGTTTCCTGGGTTATTCTGGTATCTACTTGTCAGGCTAAGAGCACATGACACATCTGGTCTAGTGCATATCATTGCATACATGATTGACCCAATGGCAGACGCATATGGGACTTTCTTCATTCTCTCCTGTTCATCTTTCGTGGTGGGGCACTGAGATAAACTGAGAAGTGTTCCCTTTTGAATAGGTACCAAACCTTTCTTAGAGTTCTCCATCTTGAACCTTTTCAAGATCTTTTCAATGTATGCACTTTGATTTAAACCTATTAGTTTCTTGGATCTATCCCTGTAGATCCCAATCCCCAAAATGTATTGTGCTTCTCCAAGATCCTTAATGGAGAAGCATTTACTTAACCAAGTTTTAACTCCTTGCATTTTCGGAATATCATTTCCAAATAACAATATATCATCCACATATAGTACAAGGAACATGATTGTGCTCCCACTAGCCTTCTTGTATACACAAGCTTCATCACCATTTTTAATGAAGCCAAATTTCTTGGCTTCCTCATTAAAACGATGATTCCACATTCTAGATGCTTTTTTCAACCCGTAGATTGACTTCTTTAACTTGCATACCTTTTTAGGATATTTCGAATCAACAAAACCTTCAGGCTGAACCATATAGACATCTTCCTCAAGATGTCCATTCAGGAAAGCGGTCTTGACATCCATTTGCCATATTTCATAATCATAATGAGCAGCAATGGCAAGTAATATCCTAATAGACTTTAGTATTGCCACAGGCGAAAAAGTTTAATCATAGTCAACCCCTTGAGTTTGAGTGAAACCTTTTGCTACAAGTCTAGCTTTATATGTGTCCAAGTTTCCATGTATGTTGGTTTTCATTTTGAAAAGCCATTTACAATCAACTAGCCTAGAGCCAGGAGGTTGCGCAACAAGTTTCCAAACTTGGTTGTCATACATGGATTGCATCTCAGCGTTCATGGCTTCCTGCTATTTATCTTTATCAATCCTTGATAAAGCATCTTGGTAGTTGGTTGGTTCATCCAAATCAACCACATAGCAACCATCCATGAGAAACCCATATCTCTCAGGAGGATTACTAATCCTACCAGATCTGCGAACGTCTTGTGTATTTTGATCATCCATTTGATCATTCTCAACATTTTCATGTTGAGTGCTAGTGTCAAACAATTGTGTATCATCAACTTGATCTTGAACCTCCTCAAGATCTACCTTCCTTTCACTATTACCTTCCATTAGGAACTTAGTTTCAAGGAATTCAACCTTCCGAGCAACAAATACATCCTGCACGGATGGATCATAGAAATAATATCCCATATCATCCTTGGGATATCCTATGAAGATACACTTCATGGATCGAGCATTCAACTTATTAGGGACGTAACGCTTAGGATAAGCTTCACATCCCCATACCTTTATGCATGATAGAGATGGAGGTTTTTCAAACCACATCTCATGAGGAGTTCGTTCCACTTTCTTGGTTGGGGCCATATTTAGAATACGACCCGTGGAGCATAGACAATAACCCCAAAATGATAGAGGCAACGAGCTTCTAGCCATCATAGATCGAACCATATCCATTAGGATTCGGTTCCTCCTTTTGGAAACTCCATTAAGTTGGGGTGTTCCAGGAGGAGTGAGTTGCGAGATAATCCCACAACTTTTAAGATGATCTTGGAAAGCATCGCTTAAGAATTCACCTCCTCTATCGGTACGTAGTACCTTGATTGTCTTACTGAGTTGATTTTATACTTCGTTTTGATATTCCTTGAATGCTTCAAAAGTTTCGTCCTTATGTCTTAACAAGTAGACATATCCGAAACGACTAAAGTCATCAATGAAAGTGACGAAGTATCTTTCACCTTTCCTAGTCATGGGCTTAAAGGGTCCACATACATCCGAATGTATTAATCCCAATAAGTCTTTAGCCCTTTCATAGGTCCCTTTGAAAGGTGCTTTAGTCATTTTGCCTTGTAAACAAGATTCACATACATCAAACGAGTCTAGTTCATTTGATTTCAAAAGTCCATTCTTTTGAAGTGTATGCATACGATTCTTGTTTATGTGACCAAGGCGGCAATGCCATAAGTAGGAATAACTCAAATCCCTTTTGAGTCATTGAGCTATTGTATGATGTGTCATCATGAACCAATTCATAAATACCATTCGAAGGCGAAGCCTTGAAATAGAACACATTATCTAAAGAAACATGGATATCCTCATTAATGAAATTAAGATTAAAACCATATTGTTTCAAATGGGATACAGAAATAATGTTTTGTGATAAATCGGGTGCATACCAAACATTTTTCAAAATAAGCTCCAAACCACTTGGAAGCTTTAAAACAAAGTCTCCATGAGCTTTCACTTGTACCCTTGCTCCATTTCCCATGAAGAGACTTGTTGTTCCTGCATCTTGATTACTTCTTTTGAACCCCTGCAAAGAATTGCAAATATGAGTTCCACATCCTGTGTCTAATACCCATGTATTAGAAGAAGTAATACTAAGCTCAATGTATACCATATATACATTACCTGAGGTTTGCCCTGCATCCCTCTTTTCCTTCAACTCCTTAAGGTAGACCAGGTAGTTGCGTTTCCAGTGACCCATTTCACTGCAACCAAAGCACGGATCTTCCTTGGGGTTAGCCTTTTCGGCAACCTTTAGCTTTTTGTTGTTGTTGGTTGGGGTAACCATCTTCCCCTTTCCCTTGCCCTTGCCTTGGTGGGTGGGTCCTTTCCTCTTAGCCGCCTTCGACTTCGACTTAGAAGTGTTATTGTATTTGGACCCGCCTTCATTGATCGTAAACACGGGTGAAGCCCTTTTACCCATGCTTGCTTCTGCCGTCTTAAGCATGGCATGTAATTCGCCAATGCTTTTATCCCAACCATTCATGTTGTAATTCATTACAAATGTGTCAAACCTTTTTGATAATGAGTTGAGAATAAGGTCCGTGGCTAATTCAATAGACACGTTGCAATTTAGACGGTTTGCTCGATCAATTAGGCTTTTCATCTTAAGGATATAAGATGAAACGGATTGGGAGTCGTCCATCCCACATGCATGAAGCACTCGAACCGTTTCAAAGCGCTCGACACGATCTTGTTGAAGGAACATCTCCTTCAACTGTGTGATCATGTCATATGCACTATGATGCTCAAAATCCTTTTGGAGTTCGGGTATCATAGTCCCAAGCATGAGGCAAGAAACTTGCAACGAATCGGTGCAATATTTCTCCCAATAAGCCATGCCTTCCGTATCATCCTCGTCCGGTTGATCGGGAATGGGGTCTTCCAACACATACGCCCTATCCTCTAGTTTGAGGACAATTCTTAGATTGCGAAACCAATCCATGAAGTTCGTATGGTTGAGTTTTTCCTTTTCGAGGATTGACCTCAACGATAGGTTGTTAAAGTTGATTGGTGTGTTTGGGATATTGTTGTTATTGGCGGCCATCTACAAAATTTAACAAAGTTGTTTAAGTATTAATTTTAATTTAACAATCAATACCCTTTAAATCCAATTTGATATTTATTAAATTTTAGAATCCAACGGTAAACCAAATTTCGGTTAGGTGACCTTTATCCCGTCATTTGATTTAGCTAGGTAGTCATTGTATGACAATTGCAATCCTTTTGCAACTTCTAAGTTATGGGATCATGCAATCCTTTTGCATGGCATATTTATCCCATCAACGCCTATTTGTTCCTCATGCTTCGGTGACCCTAAGTTCATGATTCCCAAATCAAGTCGTCCTACTTGTGTAAACGTGTAAATTTAACATACAAGTAGTTAGGTGACCTTTATCCCACAAGTGTGCAAAATTCAACTTAATCATATTAGTTTGCTCATAACGGTTAGGTGACCTTTATCCCATTATGAGTTCCCTAATATTTTTAAGTGTTGCACAAAAGGATGGCGTTTAACTTATTTACCTTGTTAATTAAAGGGATTTTAAGTTTTCATTATTTCTAGTTTAAGAAAACTTTTATGCCATACACCAACATGCATTTAGTGTATGGTACTTATGAAAAACCATTTTCATGTCTAGTAATTTAGCCAATTACTTGATATAAACCATTTTATATATATGATCCTTATCATGTTCTTAATAACCGTTTGTCAATGTCCTTTTGGCCATTTTTAATTTAACCAATTAAATTGTCGTTTTGCATGTCGTTTATTAATGTCTAATTTAACCAATTAAATTGCCATTTTGCTTGTTTTTAACTTGTATGATTAACTTGTAGCAACCAAACATACAATCCAAAATCAATCAAACAACCATGCATGCAAATCAATATGTTCACAATCAAGCCATTTTGGTAGACATTTGTTTAGCCGAAAACAAATGCCACCAGATAAGGGGTTATAACACAAAGTAGGAGATTTTAAATCTCCCACTTAATCTTGCATCCAAATGCTTCTTCTTGTGTTCTTCAAGTCTTCATCATCTTCATCATTTACAAAATATATTCTAATACATTTTGTCTAAAAAATGAAATTACAACCTAATCTATTTTACATACCAAATATAAAATAAATTACATAACCAAAATAATATTATTACAAACCAATTGAATAAATAATATTACAAACCAAAATGAATGAATATTACAACCATATCAAAATAATAAATCAACCAAACAAATATCCATTCAAACACAAGGTCTTGGCTATGATTGTGAACATCAATGTATCAACAAATATGAATCAAAAGGCAAACCCAAAACCACTTTTGGACCCCTTTAGAATTCTGCCAAAATGACTAACCCACCCAAATCTATCAATTTTGCATTCTACTTTCATGCATGTTAATAAAATGCAAAGTTGGTGGGTTTTAAAGACCATATATAAGAAGCATATTTCATAAACTTCGGCTCTAGATACCATTGATGGAATTTAACATTTAACAAGTGACATGTTCATTTAGTTTACACAATCATAAAACCAATTTTAAGATAGTTAAAGCAAGCGGAAGCAATAATAGAACAAGTATATTTGTTAAGCCATTTTGTTAAATCCCATATTAATATCAAGTCATGAATTTATGCTTACATATAAAACAAGTAGAGAAGATAAATATACCTCCTCAAGCTAGTTGAGGGTTGTTTCTAATGTGCTAGAAGATGATGAAGATGATGGAATGAAAGCCTCTAACTTGAAGCCTCAAGAGTGTTATACCCACAAGCCTTTTGTTGCCAACACCACCAAGGATTTGGTTAGGATTTAAGACACTTGATCAACTAGATTACCAAGAAAAAATACTCTCCTTTCCCACTAAAAGGCCCACGGCCAGCAGCACTCTTTCAGCAGAAAAATTGCAGTTTTTCTTTTAGTGTATTGCTTGTTAAGTCCTTCTCTTGAGTCAAGGAAGCCCTTGGTTAAAGAGAGTCTTGCATGCTTAAGAATTATGCTGTTCCAAGTAACCAAGCAAGCATGGGAATCTCACCTAGGAGTCCCAAAAACTGCATTCATATATATCATTTAAATAACAAGTGTAATTTATATAAAACTTGTTATATTTTATATAAAACTTGCTTATTTGTTTAGTTACTTTCATTTTATAAACCATTTTATAAAATATAACACAACTTAATTATTTAAAACTTATAAATAATTAAATCCTTATCATATAAATTATCCAAATAATTCATCTCAAGTAATAATATTTTAGAAAACCGATTTTCTAAAATCCAAGTGTCGCATATTCATTTAATGATCCATTCATTAAATACGTTTAAGGTGTCAGTGAGCTTGTTATTGGGTATGACCCGACTTGGATCATAACATAGTGGCCACGTTAATTTAATATGTCTCTGGGCATACGAAATACCTTCATAACACTGCTACAATTTGTAAAGGCGTTGGATATCTATGAAGAGTTGCCACAACAATTGATGCAAAATTACTTTAATCAGGCTATAGTCTATGTTTCCTCTTTTAATCATTCAGAAGCATGGGTGAACATGAGCAATAGTGCATATAGTGCAAGCAAGCAGACTTGTAGCAAGCTACGCACTTACCAGCATCGATGTGTTCAAAGATTCATTTCAAGTACTGATAATGCTAAAAACGAACATATATTTCATAGCATTATTCCTCAAGAAAGACAAGCTTTTAGTTGCAATTGTTCTATTTACAAGAGATATTCGTTTAAATAATAAAAGGTGAAGACAAAAGACAGATTCGACAAATTGAAGACGCAAACGACCAAAAAGCTCAAAAGTACAAAAGACAATCAAAAAGGTTCCAATTATTGATAAGAAACGTCTCGAAATCACAAGAGTACAAGATTCAAAACGCAAAGTACAAGATATTAAATTGTACGCGAGGACGTTCGAAAATCCGGAACCGGGACTAGAGTCAACTCTTAACGCTCGACGCAACGGACTAAAAATTACAAGTTAACTATGTATATAAATATAATATAATATATAATTAATTATATTAATTATATATATATTATATATATATAATAAAAACCGTCGGCAGCAAGAAACTCCAAGGGTGTGAGCTGTAAATACCTCTCCGCGACTCGCGGAGTTTTAAGGGCATTTTGCCGCGAGTCGCGGAGCCCCAAAAATCAAGTCTGGCTATAAAGCCAACCGAATTCTGATCAAATTTATCACATCTTTTTTCTTCCTCTTCATACGTAAATATATTTATATTTATAATTTATATTTTAATTTTAATTATAATTCTAATAATAAGGGTATGTTAGCGAATGTTGTAAGGGTGTAAGTCGAAATTCTGTCCGTGTAACGCTACGCTATTTTTAATCATTGTAAGTTATGTTCAACCTTTTTATATTAATGTCTCGTAGCTAAGTTATTATTATGCTTATTTAAAACGAAGTAATCATGATGTTGGGCTAATTACTAAAATTGGGTAATTGGGCTTTGTACCATAATTGGGGTTTGGATAAAAGAACGACACTTGTGGAAACTAGACTATGGGCTATTAATGGGCTTTATATTTGTTTAACTAAATGAAAGTTTGTTAATGTTAATATAAAGATTTACAATTGGGCGTCCCTATAAATTACCATATACACTCGATCGGACACGATGGGCGGGGTATTTATATGTACGAATAATCGTTCATTTAACCGGACACGGGAATGGATTAATAGCCACTAGAATAATTAAAACAGGGGTGAAATTACATTCAAGGGTAATTGGTGTAATTGTTAACAAAGTAGTAAAACCTTGGTTTACACGCAGTCGATAACCTGGTGTATTCATTAAACAAAGTATTAAAACCTTGTTACAATTCGAATCCCCAATTAGTTGGAATATTTATCTTCGGGTATAATAATAATTTGACAAGGACACTTGCAATTTATATTTATGACTGATGGACTGTTATGGACAAAAACCAGACGGACATATTGAATAATCCAGGACAAAGGACAATTAACCCATGGGCATAAAACTAAAATCAACACGTCAAACATCATGATTACGGAAGTTTAAATAAGCATAATTCTTTTATTTCATATTTAATTTCCTTTATTTTATATTTAATCGCACTTTTAATTATCGTACTTTTTAATTATCGCAATTTTATTATTCGCAATTTCATTATCGTTATTTACTTTACGCTTTAATTTAAGTCTTGTATTTATTTTATATTTTAGGTTTTAACTACGACTAAAGTTTTAAAATCGACAAACCGGTCATTAAACGGTAAAAACCCCCCTTTTATAATAATAATATTACTTATATATATATTTGTATTTTTATAAAAGTAAACTAATATAGCGTTGAGCTTTGTTTAAAGATTTCCCTGTGGAACGAACCGGACTTACTAAAAACTACACTACTGTACGATTAGGTACACTGCCTATAAGTGTTGTAGCAAGGTTTAAGTATATCCATTCTATAAATAAATAAATATCTTGTGTAAAATTGTATCGTATTTAATAGTGTTTTCCTAGTAAAATAATAACTATTTTATATACACCTCGCTTCGCATCAAGTATATTTTTGGCGCCGCTGCCGGGGAAACAACTCTTAAACGCCGGAAGCGCAACGCTAATATAAAAAAAAAAAGATTTTTTAGTTACTTTTATTAAAAATTCGCTTTTGTAGAAATACGTTTTAAATATTCGAAAAATATAAAAAGAAAAACAAAAATATTAGTATTTTTAAGATTTTGTTAAATATTTAAGTTTTATAAGTTTCTTTATTTCTATTTTAGTTTATAAAAATATAAGTTTTATTTTAAAATCGTTTATTTAAATTAAAAACATAAAACATAAAATAAAAAAAAAAATAAAGAAAACGCGTAAAAATTACTACCTGTCAACTGAATTACTGAACCCCGCGACTCGCGGGGTTTTCCTCATTAGTCACCGCGACTCGCGGAGACCTTCTGACACACGGACAAAACCCTAATCAAGCATTGATTACGGGTTATTTTTAATTATTATTAATTATTAAACCTAATTATAATTATTATTATTATTATTTTTAGTTTTAGTTTTATTTTTACTTTTTATTTATTTATGTATTTAGTATTAATTAAGTTTTTATAAAATTGTAAAATTAGTAGTTTAATAAAATAATAATATAAAAATAATATTTTTATAAAAATTGTACTTTTTACAACTTTTTGTATATTTTTATATTTTGTACCTTTTTAATCGTTGTAGCATAATATTTGTATTTTTTAGCTCATATTTAATTTTAAACTTAAGTTTTTGCTATAGTTATTTTTTACTCCTAGATTTTTAGGCTTTGCCGTAGAATTCCTTAAGTGCTTTTTCTTTAGACTAAGATTTAGGTGCTTTAGAATTTTGCGACGCCTTTTTAAATTTTAGTTTCTTTTTTAAGTTATTTCCATTTGGAATTTAGTTTTTCCTGTAAGCTTTAATATTTTTAGAGACCTTTTACTATGTACCAATTATCATTCCAATTAGTAATTTCAATTTGCGATTATAATTTTAAGTTAGTTGTAGTAATAAGGTTAAATTAGTTAAGTATTTTTAAGTTTTTATAAGTTTCTTTTATTTTTCCGTCACCTTTTATTTTTCAACCATTTTTTCTTTTTCGACATTTTTCGACGCGCAATCTTTTTCTCTCTTATTTCTCGCTATTCTAGTTTTAGGACTTAGAATTTTTTCTACTTCTTATCTAAATTTCTTAAAATTACGAAAATTTATTTTAAGTGGTTAAATTAATAGACATCAAAATTTTCTGGTTCGTAGTAATAGTTGGATTTGTACGTGGACCGGGTTATTGGAGCCAAACAGTCCTCAATTATATTGAGACCAAACGAATCCTGCCCCTCTGCTGCATCTTTTGGCTATTCGAAACGTGGGCAAAATCAGAAAAGTCTATTGATTGGATAACTTATTATAATTTTTCTTTCCTTTTAAAAACTAATAGGATATTCAGTGAATGCACCGAGCAAGACGTTCATCACCTTTTGTACGTTCACCACCTGTAACTCGATCAAGACATCGTTTAACAAATATAACCGCCGTTGATTTTTCTTTAGAATCGTCATCCAGTCGACCAAGTACTTCAGTTCAAATTACCGATAATCCATTTTTTGAACCCAACCTCACAATTGAGAATCCAGAAAATATTCAGGAACGGTTCGTAGATCCTGAACCATTAAACTTTCCTCCGGAACCACCAATCATTCAAACAGAGATTGTTGAGGAACGAACCATTAAATCTGAAGCATCTAGTGATACCGATTCAACAAATTCAATTATGGAGAATCTGGAACCTTTAAGTATGGAAGACCGAATGAGAGCTAAACGCACTGGCCAAGGTCACGCAATTACTCATCCAGACATTAATGCGCCAGATTATGAAATCAAAGGACAAATTCTACACATGGTGACTAATCAATGCCAGTTTAGTGGTGCGCCGAAGGAAGATCCAAATGAACATCTACGTACCTTTAATAGGATCTGCACACTATTTAAAATACGAGAAGTGGAGGATGAACAGATATATCTCATGTTATTTCCCTGGACTTTAAAGGGAGAAGCCAAAGATTGGTTGGAATCGTTACCTGAAGGGGCGATTGATACATGGGATGTTTTAGTTGACAAATTTCTTAAACAATTTTTTCCTGCATCTAAAGCCGTAAGACTTCAAGCAGAAATTGTTACGTTCACACAAAAGCCAAATGAAACTCTATATGAGGCGTGGACAAGATATGGAAAGTTATTAAGAGGATGTCCGCAACATGGTTTAGACACCTGTCAAATAGTACAAATATTCTACCAAGGATGCGACATCACTACAAGGAAAGACATAGATATAGCAGCTGGTGGTTCTATTATGAAGAAAACCGAAACTGATGCTTACAAAATTATTGATAACACTGCTTCCCACTCACATGAGTGGCACCAAGAAAAAGATATCATTAGATCATCTAAAGCAGCTAGAGCCGATTCTAGCCATGACTTAGATTCCATTTCAGCAAAGATAGATGCTTTCGAGAGACGATTGGAAAAGATGACTAAGGATATTCACTCAATACGAATTAGTTGTGAGCAGTGTGGAGGACCACATTTGACAAAAGATTGTCTCAGTATTGAATTAACAATGGAACAAAGAGAGAATATTTCATACATAAACCAAAGGCCTGGAAATAATTATCAGAATAATTATCAACCGCCAAGACCGATTTACAATCAAAACCAGAATTATAACCGAAATATTCCATACAACAACCAACAAGGTCCTAGCAATCAACAAGTATCCAATAATACTTATAATCAGCAAAGACCAAATTTTCAAAACAAACCACCACAACAAACCGATGATAAAAAGCCGAATTTAGAAGATATGATGACGAAGCTAGTTGAAACTCAAACGCAGTTTTTCACATCTCAAAAACAAACCAATGAACAAAATGCTCAAGCATTTAGAAATCAACAAGCTTCTATTCAAAATCTGGAACAAGAAGTAAGTAACCTAGCAAGGTTAATAGGTGAAAGAAAACCGGGAAGTTTACCAAGCGATACAAATGCTAACCCCCGGAATGAAACAGCTAAAGCTATTACCACAAGAAGTGGTACAACACTTAAACCACCTGAAATACCTGTAACTTCTGATGAAACTATTCCTACTCCACAAGAACCACAACCTGATCAAGATAAGGAAAAAGAACCGGTAGTTGAAAAGGTTAATGAAGATAACACAGTTAAGGATAAACCTTATGTTAAACCATACCAACCACCACTTCCTTATCCGAGTAAAATGAAGAAAGAAAAACTTGAAGCCGAGCAATCCAAATTCTTGGATATGTTTAAACAGATAAATGTAAATCTTCCTTTCATTGATGTGATTTCAGGAATGCCAAGATATGCTAAATTCTTGAAAGATCTAATCACGAATAGAAAGAAAATGGAAGAACTTTCGGCTGTTACTATGAATGCAAATTGTTCAGCAGTGCTGTTGAATAAGATACCAGAAAAACTATCTGATCCAGGAAGTTTCACAATTCCATGTTTTCTGGGTAGTCTTAGTTCAATAGAAGCATTGGCAGACTTAGGTGCTAGTATAAATCTAATGCCGTATTCACTATACGCTAAACTAGACCTTGGAGAATTGAAACCAACCAGAATAAGCATACAACTAGCCGATAGATCAATAAAATATCCTAGAGGGATAATGGAGAACATGCTAGTTAAAGTTGGTACTTTAGTATTTCCAGTAGATTTTGTTGTTTTGGACATGGAAGAAGATTCTCAAGTTCCTCTCATATTAGGAAGACCATTCTTAAACACGGCTAAAGCAATGATAGACGTGTTCGGTAAGAAACTGACCCTAAGTATAGAGGATGAGAGTGTTACCTTTTCAGTTGATAGAGCAATGCAACAACCACAATCTGCAGATGATACATGTTATTATATTCAAACTATAGATGCACATGCAGAATTATTAGAAGAATTTCCAGAATTACAAGGAACAGGAGAATGTTCTTTAGGAGAAGGTAATGAACCAATTGATGAAGCTGAAATGTTAGCTACACTTATAGCTAATGGATATGAACCAACAACAGAAGAAATTCAAATGCTAAAAGAAGAAGACAGATATCGATATAAATCATCGATAGAAGAACCTCCGAAATTAGAGTTAAAGCCACTTCCAAACCATTTGGAATACGCTTATTTACATGGTGAATCTGAATTACCTGTAATAATATCGTCTTCTCTTACTGAAAATGAGAAATCACAACTCATTTCTGTGTTGAAAGCTCATAAACCAGCCATTGCATGGAAGATTCATGATATTAAAGGAATAAGTCCTTCGTATTGCACACATAAAATCCTTATGGAAGAAGGTCATAAAACGTATGTGCAACGCCAACGAAGACTAAATCCTAATATGCAAGATGTAGTTAAGAAAGAGATTATTAAACTGCTAGATGCAGGTTTAATTTACCCAATCTCTGATAGTCCATGGGTAAGCCCAGTTCAATGCGTGCCTAAGAAGGGTGGCATGACTGTCATCACAAATGAGAAAAATGAGCTTATTCCTACTAGGACTGTAACAGGATGGCGTGTATGTATTGATTATAGAAAATTAAATGACGCCACCAGAAAAGATCACTTTCCCTTACCTTTCATAGATCAAATGTTGGAAAGATTAGCCGGAAATAGTTACTATTGTTTTCTAGATGGATTTTCCGGATATTTTCAAATTCCAATAGCACCCGAGGACCAAGAGAAAACCACATTCACGTGCCCTTATGGTACTTTTGCTTACAAACGCATGCCATTTGGACTTTGTAACGCCCCTGCAACCTTTCAAAGGTGTATGATGGCGATTTTTCACGACATGATAGAAGAATGCATGGAAGTATTCATGGATGACTTTTCAGTCTTCGGTGATACATTTAAATCATGTCTAGTTAATCTGGAACGAATGCTAATTAGATGCGAAAAATCAAATCTAGTACTTAATTGGGAGAAATGCCATTTCATGGTTAAAGAAGGCATCGTTCTTGGACATAAAATTTCAAAAGAAGGAATTGAAGTGGATAGAGCTAAAGTAGATGTAATTGCTAAACTTCCACATCCCACCAATGTTAGAGGAATTAGGAGTTTTCTAGGGCATGCCGGTTTTTATCGACGTTTCATAAAAGATTTTTCTAAAATTGCCACTCCTATGAATAAACTCCTAGAAAAGGATGCGCCATTCATCTTTTCAGATGAGTGTATCAAATCTTTTAATATTCTTAAAGAAAAACTCACTAATGCACCGATCATGATAACACCAAATTGGAATCTACCATTTGAACTAATGTGCGATGCAAGTGATTTTGCAATGGGAGCCGTTTTAGGACAAAGGATTGAAAAACGATTTCAACCTATATATTATGCTAGTAAGACATTACAAGGAGCACAAACGAACTATACAACTACTGAAAAAGAACTCCTTGCTATTGTCTTTGCTTTTGACAAATTTCGATCATATCTAGTTCTAGCAAAAACGGTGGTCTATACCGACCATTCTGCTCTTAGATACCTATTTTCAAAACAAGATGCTAAACCAAGATTAATCCGTTGGATCTTACTCTTACAAGAGTTTGATATTGAAATCCGAGATAAAAAGGGAGCAGAAAATCTCGCCGCTGATCATCTTTCTCGTCTTGAAAATCCCGAATTAGAAGTTCTGAATGAATCGGCCATACAAGACAACTTTCCTGATGAATATCTATTGAAGATAGATTATAAAGAAATTCCATGGTTTGCAGACTATGCAAACTACTTAGTTTGTGGATTCCTTGAAAAAGGATTATCGTACCAAAGACGAAAGAAATTCTTCAGTGATATAAAACACTATTTCTGGGAAGATCCACATCTGTTTAAAAGTTGTCCCGATGGAATAATACGCCGATGTGTATTTGGAGATGAAGCTAGTAAAATTTTAAACCATTGTCACACAGGACCAGCAGGAGGGCATTATGGGCCTCAACTAACAGCAAGAAAAGTTTATGAAGCTGGATTCTATTGGCCTACAATTTACAAAGACGCACACCTTCTTTGCAAATCCTGTGATGCATGTCAAAGGACCGGAAAAATAAGTCAACGTGATGAAATGCCACAAAATGTCATCCAAGTATGTGAAGTATTTGACATTTGGGGTATTGACTTTATGGGTCCATTTCCAAAATCTCATAATAATCTATATATACTCGTAGCCATTGATTATGTATCTAAATGGGCGGAAGCACAAGCTCTCCCAACTAACGATGCACGAGTTGTAGTCAACTTTTTAAAACGTCTTTTTGCAAGGTTTGGAACACCGAAAGCTTTAATAAGTGATCGGGGTACTCATTTCTGTAATAATCAACTTGAGAAAGTTCTTAAAAGATATGGAGTAACTCATAAAATCTCCACCGCATATCATCCACAAACAAGTGGACAAGTTGAAAATACCAACCGAGCTTTAAAACGTATTCTAGAGAAAACCGTAGGATCAAATCCGAAGGAATGGTCCATTAAATTGGAGGATGCACTCTGGGCTTTTAGAACAGCCTACAAAACTCCAATTGGAACCACACCTTTTAGACTTGTGTATGGAAAAGCATGTCATCTTCCAGTAGAAATTGAACACAAAGCATTTTGGGCTTTGAAGACATGTAATCTTGATTTACATGAAGCCGGACATCTACGATTAAGTCAACTAAACGAATTAGAAGAATTAAGACATGAAGCATACGAAAATTCGTTAATCTATAAAGAAAGAATGAAGAAATGGCATGATAAAAGAATCAGAAGTTCAAAAGAATTTAAATAAGGAGACAGAGTTCTTCTTTTCAATTCACGATTCAAGCTATTTCATGGAAAATTGAAATCAAGATGGTCTGGACCATTCATAGTCAAAAGAGTTTTCCCATACGGAACGATAGAATTAATAAATTCAAATGGGATTGAATTTAAAGTTAATGGTCACAGAGTTAAACATTACATACAGGGTCCGATGGAAGTCGACAACGAAGTTAATCACAATTTCGACACCACAGCTAACTAAGTGTGGGGAGAATCAAGTCTTTAAAGGATAATATGTATTTCTGTTAGAGTTAGATTGTCTGTTTTCGTGTAGTTTTCGAAAATGGAACACGTATGGTCTTTCCCTAGCAGACCCTAAAGAACTAGTCTTCTCCCCCCATTCTGAATTTTTATTTTTTTAGGTTTTTACGAAATGAAGACTGCCTGTGAATTAAACCATGGTCTAATGCTACACGCTTTGATCACTAAAAGAAATAATGACATACTACCGAGTGAATTAGTATCAGTAATCAGAGAAAGAATGGACGGAGTTAGAAAAGGATCCAGATGCGAAGATAATAAGTTACAATTTGGTAAAGGAAAATCAAAATCCGCAGCGAAAAGAAGAGCACGACACCTAGAACGATGTCACAAATGCGGAAAATGGTCACATGGAGGTAAATGTTCAAATAATCAAACCTATTCAAATACCGAATTTGTTACTTTATGCAGAGACGGACCGTTCATATGTTTAGAAGAAAAGACAATGAATGCTAGAGGTTACGCCTATGCAGCCATGGAAAACCAATTAAACCGACTATCTTATGAATATAATAGATCATATAACTAAGAAATCTATTTCACAGGTATGTCTGTACAGTTTTTAGTTTTTATTTTTAACCTTTTGATAATAAACGCTAATTTGTTCGCTAAAAAGTATTAAATTGATATTAAATAAAATTAGGTTTGGCGACCGAAATTATTGATATCCTTCAAAAATTTATTACATCACTGCGAAATTTAACGTTTATTCTTAAGGTATAAATATCTTTAATCAATCAACCCAAAATATTTCAAAAATTCGTCATGAGTTAAATTAGGTCTTGGAACCGAAATTACTTTACCGAAAAGAGGGGCGCATATTTTTGATAATATTTGATTGATTAAAGTGGGATAAAAAGACAAAAAGATTTTTAATTTTATTTTTTTTTTTTTACCATGTTTTTAAAATTAATATTTAAATCTTAAATTAATATTGTAAACTTTGTAAAACAATATTTTTAAAATTATAAATATTTGAAAAATTAATATAAGTTTGGTATGAATTTATAATATGAATTTTTAAATTAAGTTTGGTGTGAATTTTTAATTTTTAAAAATATGAAATTTTAATTTTATGCATTTTAAATTTTGAGTTTGGTGTGAATTTTTAATATTAATTTTGAATTTTATATTTATGTTGTGTGAATTTAAAAACAAAAATTTACTTTATCTCATTAAGTTAAGAATATGATTTTTAAAATTCGTCGTAAGTTGAAGACTAGGTCTTTGAACCGAAATTACTTTACCCGAGGGAGGGACGAGAACTTTAATTATCATTATTTTTAATCTTATTGATTTAAAGTATGCCAAAAACAAAAAAAAAAAAAAACCCAAAAAAAAAAATCTTAGCTTTTAAAACAATCGCTACAAAAAGACAAATTTTAAAATTTTGTCGAGGGACGGACTAGGACATCGATCCGAAACGACCTCGTCCTAAATAACAAGGGAAACAAAATTTTAAAATTAATTTCTTAATTGTTTTATAAGTTAAAGATTATAAAAAAAAAAAAAAAAAAAAAAAAAAAAAAAAGGGTAAACTCCGCGACTCGCGGAGTTTGCAGTGCAAAACCTCCGCGACTCGCGGAGGGATCAAAAACCCAGAAAAAAAAAATAAAAGAGCTGCTCGATCAGTCACTCCCCCACACACAAACACACTGCATAAACACTCGAAACTGCACCCGAAAACCACCGAAAATCACCTCCAAAAATCTCAATTTTTAACCGTTAATCACCAAATTTTTTGCTAAAATCATGTTGAGAAGGATGATATCTAAGAACTACTCAAGAAAAACGAATGAAAGGGGTGAATCTTCATCCCAAGCCCGCCATGCTCCTGCTGAGAACTTGGAACAACAGGAGGTAGATAACTACTACAAGCAGGATGTACCTCATCCAGTCATGACCTTTTCAGATATGCACTTGGAACAGTTGCACCCGAACCTGAGATTTGACAGACTTTGGATAGATTATCCAAAATATCAACGGGGTTTGCATACTCTTCATTCCAAGGTTGTTGAGGTACCGAGGGTCATAGAATGGGGACCCTTGGAAGCTGTAGAATTGGCCGGGCCAATTAGGGAATTACTGGTACAGAGGTATGGTAATTCTTCATTTAATGACTGGATATGTTTATTCACCATACGCAGACCTGTATATAAAGTATGGTGTGAAGAGTTGTTATGTAGTATAGAGTTGAATGATCGGGTAGCTAGTTTAACCGATCGTTCTTTTATTAGATTTTTGTTAGGCGGTTCGATGCGCCACATGTCTTTACTGGACATGGCTCAGGCTTTACGTATATATACGCCTGAGGAGTTAGCGTCTGCCGATTGTAGAGGATTGATAATAAACGGTAGAAAGATAGATGAGAATTTTGATACACACGGTGTGTGGAGTCAAATGACAAGCCATCACCGTTTTAAAGGGGGAAACTACTCTTATTTGGATATAGATAGAGCCGAATTAAGAGTAATACATAGGTTTTTAGCTAATTCGATTACACAAAGGGGTAAAAACAAAGAAAAGGTAAATGAACAAGATTTGTTTTACCATATGTGTATTCGAGACCCACACAGCGCTGTAAGTATACCATATTGTGTGGGTTATTATTTATCAGCTATGGTTCGGGGGATGCGTCCACATAGCATAATAGGAGGTGGTATTTTTATTACTTTGATTGGTGAATATCTCGGTGTGGATATAAGTCGGGGGGGGATTATTAGTAGAAGAGCCGGAACCCCGCGACACTATAGGTTTAAATGTATACCATGGTGCGAAAGTTTTGAAGCGGCGAAATAACGCCGCAGTACGATACAATGGTAGACATCCACAGGTAGAGAGAAACCAGGAACAAGGTAATGTAGGAGGGGGGAATGAGATGCAAGAAATGCATTGGTTTATAGCTTCTCAGGAATACGAAAATGCTAGACAGAGAGCATTTGAAGATTGGCAAGTTCATCAGAACCAGATCATAGCGCATTGCCAACATATAGGTAGAAACTATATTCCTACACCGAAACCCGTCTTCCCTCCTTGGTCGATAGAGATGCAGCCACCATATCCTACGTATGATACTGCCGAAGCATTCTATAGCACGTATGGTTATGCCTGGAACCCCTATTGGTACCAATATCATCCTTAGTTTACTTATTATTTTTATTATTTTGTAATTTGTAATTATTGATATGTTTAATACTTTTGTTAATATTGTAATCATTTTTATAATTATCTAACTTTTATTCTTAGATTTTAATAATTTTTGAATGTGGGGTAATAAACCAAACTTCAAAAATATGTATATATGTTTGCAGTTTATCTTATTTACACAACAGGGTAAAACAACGCGTTTTCAAAGACTGGCAGTAAGTTCAGCAAAAGCAAGTAATTTTGACGACAATGATGCAAAATATATGTGAAATAACAACAAGACGGAATGAACAAATGACGTGCACCATTTATCATTCAGCAAACAAACGCCAATATATTTGGAAACTTTGGTAAAAATTTAATCATTTTCACACTAATCACCCTCAATAATTTAAATTGTTACTGATTTCTTGCAAATGAGGGCATTGCAAGATCTTAAGTGTGGGAAGAGGTTAAATTCTTTCGGATTTTAAAATTTTTATATTAAACACTTGGTTACCATTAAAAATACTAGTAAAGCAGTAGTTGTATTAGAATCTAGTGCTCTCTGATAAAAAAGAACAGCCCTAGTCTTATATACTGACTACCCAATTCTAGTAAAATTTTTCAAAATTTTCAATTAAATGAATTAAAATCATGTTTATACATATTTATGAACGATAAAACTAGGTTTTAACACCGAAATTATTGTTACCTCGGAAAGGACATAAATTGAGAAACAAACGAAAATGTTAAAATTCATTTAAAATGGAATAGAGGACGATAAAAAGGAAAATAAAAGCCAAGTGTGGGAAAATTTACCAAGTTATTTTAAACATATGTCACATATATCTGTAACAAATAACTAAAAATACTTTTGCTTTGGACTAAACTAAACTGTTTTACCCGATGAAAGAAAAGAAGAGATGGATCTACACGATGAATCAATTCCATCACTAAAAGGAAGTAAAGTCTTCCGAAAAAGACACGCGCTTCTTGATTTAGGTCATGAAGTTGTCGTCCAGACCAGCTGTAGGTTGACGAAAAATCTAGAAAAGTCATCACTAAAATCAGCAGGAAATCCACGGACCTCAGCATTAAACAGGGTCGCCAAGTGGTCAGATTTATCCTAACCATGAGAAGGATTTATCTCGTACAATGGGGGGGCACCATGCAAATTAGCTGGATAAGACTAATGAATCAGATCCCTAGAAAGGATAATCTCCTTAAAGATTAAAAATCAGCTTTTAAGCCTGATATTACTCAATCCTTGAGATTGACCTTAAAGATTGAGAATTACAAACTCATGGAATTCAATGATATCTAAACTCGAGCTTAAACGAGAAAATATTTTGATCAAAATTACAAACCGATTTGTTTTC
This sequence comes from Rutidosis leptorrhynchoides, assembly GCF_046630445.1. Taxonomy (NCBI): domain Eukaryota; kingdom Viridiplantae; phylum Streptophyta; class Magnoliopsida; order Asterales; family Asteraceae; genus Rutidosis; species Rutidosis leptorrhynchoides. Next base: position 299,221,481 of record NC_092338.1, on the reverse strand, counting down.
TGAAAACCCTATTTTCAATGCGTTCATTACCATTGAACGTAAAATCCTAGGAATTCACCTGGAATTCATTAGGTCACCTGAACTAAATCGGGTGTCAACCGTAAGAACGGTGGTTGCATAGCATGGTCAAAGACAGGACCTTGTGCCAGACCGAAAAATTATAAGGGTGAGCTTTACTATTGCTCCTACCAAGGATAGTAATTGCGTCCGACACGTTATAGACCATAATCAAAAGCATGTCACGGGACATTGCCTTAACAGTTGCTTGTTCAACGCTTTCCTTTACAACCGGACGGTAGTTTACCGAAAGGTAATATACGGAACAAGTAAACTGGACGTGTTGCTTTCCAAATACAAGGTTAGCAAGTGGGTGACACAAAACCGCAAGTTTTGAGCTAAAATTTTCAAATCTGAAACCCACCAAACCCACAAATATTTTGCAAACACCGGTAAAGGGTTATTCCGGAAAACTTATCTAGGGTAAAAACTAGATTTAATTTTCAAAAGATCAAATGTTTTCATAAAGATCCAATTTCCTTAATGGATCTAAATTTTTATAGTCATGTGGGACTGTAAACCATATCGTTACTACCATTGTTTATACCGCCGATGTACAAAGTGTGAAGAATAAAGAAGTGATTCTAGTATTTCAAGACGATATTGCTTGAGGACAAGCAACGCTCAAGTGTGGGAATATTTGATAATGCTAAAAACGAACATATATTTCATAGCATTATTCCTCAAGAAAGACAAGCTTTTAGTTGCAATTGTTCTATTTACAAGAGATATTCGTTTAAATAATAAAAGGTGAAGACAAAAGACAGATTCGACAAATTGAAGACGCAAACGACCAAAAAGCTCAAAAGTACAAAAGACAATCAAAAAGGTTCCAATTATTGATAAGAAACGTCTCGAAATCACAAGAGTACAAGATTCAAAACGCAAAGTACAAGATATTAAATTGTACGCGAGGACGTTCGAAAATCCGGAACCGGGACTAGAGTCAACTCTTAACGCTCGACGCAACGGACTAAAAATTACAAGTTAACTATGTATATAAATATAATATAATATATAATTAATTATATTAATTATATATATATTATATATATAATAAAAACCGTCGGCAGCAAGAAACTCCAAGGGTGTGAGCTGTAAATACCTCTCCGCGACTCGCGGAGTTTTAAGGGCATTTTGCCGCGAGTCGCGGAGCCCCAAAAATCAAGTCTGGCTATAAAGCCAACCGAATTCTGATCAAATTTATCACATCTTTTTTCTTCCTCTTCATACGTAAATATATTTATATTTATAATTTATATTTTAATTTTAATTATAATTCTAATAATAAGGGTATGTTAGCGAATGTTGTAAGGGTGTAAGTCGAAATTCTGTCCGTGTAACGCTACGCTATTTTTAATCATTGTAAGTTATGTTCAACCTTTTTATATTAATGTCTCGTAGCTAAGTTATTATTATGCTTATTTAAAACGAAGTAATCATGATGTTGGGCTAATTACTAAAATTGGGTAATTGGGCTTTGTACCATAATTGGGGTTTGGATAAAAGAACGACACTTGTGGAAACTAGACTATGGGCTATTAATGGGCTTTATATTTGTTTAACTAAATGAAAGTTTGTTAATGTTAATATAAAGATTTACAATTGGGCGTCCCTATAAATTACCATATACACTCGATCGGACACGATGGGCGGGGTATTTATATGTACGAATAATCGTTCATTTAACCGGACACGGGAATGGATTAATAGCCACTAGAATAATTAAAACAGGGGTGAAATTACATTCAAGGGTAATTGGTGTAATTGTTAACAAAGTAGTAAAACCTTGGTTTACACGCAGTCGATAACCTGGTGTATTCATTAAACAAAGTATTAAAACCTTGTTACAATTCGAATCCCCAATTAGTTGGAATATTTATCTTCGGGTATAATAATAATTTGACAAGGACACTTGCAATTTATATTTATGACTGATGGACTGTTATGGACAAAAACCAGACGGACATATTGAATAATCCAGGACAAAGGACAATTAACCCATGGGCATAAAACAAAAATCAACACGTCAAACATCATGATTACGGAAGTTTAAATAAGCATAATTCTTTTATTTCATATTTAATTTCCTTTATTTTATATTTAATCGCACTTTTAATTATCGTACTTTTTAATTATCGCAATTTTATTATTCGCAATTTCATTATCGTTATTTACTTTACGCTTTAATTTAAGTCTTGTATTTATTTTATATTTTAGGTTTTAACTGCGACTAAAGTTTTAAAATCGACAAACCGGTCATTAAACGGTAAAAACCCCCCTTTTATAATAATAATATTACTTATATATATATTTGTATTTTTATAAAAGTAAACTAATATAGCGTTGAGCTTTGTTTAAAGATTTCCCTGTGGAACGAACCGGACTTACTAAAAACTACACTACTGTACGATTAGGTACACTGCCTATAAGTGTTGTAGCAAGGTTTAAGTATATCCATTCTATAAATAAATAAATATCTTGTGTAAAATTGTATCGTATTTAATAGTGTTTTCCTAGTAAAATAATAACTATTTTATATACACCTCGCTTCGCATCAAGTACCATAAAGTGTCGAATAGACAGTAGCGAAAAAGTTACCAACTTGGATATCTAGTACATTCACGCGATAATGGATCACACCCATGTTCATATTCCATGAATGATTCTCACTTTCCTTCTCAAAGAAAGGAAAAAGATTACACCAATTATGGGCGGCCATTTTGTAACCAGGATTGCCCAACATTTTCGTATCAATACAAGTGGTTTAGAGGAGAAATATATGATTGCCTTTGATAGAGTAAGTTATACAAGGGTAAATATTTTGATGAGGGGGTCGAACGGCCTTCTAACTAGGTATGTGGATCCCGAGAATAGGCAACCGCCACAACCACAACCGCAGCCAGATCCACAGCCGAATGTTGGAAGTAGTTCGGGTCCGGGAAATTATTGGGAGGCTTACATGGCGCGACAATTTTCAGATTTGCGACTCCATAATGATCGAAACACTTAAAAGGTAATTGATCACTACGATACAGGTAACAGGGAGATGTAACATTACATTGATGTAGGGAATGATAGAACGTGGTACACTCAAGCGGGGCAGCAAAATCAGCTTAACTGGATACATGAACAGACCGTGTCATACGCTGCAGATCCCGCTAACTATACCCCTTCTCCTTGGCCTACATACGAACCATGGGTTCGAATGGGTTATCCATATCTTGCGCCTTATCCTCCTCCTGCATATCCCCCTAACCCGCCTAATGAAGAAACTGTTGTCATCCCTGCTCAAGCAACCTATCAGGGGTACAACCCTTCAATATTTCAGGACGACGACGCGGAAAACCAAAACGAAGGTGGAGCTGGCCCAAGTAACTCTTTTTGGGAATTCTTCTAAAGTTGATGTGATTATTCGTGAAGTGTGTGAAAGGTTTGAATGATGTTGGTTTGTTTGAAAAACAATTTAATTTCATGTTTGGTGTGTAATAACTTAATAGTATGTTGGACGTTTGTAATTTGAATAACTTTGTTAATTAGGTGTGGGGTTTTCGGTACACAGAGTACAACCCCATTGTTTCTATGAAATGTTTGCTATGTTTGAATTGATACAGGTGAGCATTATGCTATATGCTGCTTTTTACAAAGGCTGGCAGTAAGTTCAGCACATACTTGATTGGTGATTGTTTTGTGGTTGCAAGAAGTGGATGATGTTCTTATGCTGGCATTCAGTTCAGCGCCATCATCCCGTGAACTTCGGTTTTAGACCTTGAAAGTAATAAACTCTCTTACACTCTTTAACCCTCTCGAATTTAAATTTTTTTGATTTTATATAACGAGGGCGATACATGAACTCAAGTGTGGGGAGGGAAGTTATAAATTCTTTCGGGTTTTTGATTTTGGTTAAAAAGGCTTAAAATGGTGAAAATTTTTTAACTTTTATCTTCATAAATTCAAATTTTGTTTAAAATTTGTAGATTTTAAAACTAGGTGTATACACCGAAATTATTATCACAAAACAAATTAAGAAACAACCAAATGATTGAGTTTATTTTGTTAAAAATTATAAAACTAGTAGTCATATAAAAGATATAATCATCATGCAATACCACATTCTGAATAAAAAGAATCATCAAGTAATTTGTTATTCTAACAATCTAATCCAATGCTCATCTATGTTATGATTGTGAAGGAAGTCAAGTCTTCCAATATGACACACTTGCTAACTTATGTTAGAAGATGTAGTCCAGAACAGCTGTAGGTTGACGAAAAAACTTGAAAAGTCATCTCTATCATCGGCTGAAAATCCACCTCAGCTCAGCATCAAACAGGGTTTTTGGTGGTCAGACTTATCCTAACCATGAGATGGATCTGTCTTGTACAATGGAAGGCACATTGCAAATTAGCTTTTAAGACTAATGAATCTAATCCCCGGATGGATGATCTCCGTAAAGATCAACCGCATCTATGTTGACCGCGGTCAACATACATATGCTATAACAAATTGAGGTGTGCAAACTCATGGTTCACCGATGATATTTGGACATCATATAGTTTCTTCTAAAAACTTATGCTATTTTATGAACTATATTGTGTAAAACCATTTTTAGGACATCCGGTTTCAAGTTCCATGATACTTCAATTATGGGGGCGAGTAGCTTGCTAAGCGCCGAATGAGGCTTCGGTTTTCAGTTACCCTCAACTGGACTTTGAGGTTAAAACCTGAAAACTTGTTAGTGTAAAAACTAACATGTCTAATTTTCAAAATATAAAAGGTTTTTCTCAAAGGTCCTAATTTCCCTAAGAATCCAAATTTTTAAGAAATGTGGACTTTAAAACCCACCTTTTGACTTTGGTGTGATTTCATTTCGTGTATGTACTCAAAGTGTGTGTATTACATTGTGAAATAAATAAAAGCGTGTGTACTCCAAAGGTGTGTGTATACTCAAAACGCGTGAGTTTGATTCGTGTGTGAAATAAAAAGTGTGAGTGTGTATATATTGTGACCCGAGTGTGTGTTCCATATAGCGTGAGTTATTGTGTTCCAAAATAACTTGTATGTCTTGTGTACTATATCGAGTGAGTGTGATTCCCATTTTTGTGTTCTCAATTAAATAAGTGTGTTTACTATAGTAAATTTCGACTTCTTGTAAGTCTTCCTTGAGGACAAGCAAGGTTTAAGTGTGGGAATTTTGATAACGCCAAAATCATACATGTTTATTGCCGTTATTTCGATCCAAAGTTGTTCCATTTGTATGTAATTATTGTATTTATGTATTGTAATTCATGAATATTTTTAAAAGTCCATTGTGATTGAATAAATGAAGACCAACAGTGAAAACAAAGTTAAAACGAAGATTGAACGCCTAAAACAGCCCGAAACCACTGAAATAGGTCCAAATACGTCGCATCTCTCTTAGATGCGGCGCATCTCTGTACCAAATAACTCCCGACAGTTTCAGATGCAGAGCATTAGGATTTCTGGACTAAAACAGCACCAGATGCGGCGCATCTGTCCCAGATGCGGCACATCCAAGCCAGATGCGGCGCATCTGATCCCCTGCCGACAGTTCTGAGTGCAGAATCGAGCTGGAATCCACTGAACGTAAAGAGATGCGGCGCATCCCAAAGAGATGCAGCGCATCTGGTCACTTTCTGGCCAAAATACCTAACTTTTAAGCCTATTTAATGGATCCTTTGGTTACATACTTGATACACCTTCATTATTACGTTCTCCCTCAGTTCTAGTAAGATTTTCAAGGCTCAAGGAAGGCTACAAGGCAATCTCCACTCTTTCAACATCAAGATTAAGCTAGGGTTATTCATCGCAATTGGTATTATTGTTCCATATCTTTTAAACATGAATTCGAATTGTATTTACTGTTTCATTAGTTCTACTATGATTATGTTTGGCTAAAAACCTTGTGTGTTTGCTTCAACGTAAGATTTATGGCTTGTGATTGTTCTATACTTTGATGTTATGCTAGTTATATATATGTTTGATTGATTAAATTATCTAGTTCAACCGTAATAACCATTGTTATGCTTGTTTAGTTCATTACTTCAATTATATAGATTGCAAACCTATTAATGTGAGTTAACTAGGAAAACAATCTATACTTCAATAAACCTAGTAATCTAGACGATTAGATGCATAAACTTAAGTGATTTTGTTATATGTTTAATTCGGTAATTGAATAAGTTCCAAAGCAACATAGTTATGAAATTACCTCAAGTGATTGTTGTAATTTAGGTTTCATGTGAGTTTAAACGGGTTGGATCTAGTTAGTTAATCAATCTAAATCACCATCTTCTTTCAAAAGATCCATTGTTGTAATCATCCTTGTATCCTAGTTCAATTATGTAAGTTATGACTTGGTTTATGTGAGTTTATCAAAGACCATAGCTTATACTTCAACACCTAGTGATCTAGCCACCTCTATGTGAGTATAGGATGTTAAATGAATGATATTTAGGATATACAATCATGTAGTTTACTTAGAGTGATCTTAGTAAACTAGGTTTTATGTGAATTCAACCACGAAAGAATCTTGTTGATTAAACATAGTTCTTAAGTTTATAGATATTGTGAAATTGATATAAACTAATTACTTGTAACTATGAAATAACCGTTTTAATTACAAAAGAATAATCCCTGTCATTTATCAAGCATAGAAGTAAACACCGCATTCTCATTCTTGTTATTCATTATATTTATTTACTGTTTCGTTAAACAAAAATACAACTTCAAACACAAACCCCCCCTTTAGAATAATTAATCGTTGTAAAATTCTTAAAACAAACTTCTCCCTATGAATCGAACTGGTCAATTTACTTGCTAGTTACTGCATGATCGGGTTTTAGTTGCATGTATTATATGTTAATTATTAAGTATATTGTCTACATTTTAAAGGTTACGTATTAACACATCACATGCTATTAAATAACAAACTTGTGTTCCGTTTAGCGTGTTGCGCTTAGGCGTTGTGCGGCTTACAAAATATACTTGTATTTAATTTTTCCCGTTTTCCGTATATAAATGGATTTATGCATTTGTGATAAACCATATGGTTATGTCATGACATTTAAGTGGTACCATATTTTTGCCTCAGTGTTCTCTAGCGAAGTAAACACTTTACGCTAGCCGATCCCTTATGCCTATAATGTTGGCACAGGAGCCTCTACCACCGGGGGCATAAAAATGCCTTGCCTTATGTGGGTAGGTATGCTTTGCATTCGTAACGCGTATCTCTTTGCGTGAGAAAAGATAAAATTTTATTGATATTTCTTTGCCACACATACAATATTTTGTGCTACATCTTCGTATGGGGTGATCAATCCCATCCAGAAAATTACAAAAATTGTATTGTACTTTGTCTAAACTGATAAAAAAAAACATGATAAACAAACTGTGCTGCACAATAATGTTCTCCGTGCAGCGTCTTGCGACTTGTTTCTAGGATTCCCATGTTTTGTGCGATTTGAAATACCATTCACATCATTTCTGCTAAATAACTGTCTTGACGTTCCTCCCTTGACAAAATTCTCCTGAGCTTCATAAACAATTGACCTTTCTCTTGCTGGTCCCACATATTCAGAATGCACCACAGCAATTCCATTTGGAGTTGGAAATCACAATTCTGCATGTGGTGTGAAAGTAATTGCTCCAAATTTACGAAGAGTTCGCCTCCCAAACAAAGCGTTGAATCTTGATCTGACATCAAGAACCGTAAAGTCCACAATTTCTGTGCGGACTAGAGGGTGTACGCCCAATGTTACATCTAATTTCACTTTACCAACTGCCCTCATCGATTCTCCCGTGATGCCAACAATCTTCAAATTCGTATATCGAAGTCTATCCTTCACGCTGAACGGATAATCACTGAAACAATGCAAATATAAAATATCTGCTTCACTACATGTATCAGTGTAAATCCTGGTAATGCGTTTTTTTCGCAATTGTAGCTAAAATAACCACAGGCACTTCTGATAGACGCCAATTTGGGATGGTATGAAATATAATGGGAGCATACATCCACTACTCCGCTCTGAGTTCTCCATCTGTTTCAGAGTCTTTCACCTCATTTCATATAACCTTGATGTGCATTTCAAGAGTTGGATCCCTTTCATCTTTTCTTTCTTCCCTTCTGTTCCGATCACGCCGTCCACCGTGACGCACTTTTCCTTGTCAAGTAAAACGTTTATTTGGATCATTCCCCTGTATTTTTTCCTGGTAAAAGATGGTTTAACTCTCCGGCTTTAATCTTTGCGATGATTTTCCTCATCAATGACTTGAAATTGTCGGTATCCTGCCCATATGCCTCGTGAAAGTCACACCACTTATCACTCTGTGGTCCTTGATGCTCTTCCATTGGAGGTGGATGGTGAAAGGTTTCCTTAACAGGTTCAGTGAACAAGATCTCTCTTGGAGTTTTTGTTAGAGCCATGATGAGTGGGTGTCTGTCTATTGGTTTTCGCTGATGGTAATTTTCATGCGGATGCTTATTACCCCTCCAACCATGTTGTTTCTGGTAATTGTTATCATACCCACGCTGTCTCTGATAATTGTCATTCATGTTCCGTTCTCCGCCCTGCTGTCTAAAATTTATGTGATGATTGTCAACTCTTTGATATCCCATCTCTCCTGCCCTTAGATGCTTCTGAGCAATAACCAATTCCCGATGCAATATTTTTGGGACATCATATCATAACGCGTGAACTAAACTTGCAAAACGTCGCTGATCAAGACAAAAAATAAACCCTGAAACAAGCTGAGATTCCGGTATGTCAGGTATTTTTTGGCATTCAATGGTCTAGCATTTCATGAAATCACTTAGTGACTCATTCTGGTGCATTGTTATCTCATGTACATCAAGATGTGACAGTGTACAGCTTCTTAGACTATGGTATTGCATCACAAACTTTGCCCTTAAATCAAGGAAACTAGTAATACTCCTTGGTGGCAAACTAGCAAACAATTCTCTTGCCATTTTCTGCAGCATCATTGGAAACATATGACATGCAGTCTCATCTTTCCAATGCTACAATCGCATAACTCCTTCAAACATAGTGAGAAAATCTTCTGGATCAGTTGTTCCATCATAAACACCGATAGATGGAATCCCCAAATTTCTTGGTAATGGATATTCTGCAATTCGAGGAATAAAGCATTGGGTTTACTCTACCAATGCTGGCTGTTTGATAGCTTCATCTCCAGTAATCAAAGCAAACAGGTTATCCACAGCCGTTGCACGAATGGCGGGCTGTGCTAATTTCTGCTTATACCTTGATGGTGCCGTCTTGGTCAAAATTCCATCCAATAACTTTCCTGCCATCTCCTCAGACATAAAGAACTGCTCTTCTTCTTATCCCAAGTCCCAATCGTCTTCCACAAAACCTTTATCATTGTGTTCACGCTCGGTATCATCAACCAAAGTATTCAACTGATTGAATAGCTTGAACGGTTGTGATTTTGAAATTGATTTTCCTTTGTTGTTGTGCTTAACATTCACATCAGATGTCTTTTTAAAAGAAACATTGTGTGTTACTCGCCTGACTTTCCACATTCCCCCACTAGAACTTTCCACCAATGGTTTCCTCAATCGTGGTATGGTTTCATGCACCTGGTCATCTGCTGTACCAGTGTACAATTGATCTTCTTCCTCAATTGAAGTTTCTTCAAGAGTTAATTGATCCATTGGTATATTCTCAATGATGTTTTCATCAACTGGTTCAAGTGCTGCTTTTGTTGAGGTTGTTTCAGTTGCCTTCATGCTCTTGGTGTTTTTGCTGGTCTTTGAGAAGGATGGCACCATTTGTTCGTACAATTTTCCGTATAGCGGCTGTAAGGTACCAGTACAAGACACTATCCGCCTAGCGTAGAGCGATTATATGTTGATTGTTGTTTGCCCTTGGGAAATAATCCCTGCAGACTCGGAACACAAATAGAAGATTCGTGGGGTGGCCTCAATCAATCTGAGGGGATCAATCTGTATTTGATCCGTATTGCGTTATGCTAAGCGGTTAATGTGCTTTTAGAGTGAGAAAGAACTGTGTGAGAGAGAAAATGTGTTTCTCTCTGACTGAAATTCTGATCTGATTATGATGTGAAATGTGGTGACCCAGGGGGTCTATTTACAGGCACAGAATGTCCAAAATTCACGGGATACACGTGTCAATTACTGAATGGTTATGTTACGCGAAGTATTTGGAAGGTCGTTGGCGTGTGCTGACGTGACTGCGTACCACTCACGCGCTTAGTAAAAGGGCTTAAGCATAGAAGCTACCTGCAGGGCTTACGCATAGCGCTGGGCGGTCTGCTGTACGCTGGGCGGCAAATACTGAAAATCACTATATTTTGTTATCTCTTGTGCTCTTTGATCCATTTTTCTGTATAAAAATGGTGTTTTTATGCGTGTATCCCCTGGGATGCACCATTAGTACTCGAAGGGCACAAGATTCGTGTAAATAAACCTTAGTCTACCAGGAGTGCTTTTCAGCATCTGTTTTTATAATATTGTCGCCTTAGGAATCACTATGCATCACTTTAAAATGGTTAAATATCCCGAGACTTATGTGAGTATTTCTTATTCGAGCTTATATCATTATTTAAGAGACAATAAAAAAGAAACATCCTATCTTTTGTATTCAACAATCTTAGATCCTATTTATTTCTATCAGTTCTGATGTGTGGCTCCAATCATATGGTTTGGGTAATACCTTCATTTTTTTTATAAGTATATTTTTTTTTTCCTAAATAAATGTTATTGGATTGTATTGACATGTAGAACTCGTGTTATGTTACTCTTGACTATGAAGCTGAATGTTAATTACTCAAATAACATTGTAATTCTTTAGCGAAAAAACTAACATCGTATTTAAATGATTTGTATTTCGACAGAATGTCAATTACTAAAATAAATGCATTAGCAAGATGATGATGACCATTTATCACTGTTCAAGTTTCTTAATAATACACTTCAAGCCACAATGTCTTAGCTAGAACCCACCTTATTGGAGTTGATGTCATCGGTAACTTAAATTCACTTCTGCTCCTTATGTTAACTAAACCCGAAACATTAACCCCAATAATTCCTTGTTTATTATTTTTAAACCCAGATTCGTTTTTATGTTAGTGCCACAAACCCATGTACGGTTCAAGAAGTGCTGCCATAGAATGAAGATGTCTAAGTAAGTTTGTTTTGGAGCGTTTTCGATAAGAACAATACTACAAGGTTAGTTTACATAAGTATGTTACTTAAATTTCCGTTAGCCATTATCGAATACATGTGGATGGCTGATATCGTCTAAAAAGTTACGTTTTTACCCCCCGATATTGAGTCTCAAAAAAATAAAGTTCCAAACTTTGTCGGCAAAATAATCGCTTTTTCGGTTAAATTTGTAGATTAAGTAATTACGAAGACAATGCAAAAAGAATCAAGAGAATAGGAGCTAAAACGAACATTCTAGAGCGAAAACGGCGAAAGACAAGAAATCGACTTACGATCCAGGAAACAGGCTGACCAGGGCAGGCCAAACGGCCTGCCACTATGAAAAACGGTCTGCCACACAACCTAGACAAACGGGCAACACAAACGGGCTGCCTCAGCAAACGGCCTCAGCAAGCGGCTTGCCAAACGGCCTGCCAGCCGTTTGCAGGAAATTTTCATTTCTATTTAAAGGCTTTTTGTCATCCATCTTCAACACACCTCTCTTCACTCTCTCACTAAAATACACTTTCTCTCACTAGAGCTTTCTAGGCCTTCTCACCTTCGAGCGGAAAATTAAGTACCCGAAGGCGAACGCCGAAGATTGTAATAGGAGCAGTCTAGAGGATGTCATCACTTGTAATGGTCCAGATCTTGTCTGTAAACGGTGAACGCTTTCTTTAATTTAATAAAGTTATCTCGTTACTTTAAGTTGGTTTCATCTTGCATGCTTATCTATCCGTTGCAAATGTTTATTATGTGTTGATTGCTTTATCTGAAACTTATGCTATTGTTATGCTGAAACCTTGATCCGAAGTTGAGTAAGTGATCGCAAAGGAGAGACCTCTGATCCAATTAGCAGTACCTTAGAATATCTAAAATTGTACATCTGTTAATGTTAAGGCATAGCTTACTATTAAGTGGTAGAATATTACTGTAGTTAGACTAACTAGGATTAAAAAAAGCTGAGACTTTCCTTAAGGGATATACCACTTTATTCATGTACCTAGGATTCTATCCATAAGGTCGTTTAAACCTTCTAAGGTTAGCGTTGGGAGTAGGGATATCCGTCTTAGTCATAATCTTCAAAGCCTAAACTCTTAGTGACAAATCAGTTAGGTCTATAGCCCGATTGATTGAGGTTTAGTGTTTATTCTAGGAAGTTAAACTCTCGTGATAGTTCTCCATCAGGATTCTATTCTTCATACATATCCCTTTTTATCTTTCTAGTTTATATCATCTTTAGTTAACCTTAATCTATCACCACTTGTCACTAGGGTTAACTATATAGGCACTTTTGTCCCACGTTACTGAGCAAACATACAAAAATACGAACCTGAGTTATATTTATCACTTACTCGTTAAAAGGAAGACAAGTAGGTGAACTATAGCTAGGAAACTCAGCTAAATATAAATAATAAAACCACTACTCTATTTTGGTAACTGATTCTGACGTTTTGCGACCTAACGACACCGCACAAATAAAACTGTCCGTTTTAGTCATATCAATGGCAAAGCAGCCATATAATGTGTCTGATGCTGCTGAAGTTTTTACTTGTGCAACACCGTGGAATCTACATTTGTTGTTTAGTGTGTCTAACTTTATTCATGTAGACAAATAGATGGGTAAACTTTTTGTACCAACAACAACAAACGATGAAGCATTGATTCATAACTTCATCGAGAAAATATTCTGCAAAGAATATGTAGTTTCTAAAAGTTTTCGAGATTATTTATTCTAGTTCTAATCATAAATCAGATGAGATTAATATCATATTAACTCATTAAATCCATAATTACATCTGAAGAGAATATATATGTATATATATGTTTTCATAAAGATTGTAATTAAAAATTCTTTCGTACAAACTGTTAATGGTGAAAATATTTTAACGGATAGGTAATACCCGAGGAATATTTAGATTTCACATTAATAAAATACACTGTACATTCTTCCAATCTGATTTAACAGTCATTTACTATTCTACTTACATCCACAGATAATTTCTACATTTACTAAAGCAATGTTTGGGGTTTAGTGTGTCATCTACATCTTAATACCATATAATTTCTAGTTTAAACTTTGTGTACCCCTACTTTATTCATGTAGACAAATAGATGGGTAAAAAGTAATGGGTAAACTGAAAAGTTAATAAAAAGTTACATGTGACATATACTTTTTCTTAATTTGTGTGTTTTTTGTTCGAGGACAATAGATTTGGGACGGAGGGGATATATTATAAGGCATTCCACACCATGTCTACGACATCATAGCCCTTTTCATTGTCTTATTCAAATTTTACTATCTAATATAAAATGGATTTTGCTAATGACAATGCTTATTGCTATCGTTCACATTCATAAGTGTATTTTTAATATGGCATCTATATTTGCTATGACCCGGTCTTCGTTTTTGCTATGGACTACTACAATATTGCTTAACCTCTCTTGGAATCATGTATGTATTTGGTTCTGTTTCGATGAACTTGGTATGTTGATTTTGTTAATGTAATTCTCTCCCACTTTACGACTAATTTGTTGGTTTTACACCATGATAATGTGCGATGACTCTTAAAATGTGCATAACATCTATAGTAAGGTAAATGATCAGAAACATTGTAATTATTTGTTATCAACAAGATGGTTAGAAACAGTTGAAGGAATGTAGTATTTTACATTTATCAATATATAAAAACTAGAAAAACATTTTCGAATAGAAAGACGTCTTCAACAAAAGACACGAGAGAAAACGCCGATTAGGCTTGTACTTAGAAAGCGTCAACATACAAACTATCTATACTGAGTCTCATCTTGATTATACCGAAACAAAAACTGAGACAACGCTCAACAAACTAACAAGAAACAAATCTCAAAATCGAATAAATACTACAAAACATGAAAAACGAGAACTCTGAGCTCAAATATCTTTAATAAAAACGTCGAATTCTTCCATTTCTGCGCATTGAACCAATTTTTTCTTCCTCTTTTGTTGATTCTTATTTTTAAACGGCACAATAGGATTTTCACAAGAATTAATAAGAGTAGCAATAACCGGTTCGCTCTCCTCGACCATACTCGTCATCAGTACATTGAAAGCCGTAAAAGTCTCCTCGGTCATTTTTCATTTCCCATTTACCGATGAACCGTTGTTACTACCATCTTGAGAACCCATAAACATGTTTTAATTGCTTCCCCCTAATCAAAGTCTTGAATGTGATCTTTAATTTTTATAAGAACTCGAAGTAGAAGCATCATTCGCCTTCTTTCTCGACCTCAAATTAACTTCTCCAAGTTGACCTCTTGAAATTATTTGTACACTTTCCGGTGGGCCTTAACGAAGTAATAAGATTTTGGTTGTCCTAAACACGAAGTTGCATTATATGGGCGTATGTGAGGTGTTCACTCGTCGTTGGCGATTCCTTGAAGGTAGCAAGGTTGGACTTGCTTTACGCCACCGAGAGGAAACCAATGGCAAGTGTGTGGCATGTTGGTTGTAAAATGTATGTGTGTTGAGAGCATGGTTGTTCAAGTGTTCATGTCTTCTTATTTGTAGAGGTCAAGTACCATCTTTTGAGGAATTTTTGATTTCCCATGCATTATGGAAAGATTCCTTGACTTTTCATAAATAAGTCTTTGCAAAGGAAAGTAAACTTGTCTCTTGTTTTAGTTGGATATGGCAGTAGCCGAGCTAGATATAGTTCATAGATGTTGACTTTGTTTGATCGAGGTTTCGGTGCACTATATCCAATGCCACCGCTCCGTTAGCAAGTGTGAATATCTCTACGTTATCTATCCAATGGTAGTATAGTTTGTGTAAGAAAAATGGTTATAAGTGTATATATAATTACTCATGGTTTTGGTCTAAAGCTACGGATGGCTTCTTCTCAGTCCAATGCGCTAGATCTTGCATTAATATATTTTGATTTCTCCTGCTACAACGTGGTCCAAGGTGATTCCCGCAAAACATATTCCTTTGGCGTGTAGATATCGATCGCTTGCCTACTAGATTAAACTTATCTAGTTAGTAGAGGGTTGGATATTGAGTCTATTGAATGTCTTATTTGTAATCAGGGTGTGGAGTCTATCGAGCATATTTTTTCTCTTGCGATTCAGATTTCACAGTTAATTGCATGTCTCCGACTCGACTCTTGGCCCTCTTGTCTGGCTTGACTCAGTGAGCGGAACGGTAGTGTAAGATATTTGCAGCTTATTTTTGAATGCTTTGGAGGTTTAAGAATAATATTGCCTTATGTTTTAGTCCGTTGAAAAAATATATTTTCTTTGATTCTAATCATTCTATTTTATAGATTAGATATAGAGGTGGATTTAATTGGTCATAGAACTCTTGACTCTTTTTTTGTGCGAAAATATTAATATATTATATATATATATATATATATATATATATATATATATATATATATATATATATATATATATATATATATATATATATATATATATATAAAAGATCGTGAAGATCCGGTGGAGTACACAAACGATTACAATTGGAAGGTCTCGCTCTGATCGTCCTACACATTGAACGTTAACATTGAAAAAGAGCGAGCACATTGAAAATGATTGAAAATGAAAATGAAAATGAACGATACAATACTTTCGTACAAACCACCAAGCCTAAATCTAAACAATACATAAAACCGGGCTCGTATCTAATGCCGCAATTACCACAACTCAAAAGCCGTACACTAAAATGAACGTCGGGCACTCCAGCAGCACCTAACCCGAGGCCTGCAAATCAAAGTAACCTCTCGTACCCGAAAAAACCTCTAAGAACTCCGAAACCAGAGAACCACAAGCCCGTCGAATAAGATCAAACTCCCGTTCGAGCGGAAAAAAGGACCCCGAGAGAACTACTTCAAAATATAAAGGAAAAAAGTCGAACTCTTGACTTATAAGTGTACAATCATGTAAACATAAATATAAAGGATGTAAATTGTAACAACTTTTCTAATAATAATTGTTTGTCTAACCATAGCCTTTAGGGCTATACTTAAGAATTTTTGTATGCATAATTTATTGTACATCAAGTTAGTGGGATGATGTAGTTTTTAAAAGTCAATGAGTAGTTACCAAATTGTGCAATAGTGTAATTCATGTCTAACTTCTTAAAAATAGCCCTTAGGGCTAATGATAAATTTTTAATAATTTTAAAGGTTGTCGTTAATAAATAATTTGTGCATTTTATAATGTAGTTATTTTTATGAACAAGCGGTTAAAATAAACAAAACTTACATTGTGTTAATCTATAGTATCTAATAAATCTTTATACTTACAAGTAGTTATTTTTCTTTTTTAAATAATGATTATTCAAGTTAAAAAAAAAATTCAAAAATAAATGAAAAAATTCTAAGCCTCCTATGATGATGTCATTAAAATAATTAATTGTATTTGATAAAAATATTAACATGTTAATTGTATAATATATGAAGCATTATGTACAATCTTATGATAAAACACCTCCATGACTATATGTACAATATTTAAAGTATTATGTACAACCGTATGATAATACACCATAATGACCATATGTACAATATTTGAAGCATTATGTACAACTTTATGATAAAATACCCACATGAATATATGTAAAAATTTTAAAACAAATTGTACAATTTTCTATAAAACACCCAATGAATACATTTACAAATTTTGAAGCCTATCTTTATATAATAATTGTATTTTAATTTTTAAAAGAATTTCAAAAAACATTTGTTATTACTCATAATTATTATCAAAAATATATAAATACACAATTGTTAAGCAAACTTTATTAATATTATTATTATTATTATTATTATTATTATTATTATTATTATTATTATTATTATTATTATTATTATTATTATTATTATTATTATTATTATTATTATTACTACTACTACTACTATTATTACTATTATTATTATTATTATTATTATTATTATTATTATTATTATTATTATATTTATTATTATTATTATTATTATTATTTATTTATATTATTATAAGTATAATAATTACTATTACTATTACTATTATTATAATCCCAAGGGGTAGGATCAATGAGGAAGTAACTAATAGCGGAGAAGCGGTGGGGAAACAATTTTTTTTTCTTTTTTTTTTTCAAAAAAAATTCAAGCATCAAGATCACATGAAAATATGAACATTTAAAAAAGACACTTCGTGATGAATGTTATTATGTAGATGGAAAAACGATCGACAAAAATAACATTCAAGATAATATTGATCGTGAAGAATGTTAATTTTTGAACGTTTTTTTTTCATGTTTGGTGAAGTTCTTTTTGTCAAAATTTAGCCCGATTTAGAGTTTAGGGTTTAGGGTTTTGGGTTTAGCCAAAACCCAAAACCCAAAACCTTAAACCTTTAACCCTAAACTCTAAACCGTTCGTGTTAAAAACTCAATCTAAATTCTAAATCTAAACCCTAAACACTAAATTTCTAAACCCTAATATCTAAACCCTAATTTCTAAACCCTCAAAATACGCTCGAAAAACACGATAATTGTTATATATTATTTCTTCGAGCGTTTCCTGCCAAAATAAAAACCTTTATCACAAAGTGTCTTTTTTAAATGTTCATATTTTCATCCAAATTTATAATGTACCTGAACAAAGTTTTTTTTAAAAAGGCAAAAAAAAAAAAAAAATTTGCCTCCCCCTGTTTCCCCCCAATTGGTTACTTCCCCATTTATCCTACCACATAATCCCAATTATAATTATAATTATAATAATTATTATTGTTATATTATTAATATTCAAATATGGATACCTTTTACGGGATTAATTACGTTAAATATGTTTGCGTAAATACATGTCTCTATATCTCTATACGTTTGTAAAAACAACGGTCAGAATACGTGATTTCACGGGTCGTTAAACTAAATTATTTCTAAAGGTATTTCATATGCCCGAGAGACATATTAAATTAATGTGGCTAATGTGTTATGATCCAAGTCGGGTCATACCCAATAACAAACTTACCGACACCTCATACGTATTTGATCTTAGCGAATGGATCGTTGATTAAATACGCAACACTTGAGATTTAAGAAAAATGGTTTTCTTAAATAATATTACTTGATGTGCATATAAATTATGGTATAATTTATATAACAAGAATTTAATTATTTATAGGTTAAATAATTAACAAAGTTAAGTTACATTTTATAAAATTGGTTTTATAAAATAATGTAAGCATAACTAATAAAATGGAATTTTATAAGATTGATTTTATAAACTTTATACATGATTTATATAATAGAAATTTATAAAATATGTTTTATAAAATTTAATTTTATAAAGCTATTTTATATGATGGAAGTTTATATAAATTATGTCTTATAAAATCAAATGCTATAAAATCTATTTTATAAAAGAATATGGGAGTGGCATTGGAGACACAAGTAAGCATGCTTTTAGTGTGTTACTTCCCATGTGCATGTGAATAATAACCAAGACTCATTTGGTTCAAGAAATGCATTAAAAATACATCAAGTTTTGCTACAAAAAAACTGAACCCTTCCTTCTTTCTTTGCTGATTCTGGCCGAATTATTAAGGGGAAGGAGAAGGGTTCTCAAGTTTTTTTTAGAAGCTCCTTTCAAGTGTTCAATAAAATCCTAACCAAAGCTAGGGTGTTGGTGATAAGTTTGGGGTATTATCCCTTGAGGTTTCACCATTAGAAGCTAGCATTCATCATCATTTTATTGTTGCTGCTGGCCGAAATTTCCAGCACAAGGAAGTGGGTTTCAAGCTAGATTTACAAGGGTGTAGAGGTTACAAAGTCTAGCTAACTTGGGGGTGGTATTGGAGGATCAAAAGCTTGAAGTTCTACACTCTTGTTCATCATCCTACTACCATTTTGGACAGCCCTTAAACTTAGTTTAAGGAGGTATAAACTCTATCCTTTCTTGTTAATTAGTAAGCATAATATTCACAACTTGATCCAAGAAGGGATTTAACTTTAATTGGTTTAAAGATAACAAGTTAAAATTGTTACTAACATGCTTCCGCTTTGATTATGTTTCTTAAATGGTTTTAAGACTTTCAAACTTGTTAAATCCCAACAATGGTATCAGAGCCGAAGTTGTTGAAATATGCTTCTAGATGGTTATTAAACCCACTATAATTTTGCATTCTATGAACATGCATGAAGTAGAATGTAAAATTTTCGGTTTTGGGTGGTTGTCATTTTGGCCAAAATCACTTGTGATTCTGCATTCTGTACTGCCAATCACTTGTGATTCTGTACTGCAAATCACTTGTGATCCTGTACTGCCAATCACTTGTGATTCTGAACTGCCGATCACTTGTGATTCTGTACTGCCAATCACTTGTGATTCTGTATTGCCTATCTCTTATGTAGTTAAAGTTCACAATCTATGCCTTGACCTTGTGTTTGGTTGCATGCATGGTTGATTGATATTTATTCAATTGGTTTGTAATAATATTTATTCATTTGGCATGTAATAATTCATTTGGTTATGTAATTCATTTTATATTTGGTATGTAAAATAGAATAGGTTGTATTTTCATTTTCTAGATAAAAATGTATTAGGATACATATTTTGTAAAAATGAAGATACAAGATGATGAAGACTTGAAGAACACAAGGAGCATATGGATGCAAGAATAAGTGGGAGATTTGAAATCTCCTACTTTGTATGATTAACCCTTACCCGGTGACATTTGTTTTCGGCTAAACAAATGTCTACCAAAATGGCTAGATTGTGAACATACTTATTTTGCATGTGTGGTTGCTTGTATGTTTATTATGTTTGTGTGATTTGGATGATACAATTAATTACTAGATAACAACAAGCAAAACGACTATTTAATCGGTTAAATTAGACGTATTAACGACATGCAAAACGGCAATTTAAATGGTTAAATTGAAAAGGCAACTAAAGACCTTAATAAATGGTTATTAGGAACAAGAAAAGGATAACAAATATAAATTGGTTTATATCAAGTAATTGGCTCAATTACAAGACATGAAATTGGTTTTTTTCATATGTACCATACACTAAATGCATGTTGGTGTATGACATAAAAGTTTTCTCAAACTAGAATTAACGAAAACTTAAAATCCCTTTTACTAAACAAGGCAACAAGTTTAACGCCATCCTTTTGTGTGACACTTAAGCATGTTAGGGAACTCATGATGGGATAAAGGTCACCTAACCATCATGAACAAACTAATATGATTAAGGTGAGTTTCGCATGCTTGTGGGATAAAGGTCACCTAACCACTTGTATGTTAAATTTACACGTTTATGCAATTAGGACGACTTGATTTGGGAATCATGAACTTAGGGTCACCGAAGCATGAGGAACAAATAGGCGTTGATGGGATAAATATGCCATGCAAAAGGATTGCATGATCCCATACATTAGAAGTTGCAAAAGGATTGTAATTGTCATATAATGACTACCTAGCTAAATCAAATAACGGGATAAAGGTCACCTAACCGAAATTTGGTTTACCGTTGGATTCTAAAATTTAATATATCAATTGGATTAAAAGGGTATTGAATGTTAAATTAAAATCAATACTTAAATGAACTTTGGTAAATTTTGTAGTTGGCCGCCAATAACAACAACATTCCACACGCACCAATCAACTTTAATAACCTATCATTGAGGTCCATCCTCGAAAAGGAAAATAACTCCCAATCCATTTCATCTAATGTACTAAAGA
The DNA here is from genome assembly GCF_046630445.1 of Rutidosis leptorrhynchoides. Classification (NCBI taxonomy): domain Eukaryota; kingdom Viridiplantae; phylum Streptophyta; class Magnoliopsida; order Asterales; family Asteraceae; genus Rutidosis; species Rutidosis leptorrhynchoides. The sequence goes on along the minus strand of NC_092338.1, from coordinate 299,200,499 downwards.
TGAAAAGCCTCATTGATCGATTGCACCGTCTCAACAGTCCCGTGTCTAATGTATTAACCACGGACCTTATCCTCAGCTCTTTGTCAAATAGGTTTGACACATGCGTGTTGAATTGCAGCATGAAGGATTGGGATAAGAGCATTGGCGAATTACATGCCATGCTAAGGACGGAAGAATCAAGCATGGGTAAAAAGGCTTCACCCATGCTCATGATCAAAGAAGGTGGATCCAAGGATGAATCCTCTTCCAAGCCAAAGGTGGCTAAGAAGAAAGGACCCACCTACAAGGGCAAAGAAAAGGGAAGATGGTTGCCCCAACCAACGACACTAAATGGCAAAAGGTTGCCAGACAAGCAAACCCCAAGGAAGATCCGTGCTTTGGTTGCGGTGTGATAGGTCACTGGAAACGCAACTGCCCGGTCTACCTAAAGGAGTTGAATGCAAAGAGGGATGCAGGGCAAACCTCAGGTAATGTATACATGATATACGTTGAGCTTATTATTACTTCTTCTAATACATGGGTACTAGACACAGGATGTGGAACTCATATTTGCAATTCATTGCAAGGGTTCAAAAGAAGTAAACTAAATGCGGGAACAACAAGTCTCTACATGGGAAATGGTGCAAAGGTGCACGTAAAAGCTCAAGGAGACTTTGTTTTAAAGCTACCAAGTGGTTTGGAGCTTATATTGAAAAATGTTTTGTATGCACCTGATTTAACACGAAACATTATTTCTGTTTCCCGTTTAAGACATTGAGGTTTTAATCTTAATTTTATTAATGATGATATCCATGTCTTTTTGAATGATATGTTCTATTTTAAGGCCTCGCCTTTGAATGGTATTTATGAATTGGTTCATAATAACACATCGTTCGATAGCTCAATATACCAAGCAAGCACCAAGAAACTCAAAAGGGATTTGAGTGATTCCTACTTATGGCATTGTCGCCTTGGTCACATAAACAAGAATCGAATGCATACACTTCAAAAGAGTGGCCTTTTGAAATCAAATGAACTAGACTCATTTGATGTATGTGAATCTTGTTTACAAGGCAAAATGACTAAAGCACCTTTCAAAGGGACCTATGAAAGGGCTAAGGACTTATTGGGATTAATACATTCGGATGTATGTAGACCCTTTAAGTCCATGACTAGGAATGGTGAAGGATACTTCATTATTTTCATTGATAACTTCAGTCGTTTCTGATATGTCTACTTATTAAGACACAAGGACGAAACATTTGAAGCATTCAAAGTATATCAAATGAAGTACTTAATCAACTCAACAATATATTTTGGGGTTATTGTCTATGCTCCGTGGCTCGTATTCTAAATATGGCTCCAACCAAGAAAATGGAACGAACACCTCATGAGATATGGTTTGGTAAACCTCCATCTCTATCATACTTAAAGGTATGGGGATGTGAAGCTTATCCTAAGCATTACGTCCCTAATAAGTTGAATGCTCGATCCACGAAGTGTATCTTCATAGGATATCCCAATGACGATATGGGATACTATTTCTATGATCCATCCGAGCAAAATGTATTTGTTGCTCGGAAAGCGGAATTCCTTGAAACTAAGTTCCTAATGGAAGGAAATAGTGAAAGGAAGATAGATCTTGAAGAGGTTCAAGATCAAGTAGATGATACACAATTGGGTGACACTAGCACTCAACATGAAAATGTTGAGAGTGATCAAATGGATGATCAAAATACACAAGACATTCGTAGATCTGGTAGGATTAGCAATCCTCCTGAGAGATATGGGTTTCTCATAGATGGTTGCTATACGGTTGATTTGGATGAACCAACAAACTACCAGGATGCTTTATCAAGGATTGATAAAGATAAATGGCAGGAAGCCATGAACGCTGAGATGCAATCCATGTATGACAACCAAGTTTGGGAACTTGTTGCTCAACCTCCTGGCTCTAGGCTAGTTGATTGTAAATGGCTTTTCAAAATGAAAACCGACATACATGAAACTTGGATACATATGAAGCTAGACTTGTTGCAAAAGGTTTCACTCAAACTCAAGGGGTTGATTATGATGAAACTTTTTCACCTGTGGCAATGCTGAAGTCTATAAGGATATTATTTGCCATTGCCGCACGAAATATGGCAAATGGATGTCAAAACTGCTTTCCTAAATGGATATCTTATGGAAGATGTCTATATGGTTCAGCCCGAAGGTTTTGTCGATCCGAAATATCATAAAGTATGCAAGTTAAAGAAGTCAATCTACGGATTGAAACAAGCATCTAGAATGTGGAATCATCGTTTTAATGAGGAAGCCGAGAAATTTGGCTTCATTAAAAATGGTGTTGAAGCTTGTGTATATAAGAAAGCTAGTGGGAGCACTGTCATGTTCCTTGTACTATATGTGGATGATATATTATTATTTGGAAATGATATTCCACAAATGCAAGGATATTGGAGAAACAAAATACATTTTGGGGATTGGGATCTACAGGAATAGATCCAAGAAATTGATAGGTTTGAATCAAAGCGCATACATTAAAAAGGGCTTGAAAAGGTTCAAGTTGGAAACTCTTAGAAAGGTTTGGTACCTATTCAAAGAGGAACACTTCTCAGTTCATCTCAGTGCCCTACCACAAAAGATGAACAAGTGAGAATGAAGAATGTCCCATACGCGTCTGCCATTGGGTCAATCATGTATGCAATGATATGCACTAGACCGGATGTGTCATGCGCTCTTAGCTTGACAAGTATATACCAGTATAACCCAGGAAACAGTCATTGGATTGCTGTTAAAAGTATATTGAAATACCTTAGAATGACTAAGGATATGTTTCATATGTACGGGTCTGGTGAGGAGGAACTCGCTGTAAAAGGTTACGTGGACGCGAGCTTCCAAACTTATTGAGATGGATCTTGGTCACAATCCGGTTATGTCTTCATTTTAAATGAAGATGCGGTCTCTTGGAAGAGTTAAAACCAGGATGTTGTTGCTTTATCCACTACAGAATCAGAGTACATCGCCGCCTCATTGGCAGCTAAGGAAGCTGCAAGGATGAAGAAATTCATCGACGACTTAAGAGTGGTCCCTACCATTCAGGACACTCTTGAGATCTTTTGTGATAACGAAGGTGTGATTGTTCAAATCAAGGAACCTCGTGCTCATCAAAAGACCCGTCACATTGAGCGGAGATTCAACTACATAAGGGATGAAGTTGAAAAAGGAAAGATATGTATCCACAAAGTTCACACAGATCATATTATAGCGGATCCACTCACGAAGCTCTTACATGGGCCAAAACATGAGGAACGTGTTTGTGCATTAGGGCTTCGATATTCTAGTGATTGGTCATGATCTGTTATAAGTATTGTACCGGAACGAAATTATTCAAACTCATTAATATAACTATGGTGTTAATTTATTTGAGTTATGTTCCTATTTTGCATATTTCATCCATGAATAAGCAATTATTCTAAATTTCCGTAGTCGATCACATTTGTGGGAACAAGTGTGAGGTTTAGGCTATTATGAACTTGGATTGGTATACATTCACGGACTGAATGTGGGGCAAGGTTGCTACCAAGGTTCATAGATATTTGTAGGACACAAATATTGGAAGACCCGCTCTCAAGATTTACTAAATGGAGCCTTTGTGGTTGATCACATGTAATCTTGAGTAAAGGCGAATATCATTGTATCCTCTGACCTGAGATACATATTGGGTTCGGATATTCACTAAGTATTGTGCCTTGATTCTTTCCTTCGCTATTCTGAAATATGGTAGTACATAAGGAAGAGCTCAGGTATAATGCAAAATGTATATCTAGGACGTATGTAGTCAAGATGGAATTTGTCCCTCTTATTTGTTGAGAGTCAGATGTCTAAGGCCTGATAAAGTTAAATCTATAAGAGAGTGATCACTCTGTATCTCTTGGATTTAACATGACATCTAGGACGAAAGGAAATAGTGAAAGATTCACCAGTATATCAGTTCGAGTAAGGAACTCGAAAGGGATGATGTTATTGAATGGCACAAAGTCATAACATATTAGGGGTGATGGACGGTGTGTTAGGCTGTATCCATCACTTGCAGTAATTTCTCACGTTTCTCGTGCAAGTGGGAGATTGAAGGTATTTCATATGCCCGAGAGACATATTAAATTAATGTGGCTAATGTGTTATGATCCAAGTCGGGTCATACCCAATAACAAACTTACCGACACCTCATACGTATTTGATCTTAGCGAATGGATCGTTGATTAAATACGCAACACTTGAGATTTAAGAAAAATGGTTTTCTTAAATAATATTACTTGATGTGCATATAAATTATGGTATAATTTATATAACAAGAATTTAATTATTTATAGGTTAAATAATTAACAAAGTTAAGTTACATTTTATAAAATTGGTTTTATAAAATAATGTAAGCATAACTAATAAAATGGAATTTTATAAGATTGATTTTATAAACTTTATACATGATTTATATAATAGAAATTTATAAAATATGTTTTATAAAATTTAATTTTATAAAGCTATTTTATATGATGGAAGTTTATATAAATTATGTCTTATAAAATCAAATGCTATAAAATCTATTTTATAAAAGAATATGGGAGTGGCATTGGAGACACAAGTAAGCATGCTTTTAGTGTGTTACTTCCCATGTGCATGTGAATAATAACCAAGACTCATTTGGTTCAAGAAATGCATTAAAAATACATCAAGTTTTGCTACAAAAAAACTGAACCCTTCCTTCTTTCTTTGCTGATTCTGGCCGAATTATTAAGGGGAAGGAGAAGGGTTCTCAAGTTTTTTTTAGAAGCTCCTTTCAAGTGTTCAATAAAATCCTAACCAAAGCTAGGGTGTTGGTGATAAGTTTGGGGTATTATCCCTTGAGGTTTCACCATTAGAAGCTAGCATTCATCATCATTTTATTGTTGCTGCTGGCCGAAATTTCCAGCACAAGGAAGTGGGTTTCAAGCTAGATTTACAAGGGTGTAGAGGTTACAAAGTCTAGCTAACTTGGGGGTGGTATTGGAGGATCAAAAGCTTGAAGTTCTACACTCTTGTTCATCATCCTACTACCATTTTGGACAGCCCTTAAACTTAGTTTAAGGAGGTATAAACTCTATCCTTTCTTGTTAATTAGTAAGCATAATATTCACAACTTGATCCAAGAAGGGATTTAACTTTAATTGGTTTAAAGATAACAAGTTAAAATTGTTACTAACATGCTTCCGCTTTGATTATGTTTCTTAAATGGTTTTAAGACTTTCAAACTTGTTAAATCCCAACAATTTCAACATTTACATTGACTTAATACTATACATATTATTAAACTAAACTGTTTCGTTTAAATATATTCGTAGTTTTATGGGTCATTTTACTGCTATATTAATAAACCCTTATAGTTAGAAAATTTCAAATTGTACATCTGTGCTAAAATAAAATACACACACGACACGCTGATCCTATTTTTCCCCAAAATCATTCAAAAAAAAAAACCTAAAATGACACTCGAAGACGAACATAATCAACAACAAACAAAAATAATCAAAACAGCGGAATCATCGAAAGCATCCGAAGAAACTCATCGTCGAAATTCTAACGAGACTTCCGGTTGAATCGCTGTTACGATGTAAGTCAGTCTGCAAATCATGGTGTTCTATAATTTCCGATCCTCTTTTCGTCAAATCACATCTTAAATTATCAAGTAACCGCAATAATTACGCTAATCATCGAATAATTTTCAGAAATGTGTCTAGAATAAACGTTAAGACTTGTAACCTTTATAATGTGTTGTATGATAAACCCATCAATGCTATAGAGCTCGATTATCCATTAAAACACCTGCAGAAATCGGTTTCGATAGTCGGTTCTTGTAACGGATTGTTATGTATACGTGTTGAATATGATACATTGTTTATTTGGAACCCTAGTACAAGACGATCGAATAAGTTGCCGAAATGCAATTTTGAACCTCGTTCTAACTGGTTCATGTCGTATGGTTTCAGGTATGATAGGTTGACTGATGATTATAAAGTTGTTGGGATGCCGTGTTTGACTGTAAATGCAGTGAAGCATTATACACAAGTCAAGATATATTCACTAAAAACAGGAAATTGGAAGAATGTTGGTGACTTTCCTCATAGGACTTTATTGAATGATGAAGGGAAGTTTTCGAATGGAGCAATTCATGTTGGAAAATTACGGTCTCACTAATTCCCACCACCCAGCCCAACAATAATAGTAAAAAGAAATAAGAACAATACACAACACAAGATTTAACGTGGAAACTCCAAAACAGGAGAAAAACCACCGGCCCCCAAAGAGAGAAATACACTATATCACAAATTGTTACAATGATATAGACGACTCTCTTAAGCCAACTACACTCTCCAAAATATTTAACTAATACAACTCTCAAACAAGGGTAATAAAGAAAGAAATAATCAAATACTTAAAGTGTATTGATTGGTGCAATTTGGAAGTAATCTCATGGCCTCCTTTTATAGCCAAGGAGTTTACCTCCAACTTCACTCTTCTACCAATGTGGGACAAAACTCTGTTTTTCCTTCTAACCAAAATATAACTAACAAATCTCCACCTTTTGGATAGAAGAAAATAATCATGCTTCCACATTGCAAAGATAACCGATGTAGACGCTTCCACGACGACAACTTCAAGATCCTCATCTTCATGCCGTTGACATTATTATCTCCCAAGAGACAAAACTTGCATCTTTACCGAACATTGTCTAAACCGACAATCATTATCATCACAGACAATCATAACTCTTACCAAGAATTATCATACTCCACCATTAAGAGTATAGCACTTAGAATATCACATTCCAAGTATTTCACCTCGGCACATGTTGTTGAATAACCAGCTGAAACTTTATGGTGCAACTTCCTGTTTGGCTTTCCCTGGAAGTTTCATCAGCTACAACATCAGTTTTCACCACACAACCTGCATCAATGCCAAACCAATGCCCATGTGCAATTATGTAACCGCTAACGAACATCCCTTTCCATGGTGGCGCGGACACACCATGAGGATGGTGCGACTTCAGAGGAATTCGTCACTCTCCGTAACAACGGAGACAATGTTAGCGTCTTTGGAGCCAATTATCGGATTAGCTCCACCTGGACAATTAACCCTTACATGCCCAGTCTTCCCGCACCTCCAGCATACCAGATTCTTCCCAGAGTTTCTCTTTCGCCTATCTGAACACAACACTATCGTATCTCCTGATGACGAGACCCCGTTACCTTCCAGTCTTTTCTCCTCGGATAGGAGCTTGCTAGTAACGTCTTTAAACTTCAGAGTTTTTTTCCCATACATCAAAATAGGTTTCATGTGTTCATAAGATGATGACAAAGATAATATCAACCTCAAAGCTTTATCTTCATCATCTACTTTAACTCCAATAGCTTCAAGTCCCGAAACAATACCATTCAAAATGCTCAAATGATCTGAAATCTTTGAACCTTCATCCATACGCAGAGTATGAAATTGTTCTTTAAGACACAACCGATTTGAGATGCCCTTGCCCTGATACAACTGCTCTAGTTTAATCCAAAGCTCATTTTCCGTTGATAAACCGTGCACATTTGCAAGCACGTTCTTTGCAAGACACAAACGAATCGCACTTGCTGCCCTCAAATCCATATCATCCCATTCTTCTTCATCGAACTTACTACTAGAATCACTGCCGGGAACAAAGGTGGGTTTACCTTTCAATGCCTTGTGTAACCCAGACTGAATCAACACATCCTTGACTTGAACCTGCCATAAGCTAAAATTGATCATCCCATCAAATTTCTCTACATCAAACCTCATTGGACTGAACTTCGTCATCGTATCCGTAACCTATAAACAACACTTTCTCTGATTTTGCTCACGTTTCGAATAGCCAAAAGATGTAGCAGGTAGCCAGGACCATTTAAATCGGAAATCCACAACTCGCCACTAACAAATCCAACTATTACTACGAATCAGAAAAAATATTGTCTAACCAGATACCCTATACGATCAATAGAACTCGTTTCTGATGTGGACGATCCACTCCCGTGGCAACCACAGAGCATACTCCGACTCCTATAACCGAGACCCCCGTCAAACCTGACGCTCTGATACCAGTTGTTGGGAAATTACGGTTTCACTAATTCCCACCACCCAGCCCAACAATAATAGTAAAAAGAAATAAGAACAATACACAACACAAGATTTAACGTGGAAACTCCAAAACATGAGAAAAATCACCGGCCTCCAAAGAGAGAAATACACTATATCACAAATTGTTACAATGATATAGATGTCTCTCTTAAGCCAACTACACTCTCCAAAATATTTAACTAATACAACTCTCAAACAAGTGTAAGAAAGAAAGAAATAATCAAATACTTAAAGTGTATTGATTGGTGCAATTTGAAAGTAATCTCATGGCCTCCTTTTATAGCCAAGGAGTTTAACTCCAACTTCACTCTTCTACCAATATGGGACAAAACTTCCTTCTAACCAAAATATAACTAACAATTCATTGGGCTGGGAGGCGTTATCTCGGGTCATTGCATTCGTGGACCATAGTTTCAGTTGGTTTAGGGAACGAGTCGTATGGTGAAGTTCCGCAACCTGTGCATGATGAAGGGTATACAAATTTGACCTTGGGTGTTTTGGAAGAAAAGTTGTGTGTGGTTTGTGATTATCGTGGAAAATGTGCAGATGTATGGGTGATGAAGGTTTACGGTGAGCAATATTCTTGGACTAAATTGGTTTCTGTTCCGTATCTGACTGACCCTGATCGTTATCGGTATTCGGTGCCTTTGTGTGTTTCAAATGATGGAAAAGTTTTGTTGAAATTTGGATCAAAATTGGTTGTGTATGGTTCAAAGAATAGTTTGCTCTTGGAGATTCAGAACTTTGGTACATGTCATGAAACGTTCACTTTTGTTGAGAGTTTGGTTTCACCCGATTCACCTTCAGGCCTCGGAGGTAACTAATAATGATGCATGTCAAGGCAAACTTGGTGTGGAGCTGCTTGTGCGTGTCCATGTTTTTCTCTTAAAATAAGAAGCTGTTAATTTTCTTGACTTATATGTTTTTCGCTAGATGGTTCTTTTTCTTTTGGTAACAAACTTGACTTTTATGCTTGTGCGTTTCTAGATGATGTTTTAGCTTTGTTTTGTCAAATATTGTATGCAAATTATGTTAAGTGTGTATCTTGGTTATAAATAAATTATCAAACTCACTGTCATTTTCAACTTTTTACTATGAGAATTCACATGAATATCCTATCGACAGTCCTTTTAGCTATCGTTAACATTGGTAAGTGTATTGTGTATTTTACATAGTGGTTAATATTAAAATCCCATATTTGCTACGGACTACTACAATATTAACCTTGTAATGATGTATGTATTTGTTTCTGTGTCGATGATGAACTTGGTATGTTGATTTTGTTAATTTAAATCACTCCCAGTTTTTGACTAAATTGTTGGTTTTACACCTTGATAACGCATTAATGTGTAATGACTCTTAAAAGGTGCATAACATCTAAAGTAAGGTGAATGATCAGAAACATCATAATCATTCGTTATCAACAAGATAGTTAGAAACAGTTGAATGAGTGTAGTAATTAACATTTATCAGTATATATACGTAGTATCAAGAAAACATTTCAGGCATATTTAGCACATAAAAAACTTTGACATCCTATATTTGCTCACACTTAAAATGTTGACATCCTGTTATGGGTTTTCAAATTTTCCAATTATAGGGCAAAGCTAGAGGTGAGGCTGATAATAAGGATGCAGTAATGGGTGTAAATAAAGGACTTATTGACCCAATAATATCTTTCTTTCTTTTTTCTCAACTTTTTTTCTTTTTTTTTCTGATATTGTCAAATTATATTCGTCATCCTTAATCCTCAGTTTCATATGATTTTCAGATTATTAGGGTTACCAATGGATGTTTGTTAATAGATTTAGTGTGAAATATATGCATATTGATTTACATTTACGGAGAGGTATATCCTCTTACCCATAAAACTTCTGTTCCGGCTAGTGTTCTTAGCTCATACAGGTGCTTATATGCTTATTAGAGATGTAGACTTGGTACAATCAATAGGTTAAAAATAGAACATTTGGGTAACAAATACAACCTTATGATTCTAATACAGGTCAATACAGCCCGTCAGATTTTTGCTCCAGTATTGTATTTGCAGACTAAACTTGGTTTTAAGGTTTTTCTTTCAAATTTTGGGTTGAGTGTCTACTATAAAATTTTACTGATATTGTATATTTCGAACTAAAAAGGTTTATACGTGTATCAAACTTTCAATTTTCGTTACTGTATGCAGATAGCCTCTTAGACCATATACAAGGCGCGTCAGATTGAGTTCGTCAGTCCATGTGGCGAATCTGACGGAAACTGACGGCCGTTAATGGGGCGTCAGTTTCCGTTAAATAGGGGCGTTAGTTAGGACTTCGACGGAAAAAAAATTTCGTTAGATCGGCGTGTCTAAATGTGATTGGGCCACGTTTTCATGTCATGTAGAACGGCTATAATGCCGCTAGACTTTATTTTATTTTATTTTTTGTTTTTTTAATATATAATTTATATATATAAATACCTCATCTCCCACCCATTTTATACCTAACAAATCAACATTTTCTCTCAATTTTTATACATATAATCTAAATATTATGGCATCCTTTTTACTTGGATCCGATTCTGATTCGGAGGATCTTTAAATTATCCAACTTATTCAAGAAATGGACGAAGAATCTGAAGTCGAGTATGTGCCTCGTATTCCTAGAGTTCGAACTTACATTCCCAGAGATCGTGAGTCAGCTGCGGAACGATTGTTTAACGATTACTTTGCCGAGCCACCAATTTTTCCGGCAAAGAAATTTAAACGTCGTTTTCGTATGAGAATAAATTTATTCCTCCGAATTGCGCAAGGTATATCATCATTTGCTAACTCTATGTATAATGTTCCCGAGCATTTTGATTTTTTTTATAGAACGTCGAGATGCTACCGGTAGGCCGTCGTTTACTATTTTTTAAAAATGTACGTCGGCTATACGTCAATTGGCGTATGGAACCGCCCCCGATTTGTTCGATGAATATTTACATATGAGTGAGCAAACATCAATACATGCTTTCGTGTGGTATATATACATCGATGTGTGTGTCTGTGTGGGTGCGTATATGTATATGTAAATGTATATGTATATATCTTGTTTGTCTGTATGTCTACCTGAAATTAAATGGTTATGTGCACTATTTTATTCATGCTCTTTGCCCTACTGTTGTGCATTACTGCTATATGTGTCCCCTTTATGGTTACTGTGTATGGTTGCTTCTTGCTAGGCGCTCATTACTCGTACAGGTACGTATCATTTGCCCTGTCTATTTCGTTCTTATGAGCTCTTCGGGCCGGGGGTCCTTTAGGAAGCAATCTCTTTTGCGCTAGAGTAGAGGGAGGGACGACCTTATCTAGGCGCGGGTTCTATACCCGCGGGTGGAGTAGTGACTTCCTTCTAATCTAGGGTACGAGGAATGATTGTCTACACTCACCTCCCCCATACCCCACTTTCGTTGGATTGGGTAATGTTGTTGTTGTTGTTGTTGTTGTTGTAAATGTATTATCGATTTATATAAAAGTCGATACATGAGATCTCCCACAGCAACCGATGTTGCACGCTTATATAGTGCACACGAGGAGAAGCATGGGTTCAGGGGTATGCTGGGTAGTATCAATTGCATGCATTGGGAGTGGAAGAATTGTCCCGTAGCACATAAAGGTCAATATACTAGGGGTGATCACAAGAAACCCACAATTATGCTTGAAGCTGTGGCTTCATATGATTTGTGGATATGACATGCTTTTTTCGGGATGGCAGGTTCCAACAATGACATAAATGTTTTGAATCTGTAACGTCCTCCCAATAGGGTCTGGAAGGAACGTCACTAATATCAAAGACATACCAACATATTATAATAAACGAGAACAATACTAAATGATGAATTTAACTTTAATGAGTACGCAGCGGAAAATGAAATGTCGTTACAATGACAGGAATAACAATATCGTAAATGTTCACATGCAGAAGTAATAAATGCGATATCTCTTGATCCTATGTCCAAGTAGCATCACATAAGCAGTAAGTATAAGAGCTTGAATCAAACAGCACCTGAGACAAAACATGCTAAAGTGTCAACCAAAAAGGTTGAGTGAAGTTCATAGGTTTAACAAAAAGTTTGTCGTTGTTTTAGACCACAAGATTTAGTTTGTAAAGCTGATCTCCCGCAGGATCAAAAAGTTATACCAATGCGTGATATTTAGACTAAACGTTCAAGTTTTGCCCCATGACAAGTTGTGTCTGTCCTTGTCGGTTTAATTTCATTATTAAGTAATACAATGACTTGGTCAAATGTATCGGGGACGTTACTCCCGATAGGCCTACCCCCAATAATTAAGCATGCCGCAGCAATTAAAAATATCACTGTAGGGACTTAGTCGGACATAGCTGGGTATAGCATAGTTTTAACAGTTGGTACTGATATTTAGACTAGACTTTCAAGTTTGCCCCGTGACAAGTTATCGTTCATACTTGTCGGTTGGGGACTTGCTGGTCATAGCCCAACATATCACAGTTTAGTAGTTTGGTACTTATGTCTAAGTTGTAAAATGTAAAAACAGCATGTGTCTCACCCCAAAAGTAAGTAAGTTTTCTAGCAATAAAGAGGGGCTATGAATTCACCTTAGTAAGTAGAGAGAGTTATTCCTCGGAATAAAGAGTTGAACGAGTGAGCAGGAAAGTCAACCTATTGACATTTAAGAGTAGTTAAGTGTTTTGCCCATGTTTAAGTTTAAGTATGTGTTTAAGTATAGTTTGTTTTACTAAGTTTCTATTCCTAGTAAGTTACTATTTTTATAAAGTTTCCATTTTTAGAAAGTTTCTTATTTTACTAAGTTTCTATGACTAGAGAGTTTCTACTTTTATCAGTGTTTTCCATTTTAGGATACTTGCCATATTAGATAAGCTTCCAATCACCCCTTTCCCTTCGAATGGCTAATTTAGATCTAGGGGCTTGAGCCATAGGACCCTTTAAATCGGAAATCCAAACCCTCTGCCTAGAATCTCATAGAAATCATTCGTCAAGAAAGTTCGAAGATCTATACATCTCTAATACATATCCCAAAATATTTTTATGTTACAATATAAGTAGTAGGTTATAGGTGCTAGTAATAGTAATAGTGTATACATGTTATTTATTTTATTTTTAATTGCATATAATTTATAACATTATTTACATATTTCGGTAAAAATAATAACCGAAGTAAAAAGTAAAAAGTAAAAAAAATAAAAAGTAAGAAAAGAATACTTACTAGTAGTAATTCTTCAAAGAGAGAATGAGAGAAATTTTGGTGTGAGTTTGAATGAGAAATGAGGGGTATTTATACTTGAAAAAATTAGTTAAAAAGAATAAAATAATTAAAAGAAAAAGAAATATTTAATTCTTAATGGGATTTTAAAATTAAAAAGTATTAAATGTTAGGTCATGGGATAATGCACAAAATAAAATAATAAAAGTAGTTTTTTCATTAAAATTTTTAATTAAAAAGTAATTTATTTATTTATTTATTTATTTATTTATTTTTTATTTATTTTAAGGATTTTTTTTATGTAAATAAACAAATTTATTTAATGTTTTTCCAAGAATATTTGTCAATAATATTTTATTTTTATTTTTTTTATTTAATTAATAAATACAAATTTTGCATAAAAATAATAAATAATTCGGTATTTTGTATTTTTAATAATAATTATGATTTTAATTATTAAACTATAGCTTTAGTAAGTTTGTAAATATTATTACATTTATATATAATTGGATTTATTATTTAGTTAAATATATATTACATTAACTAAATAATAAAAGTGATACAAAGTTTATATACTTAGTTAAATTATGTCAAATTATATAAATTAATAATATATTATTTATTTAAGCGTACATTGTTGACTAAAAATTACTATTCGGTCAATATTTAATTGTATATAACAACCCTTAATACATATAGTCAGACATATAACCCTAGGGTTAACTCAGAAATTTAGAAGTCGAAAAGTGAGGGTTGTTACAGTACCTCCCCGTTAATAAAAATTTCGTCCTGAAGTTTTAGGTAGACTTCTCGGATGCATCAGCGGTTGAGAAGAGATGGGGATATTTCTGTTTCATTTGGTCTTCACGTTCCCAGGTATACTCGGGGCCACGTCGTGAATTCCAACAGATCTTAACAATAGGTATGGTGCTTTGTTTTAAGCGTTTAGCAGATCCGTCCATGACTTCTACGGGTTCCTCTATGAAGTGCATTTTATCATCAATGCGAATGTCATCTAAAGGAATAACGAGAGTGTCATCAGCGAGACACTTTTTAAGATTCGAGACATGAAATACGTCGTGTACGCTGCTAAGTTCAGCAGGTAATTCTAATCGATAAGCCACGGGTCCGATCCTTTCAGTAATTTTGAAGGGTCCAACAAAACGCGGACTTAGTTTGCTTCGTTTACTAAAACGAACGACGCCTTTCCAAGGGGATACTTTCAACATGACTTTGTCACCAACTTGGAATTCCAAATCTTTCCGACCTTTATTAGCATAGCTCTTCTGTCGGCTGCGGGCAGTTTCTATTCGTTTCTTAATCTGAACTATCTTTTCGGTTGTCTCGTGTATGATTTCAGGACCAGTTAACTGTCTGTCCTCTAATTCATCCCAGCACAGTGGGGATCTACATTTTCGTCCGTATAAGGCCTCAAAAGGTGCAGCCTTAATACTTGAGTGCTAACTATTATTGTAAGAGAATTCAACCAAAGGCAAATGTCTATCCCAGCCTTTACCGAAGTCGATAACACAAGCGCGAAGCATATCTTCCAATGTTTGAATGGTTCGTTCACTTTGACCATCGGTTTGCGGATGATAAGCAGTAATCATGTCGAGTTGAGTTCCAAGAGCAGTTTGTAAGGATTTCCAGAATCTGGAAGTGAATCTACTGTCGCGATCGGATATGATTGATATAGGAACACCATGACGAGAGACAATTTCTTTGATATACAGTTGTGACAATCTCTCCATCTTGTCGGTCTCCTTGATCGGTAAGAAATGAGCAGATTTAGTAAGATGGTCTACTATGACCCATATAGTATCATTGCCACTAGAAGTCTTGGGCAATTTAGTAATAAAGTCCATAGCGATACATTCCCACTTCCACTGCGGAATATCGGGTTGTGTCAACAGACCAGAATGCTTTTGATGTTCAGCCTTGACTTTCAAACAAGTGAGACACTTACTAACATAAGTAGCAATGTCGGCTTTCATATTAGGCCACCGGTAGAATTCCTTCACATCGTGGTACATCTTACTGGAACCCGGATGAATAGAATACCTAGTCTTATGCGCTTCATCCAAGACTAGTTCACGGAGATTACCGAAGCGAGGAACCCAAATTCTGTTGCCAAAGTACCGTGTACCATTAGCTTTCACTTGGAGTTGGTTTTCAAAACCGATAGGTCCTTCACCTTCGATAATTGTTGGTTTAATAGCTTCTAATTGAGCTTCACAGATTCATGAGATAAGATTCGATTTGATTTTCAGATTCAGAGCATGAACACGTTTAATATCGTCTTTTCAACTAAGGGCATCGGCAACTACATTCGCCTTGCCAGGATGATATTTCAGTTCACAGTGATAATCGTTCAATAACTCGAGCCATCGGCTTTGCCTCATATTCAGCTATTTTTGATCAAAGATGTGTCGAAGACTTTTATGGTCAGTGTACACCGTAAACTGGGTACCATATAGATAATGTCTCCATATCTTTAATGCAAATACCACGGCACCTAACTCAAGGTCATGTGTGGTATAGTTCTCCTCGTGTTTCTTCAACTTTCTAGATGCGTAGGCAATAACATTTTCACGTTGCATTAAAACACAACCAAAGCCTTGCTTTGAGGCATCGCAGTAAGCAAAAAATCGTCAGTACCTTCAAGTAAAGATAGAATCGGGGTTGTGGTTAACTTCTCCTTCAGAATCTTGAAAGCAGATTCCTGTTCTTCGGACCACTCAAATTTCTTCCCTTTTTGTGTTAGCTTCGTAACAGGTTTAGCAAGAAGTGAAAAATCCTTTATAAATCGACGATAGTAACCGGCAAGTCCCAAAAATTGGCGAATATGCTTCGCAGTCTTTGGTATCTCCCAGTTCTGAATAGCAGTGATTTTAGCAGGATCAACATGTATTCCTCTTCTATCAACAACATGTCCAAGAAATTGTACGGTTTTGAGCCAAAACTCGCACTTAGAGAATTTAGCATAAAGTTGTTCCTTTCGTAAGAGTTCAAGAATCATACGCAAATGTTGCTAATGTTCTTTCTCACTCTTGGAATAGATCAAGATGTCATCAATGAATACAATGACGAATTTATCGAGATAGGGTTTGCAAACACGGTTCATAAGATCTATGAACACAGCAGGAGCATTGGTCAAACCAAAAGGCATGACACAGAATTCATAGTGCCCATAACGAGTGCGAAAAGCAGTCTTAGGAATATCGGATTCCTTGACTTGGAGTTGGTGATAACCAGATCTCAAATCAATCTTTGAATAGACGTTTGACCCTTGAAGTTGGTCGAATAGATCATCAATACGCGGCAACGGATAACGGTTTTTGATAGTAAGCTTGTTAAGTTCGCGATAATCTATACACATCCTTAACGTACCATCTTTCTTCTTAACAAACAGAATAGGAGCTCCCCATGGGGACGAGCTAGGACGAATGAAACCTTTATCCAATAGTTCTTGGAGCTGGTTGGAAAGTTCCTTCATCTCGGAGGGTGCTAAACGATACGGCGCTTTAGCAATAGGAGCAGCACCAGGAGTTAAATCAATTTGAAATTCAACTTGTCGAGGAGGTGGAAGACCAGGAAGATCTTCGAGAAACACATCGGGAAAGTCTTTAACCACAGGTACATCTTCAATACGCTTCTCTTTCGATTCAATCATCTTAACGTGAGCTAGAATAGCTGGATAACCTTTCATAAGGTATTTGCGAGTTTTAATACAGGAGATGATATTGAGATTGGAACACTCTTTTCACCTTGAATGATGAGAGTCTCTCCAATTCCCAATGGAACATGAACAGTTTTACCGTAACACATGATAGCAGCATGTGATGGACGTAACTAATCCATTCCGACTACAACGTCAAAACTTCCTAGTTCGACCGGCAAAAGGTCTATCTTAAATTCCTTATCGGCTAAGATTATGTTGCAGTTTTTATAGATTTTATCGACTTGCATGATTTTTCCATTGGCTACTTCTACTAGTCGTTTAGTTTCTAAGGGTTGAGGCTTTTCAGTGAATAAAGTGTAAAATTCACTAGACACATAACTTCTGTCGGCTTGAAAAGAGTTATTTTGTTCGCTTGATGAAAATTAGACATTCTAACATTAGGAAAGAGACTTTGATTAGCATTTTAAGCCAAGATTATCAAAGCAAGGTTGTTAAGATTATAAGGTAATCCTAAGTGCTTTAAGTCTAAGGCAGGAAAGATTATAGTTTCCTAGATTGCTAAGACACCCTAGCTAACAGATAAGGCACACACAAAAATGCAATCCTGGTTCTCTATAACAGCCCGGTTATGCTCTGATACCAATCTGTAACGTCCTCCCAATAGGGTCTGGAAGGAACGTCACTAATATCAAAGACATACCAACATATTATAATAAACGAGAACAATACTAAATGATGAATTTAACTTTAATGAGTACGCAGCGGAAAATGAAATGTCGTTACAATGACAGGAATAACAATATCGTAAATGTTCACATGCAGAAGTAATAAATGCGATATCTCTTGATCCTATGTCCAAGTAGCATCACATAAGCAGTAAGTATAAGAGCTTGAATCAAACAGCACCTGAGACAAAACATGCTATAGTGTCAACCAAAAAGGTTGAGTGAAGTTCATAGGTTTAACAAAAAGTTTGTCGTTGTTTTAGACCACAAGATTTAGTTTGTAAAGTTGATCTCCCGCAGGATAAAAAATTATGCCAATGCGTGATATTTAGACTAAACGTTCAAGTTTTGCCCGATGACAAGTTGTGTCTGTCCTTGTCGGTTTAATTTCATTATTAAGTAATACAATGACTTGGTCAAATGTATCGGGGACGTTACTCCCGATAGGCCTACCCCCAATAATTAAGCATGCCGCAGCAATTAAAAATATCACTGTAGGGACTTAGTCGGACATAGCCGGGTATAGCATAGTTTTAACAGTTGGTACTGATATTTAGACTAGACTTTCAAGTTTGCCCCGTGACAAGTTATCGTTCATACTTGTCGGTTGGGGACTTGCTGGTCATAGCCCAACATATCACAGTTTAGTAGTTTGGTACTTATGTCTAAGTTGTAAAAAGTAAAAACAGCATGTGTCTCACTCCAAAAGTAAGTAAGTTTGCTAGCAATAAAGAGGGGCTATGAATTCACCTTAGTAAGTAGAGAGAGTTATTCCTCGGAATAAAGAGTTGAACGAGTGAGCAGGAAAGTCAACCTATTGACATTTAAGAGTAGTTAAGTGTTTTGCCCATGTTTAAGTTTAAGTATGTGTTTAAGTATAGTTTGTTTTACTAAGTTTCTATTCCTAGTAAGTTACTATTTTTATAAAGTTTCCATTTTTAGAAAGTTTCTTATTTTACTAAGTTTCTATGACTAGAGAGTTTCTACTTTTATCAGTGTTTTCCATTTTAGGATACTTGCCGTATTAGATAAGCTTCCAATCACTCCTTTCCCTTCGAATGGCTAATTTAGATCTAGGGGCTTGAGCCATAGGACCCTTTAAATCGGAAATCCAAACCCTCTGCCTAGAATCTCATAGAAACCATTCGTCAAGAAAGTTCGAAGATCTATACATCTCTAATACATATCCCAAAATGTTTTTATGTTACAATATAAGTAGTAGGTTATAGGTGCTAGTAATAGTAATAGTGTATACATATTATTTATTTTATTTTTAATTGCATATAATTTATAACATTATTTACATATTTCGGTAAAAATAATAACCGAAGTAAAAAGTAAAAAGTAAAAAGTAAAAAAAATAAAAAGTAAGAAAAGAATACTTACTAGTAGTAATTCTTCAAAGAGAGAATGAGAGAAATTTTGGTGTGAGTTTGAATGAGAAATGAGGGGTATTTATACTTGAAAAAATTAGGTAAAAAGAATAAAATAATTAAAAGAAAAAGAAATATTTAATTCTTAATGGGATTTTAAAATTAAAAAGTATTAAATGTTAGGTCATGGGATAATGCACAAAATAAAATAATAAAAGTAGTTTTTTCATTAAAATTTTTAATTAAAAAGTAATTTATTTATTTATTTTTTTTATATTTATTTTAAGGATTTTTTTTTATGTAAATAAACAAATTTATTTAATGTTTTTCCAAGAATATTTGTCAATAATATTTTATTTTTATTTTTTTATTTAATTAATAAATACAAATTTTGCATAAAAATAATAAATAATTCGGTATATTGTATTTTTAATAATAATTATGATTTTAATTATTAAACTATAGCTTTAGTAAGTTTGTAAATATTATTACATTTATATATAATTGGATTTATTATATAGTTAAATATATATTACATTAACTAAATAATAAAAGTGATACAAAGTTTATATACTTAGTTAAATTATGTCAAATTATATAAATTAATAATATATTATTTATTTAAGCGTATATTGTTGACTAAAAATTACTATTCGGTCAATATTTAATTGTATATAACAACCCTTAATACATATAGTCAGACATATAACCCTAGGGTTAATTCAGAAATTTAGAAGTCGAAAAGTGAGGGTTGTTACAGAATCAGTCTCCTCTTTTTGATGCATTAAAGACGGGAAGAGCTCCACCCGCACCAATACACCAAATGTTACTACCTTGCCGATGGTATATATCCCAAGTGGGCGACACTTATCAAAGGAATGTCGTGTCCCACAGATGATCTAGGGATTAAGTTCACAAGATTTCAAGCTAGTGCCCGAAAGGACATAGAACGGGCTTTTGGGGTTCTTCAAGGCCGGTTTCATATTTTAAGTCTACCTTCACGCGCAATGCAAGTAAACAAGATGCGCAGAGTAATGGAATGTTGTCTCATTTTACATAATATGATATTAAAAGACAATGATTTTGCGCTATGTAAATGGGAAGAACGATTTATAACTGAGCAAAGGGCGAATCGTGCACAACGAGTAAGGAATAGAGGACGAGATCAAGACATTATCCGAAGAGAAATAAGGGATAGAGATGTGCACCACCAACTTACCGATGATTTAGTCGAGCATATATGGAATCTTCCGGCTTCTTTTCGAACTACGAATTAGTTTTACCTTATGTTATCTTTTTTAAGTATTTTTAATTCCTTTGTATTTTTTTTATTTTTTTAAGTATTTTTTTTTTCATTTGTAGTTTGTATTTTTTTTTTTATTAATGAATTTTCTATTTTAATTTTTATTAAGCAATATGTTAGAAATAAAGAAAATGTAAAAAATAATAAATTGGTGGACCCTACTGAAAACTGACACAAAAAACTGACCGTGACTGTTAAAAAAGGTCAGAAACTGACCCTGTTGACTTACAGACAGTTTGCGCTTTTTTGGCAAAAAGCGCAAAAACTGCCTGTGACGTCAGCGTCACCATTAGAAATGGTCTTATATAACTATTATTAATATTAACTAGTTATATAACTAACATGGTTAGGGGCGGACTTGCTTTGTATTCACTGACAGGCTACCAGTAAAATAAACGACGTAGTGTAATTATTATTATTATTATTATTATTATTATTATTATTATTATTATTATTATTATTATTATTTATTATTATTATTATTATTATTATTATTATTACTACTTTTTTTTTTTTTTTTGTGTTTTAACTAGTGATACCATTAGATAATGTAATTTTTTGTGTGTGACAGTATTGAATAGTATAAAATTTTTTTGAAGTTTTAATTAGTGACACTCGTGACTACGGTTCCTAGATTCACCACTGAAAATCGTTGTTGTGCGAAACACATGGTATTGTAGTGTGGCTACTTATACGTCTGTCATGTCAGCAAAACATTCGTTTATCAACATACAATTCCAATGGCGTAAATTTTGATACATAAAACATAAATTATCAAGTTCGCAAACATAAAACAGATTTCTTGTAAAGACGTAAAGTTCAATAACTTTTTAGATACTCTGAACCCGATATTTTTGTACTAGTAGAACGGGTGCATTTTTGACCCGTTTCATATCAAGCTAAAAAATTTAAGTTGCCAATCGAACCAAATTGCAAACTTGGGTTCTGATGCGTTCCATATGGAACTCAATTTACAAGCTTGTTAACATTTGTTCATCAATAGGGTACTAGTGGCAATCAGGTTAATTACACGGTTATTCTTTCTATCGTAGAGATTACAGTTTACAGAACCCGAATTTTGATGTAATGTGGTTATGGACTATATCCATCGCATGTGAAATATGGTTTGCCTTCTCCTGGTTTGTTAAATCAGTTACCAAAGCTAAACCCTATAAATCGAGCAACCGATTTAGTGGCTCTAGTTACAGCAAACACCATTTTGTATTCCTTTTGAGAAGTCAATCGTGACTTTATTCTTTTCTCTGTAACTTTCTTTGTTAAAAGACGAAGTGATGCATAAAATATGTTCTTTACAATTGCAATTTTTTTAAAACTTGCATCTTTAGATCTGTGTGTTGATTATTATAATTGTAGTTCACAATTAAATTGTTAGAATCAACCACCATCCACTTATATTGAACGAGATATTAGTGGTTTATACTGAACCAAAAATTGCTCAAAAGTTCAATTCAGAAACGTCATCTATGATTTTAAAATACTTAAAGGTTGTCGAGACTACACTTAAAGTTTATCTATGTTGCTACAAATAAAAAACTAATAATGACACAATCAAATAAACATTACAAATTAGAGTCTATTAAAACAAGTTTTCTTGTTATGACCACTTCCACCACAAATACGACATTTCAGTCCTGGACTTGTTTCACCAGTATTAGGGTCATCCATATCATTATGTATACGTCGTTCACGTCTCCTTCCTCTATACGTAATTAGTCTCGATGAATTGGCATGAATGATCCGAGTTGGATCTTGCCAATATGGTTAGTCTCTAAGTGGAATAAATGATTCTTTATATTGATCTCTTCACATGGTAGTTGTGTAATTGCTACTGATCATCCCACCTTAACATCCAAAAGTCCACATACAACAATGACATTGGCACATGAAAATCTTTGGTATTGCCATCTTCCACATGAGCACTTTCGCTCACTATAAGTGACAGTGAATCCAGTCCCCCCATCGTCGGCTTTCTCATAAGATGAGTGGGCCTTGTACACACACTGATTGACATCATTGGGTGTTATTCGGTAGGTCGTTGCTTTTGTTTCATCTTTATAGAGTTTTATCATTTTCCTGGACAGTGGTGAATTCCAACTTGTAGCATCTAACGATTGCGTTATAAAGTGGTTTCAAGTGTAATCAAACGTGTATTCAATATACGCTTTGATTGACATCATACAAGCACGAGCATGACACAATACATTGTTTAGGGACTCAGCTATGTTTGTCGTTAGGTTACCCCAACGTCGATGATCTCTATCCCTATAGACAGCCCACTTTACTTGATCCACCTCTTTCAAATATTTCCAAGTGTCTAAATCAACAGCTTTAATTTCTTGAATCTCACGAATGTAGGTGTTGTGTTGCGTTATAGCACCTGTTATGCAACACCACTTTTTAATCTCGTGGTTATAAACTTTTTGTTAAGGTTTCTACAAATGTGACGTAAACAATATCGATGATGCCAACTAACGATTTCATTCATCATATTTAGTATACCTGCATATCGGTTTGAAATAACGCAGTGTTCTCTTTCAGTATGAAAAGCGACATGGTTTTGGAACTGTGCAAAAACTTGAGCCCAACTTTTGTTTGTTTCATCGAATGGAAGTCTAACATCATCACCATCATCTTCGTCATTAATAAATCCGAAATGTGAAACAAAGGTGTTGATTTGTTGAGTTTGTGCCACCACGACCCCATTTGCACCGTCTCTTGAAACATCTTCTACGTTATAACTATCTCTTGTATCGTCAGTTTGTTCAGCTTCATCTTCATCGTCATGTTCACCATCACCTTCATCTTTCGTGTCACCTTTATCTTCATGTAAACTCCTTGAGTGACTGTGAGATGTGGATGGACCAACATAACCAGTTGTAACAACCTATGAAGATTGCATAATATTATGCAACTGTTCCACAAAACTAGATTCTTGTGTGATAATGATTCGCTCAATTTGAGCTTCAAATTGTGCTTCGTAATCTGAATCATTCGCAGCCAAATAGTAAATTATTTCCAAATTATCATCGTATGTAATTTCATTCCTAATGGAATAGCCACATAATTCATACCATAGAACGAGTTTCAATGTACATGATTCTAGATGAACCCAACGTATCCATAAATCATATTACTCAACATAACTAAATCAACCTTGTACATGAGTGGAAAACAATTTCTTGGTGACAGACCAATAAGCCCACCATTGATGAATGTAATTCAACCACCTCAAACAAGATGAACCATCACTGGACGAAATGAAGCCTTCAAGTGTAGTGAGATTTATATTTTTTGTGTTTAAATGTTATAAAAATTCGTTTATGCTTTTGTAATTGTTGAATTGAGATATGGTTATACAAAACTATAAATAGAAAAAATGAGTTTCAAATATCAAAAACTCGACAAAAATGGGCACAATTATTAAGGTTTCAATTATTTGTTTTAATCACACTTGTCAAAACCGGTTTCAGTAACTCTTTAGAGAAAAACACCTGAAACTGGTTTTCTAGACCAATGGTTATCAGTACAGTTTTCAGCTCACACAAACCAGCTTTGTGAAGCTCGGTTTGTTGGTGACGTGTCTAAACCAGCCTTCTCAAGGTCACTTAGAGCAAGGTGACTGGAACCAGTCCCCACCCCGTTGCCACCCAATTGACGTCGTCCCCACTCCCCCTTTCCGTCGCACCTGTTGTAACGACCTGACTTTTTCGACTTATAATTATATTTATTACTTTCACGAAACTGCGTATTTGTGCGTACTGATTTAGATTATATTCTGTGATCATTGATTATGCTAATTACTTTCACTAATATCTACAATGTATTTTTAAGTACTTAGTTACTTAACATGATCCTTGATTGCATTTATGACCGTTAGTTTCACTTATCATTTAAAACGAGCTACGTACTTGGTACACGTTAAACTTTTGTCATAATTGGAATATTATGACTACGTAAACTTAATTGTTATTTATTTATGACAATTACTTGGCTTAATGGCTTATTTAATTACGCTTAGTATTTACTAATGCACACTAGTTACCTTAATGGACTTTTACCTTAATGGATTTCCATGGCCCAACCTACTCAAGTAATGGACTTAATTAGTGGACTAATTAATGGACTAGTTAGCCCATGAAACATAAGACAAAACCTATTAAGATATAAGACAAGGATTAAGCATGCTTATGTACTATACTTACATGTTTTAACCTTATGTCCCATGCCACCCAACATGTACCTACACCACCATGTACCACCACCCATGAAAAGCAAATGGTCCCCCCTCCCTCGCTCCCCAAACCGTCGGCCTACACAAACCATCACCACCATTCTTTTTTTTAAAACTTCACTTCATTCTCTCATTTCATTTCACAAAAACACACACAACATTTCTCTATTTTTTCTCTCTAAATTACTTGAAGAACTTGAAGGTTTAAACTCTATTTCTTTCCTTCTTTTGCTCCTAAAACCGTAAATCATCATCATTTTCATTATTCTTAGATTTTGGTTTTTATAACTCGAATCCTTATGTTATCTTGCAATCTTTAATCACTTGTATAATAAAGAAGCAAGAACAAGGATCAAAGCTTTGTAGCTTTTGGTTCTACATGAAACTTGTAATGATCTAAGGTACAAATTACTTTAAGATCCCATTTACGTTCAAGTATTGGAACTTTAAAGTTCATTTTATGAAGATTCAAGCTTGTAACTTGATATCTCTTTATGTAAAGAATCCAAGCTTGAACTTGTTCATCTTTAACTTTAAATTTATCATTTATGCTTATGAAATTCGATTTATATATGTTCTTGGTCAAAGATTTACTTGTTAACTTTGATCTCATGAATCTCGTAACCAAAGTCTAACTTTTAATGTTCAAGAACAAGAAAGTTTAAGCTTCCTAGTTTATAACTTTCACTCATCTAAAGTTGATCTAAGTTATGTAACTTATGGTCATCCAACTTGTTAAAACAAGAGTTCATTGATTTGTGTTCATTTTACTTTACAAGATCTAGGTTTCATAACTTATAGTAGTGTAAAAGTTGAAAGTCTAAGTGTTATGACTTAGGGTTTCACCAAGAACATGAGATCTAGACTTTTTAGTCTAAGGTGTTTCATACTTAGCTAAGATCTAATTTCTATAACTTAAGGTCTTGCTTATTTAGTTTGATTCAAAGTTTATAGCTTAATAGAAATTGTACTTGTGTTGAAACTAAGAAATTGATGCAACCTTGGTTCATCTCCTTGCTCAAACTCTCACATGAGTTTTATTTTATTTCTTAGTTTTGAATTTGTGTGTTGATGGTTAAACCTTGGTTAAAGTGATGCTAAAACATCAAGAGTTGTACACTTGAGGCTTATACGCATCAAGGATGAGAACCGTGATGAGCATCAAACACCAAGAAACCCACCGGAGCACTTGTTTTCTGTTTTTCAGGGTCTGATCAGACTCCTGTGCTTCTGGAAAAGTTGATTTCCAGATAGTTCGGTTCGAGTAGATGACTTTTCATTTAAGACTCGCCTAAATCCGATATACGTTTTAGAATTTATAGCCTCCCGAAAGTCACTACGCCTTTGTAACGACGTGCTGAAAATTCTGACCTACTTACGCTTGAACCGTCGCCACAGTCAAAGGACATCGAGTTAGGTTCTGAATATTGGACAGCGGTTAGAGGAATCACATACAGAGCCTTGGCCACTGACCGTGCGTCATTTCAGTTTGTATAGAGGTCGTAGCAGCTGAACGAAGTCAGCCTTTGTTTCGATCTCTATTCTTGATTGAAAACTTACTTTACTTTTTACGTACGATAATGATGATGATGACACTTAAGACTTAACTTACGTACTTTTAAACCCTTTGGGACGATTTACTGACTTAGTAACTTTTGACTTAGGTTGAGGACCTTTCGGACCGACTTACTTGCTTACTTACCTCATATCGACTTTTACCGCATATTCACTGTGAGTTATGGCTCCCTTTTTCTTTAACTATTTTTGGGACTGAGAATACATGCGCTTTTTATGTTTTACTTACTAGGCACGAGTACTTAAACCTTATATATGTGTGGGTGATATAACGGCATAAATTTTACCCTTAGCTCGGTAACGTTTAGTCATTGGTTTATGAACTGGTGAACGCGAATCTTAGATATGGATCCATAGGGTTTGACATCCCCACTCGGGCTAGTCGCACAAGCATTTAACGGGTGTTTAATACTTCCTCTGTTTTAATGCACTCGCCAAGTGTACTTTTAGGGGGTGATATTTACGTTAAGTTAGTTACCAAGTGCCCACGGTTAAGCATATACTTTTCATACTGTTTTGAATACGAAATCTCGTGGCCTACATTACATTGTTGATTACAATTAAACTATAGCTCACCAACATTCGTGTTGACATTTTAAAGCATGTTATTTTTCAGGTGCTTAGACGTATATTGCTTCCGCTGTATTAGTCTCGCTGTTATAGACTTGCTGTGTTAGACTCCCGCTGCTCTGTTTAGAGATGTCTCAAACATGGAACCTTACTTTGCATTCACAACTTATGTTACATTTGAAAAATGGCTTTGTAATGACCTTTGTGTCACGTACTTATATTAATGTTTTTTATTCATAGAAGCATGCTATCTTTTGTAAAACGTTATCTTCTCATGAACACAAACTTGTTTTAAAACAGCATATAGTGTTGTAACCTTGTAATGGACCTGTTGTTGATGATCCGTACACGTTGATTTTGTACGGGGCGTCACATTTGGTATCAGAAGAATAGTTGTAGGGATTTAGGTTGCATTAGTGTGTCTTGACCGAGTCGAGTATGATTCACTAAGAGGACTAATCTTCAACTTGCTTGTTTACTTGCTCCTGCGGAACTGTTGCATGCTACTGCTTACTTCTACTGGTATGTGAACTTGCTATATGCTATCGTTTATTCTCGTTACTGCATGCTACTATCTGCTCTTGATTGCATGTTACTTTTGTTTGATACTGTTACGATTGCCATGATATGTACTGCTAGGATGCTGTAGTGCCTGATTACGTGCTTGTTATATGTCTTACTGACATGGAAAAAGTTATTTTTTTACTTGTTCAGATGTCGGACATTCCGCCTATTATCATTGATTTGGAGAGTGACTCAGATTCATCTGCTACTTCGCCTACTATTGTTGCTAACTCACAGATCCCGTCACTGCTACCCTCTGATGACTCTGCGATTCGTCTTCTGGAGATAGTGGACTCGTGCTTGACCTAATGGACATCTCAGACGGAGACGAGGATCCCGCAGAGATTCCAGCTCCACCCAGCCCTAGACTCCCGGGGCCACAGCACCATTCCGGTGGTACTGTGATCCCTAGGGGAGACGGGGACGGTCCCTTCCGTAACGAGCATGGACATTGGGCCAGACGCACCGCTGACGGACGTGTCGTACCGATTACACCTGCCAGATATCGACTCATGACCACCAGACAGACACATCCACCCGTACATGACGTACTTGCACCACCTTTAGATGATTCAGACAGCTCGTCATCGGACGAGCGATGAGGATCCCGAGGAGGATTCTGAGGAGGACTCCGAGGAGGAGCCCGTGCAGCCACCTTTACCCTGCCGAAGAAGCGGTACCGCTTCGATGGTACTGTTATTCCAGGGGTTAATGGAGGTAAGCAGTTCGTGAACGCACATGGATTGTTGGTTAGGGTCACCGCCCGTAAGCGGGTTGTGCCGTATCCTACTGATCTATTCGTGCGTAAGGTCGCTCGTTATGCGCCATCTACTTCTGGTGAACCATCTGCACCACCGGAACCACCTGCACCATCTGCACCACCTGCACCACCTGCACCACCTGTCCCACCAGCATCTCCCACCATAGAGGAGCTGGCGAGGGAAGTGCGTACCCTCCGTGCTCGGGTAACTGAGCTCGAGGACCAGATGACCCACCTGATGGACATCATTTTTCCACCATCACCATAGGGCTATTGTATTAGATTCCGTTATGTAATCCCGTTAGTAGTTTCATGTTTTATTCAAGTATTGTACGAACCTTATGAAGTTGTATGCAAACTTTCTTATTAATGAATGGAATTACTATTATTTGAATTATTGTACGGCGTTCTTTTTAACTTATTACATGATGGTTTTTCTGCTATCTACAACTGGTTTGCCATGCTTAGTTAACATGTATCGTGTTGTTTCCATGTTGATTACCTTATACTACAGCATTATGAATTATTGAATAATGGATTTTGACTTAAGTCAAAATTTTTGTTTGGAAGATCAATGGAAAATGGAAGAGTTCCAAGGGAAACGCCCACAGCAGCACAGATTGAGGAGATGATAGCTGCTCGAGTAGCCACAGCTATGGCTGATGCCAACCCCCAAGCACCACCGGCTAACCAGAACGTTCAGAACGGGTGCACTTATAAGGAATTCCAGAGCTGCAAGCCCCAGAATTTCAGTGGTACTGAAGGGCCAGTTGGGCTGACGAGATGGTTTGAAAAGTTGGAATATGTGTTCCGTGTAAGTAACTGCTCCGAAGTGAACAAAACTAAGTACGCCTCCTGCACGCTGTCGGATGGCACTTTAACCTGGTGGAACACACTCGCCCAGTCTCAGGGAATTGATGAGGATTATGCTACACTATGAGAGGAATTTAAGAGGGCTATGATCGAGGAGTACTGCCCCAGAACTGAAATTCAGAAGATGGAAGCGGAGTTTTGGGAACTGAAGGTTGTAGGAACTGACCTTGATGGCTATAACCGAAGGTACTTGGAGTTAGCTTTGATGTGCCACACGATGGTTACTCCTGAATTTAAGCGAATGGAACGGTATTTGTGGGGACTTCCCAAGACCATTCAGGAAAATGTCACCTCTTCAAAACCAGCAAATGTCCCGGAAACTACGCACATGGCGCACATCCTCATGAATCAAATTACTCATCAAGAGCCAGAAAAGGTGAAATCAGAATTGGGAACTAGTAATGGGAAACGTAAGTGGGACGAAAACAAGGGAAAAGTCTTTGATCAAAACCCAGCTAAGAGGTATGAGAATTTCAAGGGAAACAACGACTGGAGGAACCCTAACCCAAACCCTAGCTCGAACCCTAACTACAAAAGTAGCCTTACGCAGTGCAAGAGATGCTATAAGCATCATACTGGGAACTGCAACATGGTGTGTGAAAAGTGTAAGAGGACTGGACACATCGGCAAAGACTGTAAGATCAACACCTCAGCTGTGAGAACAAAGTCGAATGGGCCAAAGAAGTGCTTTGAATGCTGCCAGCAGGGTCACTTCAAGAATGAATGTCTGAACAAGAAGAAGGATGGCGGGCCAGCACGTAGAAGAGTCTTCAGCATAAACGCCAAAGATGCCCGTGAAGATCCTGACTTGGTCACAGGTACATTCAATATTAATAAACTATTAGCTTCTGTCTTGTTTGATACTAGTGCCGATAGTAGTTATGTAGATAGACACTTTTGCTCTAAGATAGATTGGTCATTAGTACCTTTGGAGGAGAATATGCTTGTTGAGATAGCCAATGGAAAACTTAAGAAAGTTGACCAAATTAGCCGAGGAGGTATTATAAACTTAGCTGGAGTGGAATTTGAGATTGATTTGATACCCATTAAGTTGGGAAGCTTTGATGTGATAGTTGGCATAGACTGGTTGTCCAAAGTAAAAGCAGAAGTCATCTGTGGAGAAAAGATTATTCGTATACCTCGTGAAGACGGTGTGCCGTTAATTGTATACGGGGAGAGATGTAGCCCAAAGATGAACCTTATTATTTGCATGAAGGCATAAAAAATTATGAAAAAGGGGCGTTTTGCTGTTCTGGTGCACGTAAAGAAGTTGGAAACGGAGGAGAAAAGAGTAGATGGTGTACGAATTGTGAATGAATTTCCCGACGTCTTGACAGAAGAACTGCCAGGATTACCCCCACCAAGATCAATGGAGTTTCAGATTAATCTAGTACCAGGAGCCGCACCTGTAGCTCGCACACCTTATCGACTCACACCTTCCGAAATGCAAGAGTTGCAGAGTCAACTCCAAGAATTGTTAGACCGTGTATTTATCCAACCAAGTTCATCGCCTTGGGGCGCACCTGTTTTGTTTGTAAAGAAGAAGGACAGATCTTTCCGTATGTGTATCGACTACCGCGAACTCAACAAGTTGACAATCAAGAACCGATATCCCCTTCCCAGGATTGATGATCTTTTCGATTAACTGCAAGGATCCAACGTTTACTCCAAGATTGATTTACGATTAGGTTACTACCAGTTGAGGGTGAAGAAGAGCGATGTACTTAAGACTGCGCTCCGAACTCGCTATGGTCATTATGAGTTTCTTGTGATGCCATTCGGTTTAACTAATGCACCTGCCGTGTTTATAGATATCATGAATCGCGTATGCAAGCCATACCTGGACAAATTCGTTATCGTCTTCATAGATGATATCTTGATCTATTTCAAAAGTGAAAAGGAACATGAGCAACATCTTCGACTCGTGCTTGAACTCTTAAGACTAGAGCAACTCTATGCCAAATTCTCCAAGTGTGAATTTTGGTTAAAGGAAGTTCAATTTCTTGGGCATATTGTAAGCGATCAGGGTATCAAGGTCGACCCTGCAAAGATCGAAGCCATCAGCAAGTGGGAAACTCCCACTTCTCCTACTCATATTCGCCAATTTTTAGGCCTCGCCGGTTATTATCGTATGTTCATTGAAGGTTTCTCTCTGATTGAACGCCCATTAACCGCATTGACTCACAAGGGGAAGAAGTTCGTTTGGGCCGCCGAGCAAGAATCGGAATTCTAAACCTTGAAGCAGAAGTTAACCACCGCACCTATATTATCCCTTCCCGAAGGCAGTGATGACTTCGTTGTGTATTGCGATGCCTCGAAACATGGTTTTGGTTGTGTATTGATGCAACGAACAAAGGTTATTGCCTACGCCTCTCGACAACTGAAGATTCACGAGCGAAACTACACGACTCACGATCTCGAACTTGGTGCCGTTGTCTTTGAGCTCAAATTGTATAGACAATATCTTTACGGAACCAAGAGTACCATCTTCACCGAACACAAAAGCCTCCAACACATTTTCGATCAGAAACAACTGAACATGAGACAACGACGGTGGATCGAAACATTGAACGACTATGATTGTGAACTACGTTATCATCCCGGAAAGGCAAATGTTGTAGCCGATGCCTTGAGCCAAAAAGAGAGAATGGTACCTCTTCGTGTTCGAGCCTTGAACATCACCATTCACACGAATCTCAATAGCCAGATCCGTGTAGCTCAAGATGAGGCTCACAAGGAGGAGAATATTTCTCATGAGCACTTGAACATTCTCGTCTCTCAATTCGAAGTCAAGGAGACTGGACTCCGATATTTCGCCGGAAGTATTTGGGTGCCTAGTTATGGGGATTTACGAAGCCTTATTCTAGACGAAGCCCACAAGTCAAGATATTCGATTCATCCAGGAGCCAGTAAGATGTACCATGATCTCAAGGAACAGTATTGGTGGCCAAATCTTAAGAAAGATGTTGCTACTTATGTTGGGAAGTGTTTGACTTGTTCGAAGGTTAAGGCTGAACATCAAAGGCCATCTAGGTTACTCTAGTAATCAGAAATCCTGCAATAGAAGTGGGAAAGGATAACGATGGACTTCATTACGAAACTACCAAAGACGGTGGGCGGATATGATACCATCAGGGTTATTATTGACCGTCTTACCAAATCTGCTCACTTCCTAGCCATGAAGGAAATTAATACGATGGACAAACTTGCACAATTATACATAAAGGAAATTGTATCTCGTCATGGTGTGCCCTTATCGATTATTTTAGACTGAGATGCCCGCTTTGCCTCTAGATTTTGGCGTTCCTTGCAAGAAGCCTTGGGAACACGTCTCGACATGAGTACCGCATATCACCCGTAGACCGATAGACAAAGCGAACGTATGATTCAAACCCTGGAGGACATGTTGCGTGCTTGTGTTATTGATTTCAGAAAAGCTTGGGAAAAGCATTTGCCGCTAGCCGAATTTTCTTACAACAATAGTTATCATTCGAGTATTAATGTCGCACCTTTCGAAGTGTTGTATGACCGCAAATGCCGTTCTCCTATTTGTTGGGCCGAAGTAGGCGACAAGCAAATCACTGGACCCGAGCTAATCCATGAAACAACCGAGAAGATTGTCCAAATTCAAGCGAGGCTCAAGACGGCCCGTGATCGTCAAAAGAGCTATGCCGACCTTAAACGTAAGGATTTCGAATTCCAAGTGGGTGACCGTGTGATGTTGAAAGTCGCACCTTGGAAAGGTGTAATCCGTTTCGGAAAGCGTGGAAAGTTAAATCCGCGATATATTGGTCCTTTTGAAATCTTGGAACGTATTGGACCCGTTGCTTACCGTTTAGATCTTCCGACTCAATTGAGCTTCGTTCATGCTACGTTCCATGTATCGAATCTGAAGCAGTGTCTTGCTGAACTAGAACTTGTCATACCACTAGAGGAGCTTACGATTGATGACAAACTCCACTTCGTGGAAGAACTTGTTGAAATCATGGACCGTGAGGTTAAGACATTAAAACACAACAAGATTCCAATTGTCTGAGTCCGTGGGAATGCTAAGCGAGGACCTGAGTTTACTTGAGAACGAGAGGATCAAATGATGCAGAAGTATCCTCACCTTTTCCCGACTCCACCATCTACCTCAGCTTAAATTTCGGGACGAAATTTTCTTTAACAGGTGGGTAATGTAACGACCCGACTTTTTTGACTTATAATTATATTTATTACTTTCACGAAACTGCGTATTTGTGCGTACTAATTTAGATGATATTCTAGGATCAATGATTATGTTAATTACTTTCATTAATATCTACAACGTGTTTTTAAGTACTTAGTTACTTAACATGATCCTTGATTGCATTTATGACCGTTAGTGTCACTTATCATTTAAAACGAGCTACCTACTTGGTACGTGTTAAACTTTTGTCATAATTGGAATATTATGACTACATAAACTTAATTGTTATTTATTTATGACAATTACTTAGCTTAATGGCTTATTTAATTACGCTTAGTATTTACCAATGCACACTAGTTAACTTAATGGACTTTTACCTTAATGGACTTCCATGGCCCAATCTACTCAAGTAATGGACTTAATTAGTGGACTAATTAATGGACTAGTTAGCCCATGAAACAGAAGACAAATCCCATTAAGATATAAGACAAGGATTAAGCATGCTTATGTACTATACTTACATGTTTTTAACCTTATGTCCCATGCCACCCAACATGTACCTACACCACCATGTACCACCACCCATGAAAAGCAAATGGTCCCCCCTCCCTCGCTCCCCAAACCATCGGCCTACACCAACCATCACCACCAATCCTTTTTTTTTTAAACTTCACTTCATTCTCTCATTTCATTTCACAAAAACACACACAACATTTCTCTAGTTTTTCTCTCAAACTTTTCTCTCTAAATTACTTGAAGAACTTGAAGGTTTAAACTCTATTTCTTTCCTTCTTTTGCTCCTAAAACCGTAAATCATCATCATTTTCATTATTCTTGGATTTTGGTTTTTATAACTTGAATCCTTATGTTATTTTGCAATCTTTAATCACTTGTATGATAAAGAAGCAAGAACAAGGATCAAAGATTTGTAGCTTTTGGTTCTACATGAAACTTGTAATGATCTAAGGCACAAATTACTTTAAGATCCTTTTTATGTTCAAGTATTGGAACTTTCATTTTATGAAGATTCAAGCTTGTAACATGATATCTCTTTATGTAAAGAATCCAAGCTTGAACTTGTTCATCTTTAACTTTAAATTTATCATTTATGCTTATGAAATTCGATTTATATATGTTCTTGGTCAAAGATTTACTTGTTAACTTTGATACCAAAGTCTAACTTTTAATGTTCAAGAACAAGAAAGTTTAAGCTCCCTAGTTTATAACTTTCACTCATCTAAAGTTGATCTAAGTTATGTAACTTATGGTCATCTAACTTGTTAAAACAAGAGTTCATTGATTTGTGGTCATTTTACTTTACAAGATCTAAGTTTCATAACTTATGGTTGTGTAAAAGTTGAAAGTCTAAGTGTTATGACTTAGGGTTTCACCAAGAACATAAGATCTAGACTTTTTAGTCTAAGGTCTTTCATACTTAGCTAATATCTAAGTTCTATAACTTAAGGTCTTGCATATTTAGTTTGATTCAAAGTTTATAGCATAATAGAAATTGTACTTGTGTTGAAACTAAGAAATTGATGTAACCTTGGTTCATCACCTTGCTCAAACTCTCACATGAGTTGTATTTTATTTCTTAGTCTTGACTTTGTGTCTTGATGGTTAAGCCATGGTTAAAGTGATGCTAAAACATCAAGAGTTGTACACTTGAGGCTTATACGCATCAAGGATGAGAACCGTGATGAGCATCAAACACAAAGAAACTCACCGAAGAACTTGTTTTCTGTTTTCAGGGTCTGATCAGACTCCTGGACTTCTGGAAAAGTTGATTTCCAGATGGTTCTGTTCGAGTAGATGACGTTTTGTTTAAGACTCGCCTAAATCTGAAATACGTTTTAGGATTTATAGCCTCCCGAAAGTCACTACACCTTTGTAATGACGTGCTGAAAATTCTGACCTACTTGCGCTTGAACCGTCGCCACGGTCAAACGACATCGAGTTAGGTTCTGAAAATTGGAGAGCGGTTAGAGGACTCACATACAGAGCCTTGGCCACTGACCGCGCGTCATTTCAGTTTGTATAGAGGTCGTAGCAGCTGAACGAAGTCAGCCTTTGTTTCGATCTCTATTCTTGATTGAAAACTTACTTTACTTTTTACGTACGATAATGATGATGATGACACTTAAGACTTAACTTATGTACTTTTAAACCCTTTGGGATGATTTACTGACTTAGTAACTTTTGACTTAGGTTGAGGACCTTTCGGACCGACTTACTTGCTTACTTACCTCGTATCGACTTTTACCGCACATTCACTGTGAGTTATAGCTCCCTTTTCCTTTAACTATTTTTGGGACTGAGAATACATGCGCTTTTTATGTTTTACTTACTAGGCACGAGTATTAAACCTTATATATGTGTAGGTGATATAACGGCATAAATTTTCCCCTTAGCTCGGTAACGTTTAGTCATTGGTTTATGAACTGGTGAACGCGAATCTTAGATATGGATCCATAGGGTTTGACATCCCCACTCGGGCTAGTCGCGCTAGCATTTAACGGGTGTTTAATACTTCCCCTGTTTTAATGCACTCGCCAAGTGTAATTTTAGGGGGTGATATTTACGTTAAGTTAGTTACCAAGTGCCCACGGTTAAGCATATACTTTTCATACTGTTTTGAATTCGAAATCTCGTGGCCTACATTATACTGTTGATTACAATTAAACTATAGCTCACCAACATTCGTGTTGACATTTTAAAGCATGTTATTTTTCAGGTGCTTAGACGTATATTGTTTCCGCTGTATTAGTCTCGCTGTTATAGACTTGCTGTGTTAGACTCCCGCTGCTCTGTTTAGAGATGTCTCAAACATGGAACCTTACTTTGCATTCACAACTTATGTTACATTTGAAAAATGGCTTTGTAATGACCTTTGTGTCACGTACTTATATTAATGCTTTATATTCATAGAAGCATGCTATCTTTTGTAAAACATTATCTTCTCATGAACGCAAACTTGTTTTAAAACAGCATATAGTGTTTTAACCTTGTAATGGACCTGTTGTTGATGATCCGTACACGTTGATTTTGTACGGAGCGTCACATTTGGTATCAGAGCAATGGTTGTAGGGAATTATGTTGCATTAGTGTGTCTTGACCGAGTCGAGTATGATTCACTAAGAGGACTAATCTGCAACTTGCTTGTTTACTTGCTCCTGCGGAACTGTTGCATGCTACTGCTTACTTCTACTGGTATGTGAACTTGCTATATACTATTGTTTATTCTCGTTATTGCATGCTACTATATACTCTTGATTGCATGTTACTTTTGTTTGATACTGTTACGATTGCCATGATATGTACTGCTAGGATGCTGTAGTGCCTGATTACGTGCTTGCTATATGTCTTACTGACATGGAAAAAGTTATTTTTTTCCTTGTTCAGATGTCGGACATTCCGCCTATTATCATTGATTTGGAGAGTGACTCAGATTCATCTGCTACTTCGCCTACTATTGTTGCTGACTCACAGATCCCGTCACCGCTACCCTCCGATGACTCTGCAATTCGTCTTCTGGAGATAGTGGACTCATGCTTGACCTAATGGACATCTTAGACGGAGATGAGGATCCCGCGGAGATTCCATCTCCACCCAGCCCTAGACTCCCGGGGCCATAGCACCATTCCGGTGGTACTGTGATCCCTGGGGGAGACGGAGATGGTACCTTCCGTAACGAGCATGGACATTGGGCCAGACACACCGCTGACGGACGTGTCGTACGGATTACACCTGACAGATATCGACTCATGACCACCGGACAGACACATCCACCCGTACATGACGTACCTGCACCACCTTTGGATGATTCAGATAGCTCGTCATCGGATGAGACTAGCAATGAGGATCCCGAGGAGGATTCTGAGGAGGACTCCGAGGAGGAGCCCGTACAGCCACCTTTACCCCGCTGAAGAAGCGGTACCGCTTCGATGGTACTGTTATTCCAGGGGTTAATGGAGGTAAGCCGTTCGTGAACGCACATGGACAGTTGGTTAGGGTCACCGCCCGTAAGCGGGTTGTGCCGTATCCTACTGATCCATTCATGCGTAAGGTCGCTCGTTATGCGCCATCTACTTCTGGTGCACCATCTGCACCATCTGCACCACCGACACCACCTGCACCATCTGCACCACCTGCACCACCTGCCCCGCCAGCATCTCCCACCATAGAGGAGCTGACGAGGGAAGTGCGTACCCTCCGTGCTCGGGTAACTGAGCTCGATGACCAGATGACCCACCTGATGGACATCAGTTTTCCACCATCACCATAGGGCTATTGTATTAGATTCCGTTATGTAATCCCGTTAGTAGTTTCATGTTTTATTCAAGTATTGTACGAACCTTATGAAGTTGTATGCAAAATTTCTTATTAATGAATGGAATTACTGTTGTTTGAATTATTGTACGGAGTTCTATTTAAGTTATTACATGATGGTTTTTGTACTATCTACAACTGGTTTGCCATGCTTAGTTAACATGTATTGTGTTGTTTCCATGTTGATTACCTTATACTACAACATTATGAATTATTGAATAATGGATTTTGACTTAAGTCAAAATTTTTGTTTGGAAGATCAAAGGAAAACAGAAGAGTTCCAAGGGAAACGCCCACAACAGCACAGATTGAGGAGATGATAGCTGCTCGAGTAGCCACAGCTATGGCGGATGCCAACCCCCAAGCACCACCGGCTAACCAGAATGTTCAGAACGGGTGCACTTATAAGGAATTCCAGAGCTGTAATCCCCAGAATTTTAGTGGTACATAAGGACCAGTTGGGCTGACAAGATGGTTTGAAAAGTTGGAATCTGTGTTCCATGTAAGTAACTGCTCCGAAGTGAACAAAACTAAGTACGCCTCCTGCACGATGTAGGATGGCACTTTAACGTGGTGGAACACACTCGCCAGGCTCAGGGAATTGACGAGGCTTATGCTACACCATGGGAGGAATTTAAGAGGGCTATGATCGAGGAGTACTTCCCCAGAATCGAAATTCAGAAGATGGAAGCAGAGTTTTGGGAACTGAAGGTTGTAGGAACTAACCTTGATAGCTATAACCGAAGGTACTTGGAGTTAGCTTTGATGTACCCCACGATGGTTACTCCTGAATTTAAGCGAATGGAACGGTATTTGTGGGGACTTCCCAAGACCATTCAGGGAAATGTCACCTCTTCGAAACCAGCAAATGTCCCGAAAGCTATGCGCATGGCGCACATCCTGATGAATCAAATTACCCATCAAGAGCCAGAAAATGTGAAATCGGAATTGGGAACTAGTAATGAGAAACGTAAGTGGGATGGAAACAAGGGAAAAGTCTTTGATCAAAACCCAGCTAAGAGGTATGAGAATTTCAAGGGAAACAACGACTGGAGGAACCCTTTAACGACCCGTCAAAGTACACTTGACGACCATCGTTATCTTGGTCCCACAGCTTGATCATAACTCTATATGAATTTAATAAATAACCTTGCATTCTTTATTTAAAAATGATTTCCTATAAAGGAAACCTATCAAAATATGTAAGTTTAGAAAAACTATACATTATTACTTAACCAAAAGTTGACCAAAACAAAGTCAACAGCATCCACTATTAAATGTATTAAAATAGAATGCAAGTTATTGTTTAACAAAAGCTGCCATCATAAATATGCAGACTCTCTAAGCACAGCGGAAGCAATCAATCATGAACCTGAGAATAAAACATGCGAGTAACTGTCAACAAAAAATGTTGAGTGAATTATAGGTTTAATATTGCAAACAATATTTAACTTAAACCGTTAAAATTTATGTTTGAAAACATAAAAACTCCTTTTTGGACCACAAAATTATATGCTAGAAAACATATAAAAACATTATTCCATTTACCGTGAACCACCTGGTAACCACTTAACCATTTATTTACCCTTGCCAAACACAATAAATAATATACACCGAACAAGTGTATCTACAACAAATTACGAAGTACTAAACATTCCTATTATAAATTGCTAGCGCGACTAGCTCAAAATGGGGTTGCAAACCCGATAGATCTATCCATAGGATTCGCGTTCACCAGTAGAAACCAGTGATTACAGTTACCAGACTAGGGAATATTTTTCTTCAACTCACAATGAATAATTTAAACCAACTTCCACTTGTGTCCAAAATATAAATAAATTGCATGTATTCTCATCCCAAAAGATTTAAAATAGAAAAATGAGACTATAACTCACCTTAATAGCAAACGAAGTAACCACACAAATATGCGAACAGCAAATGAAGTAAAGTGATCAGGAATGATCACAACGCCGACCTATAAATAAAGAAGGTCGATATAAATAACTAACTTAGGTCAAGTCTTAGTATGATAGCTATTGTACATGTTGCAAGTAGTCATACAACAATACTCAACATGCATCGGTTTGATCGGAACAGCGTACGGACACACACTTTCTATTTTAAGAAAGTTTCTATTTTTAGCAAGTTTCCATTTTTGAAAAGTTTATATTTTTGGAAAGTTTCTATTTTTGGAAAGTTTCTATTTTAGGAAAGTTTCTAATTTTGGAAAGTTTCTATTTTTGGAAAGTTTCTCTTTTAGGAAAGTTTCTATTTTTGGAAAGTTTCTATTTTTAGAAAGTTTCCAAATTTAGAAAGTTATCAAAAGTCAACTGAAAGTCAACCGGAAGTCAACTCAAAAGTCAACCTCGGTCAAACATAGTCAACATTAATTTTAAAAGTATAAGTTATAATAATAATAATATAAGTTGTAATGTTAATTAAAGTTAAATATGTATAATTATGTCATAACATAAGTTTAATTAAATTAAAATGAATTATTAAAGTTAACATAAGTTTAAATGATATAATTAATATAACATAAATATTTAATTAATTAATTAAATATTAGTCATATTATAAGTATTATTAATTAATAATAAATTTTAAATCATACCATAAGTATTATTAATTAATAATGAATTATTAATCATATCATAAGTTTCTAATTATAATTATTAAATCATAAGTATTTAATAATTAAATTATAATTAAATAATAACTAAGCCTTATAATAATTAAATAATTAATTAATCTTTATTATAAGTCTTATAATAATAATCTTATAATATAAGTTTAATACTTATCATAAGTATTTTCCATTAATAATAAAAGTATTATTAATCATAAGTTTAATTAAAATGTTAATTAAATCATAAGTAATAATTAAATGATATAATAAATATATATCATAAGTCTTAAATTATAAAAATTACTTTTTATATCATAAGTAATTAAATTATAATGAAATTCATTATTTATATCATAAGTTTAATAATTAATCACAAGTTTTAAATCAAAAGTTCATCGGGTCGTATCTTGAGCCCCGTGGGTCGGTTTTCGGCGAGCCTTACATATATCTCCGCCTAATCAAACCACCCGACACTTTGGTACACTCAAAAACACACTAAGAACAGCCTACAAGTCATGGTGATCAGCCAAGACATCACTTGAAACTTTAATTCAATCAAAATCGTGTTTTAGACGCAACGGGTGATTCGTGGCTCGGATTTAGATGACCCGAACATGAAAGTCCGTCCCATCATTGATCCTAACACACTAACACACCCTAAAGTCACCAAATATGGTCACAAAGTCTTACCAAACCTGATTCATACCAATATCACATTTCAATCTTAACAAAATACCACTTTGATCATATCTAGGGCTCCGGGAATCGAAACGACATGAATTCGGAGTCTAAAATTAATGTCTTGATGAAAGGAACTCATCTAGATACTTTATTTTAACTTTTATAACAGTCACAATATCAGAAATACACGAAATAGCTGCTGTCCCAATTTTATCAAACCGAAAACATGTGTTTATGAGTAATTCTATGCATACAAACACCATTACAACAACAAGTAATCATCATACTATTAAAATATAATCAAAATACAGAAAAATAAAGAAAAATTAAAAATCTAGGGTTAGGGTTTATACCCTAATCAAGAATCAAATGATGTAGTCGCGTAGTGTACGAAGAGATGAATCCGATTATACTAAAAGCCCTTGAGAGATGATGAAGAATCCATGCTATGATGATGTTGGCTGATTATGATGATGAAGATGGAGGTTTGGGTCATTCATGGAGAGGAGAGAAATAAAAAAATAAGGTGCTAGGTTAAAATGAGAAGTATTGTTCTTTTTTGTTCAACAAAACACCAAGTTTCCAAGATTGACACATCACCCCCCTCCCCTTCAAAATTTTGGCTGAATATTGACTAGGGTGGGACCCTTGTGGCCCAAATTTGATAAATGTTCAATAGCTTGTGGCTCGAATGTCCGAACGAAGCCCGAAACGCGAAAACACCGCTACGCGATTGATTTTTCGGAGAGATAACAAATACGCGACGAATAAAATATATAAACACTATATATAATCATATGAGATTAAAATATCATATTTAAAATAATTTGGATTTAAAAATCTCAAAAGTTTGACCGTTGGTTTGAAAACCGAAAAGATTCGCCGGATAGAAATCCACGACACGTAGAAACGTACAACTTAAAATATGAATACAAATATTCATATGACACATAATAATTAATATATTATTACAAAAATAATAATATATATCATAGAAATGACGTGGCACGAATAACAGTTAACGGTCGTTAAATAATTAACGGTAAAAGATAACGGAAAGAGTAGGGTCGTTACAAACCCTAACCCGAACCCTAGCTCGAACCCTAACTATAAAGGTAGCCTTATGCAGTGCAAGAGATGCTATAAGCATCATACTAGATACTGCAACGTGGTGTGTGAAAAGTGTAAGAGGACTAGACACATCGGCAAAGACTATAAGATCAACACCTCAGCTGTGAGAACAAATTCGAATGGGCCGAAGAAGTGCTTTGAATGCGGCCAGCAGGGTCACTTCAAGAATGAATGTCCGAACAAGAAGAAGGATGGCGGGCCAGCACGTGGAAGAGTCTTCAACATAAACGCCAAAGATGCCCGTGAAGATCCTGACTTGGTCACAGGTACATTCACTATTAATAAACTATTAGCTTCTGTCTTGTTTGATACTGGTATCGATAGGAGTTATGTAGATAGACACTTTTGCTCTAAGATAGATTGGTCGTTAGTACCTTTGGAGGAGAATATGCTTGTTGAGGTAGCCAATGGTAAACTTGAGAAAGTTGACCAAATTAGCCGAGGAGGTATTATAAACTTAGCTGGAGTGGAATTTGAGATTGATTTGATACCCATTAAGTTGGAAAGCTTTGATGTGATAGTTAGCATGGACTGGTTATCCAAAGTAAAAGCAGAAGTCATCTGTGGAGAAAAGATTATTCGTATACCTCGTGAAGACGGTGCGCCATTGATTGTATACGGGGAGAGATGTAGCCCAAAGCTGAACCTTATTAGTTGCATGAAGGACAAAAGGTTATGAAAAAGGGGCGTTTTGCTGTTCTGACGCACGTAAAGAAGTTGGAAACGGAGGAGAAAAGCGTAGATGATGTACGAATTGTGAACGAATTTCCCAATGTCTTTCCAGAAGAACTGCCAGGATTACCCCCACCAAGATCAGTGGAGTTTCAGATTGATCTAGTACCAGGAGCCGCACCCGTAGCTCGCGCACCTTATCGACTCACACCTTCTGAAATGCAAGAGTTTCAGAGTCAACTGTAAGAATTGTTAGACCGTGGATTTATCCAACCAAGTTCATCGCCTTGGGGCTTACCTGTTTTGTTTGTAAAGAAGAAGGACGGATCTTTCCGTATGTGTATCGACTGCCGCGAACTCAACAAGTTGACAATTAAGAACCGATATCCCCTTCCCAAGATTGATGGTCTTTTCGATCAGCTGCAAGGATCCAGCGTTTACTCCAAGATTGATTTAAAATCAGGTTACCACCAGTTGAGGGTGAAGGAGAGCGATCTACTTAAGACTGCGTTCCGAACTCTCTATGGTCATTATGAGTTTCTTGTGATGCCATTCGGTTTAACTAACGCACCTGCCGTATCTATGGATCTCATGAATCGTGTATGCAGGCCATACCTGGACAAATTCGTTATCATCTTCATAGATGATATCTTGATCTATTCCAAAAGTGAAAAGGAACATGAGCAACATCTTTGACTCGTGCTTGAACTCTTAAGACAAGAGCAACTCTATGCCAAATTCTCCAAGTGTGAATTTGGGTTAAAGGAAGTTCAATTTCTTGGGCATATTGTAAGCGATTAGGGTATCAAGGTTGACCCCGCAAAGATCGAAGCCATCAGCAAG
This sequence comes from Rutidosis leptorrhynchoides, assembly GCF_046630445.1. Taxonomy (NCBI): domain Eukaryota; kingdom Viridiplantae; phylum Streptophyta; class Magnoliopsida; order Asterales; family Asteraceae; genus Rutidosis; species Rutidosis leptorrhynchoides. The sequence continues at coordinate 299,156,979 of NC_092338.1, read as the reverse complement.
TGGAAAACTCCCACTACTCCTACTCATATTTGCCAATTTTTAGGCCTCGCTGGTTATTATCGTAGGTTCATTGAAGGTTTCTCTCTGATTGCACGCCCATTAACCGCATTGACTCACAAGGGAAAGAAGTTCATTTCGGTCGCCGAGCAAGAATCGGCATTCTAAACCCTGAAGCAGAAGGTAACCACCGCACCTATCTTATCCCTTCCCGGCAGTGATGACTTTGTTGTGTATTGCGACACCTCAAAACATGGTTTTGGTTGTGTATTGATGCAACAAACAAAGGTTATTGCCTACGCCTCTCGATAACTGAAGATTCACGAGCGAAACTACACGACTCACGATCTCGAACTTGGTGTCGTTGTCTTTGAGCTCAAATTGTATAGACAATATCTTTACGGAACCAAGAGTACCATCTTCACCGAACACAAAAGCCTCCAACACATTTTTGATCAGAAACAACTGAACATGAGACAACGACGGTGGATCGAAACATTGAACGACTATGATTGTGAACTACGTTATCATCTCGAAAAGGCAAATGTTGTAGCCGATGCCTTGAGCTGAAAAGAGAGAATGGTACCTCTTCATGTCCGAGCCTTGAACATCACCATTCACACGAATCTCAATAGCCAGATCCGCATAGCTCAAGATGAGGCTCTCAAGTATGAGAATATTTCTCATGAGCACTTGAACATTCTCGTCTCTCAATTCGAAGTCAAGGAGACTGGACTCCGATATTTGGCCGGAAGGATTTGGGTGCCTAGTTATGGGGATTTACGAAGCCTTATTCTAGACGAAGCCCACAAGTCAAGATATTCGATTCATCCAGGAGCCGGTAAGATGTACCACGATCTCAAGGAACAGTATTGGTGGCCAAATCTTAAGAAAGATGTTGCTACTTATGTTGGGAAGTGTTTGACTTGTTCGAAGGTTAAGGCAGAACATCAAAGGCCATCTAGGTTACTTCAGCAACCAGAAATCCCGCAATGGAAGTAGGAAAGGATAACGATGGACTTCATTACAAAACTACCAAAGACGGTGGGCAGATATAATACCATCTGGGTTATTATTGACCGTCTTACCAAATCTACTCACTTCCTAGCCATGAAGGAAACTGATACGATGGACAAACTTGTGCAATTATACATAAAGGAAACTGTATCTCGTCATGGTGTGCCCTTATAGATTATTTCAGACCGAGATGCCCGCTTCGCCTCTAGATTTTGGTGTTCCTTGCAAGAAGCCTTGGGAACACGTCTCGACATGAGTACCGCATATCACCCGCAGATCGACGGACAAAGCGAACACACAATTCAAACCCTGGAGGAAATGTTGCGTGCTTGTGTTATTGATTTTGGAAAAGCTTGGGAAAAGCATTTGCCGCTAGTCGAATTTTCTCACAACAATAGTTATCATTCGAGTATTAATGTCGCACCTTTTGAAGCATTGTATGACCGCAAATGCCGTTCTCCTATTTGTTGGGCCGAAGTAGGCGAGAAGCAAATCACCGGACCCGAGCTAATCCATGAAACAACCAAGAAGATTGTCCAAATTCAAGCGAGGCTCAAGACGGCCCGTGATCGTCAAAAGAGCTATGCCGACCATAAACGTAAGGATTTTGAATTCCAAGTGGGTGACCGTGTGATGTTGAAAGTCACACCTTGGAAAGGTGTAATCCGTTTCAAAAAGTGTGGAAAGTTAAATTCGCGATAAATTGGTCCTTTTGAAATCTTGGAACGTATTGGACCCGTTGCTTACCGTTTGGATCTTCCAACTCAATTGAGCTTCGTTCATCCTACCTTCCATGTATCGAATCTGAAGAAGTGTCTTGCTGAACCAGTACTTGTCATACCACTAGAGGAGCTTACGATTGATGACAAACTCCACTTCGTGGAATAACCTGTTGAAATCATGGACCGTGAGGTTAAGACTTTAAAACACAACAAGATTCCAATTTTCCGAGTCCGTTGGAATGCTAAGCGAGGACCTGAGTTTACTTGGGAACGAGAGGATCAAATGATGCAGAAGTATCCTCACCTTTTCCCAACTCCACCATCTACCTCAGCTTAAATTTCGGGATGAAATTTTCTTTAACAGGTGGGTAATGTAACGACTCGACTTTTTCGACTTATAATTATATTTATTACTTTCACAAAACTGCGTATTTGTGCGTACTAATTTAGATGATATTTTGGGATCATTGATTATGTTAATTACTTTCATTAATATCTACAATGTGTTTTTAAGTACTTAGTTACTTAACATGATCCTTGATTGCATTTATGATCGTTAGTGTCACTTATCGTTTAAAACGAGCTACGTACTTGGTACACGTTAAACTTTTGTCATAATTGGAATATTATGACTACGTAAACTTAATTATTATTTATTTATGACAATTACTTGGCTTAATGGCTTATTTAATTACGCTTAGTATTTACTAATGCACACTAGTTACCTTAATGGACGTTTACCTTAATGGACTTCCATGGCCCAACCTACTCAAGTAATGGACTTAATTAGTGGACTAATTAATGGACTAGTTAGCCCATGAAACATAAGACAAATCCCATTAAGATATAAGACAAGGATTAAGCATGCTTATGTACTGTACTTACATGTTTTTAACCTTATGTCACATGCCACCCAACATGTACCTACACCACCATGTACCACTACCCATGAAAAGCAAATGGTCCCCCCTCCCTTGCTCCCCAAACCGTCAGCCTACACCAACCATCTCCACCATTCCTTTTTTTAAAACTTCACTTCATTCTCTCATTTCATTTCACAAAAACACACATAACATTTCTCTAGTTTTTCTCTCTAACTTTTCTCTCTCTAAATTACTTGAAGAACTTGAAGGTTTAAACTCTATTTCTTTCCTTCTTTTGCTCCTAAAACCGTAAATCATCATCATTTTCATTATTCTTGGATTTTGGTTTTTATAACTTGAATCCTTATGTTATCTTGCAATCTTTAATCACTTGTATGATAAAGAAGCACGAACAAGGATCAAAGCTTTGTAGCTTTTGGTTCTACATTGTCATAAACCGACCTTAACCATAAGGACGAATACAATAACATATGATTTCATCGCGAGGTATTGACCTCTATATGCGACATTCTTCAAAAACTGCATTCGTTTTTACAATACAAATCATAGCTTTTATTACAAATACAAGGTTTAAACAACTTAATAATGATTATCGTTTAGCGATAATCTTAGACTTACAAACTTTACATGTGATAATAACAATACGACCTTCAACATATTTTACATTACAAATCCTCCGATATGCAGTTTTATTTTTGACACAAATATGCATACTCAAGATCTTGCTTAAATTCAACATGTTGCAGCGGAAGCTTTTAGTTATCACCTGAGAATAAACATGCTTAAAACGTCAACATAAAGTTGGTGAGATATAGGTTTAATGCCGGCAGCGTTATAAATATAGACCACAAGATTTCATATATAAACGTTTTAATAAAAATATTCTAAGTTGTTGAGCACTTGATAACCATACTTAACATTTAATCAACGTCGCATATTCCCTTTATTATGAAATCTTACTACACCGTACCAAGTGTAGTCACCGAAACGAAGTACTGTGCAACCGTTGAATACTGGTCGTCCAGTCCGGTTGGGGTTGTCAGGCCCGATAGATCTATCAACAGGATTCGCGTTTACAATACCTCATGTAAATAATAGTTACCAAGTTACAGGGAAGTATGCCAGTGGTACAACTCAATGTAGAATATATATTTTTAATCACTTGTGTCCATAACGTAAATCATAAAATGCATGTATTCTCATCCCGAAATATTTAGAGTTTAAAAGTGGGACTATATACTCACTTTTGCCTTGAAGGTAATAAACACGACTTGGTCTCCGATTGATATCACAAACCTAACCATATATATAATATATCAACATATTTTCTTTTCAAGTAATCGTTACATATATATATATATATACTTTTAATACTTTTAATATTTTCTTAGTCCGTAGTTAGCAGTCCGATGTTAGTGGTCCACAATTAGTTGCTTAAATAAAATAAATAAAGACCCCATCGTATTCGTATTGATCAGAATTAATCTCGACCCATGGTACCATGTTGTCAAGTGACGTGTTGCGTACATAAAGTACCGTGTTGTCAAATGACGTGTTGCGTACAATCATGAGGTCTTATGATTAATCTTCTCGTGTTGTTTACGGGTGGTCCTGAAATATATAAAATCAAATCATAAGTAAATATATATTAAATATTATGTTAATTAGCCAAAATATGATTAATCCGATTTTGTCATAATATGATATATTACAGGTCTTGAAGTGTTTTTAAAAATCAAATTAGAGGGATCTATTTAGTTTGCGAACAAGTTTGAAATCACTCAAACTATGTTCTTGTTGTTAAAATTTTACAACACAAAATAAGATAGCTATATAAATATGAATCGAATAAGGTTATGAATAAGGTTACTACCTCAAGCTACTTGGACAAAGCTACTGGAAAAGGTAAGAAAAATCTTGGAATCAAAAGAGTGGTGGAGTGGGATTGAAAGATTGGAAGTAATCTCCTTGAAATCGGATGACTATATTGATAGGTTCTTGAGTAGGTAAATGAAGAGAGATTAGGGAGTGAATTAACTTGAAAGAAAATTGGAAATGAAATTGTATGTGTGTATGCAAAATAGCATGATTATGGAATGGATATATAGGAGATTTAGTTTGTTTTCTTGCACAAAAGTCACACATGAGGTTAAATGGCTGGTTCCCACATGTAACATCATGTCTAGTGGCTGATCATTGAAGTTTATTGTTGGTATCTACCAATAGTAAATACGTATAGGAGCTGGGTATGATACGGTTACATATACCCTAGATATGCTTGTAGAAATTTTGAGGAATCGGAACGAGAATTCAAATATGGACGGGTTTATAACTGTAAAAGAGGCTCAAAACTGGGCTTTTATTTTTGGGTCAAACCGGGCCAAAATAAAATTTTAAGACATTTTTAATAAAGCAATGTTAGCCAAAAAAAAAAATTCCCAAGCTGACCTGGCAGCTCGACCCCAGCCAGGGGCTCTGCCCCTTGGACCCCGCCAGGGGTTGCCACCCCTTGGACCCCACTTCTCGGGGGCGCTGCCCCCGAACCCCCGTCATAATCAAGATAAGTTCAAACAAGTGTGCACTCCACACTTCCCCAAACTTGATCGATATTTATCAAGATTATTTTGGTTACAAATTAATCCCATTACACTTAAATCATATTGGTGACATAGATCACCAACACATTATAAATTGTAAGTATATATGTCAAAGAACGTTACATATAGTTATCGTTTTGAAAACTTAAGTTAGTGGTCTCAAAGTATACTTATAACTTATTGTTGTTAGTTCACAATGAAATGTTAAACCATCCTTAAATCATGTTAAATATGTATAGATATGTACATCTACATAATCGTATAATTATCGTGTGTTATATAGTTCGTGATATCATCGGTCAAATTGGACGGTCAAACGTTGTGTGAAACTCTTTTCAAAAACATAAGTCTCAACAGTTTGGATTGCTTATCATGTTGGTAAGGTTTATTTTATGTAAATATTAATCTCATAAGTATAAAACGATCGGAAAAATCCGGGTCGTTACATACATGAAACTTGTAATGATCTAAGGTATAAATTACTTTAAGATCCTTTTTATGTTCAAGTATTGGAACTTTCATTTTATGAAGATTCAAGCTTGTAACTTGATATCTCTTTATGTAACGAATCCAAGCTTGAACTTGTTCATCTTTAACTTTAAATTTATCAATTATGCTTATGAAATTCGATTTATATATGTTCTTGGTCAAAGATTTACTTGTTAACTTTGATCTCATGAATCTTGTAACCAAAGTCTAACTTTTAATGTTCAAGAACAAGAAAGTTTAAGCTTCCTAGTTTATAACTTTCACTCATCTAAAGTTGATCTAAGTTATGTAACTTATGGTCATCTAACTTGTTAAAACAAGAGTTCATTGATTTGTGTTCATTTTACATTACAAGATCTAAGTTTCATAACTTATGGTTGTGTAAAAGTTGAAAGTCTAAGTGTTATGACTTAGGGTTTCACCAAGAACATAAGATCTAGACTTTTTAGTCTAAGGTATTTCATACTTAGCTAATATCTAAGTTCTATAACTTAAGGTCTTGCGTATTTAGTTTGATTCAAAGTTTATAGCATAATAAAAATTGTACTTGTGTTGAAACTAAGAAATTGATGTAACCTTGGTTCATCACCTTGCTCAAACTCTCACATGAGTTGTATTTTATTTCTTAGTCTTGACTTTGTGTGTTGATGGTTAAACCATGGTTAAAGTGATGCTAAAACATCAAGAGTTTTACACTTGAGGCTTATACGCATCAAGGATGAGAACCGTGATGAGCATCAAACACCAAGAAACCCACCGGAGCACTTGTTTTCTGTTTTCAGGGTCTGATCAGACTCCTCGGCTTCTGGAAAAGTTGATTTCCAGATAGTTCAGTTTGAGTAGATGACTTTTCTTTTAAGACTCGCCTAAATCTGAAATACGTTTTAGGATTTATGGCCTCCCGAAAGTCACTAGTCACTACGCCTTTGTAACGACGTGCTGAAAATTCTGACCTACTTGCTCTTGAACCGTCGCCACGGTCAAACGACATCGAGTTAGGTTCTGAAAATTGGAGAGCGGTTAGAGGACTCACATACGGAGCCTTGGCCACTGACCGCATTTCAGTTTGTATAGAGGCCGTAGCAGCTGAACGAATTCAGCCTTTGTTTTGATCTCTATTCTTGATTGAAAACTTACTTTACTTTTTACGTACGATAATGATGATGATGACACTTAAGACTTAACTTATGTACTTTTAAACCCTTTGGGACGATTTACTGACTTAGTAACTTTTGACTTAGGTTGAGGACCTTTCGGACCGACTTACTTGCTTACTTACCTCGTATCGACTTTTACCGCACATTCACTGTGAGTTATAGCTCCCTTTTTCTTTAACTATTTTTGGGACTGAGAATACATGCGCTTTTTATGTTTTACTTACTAGACACGAGTACTTAAACCTTATATATGTGTAGGTGATATAACGGCATAAATTTTTCCCTTAGCTCGGTAACGTTTAGTCATTGGTTTATGAACTGGTGAACGCGAATCTTAGATATGGATCCATAGGGTTTGACATCCCCACTCGGGCTAGTCGCGCTAGCATTTAACGGGTGTTTAATACTTCCCCTGTATTAACGCACTCGCCAAGTGTACTTTTAGGGGGTGATATTTACGTTAAGTTAGTTACCAAGTGCCCACGGTTAAGCATATACTTTTCATACTATTTGAATACGAAATCTCGTGGCCTACATTACATTGTTGATTACAATTAAACTATAGCTCACCAACATTCGTGTTGACATTTTAAAGCATGTTATTTCTCAGGTGCTTAGACGTATATTGCTTCCGCTGTATTAGTCTCGCTGTTATAGACTTGCTGTGTTAGACTCCCGCTGCTCTGTTTAGAGATGTCTCAAATATGGAACCTTACTTTGCATTCACAACTTATGTTACATTTGAAAAATGGCTTTGTAATGATATTTGTGTCACGTACTTATATTAATACTTTCTATTCGTAGAAGCACGCTATCTTTTGTAAAACGTTATCTTCTCATGAACGCAAACTTGTTTTAAAACATCATATAGTGTTGTAACCTTGTAATGGACCTGTTGTTGATGATCCGTACACGTTGATTTTGCACGTGGCGTCACACCTGTCCATTCCACTTCCGTCAGTCGCCCAAGCGATGAGAGTTGGGGTAACATTAAGAAAAAAAATTATTAAAAAAAATTACAACGGGTAGCCGTTACTTTTTTTTATTAATAGCGTGTTAATTCCTACGGAGTGTGATAGATTTGTATTCTAATGGATACTCAAGTGTTACTGATCCAAAAAGGACATGCTTCACAAAGAAACAACCTCAGCTCGTAAAGACGTTGAGATGGCATTTAGAATTTTGCAAGGTCGTTGGGGTATTTTAAGACAACCTGCTAGGGCATATAGCGTAAACGCAATCAAAAGAATTATGTATGCTTGCATCATTTTGCACAAACATGATAATTGAAGACAATGGTTATAGCATCGCTGAAAATAAATCTTACTCCTTCCGTCCCAGATTAATTGTCCCCAGACAAAAAAACACACGGTTTAAGAAATATCATTATCACACTGTACTTTTTCTATACTTTTTTCTAACATTACAGTTTTACCCCCAATCAATTAATTAGAAAGCCCTCTAACTTTTGTAATTCAATTAATTCATTAGGGACAATATTGTAAACTTCGTTAAATTTACTTTCCATTTTTGAAAGTGGACAATTAATTTGAGACAGCCCGAAAAGGAATACTGGATAATTAATCTGGGACGGAGGGAGTACTACGTGCCGATCAACAATATACACGGATCGACTTGGTACGAAAGGTGTGATGTATATCTTTAGAAGACAAAAGAGCTGCGTGACAAACATGAGCGTGAGTATCTTCGACCTACTCTAGTTGAGCATCTTTGACATAATCGTGAGATAGTTTAGGAATTGTGTTGTTTTTTATTTTAGGATGTGTAATATTTTTTTATTTATTTTAGAACTTGTAATTTATAATTATTTAATGAAAGTTATTTTAATTGCAATATATTTTTTATGATTATAAGTATTAAATAAAATAATTAAAATAATAATAAAAATAAAAACTGACGCACCTTAAGTGACATAGGTCATCACTTCCTATTTTTTCTGATTCAGCAAGTCACAAGTGACATGCCAAGTGATCTGAGTCACCACTCACAGTACTCTTATACTTGATCTGTAAATTTTGCATACGTATTCTATAAAACTATTATAAAATCATCCTTTTTTGGAAGAAAAAAAAAAAAAAAAAACTGAAATGTAATATATTATAATTTCTCACGAAATAAAAAACTGCTATGTAATATATAAAATCATACTCCCTCCGTCTCATTCCAATAGTCCACAGACAAAAAACACGCAGTTTTAGGAAATCCCACTAACTTCATTTTTTCACCAATGAAATATCATCTCTCTCCAGATACACCAATGAAATATCTTCTTTCCTTTCTATTTATGGAAGTGCACTATCAGAATGGAACAGCCCAAAATGAAATACTGCCCTATTGGAATGAGACGGAGGTAGTACCTACTCAAATTTTTTTTTTAATTAATTGCATCAAACAATAGATGTTGGTTATGGTCATGTAAGAAAAATGGATGACCAAGTATCTAATAAGCGTACAATCTTGTAAACATAAAGGGAGTAAAATGTAAATCATATGGTTAAATAAAATTCTCCTTATATTTTCCCCGAAATCAATCATCAAAAAACCCTAAAATGACACTCGAAGACGAACATCATCATCATCAACTACAACAAAAAAGAATCAAAACAGCCCAATCATCGGAATCATCCCCAAAAACTCAATCTATTTCTACACTTCTGGCAGAACTCATCGTCGAAATTCTAACAAGACTTCCGGTTGAATCGCTGTTACGATGTAAGTCTGTTTGCAAATTATGGTGTTCTTTAATTTCCGATCCTCATTTCATCAAATCACATCTTAAATTATCAAGTAACTGCAATAATCACGCTAATCATAGACTAATTATCAGCACTGTGCCTAAAATAAACTTTAAGACTTGTAACCTTTACAATCTGTTGTATGATAAATCCATCGATGCAATAGAGCTCGTTTATCCATTAAAACACCCTAGTAAATCGGTTTGGATAGTCGGTTCTTGTAACGGATTGTTATGTATACTTGTTGAAAACGATACATTGTTCATTTGGAACCCTAGTACCAGAAGATCGAATAGGTTGCCAAAATGCGTTTCTAAATTGATGCCCCGTTGGTATGGTTTTGGGTATGATCCATTGACTGATGATTATAAAATTGTTGCAATTTCGTGTCTGTATAAAACAGAACATGATACTGAAGTGAGGATATATTCACTGAAAACAGAAAATGGAAGAAACTTGGTGACCTTCCTCATGGGATTTTATTCTATGATGATGGGAAGTTTTTAGACGGAGCAATTCATTGGCGAGATTTCAGTTCATCGTATTCATGGACTATAGTTTCAGTTAGTTTAGGGAACGAGTCTTATGGTGAAGTTCAGCAACCTGTGTATGATGAAGGGGATAAGCATTTGACGTTGGGTGTTGTGGGAGAAAAGTTGTGTGTGGTTTGTGATTATCTTAAGAAATGTGCAGATGTATGGGTGATGAAGGTTTACGGTGAGAAAGATTCTTGGACTAAATTGGTTTCTGTTCCGTATCTGTCTGACCCCGTTGGTTATCAGTATTCTGTTCCTTTGTGTGTTTCAAATGATGGAAGAGGTGTGTTACAATTTGGGTTGAAATTGTTAGTGTATGATTCAAAGAATAGTTTGCTCTTGGAGATTCAAAACTTTGATAAATGTCTTGAAACATATACTTATGTTGAGAGTTTGGTTTCACCCGATTCATCCATCAGGCCTTGGAGATGACTATGTTGATGTAAGTTAAGGTAAGCTTTGTTTCTCCTATAAAATTGTTTTTCCTTTTGTTTTAACATACAACACAACAACAAAACCCAATACCACATGAGTGGTGTATGGGGGAGGTGAGATGTAGACAATCCTTCCCCTATCCGAGAATAAAGACAAGTCATTTCTCCACCCAGAGTGAAACACTCTCAAAAGTAGAGAAAGTCATCCCTCTCTCTATTCGACGGATAAAGAGATTGCTTCCGAAAGGACCTCCGGCCTTTAAGTAGGAAAAAGTTGTTCTTATTATGAGAAGTCAAATATTGAAGTGTTGAACATCTTTTCTGTTCGTTAACTAGATGCTTGTAACTTTAACTAGGTAAATACTAGTCTATAGCTCTTTTTGTGTTTATTATGAATCTAAGTATCAAATATATTTTACAGATACGTGAAATCAAAGTAGGCGTTAAAGTAGCGGCATTTCTTTTGGTAACAACTAGGTGGGGCGTTTCCCAGACTACAGGAGCTGCATCTTTTCTGTTCGCTAGATGGTTTTTTTTCTTTCAGTAACAAGCTTGACTTATATGTTTGTGCATTTCTGGATGGTGTTTTTAGTTTTGTTTTGAGAAATATTGTATGCAAATTATGTTAGTATATATTAATTTGTAAGGCACTCCACACCACGGCCACAATCATTTTCAACTTTTTACTAATATCAAATGGATATTCGTAACAATAGTGGTTATCTATGGTCTGTTCTTCGTTCTTGCTATGGACTACTACAATATTGCTTAACCTTTCTTGGAATAATGTATCTATTCGGTTCTGTGTCAATGATGAACTTGGTATGTTGATTTTGTTAGTTTATGACTAATTCGTTGGTTATCATGTGTGATGACTCTTAAAAGGTGCATAACATTAAGGTGAATAATCAGTAGTAACATTGTGATCATTTGTTTTAAACAAGATGGTTACAATCAGTAACAAGATAACAACCAACATTTATCAGTATATAAAAAACATAATATTAAGAAAACTGTAACATTTCACGCATATTTAGCACATTAAAAATTTGACATCCTATATTTGCTCAAACCTAAAAATTTGACATCTATCACGAGTTTTTAAAATTTCCAATTATAGGGCAAAGCTAGAGGTGAGGCTGATAATAAGGATTCAATGATGGCTGTAAATAAAGGACTTGTTGACCCAATAATATCTTTCTTTTTCTTTTTTTTTTCTTTTGTTTTCTCAACATTTTTTTTCCTGATATTAATCATCATCCTGAATCCTTTCATAGGATTTTCAGATTATAAGTCTTACTAATAGATGTTTGTTAATAGATAAGATAAATAGATTTAGTGAAAAGTATATGCATATTGATTTACATTTGCATATATAAATGAATGGGTAGACTCCGTCGGGATCTAATGATCTTTCACCTAAAGGGACAAAAAAGATCACCCGGACCTCTAACGGCCATGATGATGAATTGGATCGCCAGGTGTCATTAATGTCAGCAAACAGTAACTCAATGTTATTAAAAAGCCAGCCTTCAGACTTCGATCACCAACGTTGGTTGTTTGAAAGCAAAGGCAAGTATGGTATCGGAAACGCTTGTTGGCAGGATGACGATAAACTCAAGACTAAATCTGGAAGAACTTTTGCCGATTTTATGGACAAACCTTGGAAACCTCTTACCCGAAAGACTTCTATTCCGGCTAGTGTTCTTAGCCCTTACAGGTGCTTATATGCTTATTACAACATTTGGGTAACAAATGAAACCTTATGAATTTTAATAAGGGTCAAAACGACCCGTCAGATTTATGATCCAGTATTTGCACACTGAACTTGGTTTTCGAGGTTTTTCTTGTAAATATTTGGGTTGAGTGTCTAAAAGTTTATAAATTTGACCCATATTGTATGTATTCAATTTCAGAAGTTTATATTACGTGTATCAAACTTTCAATTGTTACTGTGTTACGTGTAACACCGTTGTATGAAAAACAAATGTTTACCTCGTGAAGAAGTCATAGAACATACAATACCAGTAACGAAAATATTGATACATAAAACAGAAATTTTTCAAGTTGGCAAACATAATTTAGAACTATTGCAAAGTTTAAAACTTTTTCAGATACTAAACCCAGAATTTTTGTTCTAGTCGAAAATTTTGACCCATTTCATATGAAGCTAAGCAATTTCAAGTTACCAAACGATCCAAATTTAAAATATGGGTTATAATGCATTGCATATGCAACTCGATTTAAAAAGGTTGTTAACATTTGTTCATAAACAGGGTACTAGTGGTAATCAGGTTAATTACGCAGTTCTTCTTTCTATCATGGAGATTACAGAACCCGAATTTCGATGCAATGTGGTTATGGACTATATCCGTCGCATGTGAAATGTGGTTTGCCTTCTCTTGGTTGTTAGATCAGTTACCGAAGTTAAACCCTATAAACCGAGCAACCGACTTGGTAGCTCTCAAAGATAAGTTTGAGAGCAAGTCTAAAATGAACCCAACGGGCCGATCTGATCTACCTGGAGTAGACGTATTCATCTCGACCGCTGATCCTGATAAAGAACCGCCTCTAGTTACAGCTAACACCATTTTGTCCATCCTTGCGGTTGAATATCCGATCGAGAAGATTGCCATTTACATCTCGGATGATGGTGGGGCCATCTTGACATTCGAAGCAATGGCTGAAGCCGTCAATTTCGGTCATGTATGTGAAAAACAACCAACTTATTATAAGAGGTGGCAGTTTCAACTCATTTACTACTTAAACGGGTCAGTTTAGGTTTGTCTTATCTCAAACGGGTCGAAGCTAACCCAAAGTCTTAATCTTGAATGCATAATATTTTATTATAGTACAAAACTTAATGGGTCGGTTTTGGTTTGTCTTATCTCAAACGGGTCAACGCTTACCCAAAGTCATGATCTTTAATGCATTATCATGCTATTATAGTACAAAACTTAATGGGTCGGTTTTAGTTTGTCTTATGTCAAACGGGTCGAACCTAACCCAGAGTCTTAATCTTGCATAATCATGTTATTATAGTACCATCTCAACGGTAATTAACGCATTGATTTGGGTCATTAAGTGACACTTTTATCTTGCCACCTCTATCAGTAATCTATGTTTTAGGAGAAAATAATGAAAAATATGTTTAACAGAGTAGTCAAAATGCAGCTTTGGGTACCCTTTTGTCGGAAGCATAACATTGAACCAAGGAACCCAGACAGTTATTTCACACAGAAAACTGACCCAACTAAAAACAAGAAGCGGCCTGATTTTGTGAAGGATCATCGATGGATCAAAAGAGAGTATGACGAGTTCAAAGTCAGGATCAACGGTCTTCCTGATGTGATACGAAAACGTTGTGAAAAGTACAACCGTTTGGAAGGAAAAAAGGAGAAGAATCCCGATAGTTTATCTTCCTCGGAGCCCGATCAAGTCACGAAAGCAACTTGGATGGCAGATGGTACTCACTGGCCCGGTACATGGTTGAACCCAAATGCCGATCACAAAAAGGGTGATCATGCCGGAATTATACAGGTAACTGCAAAGTTACATTATTCAAAGGGTGATGACTCGTACACTATCAAAATTATCCGTACAACACTAAACATGCATTATAATGTTGTACAGCAGTACCGTATAACCTTCTAAAGCAGTTTTAGTGGTACACGGATAAATTTTGGTGGTGTACAAATTTGGTGGTGTACGGATCACTGCTCTTTTTCTAAACATCAATGATTTTGTTTGGCCTGCCAAAAATTGGTTACATAAAATAGTAATTAGGTCTCAATTCCCATAAAGATTATGCAATTTAGAAGTTTTGAAAAATCTCGAAATTGATTATCTGTCTTTCTATATAGTTGATGAGCAAGGCACCAGAAAACGATCCTGTAATGGGAATCGACGATGAAAAGAAACTAAATTTCTCAGATGTTGATGTCCGACTACCTATGTTTGTGTACGTCTCACGTGAGAAACGTCCTGGTTATGACCATGAGAAGAAGGCTGGAGCCATGAACTCGTTGGTTAGAGCATCGGCTATACTTTCCAATGGACCGTTCATTCTTAACTTAGATTGTGATCATTACATAAATAATTCCATGGCTATAAGGGAAGGTATGTGCTTCATGATGGATCGAGGTGGTGATCGTGTTTGCTTCATTCAGTTTCCACAACGTTTCGAAGGCATCGATCCGTCTGATAGATATGCCAACCACAACACCGTCTTTTTCGATGGTGAAGTCTTTTTCTTCCTTTCAATAGATCATGAAAAATCTTTGCATTTTATCTAATTAGGATTTTGCTAACGACACCTCTATGCGTCAACACTCTTAAAACACTTGTAAAGCACTTGTATATATCAGCTAGTTATTAATTTTATGGTGGCGGTTACGTGATTGTACAAGTGTTTTATACGTCTTAATGACATCGGTAGTCGTTAGCAAAATCCATTTAATAATAATAAAATTAAAATATGTGTTTTTTGACACGAATAGGAAATATGAGAGCGTTGGATGGTCTACAAGGTCCGGTGTATGTAGGAACGGGCTGCATGTTCAGACGCTATGCACTTTACGGGTTTAGTCCACCTCGAGCAATCGAGTACAGTGGAATCGTTGGACAGAAAAAGAAAGCGGCAGCAACCCTCTCTGCTAGTGACTCGTTACGGGCGGTGAGTGCTAAAGACGATGACTTTGAAACCGCACCTAAAAACGAAGACCATCCCGATTTAACCCTCCCTAAAAAGTTCGGGAATTCATCGTTGTTTGTTGAATCGATAGAAGTAGCTGAGTATCAAGGGCGGCCTCTTGCAGACCATGTGTCCGTAAAAAACGGCCGCCCTCCAGGTGCACTACTTGAACCGCGTCCTCCGCTTGATGCACCAACCGTAGCTGAGGCTATTGCTGTTATATCTTGCTGGTAAATGCTCTACCTCAATTAGCATACATATGCTGACTTTTGACCAAAAATGTTGACTTTGCCCAAACCTGTTGACTTTTCACCAAATATGTTGACTTTAGCAAAAATGTTACTTTTGACCAAAAATATTGGCTTTTTATAATTATAAAAAATGTTTACTTTTGACCAGAAATGTTGACTGTTGACCAAAAATGTTGACTTTTCACCAAATATGTTGACTTTTGACAAAAAATGATGACTTTTGAACAATAAAAAGTTGACTTTTGACCAAAAAAGATGACTTTTGAACAAAAATGTTGACTGTTGACCCAAAATGTTGACTACTGACCACTGACATGTCAGCTAAACGTTTACATTGTGCAAACAGGTATGAAGAGAATACCGAATGGGGAGAGAGGATCGGATGGATTTACGGGTCGGTAACAGAGGATGTGGTAACGGGTTACAGAATGCACAACCGTGGCTGGCGATCAATATACTGTATCACAAAGCGTGACGCATTTCGTGGTACAGCACCAATAAACTTGACAGACCGTTTGCACCAAGTGCTTCGGTGGGCCACGGGTTCAGTCGAGATTTTCTTTTCAAAAAACAACGCGTTTTTAGCAAGTTCGCGTCTCAAGTTCCTACAACGCATAGCATACTTAAATGTCGGTTTATACCCGTTCACGTCGATATTTCTTGTAGCCTACTTATTCCTCCCAGCACTCTGCATGTTCACTGGACAATTCATTGTACCAAACATAGACGCAACGTTTTTAACGTATCTACTCGTTATGACTGTCACACTTTGTTTGATATCGCTCCTTGAGGTTAAATGGTCGGGTATAGCGCTTGAAGAATGGTGGAGAAACGAGCAGTTTTGGGCCATTGGTGGGTCCAGTGCGCACCTTGCAGCTGTCATCCAAGGGCTGTTAAAGGTGACAGCTGGCATTGAAATCTCGTTCACGTTGACTTCCAAATCAGCAAGCGAAGATGAAGATGACATATATGCTGATCTGTACGTTGTTAAATGGACGAGTTTATTTGTAATGCCGCTTACTATTTGCATAACGAACATTGTAGCAGTGATTATGGGGACTGCTAGGACTCTTTTTAGTGTGATTCCGCAGTGGAATAAGCTTGTCGGTGGTGCATTTTTTAGCTTCTGGGTTTTGGCCCATATGTACCCGTTTATGAAAGGGTTGATGGGTCGAAAAGGAAAAGTGACAACTATTATTTATGTTTGGGCTGGGGTGCTTTCGATTACTGTATCTTTGCTTTGGATTACTATAAGCCCACCAGATGACACTGCGAAAATTTAGGAGCTTTTTGGGCGGGTCATTTGTACAACTATTAATTGCAAGTATGAGGTCCATAAAAGTTCAGTTCTTGAAATATTCTGATGACCGCATTCAGTCTTTGATGATCTCTGTGACAAAGTGTTGATGTGATGCTGATGTGGCAGTTCAACAACATTGATGTGATCGGTCTATGGCATTAGGAAGCCTTTGTTGTAAAGAAAGATAACAATGACTACAGTTGCTTGTAAGAAATGAATCTACATTTAGGAGCAAATTTTTAATTTAATTTTTAATTACTAGAAATAAGAAGGGCATAAAGTATAAGTTATTAGCTGTAACTGGTAAAAAATAGTAACATATTGTAAAATAATTGTACATTTTTAGTTGGATTTGAAAGACGTGTGTTTGTTTGTCA
This sequence comes from Rutidosis leptorrhynchoides, assembly GCF_046630445.1. Taxonomy (NCBI): domain Eukaryota; kingdom Viridiplantae; phylum Streptophyta; class Magnoliopsida; order Asterales; family Asteraceae; genus Rutidosis; species Rutidosis leptorrhynchoides. The sequence goes on along the minus strand of NC_092338.1, from coordinate 299,139,769 downwards.
AGATTATAGAGGACATGTAGACATATATGTTTCTCTGATATGATATAATTGTGTAGCAAGATGTTTGAACCCTGTGTACTTTACATTTAGTAGCACATGCCATCTTACTTTTAGCTTTGGTACAGAAAAAATAATTGCTTCCGTGGATTAAATGATGATTCAATCAATGAAAACTTTACATTATAGGTGAAATGTTTATTACTAGGTTATACATTTTAAATTACCTTTTTAACTTTAATAATAATACTAATACTAATAAATAATAGCGTGCACTGCCTACTAACTTTTAAGCTATTATATTGTTTGTTTTTATTTTTCAGTTCTTTAATGTTTTGTACAGTAAAAAAATTCCTAAATTATCAAGGCACATCAAGCATATTTATACCCCATATTTATCACTTAGGCAATAAGTTTAAGTCTACTAACATCTTTCACATGAGAGTTTTATACTAATAATTAACTTTTATTTTAACATATTAATTATTATTGTTAAATTGTTAGTAATTTGTATATCAAATTTTAGAAGAACACCAACCTAAAATATCAACAATGATTAGAATTCTCAACATCTTCATGCTTTCTCTGGTTTTTTAACATGGCATCTCATATAGACTTAAATATTTAAATGAATTTGTGATGTCTATGAAAAATAAGGGATGAATAAATAAATATTTAATGTTTTATGTGCTTAATAACTGACCGAGTGATTAAATTAAAAAATTAACCCTCAACATACAACAATTATAAACAGTTATGCTAGCCCTTTTGAAAAAGTATGGACTAACATAACAATTCACATTTCAATACTTAAATTATTAAGACATGTTATTTTCATGAAGTTAAAAACAAACATCGTACTATACGACTAATTCAAGTCCTATTATATAAACGGGCCCGGTAAGTGACTTAAATATGACAAAAACACCCGCAACTCTTTATCTCACATCAGCAGATAATGCCAAAGATTTAAACTTTAAAGCAAATCTTAGTTGTGATGATATGATTTCATTGTTCCCTACCAAAAATCTAATACCACCATCTACACAACCAATTTCAAACTCATCATTTCAATATTATTACTGTATCAAAAAGCATGCTCAAGCCTTGCAACTGTGTATGCAGCCTTAACAGATAAACGTTCTGTAGCGACCCGACCAAATCATATTTGACGGCGCCGTCTAATTAGGTCCCGTTACGTGATCATAAGTCTTTAAAACAACTTTTGACCAAAAGATATGTCGCATTCATTTCAAATGTAAAGATTGTTCAAAGTTTACAAGAATAGTTCCACCACAAGTTACGATACAAAGTTTTAAGTACAAATGAAACTTATGCGACACAATTTGAAAGTAGCCAAGAGACGCTCCATGTATGCATATATACTCGACATCCAATGCAAGTATCAAAATAATGAGCGGAAGCATGTAACACATATCGTTCAAAGACCTGAGAAAAACATAGAAATCTGTCAACGAAAACGTTGGTGAAATCATAGGTTTAAGTAAGTAAGTACAAGTGAACCACAAGATTTGCATCAATGAAATAATAGTAATACATTCCAAAAGTTTGTTTCACGAGCACCCAATTATCAATGCTTAACATTTCTCCCATTGAACCCCATCACTTAGTGCTAGAACATACACTGTTTCTCGAAAATATATTTCATTCGTAAACGGTAGCGAACCGTTTGAATGAGGGTTTGTCAAACCCATATGGATCCATACAACATAAGTTCTCGCTTACACCCGGCAAGTGTAACTAATGATAATCGAATTGAGGATTTTGTTCTAAACTCGTATGTAGAATGTTTGTTTTCCTGTACTTGTGTTCACTTAGTAAAGAAATGTTTATGTTTTCTCATCCCAAATGTAAGTTCAAAAAGAGTAAAAGTGGGACTATGATCTCACCTTGAGTGCACGAGTAGTAAAGTACTTCAACAAGTAAACGTGTGCAAAGAACAATGCTAGTCTTGACCTAAACAATAGGTTGTATCAATAACGGTAAGCACGATAGGTCAAAGATGTTCAATTAGTCCTATGGCTCGTTAAGACTCGATCATAATAGCGTGTGAATCAAATTGTCATGTTTCATGCAAGGTACAAGTATAAAAACATGTTAGAATGATTGCACAATTATTTGGTTAAATTTGATTAAAAGTCAACTTGGTCGGGTCAAAGTCAACGGAAAAGTCAACGGGGTCGGGTTGGGTATCCGACAATTTTTCTAAGTTATATAATCATATATGAGCATGTTGGCCAAGTTTCATGTTAATCGGAGGTCCGTAGCATAGCAAACATTTTTATGTCAAATGACCAAAGCAAACAGCCAGTTTTAGTACAATGGGACGGCGTCCCAAATGGCTAGACGGCGTCCCACAATGAAGGGTGGGACGGCGTCCTGATATCCTAGACGGCGTCTAGGTTCAAAAGGTGGGACGGCGTCCTGATCGGTTTCCAGGCCCTGTTTGCTGTATTCCTCAAATGGACGAACCAAAACACAAACAATCACATTTTATGATCCGCAAACAATTAGAACATGTATTTTATATCATCGGAAAGCTCTTTCGACAAGGAACGCAACTAAGCACTTTTCATCAAGCAAAAACATCATATACTATAACCGAAATCCCGCCAAGTGATCAATAGAGGTTTATTTTCAAGTTTCAAGTTTATCAATTGCAATTTAAGTTTCGGGAATCCAATTTATACATATGATATGCCGTTTTGAAGGTAATGAAACATGTAATACAACTAAACACTTATCAATAACATTAACAAGCATTCAACGCATCAAAAGTTCGTTTTAAGAGTTGTCAACCCTAACCAAAAGTTCACAAAATCAATAATTGCGTTTATGAAGTTTCTTTAATCAATCTATACATCAAAATGAAGCTAATGATACTAGTAACACTTTTAAAACATGCACATTAACAATCTAATAACATTTGATCATCCAAAATCAAGGATTTAGCAAGTAATTTTCATAATGAACTAGTTACACCAAAAACAACAAATCGAGCATACAAATTACATACACGACATCACAATGAGCCATAGACACTAATTAACATACTTTTAAGTCAAGAACACAAATTTAAAGAAAACTAGTGTTTTAGAAATGTTACCCAAACGAGATGAAGTTGGTACCAAAATGAAGAGGATGAAGAGAGGATCACGAATATGTAATTTATTTTGTTGTAAGCCTCCTAAATCGAATTTAGATGATGATTGAATGAATTTGGAAATTGGGTGTGTTCTTGCTAGAGAGAAAGAGAGAGAGAGATGGTTGAATGGTGGTGATTGGGGTGGACTAGGTGACCTAGTCAACTAGTTTGCCCCGTGTCAATTTTAGTCCCTCGAGTTTGTAGTCGGGTGCGGAAAATACCTAAACGGAATATTTTAAAACGCGTATTAACGGGAGATGTTATAAACATATAACGGAGTTTAAATTAGTATAACGGAAAAGAAAACGGAAAAAGGCGGGATGTTACATTACCTACTCCTTAAAAGAAATTTCGTCCCGAAATTTAAGTAGGCGTAGTAGTCGTTGTTTCTTCCTCGAGATCTTGCGTTTCCGAATTCACGAATAGATGAGGATACTTCCTTTGCATTTGATCTTGTCTTTCCCAAGTAAACTCGGGTCCCCTTTTGGCGTTCCAACGGACTTTAACAATCGGGATTCGGCTTTGTTTCAATGTCTTGACGGAGGTGTCCACAATTTCAACCGGTTCCTCCACGAAATGAAGTTTGTCATCAATGGTAAGCTCCTCGAGAGGAATGACGATATCGGGTTCGGCAAGACACTTTTTCAAGTTGGATACATGGAAAGTAGGATGAACGGAGCTCAATTGAGGCGGAAGATCTAAACGATAAGCAACGGTTCCAATACGCTCCAAGATTTCGAAAGCACCAATATACCGCGGATTTAGCTTCCCGCGTTTCCCAAAACGGATTACACCCTTCCAAGGTGCGACTTTTAACATTACTCGGTCACCGACTTGAAATTCAAGATCGTTGCGTCGTTTGTCGGTATAGCTCTTTTGACGACTTCGGGCCGTCCTAAGCCTATCTCGGATTTGAATGATTTTCTCGGTGGTTTCGTGAATGAGTTCGGGTCCGGTGATTTGCACGTCGCCTACCTCGGCCCAACAAAGAGGTGAACGACATTTGCGGCCATATAGCGCTTCAAAAGGTGCGGCTTTAATACTCGCGTGATAACTATTGTTATAAGAGAACTCGGCGAGAGGTAAGTGCTTGTCCCAAGCTTTTCCGAAATCAACCACGCAAGCTCGTAACATGTCTTCTAAGGTTTGAATTGTACGTTCGCTTTGTCCATCGGTTTGAGGATGATATGCGGTGCTCATGTCTAAACGCGTTCCCAACGCTTCTTGCAATGTACGCCAAAATCTAGAAACGAAACGGCCATCTCGGTCGGAGATAATCGATAAAGGTACACCGTGTCGGGCTACGATCTCCTTAATGTAAAGTTGTGCAAGTTTCTCCATTTTGTCCGTTTCTTTCATGACAAGGAAGTGTGCGGATTTGGTGAGACGGTCAACAATAACCCAAATGGTATCATAACCGCCCGTCGTTTTTGGTAGCTTGGTGATAAAATCCATCGTTATCCTTTCCCACTTCCATTGCGGGATCTCGGGTTGTTGAAGTAATCCGGACGGTCTTTGGTGTTCGGCTTTGACTTTGGAACATGTCAAACACTTGGAAACATAAGTAGCTACGTCCCTTTTGATGTTCGGCCACCAATATAGTTGTTTAAGGTCGTGGTACATCTTATTGGCACCGGGGTGAATCGAGTATCGTGACTTATGGGCTTCATCTAAAATAAGGCTTCGTAGGTCCCCATAACTAGGCACCTGATGTCGAACGAGGTGTATATAAAATAGTTTATTAAATTTTAGCAGAAAATACTATTAAATACGATACAATTTTACACAAGATATTTATTTATTTATAGAATGGATATACTTAAACCTTGCTACAACACTTATAGGCAGTGTACCTAATCGTACAGTAGTGTAGTTTTTAGTAAGTCCGGTTCGTTCCACAGGGAAATCTTTAAGCAAAGCTCAACGCTATATTAGTTTACTTTTATAAAAATACAAATATATATATAAGTAATATTATTATTATAAAGGGGGGTTTTTACCGTTTAATGACCGGTTTGTCGATTTTAAAACTTTAGTCGCAGTTAAAACCTAATGTAAAATATAAAATAAATACAAGACTTTAAATTAAAGCGTAAAGTAAATAACGATAATGAAATTGCGAATAATAAAAATGCGATAAAATTAAATTGCGATAATTAAAAGGTACGATAATTAAAAGTGCAATTAAATATAAAATAAAGGAAATAAAATATGATATAAAAGAATTATGCTTATTTAAACTTCCGTAGTCATGATGTTTGACGTGTTGATTTTAGTTTTATGCCCATGGGTTAATTGTCCTTTGTCCTGGATTATTCAATAAGTCCGTCTGGTTTTCGTCCATAACAGTCCATCAGTCATAAATATAAATTGCAAGTGTCCTTGTCAAATTATTATTATACCCGAAGATAAATATTCCAACTAATTGGGGATTCGAATTGTAACAAGGTTTTAATACTTTGTTTAATGAATACACCAGGTTATCGACTGCGTGTAAACCAAGGTTTTACTACTTTGTTAACAATTACACCAATTACCCTTGAATGTAATTTCACCCCTGTTTTAATTATTCTAGTGGCTATTAATCCATTCCCGTGTCCGGTTAAATGAACGATTATTCGTACATATAAATACCCTGCCCATCGTGTCCGATCGAGTGTATATGGTAATTTATAGGGACGCCCAATTGTAAATCTTTATATTAACATTAACAAACTTTCATTTAGTTAAACAAATATAAAGCCCATTAATAGCCCATAGTCTAGTTTCCACGAGTGTCGTTCTTTTGTCCAAACCCCAATTATGGTACAAAGCCCAATTACCCAATTTTAGTAATTAGCCCAACATCATGATTACTTCGTTTTAAATAAGCATAATAATAACTTAGCTACGAGACATTAATGTAAAAAGGTTGAACATAACTTACAATGATTTAAAAATAGCGTAGCGTTACACGGACAGAATTTCGACTTACACCCTTACAACATTTGCTAACATACCCTTATTATTAGAATTATAATTAAAATTAAAATATAAATTATAAATATAAATATATATTACTCGTATATATTGAGAGAGAGATGAAAATATGATGATGATTTTGATCAGAATTCGGGTTGATTTATAGCCAGGAATGATTTTTGGGGCTCCGCGACTCGCGGCCAAATAGCCTTAAAACTCCGCGAGTCGCGGAGAGGTATTTTCAGTTTTCACCCTTGGAGTTTCCTGCTGCCGACGGTTTTAAATATATATATATAATATATATATAATTAATTTAATTAATTATATATTATATTATATTTATATACATAGTTAACTTGTAATTTTTAGTCCGTTGCGTCGAGCGTTAAGAGTTGACTCTGGTCCCGGTTCCGGTTTTTCGAACGTCCTTGCGTACAATTTAATATCTTGTACTTTGCGTTTTGAATCTTGTACTCTTGTGATTTCGAGACGTTTCTTATCAATAATTGGAACCTTTTTGATTGTCTTTTGTTCTTTTGAGCTTTTTGGTCGTTTGCGTCTTCAAATCGTCGAATCTGTCTTTTGTCTTCACCTTTTATTATTTAAACGAATATCACTTGTAAATAGAACAATTGCAACTAAAAGCTTGTCTTTCTTGAGGAATAATGCTATGAAATATATGTTCGTTTTTAGCATTATCAGCACCCAAATCCTTCCGGCGTAATATCGGAGTCCGGTCTCCCTAATTTCGAATCGAGAGACGAGAATGTTTAAGAGCTCGTGTGAAAGGTTTTCATCCTTGAGAGCCTCATCTTGGGCTACCCGAATTTGGCTATTAAGGTTGGTGTGAATGGTGATGTTTAAAGCTCGGACACGAAGAGGCACCGCTCTTTCTTTTCGACTTAAGGCATCGGCTACTACGTTTGCCTTCCCGGGATGGTAACGAAGCTCGCAATCGTAATCGTTCAAAGTTTCAATCCACCGTCGTTGTCTCATGTTTAGTTGCTTTTGATCGAAAATGTGTTGGAGACTTTTGTGGTCGGTAAAGATAGTACTCTTGGTTCCATAAAGATAGTGTCTCCACATTTTAAGTGCAAAGACGACGGCTCCGAGTTCGAGATCATGCGTCGTGTAGTTTCGTTCATGAATTTTGAGTTGTCGAGAAGCATAAGCAATGACTTTCGTTCGTTGCATCAATACACACCCAAAACCATGTTTCGAGGCATCGCAATATACAACAAAGTCATCATTGCCTTCGGGAAGTGACAAGATAGGAGCGGTGGTTAGCTTTGTTTTCAAGATTTGAAACGCGGATTCTTGCTCGGTCGCCCAAATGAATTTCTTTCCTTTGTGAGTTAATGCGGTTAGAGGACGTGCAACCAAAGAGAAATTTTCGATGAATCTACGATAGTACCCGGCGAGACCCAAGAATTGACGAATGTGAGTAGGAGTAGTAGGAGTCTCCCATTTACTAATGGCTTCGATCTTCGTGGGATCGACTTTAATACCTTGATCACTTACAACATGACCAAGAAATTGAACTTCCTTCAACCAAAATTCACACTTGGAGAATTTGGCATAAAGTCGTTCTTGTCTCAAGAGTTCAAGCACAAGTCGGAGATGTTGTTCGTGCTCTTCTTCATTTTTAGAATAGATCAATATATCATCGATGAACACAATAACGAATTTATCGAGATACGGTTTGCACACGCGGTTCATAAGATCCATGAACACCGCCGGTGCGTTAGTGAGACCAAATGGCATGACAAGGAATTCATAACTACCGTAACGAGTCCGGAAAGCGGTTTTGGAGACATCTTCCCCCTTAACCCTTAATTGATGATAACCCGAGCGGAGATCGATTTTCGAATATACACAAGACCCTTGTAGTTGATCAAAGAGGTCATCGATGCGAGGAAGAGGATATCGGTTCTTAACCGTCAATTTATTTAGTTCACGATAATCAATGCACATTCGTAGGGATCCGTCTTTCTTTTTAACAAACAAAATCGGAGCGCCCCAAGGTGAATGGCTAGGTTGGATAAAACCACGATCAAGTAGTTCTTGGATTTGACTTTGCAATTCTTGCATTTCGGATGGGGCGAGTCTATATGGTGCACGTGCTACGGGTGCGGCTCCCGGAATAAGATCGATTTGGAATTCAACCGGTCGATGAGGTGGAAGACCCGGCAATTCATCGGGAAATACATCGGAATAGTCACTAACAATTGGCACATCATCGATATGCTTATCATCGGACTCGACTTTCTTAACGTGGGCAAGGATCGCAAAACAACCCTTACGGAGCAGTTTTCTAACTTTAAGGCACGAAACGAGGTTGAGTCTGGTGCAACTCTTATCGCCATAAACAATCAAAGGTTCACCATTCTCGATAGGAATTCGGATTGCGTTAAGATCACAAAGGATGTGAGATTTCGTTTTGACTAACCAATTCATACCGATTATTACATCAAAGCTTCCTAGTTCCATGGGTATCAAGTCAATTTCAAATTCCTTACCCAAAATGTTTAACGTACACCCCCGGTAATATGTGTCGGCACTTAATAGTTTCCCGTTAGCCACTTCAATGGTATAAGTGGTATCTAATGGAAGAGGTGGAGTGCTAAAAGAATGAGTCAAAGTCTTGGATACAAAGCATTTATCGGCACCCGAATCGAATAAGCAAGAGACATAAGAATTGTTGAGAAGAAACGTACCCGTGACTAGTTCAGTGTCATCCCGGGCTTCCTCGGTGTTGATGTTGAAAGCTCGGCCGCGCGTATTGGTGTTATCTTTCCTTTTCGGGCATGCATTTCTATAATGACCCGTTTGGCCACATTCGTAACAAGTGCCCGTCTTTGGTGCATTGGGCCACTTTCGAGCGACGGGAGTGGCACTTTTACAATCGTTGGCCTTATGACCAATTCCTTGGCACCGATGGCAAATTAGCTTACTACATTCGCCAAAGTGATGTTTGTTGCATTTGTTGCAAAAAGGTAGATTCCCGGCATAACCCTTCTTGCCGTCGGAAGTGAAAGATTTCTTGGCAAAGTTGTTGTTGCTTGATTGGGGAGCTTCCCATTTTCTTTTGTTGCCGCCCGATTTATCCTCGGCCTTAGGTGCCGGAACTACGATTTCGTCAACCGTTTCTATCAATTTGCGGGCCATGTTCAAGGCCTCTTGATGATTAGTGGGTTTGGATGACATTACTCCGTGTTTGATACTCTTTGGAAGACCATCCATGTAAAGTTCAACCCTTAAAGCTTCGGGGTTCACAAGATTTGGGCACATCAAGGCTAGTTCGGAAAATCGTTGATTATAAGCCTTGAGATCATTTCCGATCGCCTTTAAAGTTCTTAGCTCTTGTTCGAGCCTTCGGGTTTCTTCACGAGGGAAATATTCGACAATCATCTTTTCCCTCAAGTCGGCCCAAGAGAGGGCGTGAGCTTCATCGGTACCCACCGATTGTACATAAGTATTCCACCATGTAAGGGCGACACCGGCGAAGGTGTGAGTGGAGTATTTGACCTTGTCTTGGTCCCGACAACCGCTTATGCTAAAGACGGCTTCCGTTTGCTCAAACCATCGGGTGAGCACGACCGGTCCCCCGGTTCCATCAAAAGTGTGAGGTTTGCACCCCATGAAAGCTTTATAGGAGCATCCCTCGTTTGAGTTTCCGGCTCCATTGTTGTTGTTGTTGTTGTTGTTGTGGTTGTTATTATTATTGTTGTTGGATGAGTGACCGGCCATGGCCGCATCTACGGCGGTGGCTATCATCCGTTCGAGAGCTTGTTCGGGAGTTTCATTGCGGCGTACACGACGAGGAGCCATTGTTCCTTCAAGACACAAGAATATCATTGATTAGCATTCTCGATAATACTAACCGTGATATAGAATAAAGATAAAGAGAAGTTTTTCCTCGACTCGCCTTAAATTCTTTATGTCATAATGTCGGAACGTTCATATGAGTCACCGTAATATAATCCCGGAAATTATATTACCCTGATTCATATGTGCATTCGACATCATTTCATATAGTCAAGGTGGCGTGTCAATCAAATTAAACAACGTGAGATTAAGATGAACTAAGAGTAGATATGAGTAGAAGCGTTCGAGTATAAATGCACAAGTAGTCAAGTAATTCCTACTTCAAGTCTATATGCCGGTTGTAGTCTAGACTCACCAATGTACCCTATGACTCGGGGTTGACACTAATGAACTCTAAATCCCTACAACCAACGCTCTGATACCATCTGTAGCGACCCGACCAAATCATATTTGACGGCGCCGTCTACTTAGGTCCCGTTACGTGGTCATAAGTCTTTAAAACAACTTTTGACCAAAAGATATGTCGCATTCATTTCAAATGTAAAGATTGTTCAAAGTTTACAAGAATAGTTCCACCACAAGTTACGATACAAAGTTTTAAGTACAAATGAAACTTATGCGACACAATTTGAAAGTAGCCAAGAGACGCTCCATGTATGCATATATACTCGACATCCAATGCAAGTATCAAAATAATGAGCGGAAGCATGTAACACATATCGTTCAAAGACCTGAGAAAAACATAGAAATCTGTCAACGAAAACGTTGGTGAAATCATAGGTTTAAGTAAGTAAGTACAAGTGAACCACAAGATTTGCATCAATGAAATAATAGTAATACATTCCAAAAGTTTGTTTCACGAGCACCCAATTATCAATGCTTAACATTTCTCCCATTGAACCCCATCACTTAGTGCTAGAACATACACTGTTTCTCGAAAATATATTTCATTCGTAAACGGTAGCGAACCGTTTGAATGAGGGTTTGTCAAACCCATATGGATCCATACAACATAAGTTCTCGCTTACACCCGGCAAGTGTAACTAATGATAATCGAATTGAGGATTTTGTTCTAAACTCGTATGTAGAATGTTTGTTTTCCTGTACTTGTGTTCACTTAGTAAAGAAATGTTTATGTTTTCTCATCCCAAATGTAAGTTCAAAAAGAGTAAAAGTGGGACTATGATCTCACCTTGAGTGCACGAGTAGTAAAGTACTTCAACAAGTAAACATGTGCAAAGAACAATGCTAGTCTTGACCTAAACAATAGGTTGTATCAATAACGGTAAGCACGATAGGTCAAAGATGTTCAATTAGTCCTATGGCTCGTTAAGACTCGATCATAATAGCGTGTGAATCAAATTGTCATGTTTCATGCAAGGTACAAATATAAAAACATGTTAGAATGATTGCACAATTATTTGGTTAAGTTTGATTAAAAGTCAACTTGGTCGGGTCAAAGTCAACGGAAAAGTCAACGGGGTCGGGTTGGGTATCCGACAATTTTTCTAAGTTATATAATCATATATGAGCATGTTGGCCAAGTTTCATGTTAATCGGAGGTCCGTAGCATAGCAAACATTTTTATGTCAAATGACCAAAGCAAACAGCCAGTTTTAGTACAATGGGACGGCGTCCCAAATGGCTAGACGGCGTCCCACAATGAAGGGTGGGACGGCGTCCTGATATCCTAGACGGCGTCTAGGTTCAAAAGGTGGGACGGCGTCCCCAGTATCTGGACGGCGTCCTGATCGGTTTCCAGGCCCTGTTTGCTGTATTCCTCAAATGGACGAACCAAAACACAAACAATCACATTTTATGATCCGCAAACAATTAGAACATGTATTTTATATCATCGGAAAGCTCTTTCGACAAGGAACGCAACTAAGCACTTTTCATCAAGCAAAAACATCATATACTATAACCGAAATCCCGCCAAGTGATCAATAGAGGTTTATTTTCAAGTTTCAAGTTTATCAATTGCAATTTAAGTTTCGGGAATCCAATTTATACATATGATATGCCGTTTTGAAGGTAATGAAACATGTAATACAACTAAACACTTATCAATAACATTAACAAGCATTCAACGCATCAAAAGTTGGTTTTAAGAGTTGTCAACCCTAACCAAAAGTTCACAAAATCAATAATTGCGTTTATGAAGTTTCTTTAATCAATCTATACATCAAAATGAAGCTAATGATACTAGTAACACTTTTAAAACATGCACATTAACAATCTAATAACATTTGATCATCCAAAATCAAGGATTTAGCAAGTAATTTTCATAATGAACTAGTTACACCAAAAACAACAAATCGAGCATACAAATTGCATACACGACATCACAATGAGCCATAGACACTAATTAACATACTTTTAAGTCAAGAACACAAATTTAAAGAAAACTAGTGTTTTAGAAATGTTACCCAAACGAGATGAAGTTGGTACCAAAATGAAGAGGATGAAGAGAGGATCACGAATATGTAATTTATTTTGTTGTAAGCCTCCTAAATCGAATTTAGATGATGATTGAATGAATTTGGAAATTGGGTGTGTTCTTGCTAGAGAGAAAGAGAGAGAGAGATGGTTGAATGGTGGTGATTGGGGTGGACTAGGTGACCTAGTCAACTAGTTTGCCCCGTGTCAATTTTAGTCCCTCGAGTTTGTAGTCGGGTGCGGAAAATACCTAAACGAAATATTTTAAAACGCGTATTAACGGGAGATGTTATAAACATATAACGGAGTTTAAATTAGTATAACGGAAAAGAAAACGGAAAAAGGCGGGATGTTACACGTTCTAGGAGCATTGCACTGGTAGTCTGGCAACATAATAAAGAAAAAGATTTAGATAAAAATGGGTCGATGCATAAGCACCACAAAGTCAAACAATCGAATTCAACAATGGTTACGAAGCAATTTAAGAATATCATAATTTCAACTTTTTATACCCCCCACAATGATTTCATTCTTAATCTAGTGCAAATTAGTAAGGATTTCAAGAAAACAATGTTACTGACTTGGTACACATCTCTCAACTGCCTTCAAATTGATTCTCAGACTCTACTGATTTTGATTTTGACTTTGACTTCTTCCTTTCTTTGACTTGTTCTTCTCCTGCATTTTCTTCTTTGCTTCAGCACTGATCCATGTGTAGTCAGCAGGAATCGAAAAAGGGTCAGGAATAGTTTCGATCCTACTGCCTGATGACGTGCTAGCACGGTGATAAGGTGTTTTAATCCACTGAAACCAAGACGATGATGATGTGGCATTATTTGTCATTGACGGGCTATCGTGGTCCCCGCCAGTTGGACTGGATGGTGGGGTTGTGAATTCATCCAATGGTTGTAGTTCCTCAAATTTTGTAAAAGTAACCAATACACGTATTGTTGGGATCACCGGAATAGCAACCTGTTCATATTTATCACCGGAAAAAATTAATCAATTCAGAAAAATCATAACATTTGACTTGTTTGAATGTCAATTTATTAACAAGTTTGCACACAGTGTTATATAAACCAAAGCATTTGGTCAAGTCAACAAATTAGATGCAAATTTTGATATCGACTTATTTGAACGTAAATTTACGGTAGTAATCAGGGGCGATTGTCCAATGAGACCCCACTTTTTTTTACAAATTACTACTATGACCCCACTAGTGTGAAGACTTTTTTTTACAAATTACTAAACAAATTGTATAGGACGCCACTAAATTTAAAGATAGGAACCCATATGTTTGAAAAGTAATTGTTTTTTTGAAAGTAAACAACCATTATTTTGAGAAAATAAACTTACAAATTACTACTCAAATTGTATATGACCCCTTTCAGTTTTGATCCTAGAATCGCTGGTAGTAATTATATAATGTTGGAGGTTTTATTGAGATTTCGTGTAGGGTAAAATAATCGATAGCCGGATAAATCACTGAATCGTGGTATCACTTTCCGAAAGTAATTATTCGACCCTTATTGCCTGGGTTACACGAATATCACTTTGGGATAAGACAGAGATTAGTTCTTGTTATTGGCAGTAAACAAGAACTCTTTTGCATAAGAGTATTAAGGTGTTTTTCGTATATCTTATTCTCATAAATGATAGTCTCTATTTATAGGCACCCAAAAACAAGTATTATTCCACGATGGAGATGTTTCACTAACTAATTTCGTTTTCAAATCTAAAACAAATCCTTTACATAAAGTTGTTTGTTTTATTTCAAACATCCTAATCAAGGAAATCGTTTTCAAATCTAAAACAAATCATTTACATAAAGTTGTTTGTTTTATTTCAAACATCCAAATCAAGGAAATCGTTTTCAAATCTAAAACAAATCCTTTACATAAAGTTGTTTGTTTTATTTCAAACATCCAAATCAAGGAAAACGTTTTCAAATCTAAAACAAATCCTTTACATAAAGTTGTTTGTTTTATTTCAAACATCCAAATCAAGGAAATCGTTTTCAAATCTAAAACAAATCCTTTATATAAAGTTGTTTGTTTTATTTCCAACAACCAAATCAAGGAAATCTAGATTAAATCCTTTTCATAAAGTTGTTTGTTTTATTTCCACCTAGTGCAAGAATAATACTTCCGTAATCACTCAAATTTGTGATAATGGAAAACCATTTTCGGGTCCGGGCAATCTATCACTTAATGGGTGTACACTCCGTACCTCCTAACCCATTTACAAGTATAGATTAAATCCCTCAATTACACTAAATTTCTAACAATCCTCCCCAATTTAGTGCAATTCGTTTCATGAGAATTAAACAAATTAAAACAAAAACTCATGCATAAATGAAAATATCTTGAAGATTGAATTTTCACCTTAGTACATTACACATTCCAAATATTCGAGAATCAGGGTGTTCTAAGAATTGAACCCTTCAACCCATTTTGAATAACTGAAAATAACATACACATAAGTTTTCAAATACTCTAAAGCTATCCTGACACTTTACAAGCCATGTGTCCATATCCTTTCATGAATGTATCCAAAGCTAAAAGTCCAAGCTTTGTTGAAGCGGCAAAAATTCACATTCACATAGGTAGTTCACTTCAGTCATGCACCTGCTCTTGCACTTTTTCAAATGAACTATTAAGAAGCTAGACTTCAACCTGACCTTCAGCAGGTCCGAGTACATACCTTACCTTGGGATGATATAAAATTTATGTACTCCAAATTTCTAAATATAAGCCTTCCGCATTGAATTCAACTTCTAATTTTCATCAGAAGGGAATTGGGTATCTTATAATTAGAAATTTATGTGGACTTTAAACCCATCCCCACAGCAGACTTGTCAACCAAGTCTCTTGCCAATCCCTTCGTCAAGTGATCAGCTAAATTCTGTTGTGACCTTACGAACACTATAGAAATCACCCCATTCATGATGAGTTCACGAATCATACTATGTCTGACACCTAAGTGTCTAGACTTTCCATTGTACATCTGGCTATAAGCTTTTGCCAATGTCGCAGCACTATCACAATGGATAGACATGGGTGCTATAGGTTTAGGCCATAATGGTATCTCATGGATCAAGTTTCTAAGCCATTCTGCTTCTTTACCAGCAGCAGCTAAAGCAACAAACTCAGATTCCATCGTTGAGTTAGTAATACATGTCTGCTTCTTAGAAGCCCATGAAATAGCACCTCCCCCAAGCAAGAACACCCAACCACTCGTTGAAGAATGATCTTCAATATTGGTTATCCAACTCGCATCAGAATATCCTTCTATTACAGAAGGAAATCCACTGTAAGATAAACTATATGCCATAGTTTTCTTTAAATACTTCAGTACCCGCCTAATTGCTTGCCAGTGATGAGTACTAGGATTACTAGTATATCTACTCAGTTTTCCCACAGCAAAAGCAATATCTGGCCTTGTACATGTCATGGCGTACATCAAACAGCCAATCACCTGAGAATACTCAAGTTGTGATACAGCTTTACCTTGGTTAGGCATAAGCTTCTCACTTGGATCAACAGGTGTACTCACAGGAGTACATTCAAAGCAATTAAACTTTCTCAACACCTTCTCAATATAATGAGATTGAGAAATTGAAATTCCTTTGCTTTCACGTTTGATCCTAATACCAAGGATAACGTCAGCCTCCCCCATATCTTTCATGGAGAACTTTGATGACAAAAATTCTTTTGTTAAATCAACTTGACTTTGGTCAGTCCCAAAGATTAACATGTCATCAACATATAGACAAATTATAACTCCTTTACCAGAATCATCAAATTTGCTATACACACATTTATCTGCTTGGTTCAATCTAAAACCACTAGATAAAACTACTTCATCAAACTTCTGATGCCATTGCTTAGGTGCTTGTTTCAAACCATATAAGGACTTCACAAGTTTGCACACCTTGCTTTCATTTCCTGGCATGACAAAGCCCTGAGGTTGGTTCATATAAACCTCCTCATCCAAATCACCATTCAAGAATGCTGTCTTCACATCCATCTGGTGAATAACCAGATTGTGAATTGTAGCCAAAGCAATCAGCAGTCTAATGGTAGCGATACATGCCACAGGAGCATAAGTATCAAAATAGTC
This sequence comes from Rutidosis leptorrhynchoides, assembly GCF_046630445.1. Taxonomy (NCBI): domain Eukaryota; kingdom Viridiplantae; phylum Streptophyta; class Magnoliopsida; order Asterales; family Asteraceae; genus Rutidosis; species Rutidosis leptorrhynchoides. The sequence goes on along the minus strand of NC_092338.1, from coordinate 299,123,256 downwards.
AATTCCAGACTTTTGTCTAAAGCCTTGAATGACTAACCTTGCCTTGAACTTTTCAATAGTTCCATCCACCTTCATCTTCTTTTTGAAGATCCATTTGCAACCCAAAGGTTTGCAACCGGGAGGTAGATCAGCTAACACCCAAGTGTTATTGCCCATGATGGAATCCATCTCATCATTAATTGCCTCTTTCCAGAATGCAACATCCTGAGACCTCATTGCTTCATCATATGTTTTAGGATCATCATCAACATTGAAACAATATGAATATTGGGTAGAAACATCATCCCTAGAACCTTCAACTAAGTATAGTTGAAAATCTGGTCCGAATGATTTAGGTTTCCTTTCTCTTTTGCTTTTCCGAAGCTCAAGTGACTGATCAACAGCCTTTTCAGAGACTTCATCATTACAATCCTTATTGATTCCATTGTTACTTGGAATCATATCCTTTGGTCTAGGTATAGATGAAAATCGATTTTCATCAAAGATTGCATCCCTTGAATCAATCACAGAATTGATTGAGACAAATTCATTAGGCTCTATTACATAGAACCTATATGCCTTGGAATGTTCAACATATCCAATAAAAATGCAATCTATACCTCTTTCACCTAAACTTTTCTTTTTGGGATCAGGCAGTCTTACAACCGCCCTACAACCCCATACACGAAGATAATTCAAGTTAGGTTTCCTTTTATTCCAAAGTTCATAAGGTGTAATCTTGTTTCTTTTGTTAGGAACTCTATTAAGCAAATAACAAGCTGTTAACATAGCTTCCCCCCAAAATCCTTCACTTAAACCCGAATAGGATAACATGGAATTAACCATTTCCTTAAGGACCCTATTCTTCCTTTCAGATATACCATTTTGTTGTGGAGTATAAGGAGCTGTGGTCTCATGGATAATACCAACGGATTGGAAATACGATTGGTCAATGTATTCACCTCCCCTATCTGTTCTAAGTCTTTTAATCAAAGCCTTTTGTTGTAATTCTACTTCAGTTTTAAATATTTTAAATTTATCTAATGCTTCATCCTTAGTATGTAACAAATAAACATAGCAAAATCTAGAAGCATCATCAATAAAAGTCACAAAATATTTCTTGTTTCCTAAAGTAGGAGTAGCATGCAAATCACATAAATCACTATGTATTAATTCCAAAATTTCAGTATCACGATGTACATTTTGAAATGGTTTCTTAGTGATCTTTGTTAACATACACGTTTTACACTTTTCATTGTTCATGTCAAAAACCGGTATTAATCCATCTTTAGACATATCTTGCATTCTTTTAAAGTGTATATGTCCTAGTCTAGCATGCCAAAGTGTAGAATTATTTATGCTAGAAGTAGATATAAAAGCAAAATTAACATTCAAGTGATTAATGTTAAGTCTAAACATTCTATTGCATAAATAACCAAAACCAACAAACATACCATGTTTTGACAAAACAAACTTATCAGATTCAATCACTTGTTTATAACCACAACAATTTAACACACTACTGGAAACTAAATTTTTTCTTATTTGTGGTACATGCAAAACATCAAACAAACAAATAGTTTTTCCAGAACTAAAACACAAATCCACACTTCCACGTCCATGAACAGAGGCTGTTGACTCATTTCCCATATGAAGAATTGATCCATCAGTCACGGACTCGTAAGTCTTGAACCAAAATCTATCCTTGCATACATGGGTGGTGGTTCCCGAGTCAACCCACCACGCGACATCATCATCCTGCACAAAATAAGCCTCAGATATATATGAAACATAATAATTCTTATTTGAATTATTAAATATATTCTGACCTTTCGAGTTGTGGTTGTTTAAACCATTTCCCGAACCGCTTGTGCTAGATCCTTTGGCATTATTATTATCAAAAATAACCTTGCAATCCTTTTTCATGTGTCCAGTTTTACCACACTTCCAACAAGTCAATTTAGACTTCTTGTTCGGATTAGCCTTGTTATAACCTTGATGTTTACGTTTGCCCTTTTTGTCATTATTACTAGTGAACTTTTTATGTTCCACCATGTTGACAACAGACGTACCAGCAACTTCGTTGCTCTTTGGCTTGTCATTATCCTGCAACCTGAGGGATTCCTCAATACGCAGATGACTACCCAACTCAACAAGAGTTAACTCCTCCTTCTTATGTTTCAAAGAATGTTTAAATTCTTTCCAAGATGGAGGTAGTTTATCAATTATGCTTGAGACTTGAATAGACTCATCCATGTTCATCTTATGTTGTGTGAATTGACCAAGTATACGAATGAGCTCATTGTATTGTTCCAAGACCGGTCTAGAATCGACCATCTTGTAATTATTAAAATTACTAACAAGGAACTTTTTACTAGAAGCATCCTCAGACATATACTTGGTTTCTAAACAGTCCCATAGTTCTTTAGAAGATTCAACATTTAGGTAAATATCAAAAAGGGAATCAGCCATACCATTGAGGATTAAACCTCTAGCGATGTAGTCATCGTTCTCCCACTTGCACCTTTTCCGAATTTGTTCAATAGTGGCATCATCACCATGATCTTCAGGAATTGGTGTGCTGAGTACGTACACCACACTCATGCTGCTCAGAAAGAAGTGCATCTTCTTTTGCCATCTCCTAAAATCAATTCCTTCAAACTTATCAAGTTTGGAGAAATTCGCCGTCATGTGTTTCATCGTAGCCGCCATCGATTATAACGAATAATTACTTTCGATTGTTGGAGGTTTTATTGAGATTTCGTGTAGGGTAAAATAATCGATAGCCGGATAAATCACTGAATCGTGGTATCACTTTCCGAAAGTAATTATTCGACCCTTATTGCCTGGGTTACACGAATATCACTTTGGGATAAGACAGAGATTAGTTCTTGTTATTGGCAGTAAACAAGAACTCTTTTGCATAAGAGTATTCAGGTGTTTTTCGTATATCTTATTCTCATAAATGATAGTCTCTATTTATAGGCACCCAAAAACAAGTATTATTCCACGATGGAGATGTTTCACTAACTAATTTCGTTTTCAAATCTAAAACAAATCCTTTACATAAAGTTGTTTGTTTTATTTCAAACATCCTAATCAAGGAAATCGTTTTCAAATCTAAAACAAATCATTTACATAAAGTTGTTTGTTTTATTTCAAACATCCAAATCAAGGAAATCGTTTTCAAATCTAAAACAAATCCTTTACATAAAGTTGTTTGTTTTATTTCAAACATCCAAATCAAGGAAAACGTTTTCAAATCTAAAACAAATCCTTTACATAAAGTTGTTTGTTTTATTTCAAACATCCAAATCAAGGAAATCGTTTTCAAATCTAAAACAAATCCTTTATATAAAGTTGTTTGTTTTATTTCCAACAACCAAATCAAGGAAATCTAGATTAAATCCTTTTCATAAAGTTGTTTGTTTTATTTCCACCTAGTGCAAGAATAATACTTCCGTAATCACTCAAATTTGTGATAATGGAAAACCATTTTCGGGTCCGGGCAATCTATCACTTAATGGGTGTACACTCCGTACCTCCTAACCCATTTACAAGTATAGATTAAATCCCTCAATTACACTAAATTTCTAACATATAACGCTAAAAGGAAGATATCTAGAAAAGAACTGCAGATGAACACGTTTATTAAATACAGAATACAGTTTCTTTAACTGCTTATCAGAAAATTATAAAAATGAGAACCTTTTAGAAGAGTATTATGTTGATCTAACATTCCAATATATCATGCTTCAAGTATTATTGGGCATTAAAATTACAAGTCAATAATGGTGGTGAAACGGGCAGGGCAGGGCAGGGCAGGGCAGGGGAGGGCAGGCAGATTAGGTAAATAATCAAAAGACTTTTGGTGAAAAATCAGGTAACTTGGTATCTGTTTAGTTGGATTGACCTAAAACGCTTTTTTCCGAATCTTCAACATTTACTCTAATAGTTAGTGTATTGCATATAGTTACAAAGATAATATAATTACAAGATTAAACAAACTAAAGAGAATACCTTAACAGGAAATGTGCCCATTGGAAGCTTTGTTGTAAGCAAATCTCTTAGCCTTCGAATTGCCTTAACTTTGTTAGCTAATATGTCAAGCAACGGCAACAGTTCTTCAGTACGCAACGGAAAGTTCGGTGCAAGCCAAAGCACGGGCCGCAGCCCTTTCTTATACTCGTTTTCACGGTTTCCATCTTTTTTCCGACTTCCACTACTAGAAATCATCGATGAAGACGGTTTCAGCTCTTTCACTCGCCTTTTATCATTCACAGTAATTTCCATTGAATGTCTTCCTGGTTGCATTTGACTTTGACTTGTAGATGTTGAGTCCCCGAGTAGATCACTAACCTTCTCCTCACATAATGAACCTCTAGGTGGGACCGGTGCACCCGACCCCGCACCCTTTCTGAGCCTTTCTTGTTTATTACCATCTTTTTTTCTCCACCCATCGAACCACCCCTTTTTGTCTTTTTCATGCTTAATTTCTCCGTTTTTGTAAGTTAACGGTACGTCCTCAATCGGTACGTCTCGTTGTTCGTAACAACTATGTCGATGCCCAATTATCCCGTCACCATTTTCATTACCTAACTCTGAAGAATCCAACTTTAGTGCCGCTTCAAGTTGTTTACGTTCTTCATCAGTCAATATATCATTAAGCTCTTCACTTTCTGTTTCATTTTCATTACAAGACGAAAAAAACTCGTCGTCTGACATGGCACCCGGGACCCGCCTAGACTTGATACTTACAACCACATTATGCATATCGTAAACTTTACACTTCCACCCCCCGACACTTTCCGTTTTCTCCTGGCGTCTCCACGTAACCTGCGGTAAAAGCACAGCTTGCGTAACATCGATCCCGGGCCTAAAAATATTAGTCTGCGACATCGCTTGAACTTCCTGCTGCACCTCCGCATCGGATGCAGGTGCACCAGCGCCATCTAAAGCGTTCATAACTTCTTTATTCTTATGCGAGATCATACAAAGGGACCCGGGTGGAACTTTTCCATCTTCAGAACCATCACCAAGAAACAAAACCGTCTGATCAGCCCGTTGAATCTTAAACCCATCAAAACCGGCTAAAGTCATATCAGCTCTTAAATTCGCACCACGTTTCCAAATTTTGTAAGTATCCGACGGTGCAATCCTAGATATAAACGGTATAACCGAACTTTCAAACTGAAACGTAATCTCCATATAAAAATCCCGCATACGTCTCATCGTACCTACTAAACGGGGCAATCTTCTACACCATTTACCCCACGCAATCGGCTGATAATGTCGAACTATAATTCGTGCAATAACTTCTTCCCTACTGCAAATAGCTTCTTGTAAAGCACTCCAACCCTGTTCGTTTTGTAAGCTCCAATCTGCACCAGCGAGCATTAACATCTCGGTTGCGGTTACATCGCTAAGTTTAACCGCTAGGTGCAGTGGTGTATCACGGTTAACCACATCACGACGATCAATCACAGCCGAAATTGCATCGGCCTTGGCCTCTTCGGCTAACGATATCGACTCGTTATGAATCTCAGACGGATCACATAGTCTTGGCAGACCAGCTATAATTTTCCTTAAACTAGCATAATCTTTGGTGACTACAGCTTTATGAGTGGGACTATGTGAATATTTTGAAGCATCAATTGCAGCCATTAGTAACCTAAAATTTCCAAAACAACCCAAACCCTAATCAACCTTTGAATCAACACAGACTGGATTCAGTTACATTGATTATACCTATACAATCACAAAATACTATTCATTATTCAATGCAAGATTAACATTATTATTATTATTATTATTATTATTATTATTATTATTATTATTATTATTATTATTATTATTATTATTATATTATTATTATAATTATAAGCATTCACTAAAATCAGCTAAATATAAACAGTATATAAATATAAATCTACAGCAAAATCTTAAAAGGGTATGAGAAATGAAAGAAATATTACCTTGTTGCTATAATTACTTGATGAGAAAAAAAGGAACTTGACTACTGCACCCCCACCACAACCACAAATACAAATGAAAATATTATAATTATAATTATATTATATTATAATTATAATTATAATTATATTATAATTATAATTATAATTATAATTATTATAATTATAACTTAAAATACAAATAAATTAAATAGTTGTGATCCAATCCAGATCAGACAAGCCCCAAAACATGTGGGAAGGTGGGGTTTAAAAAAAAAATATCTTTTTTTTTTTTTTTAAATATCACAAAAGAATGGGAAATCTTGAAATGATTTTAGTGGAATCTTGAAGACAGAAATTGCAAAATTAAAAACTACAAAACCTAAACCCCAACATTGAAACAAAGAGGGAAAACTTTGTGTGTGAAAATGGTATAACAAAACTTAAATTAAAACATTATAGAAATGATAAAGTTTGAAACTTTATGAAACATTTTCATGAACAAACTATAGGTAGTGTTTATAATGATGTGCAGGAGAGGAAGAAGAAGAAGGCGATGATAAGGGCAAAATTTTGGGTCAGCTTTCAAGTTGGGAGAAGAAGGGGCCAAGGGTTGATTTTAATTTTTTAATTTTTTTTTTTTACTTTTTATTGAGCAGATAAGAACACGGAGTGATAGTATTGTAAGAGAGAGAAAGAAAGAGCGTTTAAAAAGAAAGATCCTTATTTAATTGGGGAGTTATTAAATAAATTCACAAAACTCAAAAAATTGGCACTCAAGTTTGATTCTTTACACAATTGACAACTAATCTAAAATATTTAACATTTAACAATAATACAATTGCCACAAACTTTGTAATCCAAGAATTAAATTTAATATTTCTAACTTGAAATATAGGGTGTGAGCACTTTGGTGGTAGTTGAGTTGAAAATAAAATGACAACTTTTAAGTCCTATCGTTTTTATTTTATTTTTTGAACTGCTAAAATGTTATGAAAACAAGCATAGTGTTGGTACTATTTTCCGTATAGCGGGTGTAAGGTATAAGTACAGAACAATAACAGCCTAGCGTTGAGCGATTGGATGCCGATTGATGTTTGCCCTTGGGAAATAATCCCTGCAGACCCGGAACACGGATGAGAGATCTGTGGGGTGGCCTCAATCAATATTTGGATCAATCTGAAATTGATCCATCTAGCGTTCTTTTGCTAAGCGGTTAATGTTTTAGAGTGAGAAAAACTGTGTGAGAGAGAAAGTGTACTTCTCTCTGACTGAAGTTCAGATTAGATGTGAAATGTGGTGACCCAGGGGGTCTATTTATAGGCGTAGAATGTCTGAAATTCTCTGAAAACGCGTGTCAAACACTGATTAATTCTGTTATGCGAAATATCCGGAACCGACTTTGGCGTGACTGGCGTGGCTGACGTGGCTGCGTGCCGCTCACGCGCCTAGTAAAAGGGCTTAAGCATAGAAGCTGCCTGCAGGGCTTATGCATGACGTTGGGCGACCTGCTAAACGTTAGACGGCAAATGCTTAAATCCGTCAAATATTGTTATCTTTTATGCATTTTGATCCATTCTTCTATATAAAAATGATGTTTTATGCGTGTATCCCCTAGGATACACTATTAAGTTCCCCCAGTTTAATGCCTTTATTTTTGCAAAAAATAAAGTCATTAAACTATAAAAAATAAAATATGCCTTTTTTCTCGAAGACATAAAATTGCTGTAGCCGTCTGTTTCTCTGCCCTGACGTCATACTTCCATTTATGATTTCGCCCCCAAAACTCTTATTATATTATTTTGACTTATTTGTTAAAATTCAAAATCCACGTGTTTTAATTCTGTTCTTTCATCGTTCACCAATCTGACTATAAATAATCCGTCCCCATTTCGATTTTCCTTTTCTGAAACTGATCGATTTCTTTGAAGAACATCTACAATTGCATTCGAAGGTTGATAGCAATCAATTTCGCAAGGTTAGTTCTCAATTTGCCTTCTCCTCTGTTTCTATTGCTTTGTCTTTGTTGCTTCCATGACCGAATCCAGCAGCACGTCTTCACAGAAAGATGCGCGTGACGTAAATATAATTCCTTCTAGCATAACAGAAGCAGAGATAGATAAATTATGTATATACCATAGGAATTTTAGGCTCTTAAACCCAATGATTCCATCATCGAGCGCTAGAGCCAATAAACCACCCAAAAAGATGATTACTCTGTACAAACTTCAATTCACTGTAGGAAACCTCCGTATTCCTCCTTCCGTGTTTCTACAAGAAATTCTTGTCCACTATGGGATAGGGCTAAGCCAAATTCATCCTCTTGGTCTCCAAAAAATTATTCTTTTTGGAATGTATTGTAATTCTGTTAATAGGGAACCTAGTGTAAATATTTTTCACGAACTATTTAGGACTCGATTAGTGAGTCAATGCTGGTACACTTTTGATTGTAAACCATTGAAGGCATTCACTGGTGATAAGGAAACATCATTAAAGAACTGGAAAGAGCCCTATTTCTATGTTAGTGAGAGGATTCAAGATGCTTGGTCAAATGTTCGCAAGTGGAGGAAGACAAAGATTGGGGTTAATAAATTCATTGATCTATCAGATGATGAAAAGACAACCATAGAAGCTTAGAAGACATTGAAACTTCCACAAAGATCCTACACTGAATATGAAGCCATTTTAGTCCTCTGCAACATGAGTGACAATTGGCGTGCTGGACATATGTCAGTGTTGCACTAGAAAGGCCATGGTAGGCACCTCTATGAATATGCTATGCTTAAATTATGTTAACATGAATCACATATATTCCTATATGCTTTTTCTGTTTGTGTGTGTGTTCATCTAATGCAGAAGAAGAAATGAAGGTTTACAGAACTTTCCAGAAGGCTAACTTGGACAAGGCTATTGTTTCTGAACGGCCAAAGACACCTGCAGAGCTTGAGGCAGAGAAGGCTAGGGAAACAGAGGTAGAGCAATTGCTAGAAAGCCCTGAACAGAATGCGGAGGTCGGGGTGCCAATGTTGCACAACCTTCCCCTGAAGTTGAAATTATTGAAACTAACCCTCAACCGCTTAGCTCAAAGAAATCTGCCCAGCGATCTAAGCGTGCAGGCAAGCGCCCAATGACTGAAGCTGCTGACAAACCAAAGAAAAGAAGTATGTTTCATACTTATGCAAATTTAATAATGTTCATGATATGTTATGATGCTCATTTATTTCTTCATTTCGTAGGAATGATTCTGCAGGATGAAGAAGATGATGAAACCACTGTTGGTGGTGATGGTGGTGAAAATAATAAAGCTGTTGATGTTGAGGATGATGATGATGATGATGATGATGAAACCGATGATGATGATACCCACGAGGATGACACCTTTGAGACACCACCCTTCACTACTCCACTAATTTCCAAAGGAAATGGTACAACACAATCTTCGTCCTCTTCCCAACCGTCGTTCCGTTGTGCCGCTGGCCAGCTTGAGAAGCTTTCTTGAGGACCCAATCAACAAATCTGATTGTTTTGTTGAGTTTCTAAAGGTAACATGTGTGCTTTAAAAGTTGAAATCATCTTGTATTACTTTAGTGAATAATAATATACTCATTATATTTGATGCAGGCAAACGCGATTGCTGATTTGTCTTCTTCCTTATCCACCATGACACAAAACAAAGCTGTCAATCCACTGCTGCAACTATGATACTACTCTCTCAGCATGTGATGCATAGTCTCAAGATGCAGGAGGCCTAAGAGGCCATCGCTGCTAATGTTGTTCACACCTCAACCAAATTGAAAAAACTAGAAGTTGAAATGAAATAGTTGCATCAAAAATTGAGGACGGCAACAGATCCTGCAAAGAAAAAAGATGAGACCATGAGGCTGGTGGAGAGCAAATGTGTTGACGAAAGGGTTGAGAAAGAGAAGTTGATGAAGGAGAAAGATACTCTGTTGAAGGAGAATGAGGAGCTGAAGAAGATGGTAGAAGAGGAGAAACGTATAGCTGAGGAGAATATTGATGTTGCTACTTCTCAAAAGAACTTCATAGATTTGACGGCTGGCATTCCTGCCCTTGTGCAGAGGATATTAAATTCTGATTTTGTTGGCCAGACCTTCCATAAATATCTTGAAGCTTCTACTGAGAAAGATATATCTGATGTAGTTGAAGAAATTATGAATGCCCTTCCTGAAAAACACGACCCTCTACCAGTTGTGATTTCAAAACGCATCAAGCCTGATGGTGCAACCAAACTGCAGGCTACTATAGATTAAGTGTATGTCCTGAAGAGCATTTCCTTAGAGGAAGTATGTGGAAAAGAATATGTGTCTGTGAAAGACATTTTAGATGTACCAATCTGAAGGAACTTGATTCTTAAACTTTTGGAAACGTCTGTAATAAACATTTTAGAAATGCTAGCGATGCTTTAATCATATGTATATATTATTGATGCGTAATTATGACTTTAAAAACGCAATTTAAAACAAGCTTTCTTCACCCAATCAGATCTGAACACAAACCCCCAATTTGTAACAGTAACAGCCCCAAAACAGAGTATAAAACTCTGAAATAAGAACACAAGGATAGGGAATCTAAACCCTTAATTGATAAAGATACCACCACAATTAGAGATCTAGAAACACTCTAAATCGTCAACTACAGCTGATAAAGATTCCACCACAACTATAATATCATATATGAAGATTTAGATTTCACCACAATGTTTGATAAAGTAACACCACAAATACTGATAAAGAAACTCTTAGCCACCGGAATCAAAGATTCGTAAAGACACAGAGATTTTGTAAATAGATAAGCTCTATTAAACTTTCATTCATTCATCAACTGAGTTTTACAATTACAAGAGCTCTCTATTTATAGGAGAAGCATAACAGCTATATTCTAGATAAGACAAAGACATAAAAAGGAAATGGAGACAAAAAGGACAAACAATTACAAATTAGCCAATAAGAATTTGACCATGATAAAAACACTGCTATTTGGTAGTGCTCCTCCCATGATAAAAAGCATCCAATGATAGATAAGAATCTTCCTTGGACAGCTAACATTCTTCTAGAACAGCCACACACGTGTTAAGCACATGACCTGACCGGTTTATTGAAAAGCATAAGTAAACTTTGAATCGTATCAGCAAGTTGGCCCCTTAGAAAGAAAACAGCATCGCATGCTGGTTGTACTAGAGTTCATCTTGCTGGTTGTGCTGAAGTTCGTCTTACTGGTTGAACTAGCTTTATCGGCTGAGTAAAACTTTACTAGTTGAACTAAGAACATTCACTGGTTGAACTAAAGTGCATTTGCTGGTCCGGCTAGCTGGTTCTTCTTTGTTGCTGGCTTGTCTTAAACTATCAAAAACTTTATTCATGAAAACATAACTACTTCAGTTTAAGGACTGAAGTAGGGTAACCCCTGAGCTTGTTGAACCAGCTCCAAAAACACTTAAATGATATGAAAGAGATGACAACACAACCATTGCTTGACTTGACTCGGGTGTAACATCTTTTGAGCTTGTGCTGGTTGTGTTGCTGGTTACATTGCCCAGCTCACCCGCATCAATTATTTAATATGTGATGGTTGATATAACTTTACCATGCTTTAGTATGCTTAACAGATATCTTAATATGCTTAATCATGCATGCCTGATAATAATAAAAAACACTTGTATGTCATATGTCATATTATATATAAAACATGTTTGCCTTAACTGTTTTGCTCATGACCTATGTATTAAAAATTTATCCGCTATCCGCCCTACGTTAGAGATTGTGCTTGACGTAACTCATGATATTTTTACTGAAGCCATAATTATGAAGACAGATGATATAACATATATGTAGTGATGGCTGCATTATGTTTACTGTGTACCAGTCTTTGTTAATAAAACTTATTTACCTTTACTGTTTTTCGCTTGGGGATGTGTTAAAATGTCATCCCCTCTCCGTGTTGCTTTAGAAGGTTTGCTTGTTATAATATATTGCTAAAGTCAAACTTTTGGAATAAATAATGAATCTTGCCAACCATAATGTTTTCATGTTAATCAAGAGTCATAAAAATGATAAACTTATGAAATTTATAAAATATGTTTTAAAAGAATTGTTAGTATTCCGTTTAGCGTGTTGCGCTTAAGCGTTGTGCAGCTTTAAAGAATACACTAGTATTTTTATGTGAACTTTTCTGTTTTTCGTATAAATGGATTTATGCAGTTGAAATAAACCATTGTGTATGTCATGACATTCAAGAGATATTGTATTTTTGCCTCGGTGCTCTCTAGTGAAGTAAACACTTACACTAGCTGATCCCTTTTGTCTATAATGTTGACATAAAAGCCTCTACCATCAGGGGCATAAAAATGCCTTGCCTTTTATGGGTAGGTATAAATGCAATGTTCTGCATTCGTAACGCGTAACGCTTTGTCTGTAGGAAAAAAGGGGAAATATCATTGATACTAAACTGCTGCACTTACAATATTTTTTGTGTAACATCTTCGTATGGATAGGGTGATCAAGCCTATCCAGAAAACTACAAAAATTGTATTGTGCTTATTTAAAATGACAAAAAGGAACATGCTTAACAATCTGTACTGCACTATTTATGTAAACAATATGTTCTCCGTGCAGCGCCCTGTGCCATGTTTCTAAGGCTCCCACACTTTAGGCGGTTTGAAGTATCCGTTCACATCATTCCTATTGAACAACTGCCTTAATGGTCCACTGCTAAACATATTCTGCTATTCGTCATAAACAACTGACCTTTTTTTTGCCGGTCCCACATACGCAGAGTGTACTACAGCTACGCCATGTAGAGTTGGGAATCGTAACTCTGCATGTGGTGTTGAAGAAATTGCCCCAAATTTTCGAAGTATTCTTCTTCCAAATAGAGCATTGAACCTTGATCTTCCATCAAGTACTGTGAAGTCCACAATTTCTGTACAAACCAGAGAGTGTGTTCCCAGCATCACACCCAATTTGATCTTGCCCACTGCTCTCATTGATGCTCCTGTGATGCCAGCAATCTTCAAATTTATGTAGCGTAGTCTGTCCTTCACGCTGAACGGATAATATCTGAAGCAATCCAAATACAAGATATCTGCTTCACTACCAGTATCAGTATAGATTCTGGTTATGCATTTGTTTGCAATTACAGCTGAAATAACAACAGGCACTTCTGACAGTCGCCAATTTGGAATAGTGTGAAACACAATGGGAGCATACATCCACTCCTCCGCCCTGCGCTCTCCACGTTCCTCATACTCTTCATCATCATTCCAGATAACCTTAATGTGCCGCTCAGGAATTGGATCCCTTTCTTCCTTCCTTTCCTCCCTTCTGTTCCAGTCATTCCATCCACCGTGACACACCTTACCTTGCCAAGAGAAACGTTTGTTTGGATCGTTCCTTCTGTATTGCTTTCCTGGTAGCAAGTGATTTAACTCACCAGCCTTGATCTTGGCAATGATTTCCCTCATCAATGACTTGCAATTGTCAGTATCATGCCCGTATGCCTCGTGGAAATCACACCACCTGTCACTCTTTGGTCCATCCCGTTCTTCCATTGGCGCTGGAAGATAAAAAGTCTCTTTGATTGGCTTCGTGAACAAAATTTTCTTTGGGGTTTTTGTTAAAGCCATGATAAGTGGGTGTCTTTCCAATGGTTTTCGATGATAGTAATTGTCATTCGGGTGATTATTGTCCCGTCAACCATGATGTTGTTTCTGATAACTATTGTCATACCCACGCTGCCTCTGATAATTGTCATTTGTGTTCCGTGCTCCGTTCTGCTGTCTAAAATTTCTTTGATAGTTATCAACTCTCGGGTATTCCATTTCTCCAGCCCATAAATGCTTTTGTACAACAACCAATGCTTGGTGCAATGTTTTTGGAACATCATACCGCAATGCGTGAATAAAACTTGCAAAGCAACGTTGATCAAGACAGAAAATAAAACCAGATACGAGCTGAGATTCTGGTATATCGGGTATCTTCTGACACTCAATAGTGCAACGCTTCATGAAATTGCTTAAGGATTCATTCTGATGCATAGTAATCTCATGTGCATCTAAATGAGACAATGTACAGCTCCTCAAACTTTGATATTGCATGACGAATTTGGCTCGAAAATCAAGAAAACTAGTAATGCTTCTGGCCGAAAGGCTGGCAAACCACTCTCGTGCCATTTTTTGCAACACCATAGGAAACATATGACATGCAACCTCTTCTTTCCAATGTTGCAGTCTCATAACGCCCTCAAACATAGTAAGAAAATCTTCTGGATCAGTTGTTCCATCATAAACTCCGATAGATGGAATTCCCAGATTCCTTGGTAATGGATATTCTGTAATTCTAGTGATAAAGCATTGAGTTGATTCTGCCATTGCTGGAGGTTTAACAGCTTCATCTCCGGTAATTAAAGCAAACAAGTTATCTACAGCCGTTGCACGGATGGCGGGCTGTGCTATCTTTTGCTTATACTTCGATGGCGCCTTTTTGGTTAAAATTCCATCTAACAACATTCCTGCCATCTCCTCAGACATAAATGGCTGCTCTTCCTCTACTCCATAGTCCCACTCATTTTCCACAAAACTTTCATTATTGCGTTCATGCTCAACATCATCCACCAAAGTATTCAATTGATTGAATAATTTGAACAATTTTTTCTTGGAAATTGACTTTCCTTTACCCATATGCTTAACGTTCACATCAGATGTTCTCTTAAAAGAAATATTATGCATTCCCTACCTAGCTTTCCAAATTCCTCCACTAGAGTTCTCCAACAACGGCTTCTTCAATCGTGATACAGTATCACTCACATGTTCTTCCACTGCACCAGTATTTAATTGATCTCCTTCTTCAATTGAAGTTTCTTCCAAAGTTAATTGATCCACAGGTATATTCTCAATGAGATTCTCTATGACTGGTTCGAGCGTTGCTCGTGTTGAAGTCATGTCAATTACTTTCGCGTTCTTGGTATTCTTGTTGGTCTTTGAAGCAGATGGCGACATATGTTGGTACTATTTTACGTATAGCGAGTGTAAGGTACCAGTACAGAATAATAACAGCCTAGTGTTGAGTGATTGGATGCTGATTGATGTTTGCCTTGAGAAGTAATCCCTTCAGACCCGGAACACGTGTAACAACCCCAAATCAGTTTACCAAAAACGGAGCACATTTTTTTATTAAGTTAGGTCCCATTAATACTTAACATTTCCAACTCTGTTTTAATCAAAAACATAATATCATAGCGACACGTTTAACAATTTATAACAACCCGTGGTATACAAATAAAACATTACAAAAGCATTTGTAATAATGACCCAAACACACAAAGTACGGGTTAATACTCAATAACCCAACCCGATACCAAGAGCATAATCCCGAGGACTACCAAATCCCCAATCCGCGTTCAAATCTTCGAAAGCTACCCCATCGAGCCCAAGCGATCCTACACATCTAGTCTAATGACTAGTTAGCCTTACAATCACAATACCTGTAAAAAGGTAAACAACGAGAGTGTAGTGACCCGAACTTTTCCATGTTTATATATATTAAATGAAATTGGTATATTTACATGATTAAATGTTTTTAACATGTTAAGCAATCAAACTTGTTAAGACTTGATTATTTGAAATGTGCTTCATATAGACAATTGACCACCCAAGTTGACCGGCAATTCACGAACGTTAAAAATTTGCTAAAACTACATGATGATGATGATATATATATATATATATATATATATATATATATATATATATATATATCCATATATATATATATGTGGATATATATATATATATATATATATATATATATATATATATATCATCATGTAGTTTTAGCAAATTTTTAACGTTCGTGAATCGCCGGTCAACTTGGGTGGTCAATTGTCTATATGAAGCACATTTCAAATAATCAAGTCTTAACAAGTTTGATTGCTTAACATGTTAAAAACATTTAATCATGTAAATATACCAATTTCATTTAATATATATAAACATGGAAAAGTTTGGGTCACTACACTCTCGTTGTTTACCTTTTTACAGATGGTTAACATGAGACTATGATAAGTAAGTATCTCACTAAATATATTAACAATGAGTGATATACATAAAAATGAGTTTATTGAATTAAGAAACTCGAAACGATATATATAACGATTATCGTTATAACAACGTCTTACTAAATACATATGAATCATATTAAGATATTGATACACTAAGTTTAACATGATAAAATGATAATTAAGTATATCATTAAGCGTGTTAACAATGAACTACATATGTAAAACAAGACTACTAACTTAAGAATTTCGAAACGAGGCATATATGTAACGATTATCGTTGTAACAACATTTAACTGTATATATATCATACTAAGATATATTAATATATCATAATATCATGATAATGTAATAATTTAATATCTTTTTAGATATAATAAACAATGGGTTAACAACATTTAACAAGATCGTTAACCTAAAGGTTTCAAAACAACATTTACATGTAACGACTAACGATGACTTAACGGCTCAGTTAAAATGTATATACATGTAGTGTTTTAAAATGTATTCATACACTTTTGGAAGACTTCAAGACACTTATCAAAATACTTCTACTTAACAAAAATGCTTACAATTACATCCTCATTCAGTTTCATCAACAATTCTACTCGTATGCACCCGTATTGGTACTCGTACAATACACAGCTTTTAGATGTATGTACTATTAGTATATACACTCCAATGATCAGCTCTTAGAAACCCATGTGAGTCACCTAACACATGTGGGAACCATCATTTGGAAACTAGCATGAAATATCTCATAAAATTACAAAAATATTAGTAATCATTCATGACTTATTTACATGTAAACAAAATTACACATCCTTTATATCTAATCCATATACCAACGACCAAAAACACCTACAAACACTTTCATTCTTCAATTTTCTTCATCTAAGTTATCTCTCTCAAGTTCTATCTTCAAGTTCTAAGTGTTCTTCATAAATTTTACAAGTTCTAGTTTCATAAAATCAAGAATACTTCCAAGTTTACTAGCTCACTTCCAATCTTGTAAAGTGATCATCCAACCTCAAGAAATCCTTGTTGTTTACAGTAAGATATCATTCTAAATCAAGGTAATACTCATATACAAACTTTGATTCAATTCCTATAACTATAACTATCTTAATTCGAGTGATAATCTTACTTGAACTTGTTTTCGTGTCATGATTCTGCTTCAAGAACTTTCAAGCCATTCAAGCTCCTTTGAAGCTAGATCATTTCTTATCACTTTCAGTAGGTTTACCTACTAAACTTGAGGTAGTAATGATGTTCATAACATCATTCGATTCATATATAAAAAACTACCTTATTCGAAGGTTTAAACTTGAAATCACTAGAACATAGTTTAGTTAATTCTAAACTTGTTCGCAAACAAAAGTTAATCCTTCTAACTTGACTTTTAAAATCAACTAAACACATGTTCTATATCTATATGATATGCTAACTTAATGATTTAAAACCGGGAAACACGAAAAACACCGTAAAACCGGATATACGCCGTCGTAGTAACACCGCGGGCTGTTTTGGGTTAGTTAATTAAAAACTATGATAAACTTTGATTTAAAAGTTGTTCTTATGGGAAAATGATTTTTCTTATGAACATGAAACTATATCCAAAAATCATGGTTAAACTCAAAGTAGAAGTATGTTTTCCAAAATGGTCATCTAGACGTCGTTCTTTAGACTGAAATGACTACCTTTACAAAAATGACTTGTAACCTGTATTTTCTGACTATAAAATTATATTTTTTCTGTTTAGATTCATAAACTTAAGTTCAATAAGAAACCATAGCAACTTGAGACACTCAAAACGGATTTAAAACGAAGAAGTTATGGGTAAAACAAGATTGGATAATTTTTCTTGTTGTAGCTACGTGAAAATTGGTAACAAATCTATATTAATCATATCCTAGCTAACTTATATTGTATTATATATGTATTCTAATATATTATGTAATCTTGGGATACCATAGACACGTATGCAAATATTTTGACATATCATATCGACCCATGTATATATATTATTTGGAACAACCATAGACACTCTATATGCAGTAATGTTGGAGTTACCTATACAGGGTTGAGGTTGATTCCAAAAATATATATACTTTGAGTTGTGATCTAGCCTGAGACGTGTATACACTGGGTCGTGGATTGATTCAAGATAATATATATCAATTTAATTCTGTACATCTAACTATGGACAAATAGTTGTAGGTTGCTAACGAGGACAGCTGACTTAATAAACTTAAAACATCAAAATGTATTAAGAATGTTGTAAATATATTTTGAACATACTTTGATATATATATATATATATATATATATATATATATATATATATATATATATATATATATATATATATATATATGTATATATTTGTTATAGGTTCGTGAATCGACCAGTGGCCAAGTCTTACTTCCCGACGAAGTAAAAATATGTGAAAGTGAGTTATAGTCCCACTTTTAAAATCTATTATTTTTTTTGGGATGAGAATACATGCGATTTTATAAATGTTTTACAAAATAGACACAAGTAATCGAAAATACTTTCTATGTTGGATTATCGAACCGAATATGCCCCTTTTTAGCTTGGTAGCCTAAGATTTAGGGAAATGGCCCCTAATTGACGCGAATCCTAAAGATATATCTATTTGGCCCAACAAGCCTCATCCGAGTTACGGATGCTTTAGTACTTCGATTTATCATATTCGATGAGAGTCCCGGAATGATGGGGATATTCTATATGCATCTTGTTAAGGTCGGTTACCAGGTGTTCAACATATGAATGAGTTTTATCTCTATGCATTTTGCGAAATGCCTGATATGAGATGTGTTATAAAAATGAAATCTTGTGCTCTATTATTATGATTTGATAATATGTAGGTTAAACCTATAACTCACCAACAATTTTGTTGACGTTTTAAGCATGTTTATTCTCAGGTGATTATTAAGAGCTTCCGTTGTTGCATACTAAATTAAGGA
This sequence comes from Rutidosis leptorrhynchoides, assembly GCF_046630445.1. Lineage (NCBI taxonomy): Eukaryota > Viridiplantae > Streptophyta > Magnoliopsida > Asterales > Asteraceae > Rutidosis > Rutidosis leptorrhynchoides. The sequence goes on along the minus strand of NC_092338.1, from coordinate 299,104,265 downwards.
CAAGATTTGGAGTCCATGCTTGTATAATATTGTTTAAAAACTGCATTCGAAGACTTATGTTGATGTGTAATATTATTGTAAACCATTATGTAATGGTCGTGTGAAAAACGCTATATTTTAGATTATCATTATTTGATAATCGACGTAATATTTTAAAGGTTATGGTTTGTTCTAAAATCGAATGCAGTCTTTGAAAAACGTCTCATATAGAGGTCAAAACCTCGCAACGAAATCAATTAATATGGAACGTTTATAATCAATATGAACGGGACATTTCAGAGAGGGGTAAGCATAAAGCTTAGTGAATGCAATAATTATACATATACATATATAATCTACTTACTTGCAATCACTTACACATTTACCGCATACACGCTAGCAATTTAATTAGCTTACGATCGCAAAGTATAATGATGAACCTGCGACAACACAAGCTAGCATAACAATAGCATATAACATGAACAATATTGAAATGTCCCGTTCATATTGATTATAAACGTTCCATATTAATTGATTTCGTTGCGAGGTTTTGACCTCTATATGAGACGTTTTTCAAAGACTGCATTCGTTTTTAAAACAAACCATAACCTTTATTTTATCGACAAGGTTAAAAGGACACCACCTAGATTATCAGAAATGATAATCTAAAAATATCACACTTACACACTACCAATACATATTGGTTTACAACAGTGGCAGAACTTGACCCCGACTCGAGAGGGGGCGAAACTAATTGAAGGGGGTAAGAAACTAATCGAAGGGGGGTAAACACTAAAAAAAACCTTATTTTTTTGTAAATTTTTTTTTAGTGTAAATTTTTTTTTCCCGAAATCGAGGGGGGCGGATACCCCCTTTTGTCCCTTAAATGTTCCGCCCCTGGTTTACAATATTAATATGTTAAAACAAAGTAAATTTCGAATGCAGTTTTAAACAATATTATACAAGCATGCTGACTCCACAGCTTGTCCATATATTAGCATGCAACAGCGGAAGCTCTTAATAATCACCTGAGAATAAACATGCTTTAAACGTCAATAAAAATGTTGGTGAGTTATAGGTTTAACCTATATATTTATCAAATCGTAATAATAATAGACCACAAGATTTCATATTTCAATATACATCCCATACATAGAGATAAAAATCATTCATATGGTGAACACCTGGTAACCGACATTAACAAGATGCATATAAGAATATCCCCATCATTCCGGGACATCCATCGGACATGATATAAAAACTCGAAGTACTAAAGCATCCGCTACAACGGATGGGGTTTGTTGGGCCCAATAGATCTATCTTTAGGATTCGCGTCAATTAGTAGACTGGTTTACTAATTCTTAGGTTACCAAGTAAAAGGGGCATATTCGGCTTCGATCGTTCAACCATAGAAAGTAGTTTCATGTACTTGTGTCTATTTTGTAAAACATTTAAAAAGGTGCATGTATTCTCATCCCAAAAATATTTGATTTTAAAAGTGGGACTATAACTCACTTTCACAGATTTTTACTTCGCTGGGAAGTAAGACATGGCCACTGGTCGATTCACGAACCTATAACAAATATGTGCATATATATCAAAGTATGTTCAAAATATAATTACAACATTTTTAATACGTTTTAATGTTTTAATTTTATTAAGTCAGCTGTCCTCGTTAGTAACCTACAACTAGTTGTCCACAGTTAGATGTACAGAAATAAAGCAATATATATTATCTCGAATCAATCCACGACCTCGTGTATACAAGCCTCAGGCTAGATCAAAACTCAAAGTATATATAATATTTTGGAATCAACCTCAACCATGTATAGCTAACTCCAACATTACTGCATATAGAGTGTCTATGGTTGTTCCGAAATATATATATATAGATGGGTCGATATGATATGTCAAAACATTGTATTCATGTCTATGGTATCCCAAGATTACATAATATATTAGAATACATGTATAATACAATATGAGTTAGCTAGGATATGATTAATATAGATTTGTTACCAATTTTCACGTAGCTACAACAAGAAAAATTATCCAATCTTGTTTTACCCATAACTTCTTCGTTTTAAATCTGTTTTGAGTGATTCAAGTTGCTATGGTTTCATATTGAACTTAAGTTTATGAATATAAACATAAAAAGTATAAGTTTATAGTCGGAAATACAGGTTACAAGTCATTTTTTTAAAGGTAGTCATTTCAGTCGAAAGAACGACGTCTAGATGACCATTTTGGAAAACATACCTCCACTTTGAGTTTTACCATGATTTTTGGATATAGTTTCATACTCATAAGAAAAATCATTTTGTCAGAAGAACAACTTTTAAATCAAAGTTTATCATAGTTTTTAATTAACTAACCCAAAACAGCCCGCGGTGTTACTACGACGGTGTATATCTGGTTTTACGGTGTTTTTCGTGTTTTCAGGTTTTAAATCATTAAGTTAGCATATCATATAGATATAGAACATGTGCCTAGTTGATTTTAAAAGTCAAGTTAGAAGGATTAACTTTTGTTTGCGAACAAGTTTAGAATTAACTAAACTATGTTCTAGTGATTACAAGTTTAAACCTTCGAATAAGGTAGTTTTATATATATATATGAATCGAATGATGTTATGAACATCATTACTACCTCAAGTTTTGTGGATAAACCTACTGGAAATGAGAAAAATAGATCTAGCTTCAAAGGATCCTTGGATGGCTTGAAAGTTCTTGAAGCAAAATCATGACACGAAAACAAGTTCAAGTAAAATTTCCACTCGAAACAAGATTGTTATAGTTATAGAAATTGAATCAAAGTTTGAATATGAGTATTACCTTATATTAGAAAGATATCTTACTGTAAATAAGAAAGATTTCTTGAGGTTGGATGATCTCTCAAAGTGAATTTTCCAGATTGGAAGTAAGCTAGCAAACTTGGAAGTGTTGTTGGTGTGTTCTTGAGTAGTTGTTTTATAACTTAGTTTATGTATGGATTTATGAACTAGATTGAGCTAGATTTTGATGAAGATGATGAAGAACACTTATAACAATGGAAGAACACTTGAGAGAGAGTAGTTTAATGCATGAAAGTTGAAATGAAAATGTGTTTGTGTGTGAGCTCTTTCACGAGAATATGGGGTTCCCATATAGGCTCCATTAGTTTGTTATTTTGTGAGATATTTCATGCTAGATGTTAAATGATGGTTCCCACATGGTTAGGTGACTCACATGGGCTGCTAAGAGCTGATCATTGGAGTATATATACCAATAGTAAATACATTTAGAAGCTGTGTATTGTACGAGTACAAATACGAGTGTATACGAGTAGAATTGTTGATGAAAATGAATGAGGATGTAATTGTAAGCATTTTTGTTAAGTATAAGTACTTTGATAAGTGTCTTTAAGTCTTTCAAAAGTGTATGAATACATATTAAAACACTACATGTATATACATTTTAACTGAGTCGTTAAGTCATCGTTAGTCGTTACATGTAAGTGTTGTTTTGAAACCTTTAGGTTAACGATCTTGTTAAATGTTGTTAACCCATTGTTTATTATATCAAATGAGATGTTAAGTTATTATATTATCATGATAATATGATGTATTAATATATCTTAATATGATATATATAAAATTAAATGTTGTTACAACGATAATCGTTACATATATGTCTCGTTTCGAAATCCTTAAGTTAGTAGTCTTGTTTTTACATATGTAGTTCATTGTTAATATACTTAATAATATATTTACTTATAATTTATCCTGTTTAACAAATTGTATCAATATCTTAATATGATTCATATGTACTTAGTAAGATGTTGTTATAACGATAATCGTTATATATATCGTTTTCGAGCTTCTTAATTCAATAGTCTCATTTTTATGTATATAACTCATTGTTAAAATACCTAATGAGATACTTAATTATCATAATATCATGTTAACTATATATATATAACCATATATATGTCATCATATAGTTTTTACAAGTTTTAACGTTCGTGAATCACTGGTCAACTTGGGTGGTCAAATGTCTATATGAAACCTATTTCAATTAATCACGTCTTAACAAGTTTGATTACTTAACATGTTGGAAACACTTAATCATGTAATTATCAAATTCAATTAATATATATAAACATGGAAAAGTTCGGGTCACTACAGTACCTACCCGTTAAATAAATTTCGTCCCGAAATTTTAAGCAGTTGGAGGTGTTGACGTATCTTCTGGAAATAAGTGCGGGTATTTCTTCTTCATCTGATCTTCTCGTTCCCAGGTGAACTCAGGTCCTCTACGAGCATTCCATCGAACCTTAACAATTGGTATCTTGTTTTGCTTAAGTCTTTTAACCTCACGATCCATTATTTCGACGGGTTCTTCGATGAATTGAAGTTTTTCGTTGATTTGGATTTCGTCTAACGGAATAGTGAGATCTTCTTTAGCAAAACATTTTTTCAAATTCGAGACGTGGAAAGTGTTGTGTACAGCCGCGAGTTATTAAGGTAACTCAAGTCGGTAAGCAACTGGTCCGACTCGATCAATAACCTTGAATGGTCTAATATACCTTGGGTTTAATTTCCCTCGTTTACCAAATCGAACAACGCCTTTCCAAGGTGCAACTTTAAGCATGACCATCTCTCCAATTTCAAATTCTATATCTTTTCTTTTAATGTCAGCGTAGCTCTTTTGTCTACTTTGGGCGGTTTTCAACCGTTGTTGAATTTGGATGATCTTCTAGGTAGTTTCTTATATTATCTCCGGACCCGTAATCTGTCTATCCCCCACTTCACTCCAACAAATCAGAGACCTGCATTTTCTACCATAAAGTGCTTCAAACGGCGCCATCTCAATGCTTGAATGGTAGCTGTTGTTGTAGAAAAATTCTGCTAATGGAAGGTGTCGATCCCAACTGTTTCCGAAATCAATAACACATGCTCGTAGCATGTTTTCAAGCGTTTGTATCATCCTTTCGCTCTACCCATCAGTTTGTGGATGATAGGCAGTACTCATGTCTAGACGAGTTCCTAATGCTTGCTGTAATGTCTGCCAGAATCTTGAAATAAATCTGCCATCCCTATCAGAGATAATAGAGATTGGTATTCCATGTCTGGAGACGACTTCCTTCAAATACAGTCGTGCTAACTTCTCCATCTTGTCATCTTCTCTTATTGGCAGGAAGTGTGCTGATTTGGTGAGACGATCAACTATTACCCAAATAGTATCAAAACCACTTGCAGTCCTTGGCAATTTAGTGATGAAATCCATGACAATGTTTTCCCATTTCCATTCCGGGATTTCGGGTTGTTGAAGTAGACCTGATGGTTTCTGATGCTCCGCTTTGACCTTAGAACACGTCAAACATTCTCCTACGTATTTAGCAACATCGGCATTCATACCCGGCCACCAAAAATGTTTCTTGAGATCCTTATACATCTTCCCCGTTCCAGGATGTATTGAGTATCTGGTTTTATGAGCTTCTCTAAGTACCATTTCTCTCATATCTCCAAATTTTGGTACCCAAATTCTTTCAGCCCTATACCGGGTTCCGTCTTCTCGAATATTAAGTTATTTCTCCAATCCTTTGGTTATTTCATCCTTTAAATTTTCCTCTTTTAAAACTCCTTGTTGCGCCTCCTTTATTTGAGTAGTAAGGTTATTGTGAATCATTATATTCATAGCTTTTACTCGAATGGGTTCTCTGTCCTTTCTGCTCAAAGCATCGGCTACCACATTCACCTTCCCCGGGTGGTAACGAATCTCAAAGTCGTAATCATTTAACAATTCAATCCACCTGCACTGCCTCATGTTCAGTTGTTTCTGATTAAATATGTGTTGAAGACTTTTGTGGTCGGTATATATAATAATTTTGACCCCATATAAGTAGTGCCTCCAAGTCTTTAATGCAAAAACAACCGCGCCTAATTCCAAATCATGCGTCGTATAATTCTGCTCGTGAATCTTCAATTCTCTAGACGCATAAGCAATTATCTTCGTTCGTTGCATTAATACACAACCGAGACCTTGCTTTGAAGCGTCACAATATATCACAAAATCATCATTCCCTTCAGGTAATGACAATATAGGTGCCGTAGTTAACTTTTTCTTTAACAATTGAAACGCTTTCTCTTGTTCATCCTTCCATTCAAATTTCCTCCCTTTATGCGTTAATGCAGTCAAGGGTTTTGCTGTTCTGGAAAAATCTTGGATGAACCTTCTGTAGTAACCAGCTAGTCCTAAAAATTGGCGTATATCCTTCGGAGTTTTCGGGGTTTCCCATTTTTCAACTGTTTCAATCTTTGCTGGATCCACCTGAATACCTTCTTTGTTCACTATGTGACCGAGGAATTGAACTTCTTCCAACCAAAATGCACACTTTGAAAACTTAGCGTACAGTTTTTCTTTTCTCAGCAACTCTAGCACTTTTCTTAAATGTTCTTCATGCTCTTGATCATTTTTCGAGTAAATAAGTATGTCATCGATGAAAACAATGACAAACTTGTCAAGATATGGCCCACACACTCGGTTCATGAGGTCTATGAACACAGCTGGTGAATTCGTCAATCCAAACGGCATAACCATAAACTCGTAATGACCGTAACGCGTCCTAAAAGTAGTCTTTGGAATATCATCCTCCTTCACCCGCATTTGATGATACCTAGAACGTAAATCAATCTTCGAATAAACCGACGAGCCTTGTAGTTGATCAAATAAGTCATCGATTCTCAGTAGTGGGTAGCGGTTTTTGATGGTAAGTTTGTTCAACTCTCGGTAGTCGATACATAACCTAAATGTACCATCCTTCTTCTTGACAAACAAAATAGGATCTCCCCTTGGTGATGTGCTTGGTCGAATGAAACCACGCTCTAAAAGTTCTTGTAATTGGCTCTGAAGTTCCCTCATTTCGCTAGGTGCGAGTCAGTATGGAGCACGAGCTATTGGTGCAGCTCCCGGTACAAGGTCTATTTGGAATTAAACGGATCAGTGTAGAGGTAGTCCCGGTAATTCTTTCGGAAATACATCGAAAAATTCTTTTGCGACGGGAACATCATTGATGTTCTTTTCTTCAGAATTGACTTTCTCGACGTGTGCTATGTGACAACCCGGAAATTTTCAACCAAATTTAAACTTTAATCTTTATATGTTTCCGACACGATAAGCAATATTTGTTAAGTTAAATTTCAAGAATTTTAAACTATGTTCATACATTCATTCAACCTCGACCAAGTTCCAACGATTCACGAACCATTAAATGAATATGATTATATATGTATATGTGTATATATATTATAACTTAAAACGTAAATAAAATATTAGATTAAATACTTTATATGATTGTATCTGTTTCAAAATGTTTATCAATGGAATTAGAAGATAAGATCAAATGATTGAATTATCAGATATATTGAATTATGATTACAAGTCTCTGTTGAAAGGCCCACGTTGATTTGAGAAATCTTTCCATTTTAACAATATTCGAAAAATGGTAAAGTGATTTATAAATAAGAACAAATTGTCAATCATTGAGAACTAGACAAAGGATAGTGGAAGATTGAATTTCATAAAGACTCGATTGATCTATTTAGTTTCAAACGTACAAAAAAAGTTTTTAGTTTAAAAAGAACTTTATTATTAAAACGTATATAACTTTTATAAATATCTAGAACCACTTTTGACAACTCATTACTTAACTAGCATGATAAAGATAACGATATTTATATTTTATTTTATTAAATATATATAACGATTTAAATTAATATTATATATATTTATACGCGTATTATACGTACATAGTTTTATACTTTTACTATACTTAAACTTTACCTTTACTTTATTTTTACTTTACTTTAACTTTAATAATTCACTTTAATAATTCATACTTTAATAATTCACTTTAATAATTCATACTTTAATAATTCACTTTAATAATTCATACTTTAATAATTCACTTTAATAATTCATACTTTAATAATTCACTTTAATAATTCAAAAATCTATTATAAATAGAATTCAATAGGTTTCATTATTTCATAGAAACTTGAAAATATTTTTCTCTAAACTCTCTCAATCGATATACATATATATATTTACTCCGTATTATTTCAAGATATTATTAGTATACATAAAATATTACTACGGAGTGCTGTCCGAGTGATTTCGAAATTGTTTTTCGATTGGGATATGATTAAGGAAATTATGGGTTATAGCTATGGAGGTGATTGAGTATGGTTCATGGGTATGCTCGTGAGGTCAATATAGTGTTTATCATTTCCGTTGTGTCTACGTACCTTTTCTGCAATATTGAATCTCAATATTGATACGTGAGTACTCATAATTTAACTTTTACATACTAATAGTGTATCCCTGACTAGTGCTCGAGTATTTAGGATTATGCATGCTTGTACTTTTGATATTGCCCTTAGACAGATTAGGTTGAATCTTGAATTAGTTACACTTGCGGTTGAGATAAGGTATAAGATATGCATGTCTTTGGAAAGCTAGCGAAAAATTAAGAACTTTTCCTTTAGATATCGAATGGTTTCGATGAACGGATTAGAAGTTATAATCAATTGAATTTTTGATATTTTTATTAAAAATGATTATTATTATCGTCGTTTTTATCGTCGTTCTAGTTTTATCTTATTATTATCATTATTATTATCTTTATCAATAAAAGGGATTTATCATTAAAAATTGTTATTTTTTTTATTATTACTATCGTTATTATCGTTAAAGTTATAATTAGTATTATTATTATTATCCAATTATTATTATTATTATTATTATTATTATTATTATTGGTATTATTATTATTATTATTATCATTATTAATATATATATCATTATTTAAAAATGGTTATTGTTATTGTTATTATTATTATTACTATATTATCATTAAGATAATTAATAGTATTATCGTTAATAATGTTATAGTAACTATAATTATTAATATTAGTGTAATTAAAACAAATATTTGTAACACCTAATTATTTTGATTACTATTATTATCATTATTATGAACACGATATAAAAGACGATTAAAAGCTATTAAACGAAACGATTAGGAAATAATGGGTAAGAGTATCATGATGAAATTAAATATTATAAGATATTGATTTAGATAAAATTATCGTTCTTATTATTTTTATCATTACTATTATTATTAAAAGTATTGTTAGTATTAAAACTATCATTTTAACAAAAATTATCATTTTAATAGACATGTCATTGTTACTATAAAATATCATTATTATTATTATTTTAAATAGAATTATTATTTTAAAGATAATATTAAAAATTATCGTAAATATTAAAGTTATCATAATTAGAATTATCGTTTTATCATAATGTCATCATAGTAATTATAAATATTGATATTTTTATAATAATTATTATTATTACAAAATAATATAACTTTTACTTACTATCATTATAGATATTATTTTATCAAATAAATATGTGATACAAACTTATTTTACTACGTGTAATAACTTACTTTAATAATACCTATCATATTATCTTTATAATATTAAATGAACCCTATAAATTTTATTACTAAATATATATATAAGTATATTTTATTATATAAATTTAATATAAAATTTTATTTATTAATAAATAAATTATATTATTTACTCTAATAAATCTTTTAAAAATATTTAAAAATATAAAATGACGATATTTAAACTATATATTAATCATGTATATATTTTTGGAAATTATTTTGAGTCAAATTTACTTTTGTTGACTTTTGCATATTAGTCTCGAGCATTAGGATTGTGGTACACTATGACTTGACCTAATTTGTTAGACAAATATTGACCAACACATAAATATATATAATTAATTTAGGTTCGTGAATCCGAGGCCAACCTTGCACTTGTTCAATGACGTTATATGTATTTTTACTACGAAATACAGTATGGTGAGTTTCATTTGCCTTTTTACCCTTTATATTTTTGGGACTGAGGATACATGCGCTTTTATAAATGTTTGACGAAATAGACACAAGTAATTGAAACTACATTCTATGGTTGAATTATCGAAATCGAATATGCCCCTTTTTATTAAAGTCTGGTAATCTAAGAATTAGGGAACAAACACCCTAATTGACGCGAATCCTAAAGATAGATCTATTGGGACTAACAAACCCCATCCAAAGTACCGGATGCTTTAGTACTTCGAAATTTATATCATGTCCGAAGGAGGATCCCGGAATGATAGGGGATATTCTTATATGTATCTAGTTAATGTCGGTTACCAGGTGTTCACCATATGAATGATTATTTTTGTCTCTACGCATGGGACGTATATTTATGAGAACTGGAAATGAAATTCTTGTGGTCTATTAAAATGATGGAAATAAATGATTATGATAAACTAATGAACTCACCAACCTTTTGGTTGACACTTTAAAGCATGTTTATTCTCAGGTGTTAAAGAAATCTTCCGCTGTGCATTTGCTCATTTTAAAGATATTACTTGGAGTCTTTCATAGCATATTTCGAAGAACGTTGTATTCGAGTCATTGAGTTCATCAAAGATTATTATTAAATCAATTTATAATTGGATAGTGGATATTATGAAATGGTATGCATGCCTGTCAATTTTCGATGTAAAGAAAGATTGTCTTTTAAAAACGAATGCAATGTTTGTAAAATGTATCATATAGAGGTCAAATACCTCGCAATGTAATCAACTATTGTGAATCGTTTATAATGTATATGAACGGGTCCTTTCATGCTAGCACAACGTAGCAACCTTTTCTTATTAGTTTTTGTGCCTTCAGGTTACTAATAAGATTTAACTTCGCGTTGCTCTTTTCTCCGTACACCATTAAGGGTTTTCCTTTTCTCGTATAATGCGAATTGTATTTTTGTAACAAACGATCTCTGCTTTCACTTCTTTCAACCAGTCCATACCGATTATCACATCAAAACTCCCTAATTCTACTGGTATCAAGTCAATCTTAAATGTTTCGCTAACCAGTTTAATTTCTCGATTCCAACATATATTATCTGCTGCAATTAATTTACCGTTTGCTAATTCGAGTAAAAATTTATTATCCAAGGGCATCGGTGAGTAACTTAGTTTAGCATAAAAATCTCTACTCATATAGCTTCTATCCGCACCCGAATCAAATAAAACATAAGTAGATTTATTGTCAATGAGAAACGTACCCGTAACAAGATCCGGGTCTTCCTGCGCTTCTGCCGTATTAATATTGAAAACTCTTCCGCGGCCCTGTCCATTAGTATTCCCCTAATTCGGGCAATTTCTACTAAAGTGACCCGGTTTTTCACATCCAAAACAAACTATGGCGGTGTTATTTGTTCCGACATTGTTTGTTCTTTTAGTTCTATTATGCATTGGTCCGTAGATTTCGCACTTCTTCGCGCTATGACCATTTCTTTTACACTTGTTGCAAAATATCGTACATAACCCAGGTGATGCTCTTCACATCTTTGGCATGGCTGTTTTTGGTTTTTGTTGCCATTGTTGTTATTGAGATTGTTGTTGGGATTGTTATTGTTGCTGCTGTTGTTGTTGTTATTGTTGTTGGAACGGTTATTGTAGTTGTTGTTGCGACGTTTGTTGAAGTTGTTGTTGCGATTGCTGTTGCGGTTATTGGGATAGTTATTGCGATTGTGGTTGTGATTGTTGTTGTTGTATTGGTGACTCTTGTCATTGGTTTCTTCCCACTTTCTCTTGACTTGTTTCATCTTAGCCTCTTCGGTCGCCTGCTCTTTAATCCTTCCTTCGATCTGGTTCACTAATTTGTGAGCCATTCGACTTGCCTTTTGTATGGAGGCGCGCTCGTGTGAACTCACATCTTCTTGAATTCTTTCCGGTAACCCTTTTACAAATGCGTCAATCTTCTCTTCTTCGTCTTCGAACGTTCTGGGACACAATAGGCACAATTCTGTGAATCGTCGTTCGTACGTAGTGATATCGAAACCTTGCGTTCATAATCCTCTAAGCTCTACCTTGAGCTTATTGACCTCGTTTCTGGGACGATACTGCTCGTTCATCAATTACTTGAATGCTGACCATGGTAGTGCGTAAGCAGCATCTTGTCCTACCTGCTCGAGATAGGTATTCCACCATGTTAACGCCGTACCTGTGAAGGTATGCGTAGCATACTTAACTTTGTCCTCTTCAGTACACTTACTTATGGCAAACACCGATTCGACCTTCTCGGTCCACCTTTTCAATCCAATTGGTCCTTCGGTTCCATCAAATTCCAAAGGTTTGCAGGCAGTGAATTCTTTGTAGGAGCATCCTACACGATTTCTTGCGGAATTAGTTCCATTGCTAGATCCAGAGTTATTGTTATTTTGAATCGCAGCCTGCATTGCGGCTATGTTCGCAGCAAGGAAAACACGGAAGTCTTCCTCACTCATGTTCAAGTTCTGACGAGTTGCCGGTGCCATTTGCTTCAAAAATAGCCAAAAGAATTGAGTTAATCATATAGAATTTAAGAGTAGTCAATAGTATTTCGTAGCATTATATGAACTTATTTATAAAAGTTTTTTCTTCATATTAGCATTTTATAGTTTTAATTCGGGTAGTACCTACCCGTTAAGTTCATACTTACTAGCTACTATACAACTCAACTACTACGCTTCTATATGAAAAACTTATTACAATAATATTTCGCGTTCAAACTTTATACAAAATATTACAAACTTACAATACCGCTATTATACATATAGGATGAAATATAGCACATAATAACATTGCTACTCGACAGCTATAAAGGCAATTCTAGTTAATACGCAAGTTGTTCAGCAAAAGAAATAAAGACACGTAATTCATAAGTCCAGAAACAAGTCATGCATTCAGGTTTTACTAAGACGACTTCCCATCCTTGATCTTGTGGAAAGTAACCGTTATAACCATTGGTTAGGCAGCATGTTTTCATGTTGTCAAAAGGACGAGGGTTTCGTAATGTCCAACAGCCTCGTAGCAATCTAAAAACCTTGTTTCTTACCCCAACTACTGAGTCCATCACTTGTGGGAATGTTTTATTTAAAAGTTGTAACCCTATGTTCTTTTTATCACTTTGGTAAGAAGCGAACATCACTAACCCGTAAGTATAAGATGCTTCTTTATGTTGCATGTTAGAAGCTCTTTCTAACTCACGAAATCCTATGTTGGGATATGTTGAGTCAAAATAGGTTCTTAACCCGTAGCTTAAAATTGCATTTGGGTTCCCCGCATTTAACACTTTAAAGAAAACACGGCATAACTTACAGTCTCCCCAATGTGATATACCCCACCTATCAAAGGAAAGCCTTTTGTAAACTAAGGCATTTCTGGAAAGTCTTTCAAATATTTGACAAGTTAATTTCGCCATAACTAAATGTGCTGATGAATTCTGACCGACTCTAGACAAGATTTTCTCAATCATATCCTCTGGTAGGTCTTCTAAAATATTCGGTTGTCTACCCTTAACGTCCATTTTGTTTTTATACTGTAAAATAGACAAGGATTAGATTCGTAAAAGATAATTAACAAACAATTCAAGCAAATTTTTTTTTATAGAACATAAAGTACAAGCACACTACAATACATATAATACACAACATGATTACAACCCTCTAATCTAAATCACTGGTTTCTTCTTCTTCGAACTTGGTTCATTTTCCTAATTTTCTAGGGATATATGGTGTTCCATCGGACATGATATAAAAACTCGAAGTACTAAAGCATCCGCTACAATGGATGGGGTTTGTTGGGCCCAATAGATCTATTTTTAGGATTCGCGTCAATTAGTAGACTGGTTTACTAATTCTTAGGTTACCAAGTAAAAGGGGCATATTCGGCTTCGATCGTTCAACCATAGAAAGTAGTTTCATGTACTTGTGTCTATTTTGTAAAACATTTAAAAAGCTGCATGTATTCTTATCCCAAAAATATTAGATTTTAAAAGTGGGACTATAACTCACTTTCACAGATTTTTACTTCGTCGGGAAGTAAGACTTGGCCACTGGTCGATTCACGAACCTATAACAAATATGTACATATATATCAAAGTATGTTCAAAATATAATTACAACAATTTTAATACGTTTTAATGTTTTAAGTTTATTAAGTCAGCTGTCCTCGTTAGTAACCTACAACTAGTTGTCCACAGTTAGATGTACAGAAATAATATCTCGAATCAATCCACGACCTCGTGTATACAATCCTCAGGCTAGATCACAACTCAAAGTATATATAATATTTTGGAATAAACCTCAACCCTGTATAGCTAACTCCAACATTACTGCATATAGAGTGTCTATGGTTGTTCTGAAATATATACATAGATGGGTCGATATGATATGTCAAAACATTGTATTCGTGTCTATGGTATCCCAAGATTACATAATATATTAGAATACATGTATAATACAATATGAGTTAGCTAGGATATGATTAATATAGATTTGTTACCAATTTTCACGTAGCTACAACAAGAAAAATTATCCAATCTTGTTTTACCCATAACTTCTTCGTTTTAAATCCGTTTTGAGTGATTAAAGTTGCTATGGTTTCATATTGAACTTAAGTTTATGAATCTAAACAGATACGATATTAGTTTATAGATGGAAATATAGGTTACAAGTCATTTTTGTAAAGGTAGTCATTTCAGTCGAAAGAACGACGTCTAGATGACCATTTTGAAAAACATACATCCACTTTGAGTTTAACCATGATTTTTGGATATAGTTTCATGTTCATAAGAAAAATCATTTTCCCAGAATAAAAACTTTTAAATCAAAGTTTATCATTGTTTTTAATTAACTAAGCCAAAACAGTCCGCGGTGTTACTACGACGGCGTATATCCGTTTTTACGGTAGTTTTCGTGTTTTCAAGTTTTAAATCATTAAGTTAGCATATTATATAGATATGGAACATGTGTCTAGTTGATTTTAAAAGTCAAGTTAAAAGGATTAACTTTTGTTTGCGAACAAGTTTAGAATTAACTAAACTATGTTCTAGTGATTACAAGTTTAAACCTTCGAATAAGGTAGTTATATATATATGAATCGAATGATGTTATGAATATCATTACTACCTCAAGTTTTGTGGATAAACCTACTGGAAATGAGAAAAATAGATCTAGCTTCAAAGGATCCTTGGATGGCTTGAAAGTTCTTGAAGCAAAATCATGACACGAAAACAAGTTCAAGTAAGATTTCCACTCGAAATAAGATTGTTATATTTATAGAAATTGAATCAAAGTTTGAATATGAGTATTACCTTATATTAGAAAGATATCTTACTGTAAATATGAAAGATTTCTTGAGGTTGGATGATCTCTCAAAGTGGATTTGCAAGATTGGAAGTAAGCTAGCAAACTTGGAAGTGTTGTTGGTGTGTTCTTGAGTAGTTGTTTTATAACTCTTAGGTGCAGCATTGTGCACAAGATTGTCTTTAACCCTTGAATTTTATCCAAGGGTGCCTTCCTTACATCGCGTTGCGGGGGCAATAGGTGATGTGGTTTTACCGCCCATGCCCTCGGATTGGGCCGAGTTTCCTCCTGGGCAGCACGTGGGGTGGGGGGGGGGGTTATGCAACTGCGGAAGATGAACGCGTGGGTAGTTTAGCCCCTTCTGGGTAATCCCAAACTGATGTTCAAAAAAAAAAAATGTTCTATTATACTGTTTGGTTATCTATAAATGTCCACAATAAATATATACGATAGTAACAAGAGATTAGATCAATTTGGTAGGTTTTTTCCTAGATAGATAGTTTATAAAGTCTAAGTTAATATTGAACAATCAGGAGTAAAGATTTATTATGTATTTAACAACTCTTATATATATATCACCTATAAAAGACATTCAATTTCAAAATAGTAATATTTAATATTTAATCTACTTAGTTCCGGAACATAACAAGGTATTTAATTTAATGTAAAACTAAAAAAGTGAGGCTTTTTTGGGGTTGAAAACGCGTCAGCTTGTAATCCCAAAGTACTCGCAAACCATCAGAACAAACTCATCATTCAATTTATAATCTTATCAAAACAGCTACTAATAGCTAGGTACTTTTTTAGGGGTGGGGAGAGGCGCAGCACCAACCCCTTCCCCCAGAGATCCACTCATGCATGGGAATCTCCTCAAATACCACAGACATACAATTGAGCTAATATCCAAAATTTTAAATGCAAGATTAACACGTGTAAGAAGACGATCATTAAGGAGACGCCAAGGAAGATATTGATTTTAATATGGATCAATTTACACCACTGAGTACTATAAAAAATGACGAGAACAAAGCGTCATCAAGAAGCTTGTGTTGGCCTTGAGTAGAAAAAATACCATCATTTTATTAGTGCCAATCCCAATGATCATCATCATAATTCAATAATAGTACCATGTAATTTGAGGAGTAACTACTCGAATTTAGCTGAAACTGATAGAGATATAGTCCATCGCCAATCCCATGTGTTATTTTGCAAATGATCACTTACAAGGCAATCCGGATCGTAATCGAGGCGAAACAATCCATTGTATTTTTGAGCAAAGGTGTAATTTCTCAACCAATTGTCTATCCAAAAACGAGGTAATTTGCCATTGCCAATTTTCATATAGATCAAACCTTGAGGAGAAGCTTCTGTAATGTGTCGCGACTTTGTAAGTTCAACAATATAGTTCCAAACACTGTTGGTTTTGCATCTGGTGTTAACAAAACCAGCTTCTTCTCCATGGATGGCTTTTATAAGACGCCCCCATAAAGCATCCCGACTTGTGAACAATCTCCACTGCCATTTTCGAAGGAGAACATGGTTGAAAGATTTAATGCTACCGATACTGATACCTCCTTTGGCAAGAGATGTCATCCCTCATGAAACCCACGACATTCTCCTTTTTTAAAGTACCTCCCAAAAAAAATGAGCACAAAGTTTTTCAAGTTCACTAACGATCGCTTCTAGAGCCTTGAATAAAGACAGAAAGTATATTTTGAGGCTACCAAGGACCAATTTAATCATAGTATATCTACCCCTTAAGGATTGAAAGTTCGCTGCCCATGAGTATAATCAGCACTTGAACTTATCAATGAGACTTTGTCAAAGAAGCAACTCGGTTCATCTTGCAGCCTATGGAGAATCCCAGAAATTTGAAAGGCAGCTCGCCGGCTTCTCAACCTAAAGAATAGGCCATTTGAACAACTTCTTGATGGTCATATCCAATACTAAAGAGATTGGATTTGTTGAGGTTAACTTTTAGACCAGAGGCGAGGTGAAATGAGTCAAGAATGTGCATGATGTTGGGAAGATCATTCGCACTCCACTCTAAGACTAAAACCACATCGTCTGCAAACAAAACATTTGATTTATTAAGAGCGTTAGTACTGACTCCATTTACCATCCGCATATTAATTGCGTTATCAATAGCGAGATGCACCGTCAAAATAATGAAAAACATGGGGGAATGTGGATTTCCTTGTCTTAGACCACTTTTAATAGAAAACTCTGATGTCGGGCTACCGTTAACCAAGACCGATGCTCTAGCCATTGATAAAGAAGAGTTTATTCAAGTTCGCCATTTTATGCCAAAACCGATATGATATAGCTGTTGGAAGTTAAACTTGATTTTGGGCTATGTGTTTTGGATATGGGCTTGCAAGTATACAAATATATGGATCAAGATTGTAGTCCAATATCTAGAAACTTCTTGTAATATCTAGTAGTGAAAGTGAGTAGAAACATCTTGTAAAATATCTAAGATAATATTTAGGAAATATCTAAATCATCAAAGCAATTCAATAAGCAATAAAAGAAAAGCTTTCAAGATCAATAAAACTTCTAAATCATCAATTCTTCTCTTCCACAAATAATATACATAACCTCCTATTTCTAACAAATTGGTATCAAGAGCTTGGTTCGACAAGATGATGGCCAACAATGTCATCACGTTTCCTCGCCTCACAAAGGATAATTATGATCGATGGAGCATCCAAATGAAGACCTTCCTAGGTGGACAAGACTTATGGGAGATTGTGGAGGAAGGCTATGAGGAACCTGCAGAAAAAGGTCCTCTCGGCAAGGAGAAAAAATTAATGAAGACGAACGATCAAAAGGCTCTTTCCATCATCCAACAAAGTGTAGATGATGGAGCTTTTGAGAAAATTGCAAGTGCAACCACCGCCAAGAAAGCATGGGAGATCTTGGAGAATTCTTATAAGGGAGTTGATAAGGTGAAAAAGGTTCGACTACAAACACTACGAGGTGAGTTCGAATCCTTAAATAAGAAAGACTCAGAATCAATTTCTGATTATTTTACAAGAGTCTTGGCGGTTGTCAATCAATTAAAGAGGAATGGTGAAACTCTAAGTGATGTAAGAGTCATTGAGAAGATTCTTAGATCATTAGATTCAAAATTCGACTATATAGTCGTAGCCATTGAAGAATCTAAAGATCTAGAATCAATGACTATCGATGAACTCATGGGTTCACTACAAGCCCATGAAGAGAGGTTCAATAAGAAAAATAAGGAGCCTTTGGAGCAAGCTTTACAAGCAAAACTCTCTTTTAAGGAAGAGAACAGTGAAAAGACTCATCAAACGAGTCAACGAGGTCGTGGTCAAGTACGTGGCCGAGGACGAGGGCAAGGATATATCAAACGTGGAGGTTATAGTTCTTACAAAAATGAAGAAAGAAGTCAAGATTTTCACCCGACAAGAGGTCGTGGGAGAGGCTACACAAGTAGAAAGCCAAGGTATGACAATTCTCAAACCAAATGCTATAATTGTCATAAATTTGGCCACTATGCTTCGGAATGCGAGAAGTCAAACAATTACGTGCAAGAAAGAGCAAATTTTGCACAAGAAGATACTGAAGTCGTGGAAAACACTTTGTTACTAGCATGCAAAGGTGAAGATAACGGAGAATCAAATTTGTGGTATCTCGACACGGGTGCAAGCAACCATATGTGCGGTGACAAAAACATGTTTGTGGAGTTAGACGAGGTAATTAGTGGAAATATCACCTTCGGAGATTCCTCTAAAGTCCCGGTTAAAGGCAAAGGTAAGATTCTCATCCGCTTGAAAAATGGAAGGCATCAATTTATCTCTAACGTGTATTATGTGCCCAATATGAAGACGAATATACTGAGTATTGGACAACTCTTGGAGAAAGGCTATGATATTCACATGATAAATCGTACCCTTTCTTTAAGAGACCAAAAAGGAGGTTTGATTGCTAAGGTGCCAATGTCAACGAATAGGATGTTCATGCTAAATATTCAACATGACATTCCAAGATGTTTAAAAGCATGTTTCAAAGATAATTCTTGGCTTTGGCACATGAGATACGGGCACTTAAATTTTGGAGGCTTAAAATTATTATCAAGTAAAGGAATGGTGAAGGGTTTGCCTCCAATTAATCATCCGGATCAAATATGTGAGGGATGCCTTCTAGGAAAGCACTTTCGAAACAGTTTTCCAATAGAAGCTTCTAGTAGAGCGAAGAAACCTCTAGAACTTATTCACACGGATGTGTGTGGACCCATCAGCCCACCGTCTTTTGGTAAAAATAGATATTTTCTTCTATTCATTGATGATTTTAGTCGAAAGACATGGGTCTATTTTCTAAAAGAGAAGTCGGAAGCTTTTGGAATGTTCAAGAAGTTTAAAGCATTTGTGGAGAATCAAAGTGGTCTCACCATAAAGGCGTTGAGATCCGATCGTGGAGGAGAGTTCACATCCAAGGAATTCAAGGAATTTTGCGACAACAATGGGTTACGACGTCCTCTAACCTTTCCGTATTCACCTCAGCAAAATGGTGTTGCGGAAAGAAAAAATAGGACCATTCTTGATATGGCTCGGAGTATGTTAAAGAGCAAAAGGATGCCTAAGGAGTTTTGGGCTGAGGCAGTGGACTGTGCGATCTATCTAGCAAATCGTTCGCCCACTAGAAGCGTCAAGAACAAAACGCCCATTGAAGCTTGGAGTGGAAGAAAGCCCGGCATCTCACACCTTCGAGTGTTCGGAAGTGTGGCATATGCTCATGTGCCAGATCAGAAGAGGACGAAGCTCGAGGATAAAAGTGAGAAACTCATATTCGTGGGTTATGACTCAAGTTCGAAGGGTTACAAGCTATACAATCCCAAGAATGGTAAAGTAATCTCAAGTCGAGACGTGGTGTTCGATGAAGAAGCAACATGGGATTGGAAAGTTCCCGAAGAGGAGAACTACGACTTTCTCCCTTATCCATTCGAGAGTACTGCAAAGAACGAAAAATATCTAGAAGTTCAAGAACCTTCTAGTACACCATCTCCGCACTCTCCACATACTCCAACCACTACACCTAATGAAGTGACACCAACATCAGGAGGAGAATCAAGTAGGCTACAACATCACACAAGGAGCATTGAGGAGTTGTACGAGGTAACACAGCCTATGGAGGATCTATCATTGTTCTGCCTTCTTGCAGATTGTGTGCCAATAAGCTATGAAGACGCAACAAAAAGCCAAAAGTGGAAATGTGCTATGGACGAAGAGATTCAAGCAATCGAGAAGAATTATACGTGGGATCTTGCCACACTACCAAAGGGACATAAGGCTATTGGTGTAAAATGGGTGTACAAGGCCAAGAAGAATTCCAAAGGTGAAGTTGAAAGATATAAGGCAAGGTTGGTGGCGAAGGGATATAGTCAACGAGCCGGCATAGACTATGACGAGGTATTTGCTCCCGTCGCTCGTCTAGAAACTATAAGATTGATAATCTCACTTGCGGCTCAACATAATTGGAAGATTTATCAAATGGATGTCAAATCCGCATTCCTTAATGGCCACTTAGAAGAAGAAGTCTATATAGAACAACCTTTGGGATACATCGTGAAAGGCCAAGAGAATAAGGTGCTAAAATTGAAAAAGGCCTTATACGGGTTGAAGCAAGCGCCTCGGGCATGGAATAGCAGGATAGACAAGTATTTCCAGCAGAATGACTTTACGAAATGCCCCTATGAGCATGCCCTCTACACCAAAGTTAGCAATGATGGAGATGTTATGATTGTGTGCCTATACGTGGATGACTTGATATTCACCGGTAGTAATCCCAAAATGTTTGAGGAGTTCAAGAAAGCAATGGTTCGGGAGTTCGAGATGACCGACATTGGACTTATGGCTTACTATCTTGGGATCGAGGTAAAACAAAAGAAAGATGGAATATTCATATCCCAAGAAGGTTATGCGAATGAGGTGCTCAAGAAGTTTAAGATGAATGACTGCAAGTCAATGAGCACACCGGTGGATTGCAATCTCAAATTGTCAAAAGATGATGAAGGATACTTGGTGGACCCAACACAATACAAGAGTTTGGTTGGAAGTCTGAGGTACCTAACCTGCACGAGGCCAGATATTCTCTACGAAGTTGGACTAGTAAGTCGATACATGGAAGCACCTACAATAAATCACTTGAAGGCAGCCAAGAGGATACTCCGCTACATCAAAGGTACGATTGACTATGGCCTATTTTATTCACCTTCTGATCACTTCAAGCTAGTTGGATACAGTGATAGTGATTGGGCTGGAGACATAGATGATCGTAAGAGTACGAGTGGTTTCGTGTTCTATATGGGAGATACGGCGTTCACATGGAGCTCGAAGAAGCAACCCATTGTGACTCTGTCAACGTGTGAAGCCGAGTTTGTAGCAGCAACATCGTGCACCTGTCATGCAATATGGTTCAGGAAGTTACTAAATGAGCTTAAGTTTTTTTCAAAAGGAAGCTACGGAGATATATGTGGATAACAAGTCTGCGATTGCTCTAGCAAAGAATCCAGTCTTCCATGATCGAAGCAAGCACATCGATACGAAATACCATTACATCAGGGAGTGTGTTACAAATAAAGAGGTGCAGATAAAGTACGCGAAGTCACTTGACCAAGTTGCTGATATTTTCACAAAGCCTCTAAAACATGAGACGTTTCAGAGATTACGGAATATGCTCGGAGTGACGAAATCAAGTTTAAGGGGGGCTGTTGGAAGTTAAACTTGATTTTGGGCTATGTGTTTTGGATATGGGCTTGCAAGTATACAAATATATGGATCAAGATTGTAGTCCAATATCTAGAAACTTCTTGTAATATCTAGTAGTGAAAGTGAGTAGAAACATCTTGTAAAATATCTAAGATAATATTTAGGAAATATCTAGATAATACTTAGAAAATATCTAGATATTAGTAGATGATGGAGAGTTCTAGACTACTCCATTGAGTAGTATAAATAGAGGGTTTCACCCCTCATTTGTAATCAAGCAACAAAGTAATTCAATAAGCAATAAAAGAAAAGCTTTCAAGATCAATAAAACTTCTAAATCATCAATTCTTCTCTTCCACAAATAATATACATAACCTCCTATTTCTAACAATAGCATGTTGCCCAAAAAACGTCAAACCACTGAATCGAATGTTTTTTCAAAATCAACTTTGAAGATGAGTAACTTTTATCATTTCTTGTATAGATCAATGATCTCGCTTAACATTAGAGGACCGTCAAGAATACGACGTCCTTTTATAGTTGTGGTTTGTTCCTTACTTACAATCTGATCTGTCACTCCAGAAAGACTGTTCGTCAAAACCTTAGTCACAATCTTGTACACAATCCAATAAGAGAAATGGGAAGGAAGTATTTGATGTTCACCGGGTTCACAACCTTCGGAATGAGAGTTATAATGACCAATTAGATCCCGAAGGTAACGAACCAGAAACCTTGAAATCGGTAACATTATCTTTAAGGAGATTCGAAAAATGTTTAATGAAGGAGAATGTGTACCCATTCAGACCTGATCATTTATCGCTTCCACAATTCCATACCTCCTCTCTAACTTGAGCCATATTGGGAGTGACTTCAAGCAACTGTGTGCGCTACTTGGTGATAGTTTATTAGCACCATTCGGAGGGATAAATGGAACATGAGCAATTTGTTTTTGAAACTTCTCTTTTAAGAATGCATGAAACACGTCTTTAACCGTGGAAGGGTTAGAGCACCACTCTCGCCATTGATAAGGATCCCGTGAATCGCGTGTGTTAGAATTATAATGATTATTAACATGTATTGTTAATATCGAATTTATAAAAGGGGGATAGTGTTTGCAGACGAAATTTTTCATTTTCATCTTACCAAAAGTTTGTTAGTTTTTGGTGGTATGGATCATGGATGCAGGGCCTGCCCGGAGGGAGTACAAGGTGTACATTCGACCCCGGCCCAATAATTTTAGTTTTTGTTCTTTATTTATCATTGCCCAAGTTATTAATTTATAGTGTATTCTTGTTTGATTCCTCACCAATGTGGGATAAAACACATTAACTTATCACTTATCAAGTGGACAACAGATAAAGAGAGGCTGTGGCAGAGCATTGAAGATCAATATCAAAGAATATAAATTATGTTGTATCTGTATAGTAGGTGCGTTTCATTTATTGAATAAAGTAACATTAATAATCTTTAAAATATCTTTAACGATTGATGTATTTGTCGTTTTTTTAATTAGCTTATATTATTCATTAGGGTCTAAGAGCCCTTTTTTCGTTTCGTCCAGGGCACTCAAATTCTCGGAACCGACCCTGTATGGATGCAAATTCCTTGTTATAGATTTCAAAGAAAAAAGGTTGATTTTGGTACAAAGTTGAAAGGGATGTATAGAAATAAACAAGAAAAATATATCATAGTATCACACTTGGTTAGAACTTTATTTACTACACTACAGGCCTAGAAATTGTAAAATCATATTCTTACTAGTGCAGAGACTCGTGGATTCACGGGGTTTTAAAGATTTTTTTTTTAATAATACGTTATATAATCAACTTTTACGAAATAGAAAACAAGAATGTTTAACCGAATATACGAAAGAACGACAATCATTGCGAAGTTGACTGTCCATAGCTCCATTCCTTTACACATTCATCATTAAGGTTGTTTGAGGTACTCCTTTATGCGAATTGAACAACCATAAATATACGAATTGAACACATCAAAAGTAGATGAGTACCTGGTCCTCTTGTTACTTTTGTCCAACATCAATAAGTAACAGAAAATGAAACAAATTATATGAAACTGAAAATGAAATTGAAACCAATTGCAGTCTTCAAGTTCACCTCATGCAATCTTCAAGTAGATGAGTACCTGGTACCTCATGCAGTCTTCAAGTTCACCTCATACAAATTATACACCTAACACCCCATCCTCATACCTCATACCTCTTACCTGCAAATTTTAAGATCACATATCAAATGGATCAAGTTTCCTTTTTCTTTTTTTTTGTTGTTGAATAATTCAAATTAAGACCCACTTGAACCAAAATTCACATTGAGTCCACAATTTTTTTTTTTAAAAGCCAGAAGAATGCATTATATATATCAATCGATTTGTACATAGATGGACAAGGCCGACATTCGTTTGGCCTATGCAAAAACAATACAACACACGAAGATAATTTGCAAAAGATTGCAAACCAAGATATTACACGAACCCAATACATACTATCATGCTATCATAGATAATAATGCTATCATTAGGAATAATGTAAAATGAACTATTATTCCATTCCATTTACACAAATATATTGCATCTTTGTATCTGATGTATCGTTGCAATTGCATTAACCAACCCATCAGTGACACCCTTCCAGTAAGCATCAACTTCAAAAATCCATCACAAACTCATATTTAATCGTAGTGAATCAATGGCGGTGTTCAATAGCTAGTTCATAAGTGATAATAGTATATACCTTTGGACCTATAAAAATACCACCAAAGTCATAACTTGCTTAAGGAACTTTGATAGTTTCAGCTGATTGAGAGCTGCCTGTCCAGTTAATCAAAGTAGTCACAGTTGCCTGTCCATTTAAAGAAGTGAAATTTTTAGAATACTAAGTACCAAAAGCAATAAGTTATAAAAAAAAGATAATGTTTTGGACGATTAAAGGTGTTGCAACTGTGAAAACAAACAATCATCAAAAGTTGATATTTCGTAACATCGATTTATGATGATTATTTTGATTAAATCATGATTTTTTTGAGTTTTTCGGTTTTAAACGAAAACGAAACTGAACGAATTCAAATTCGACTTTTGGATCAGTTTCAGTTTTGAAATTGAATTCGGTTTCAGTTTTCAACTTGGCCTCCAAAATTTTCAAAACCGAACTGATAAACACCCTTGTTTTTTTCCTTTAATTCAACTTCTTTAATATACCCCTGGACCTGTTTTACGGATGTGTTGAAATTGCCACCTCACAATCGGTTATTTGAAATTAAGTTTTTGATTTACCTTTACTACAACTGTAAGTATAGAAAGCAGCATAACCACCATCACCAGCCCTAAAATCAGCTTTAGCAGCCCGCCCAATAACACCAGCAGCGGCACTCACAACTTGACGACACAGGCAAATCCAACAGATTAAGCAAATATAATTTTTTTTAACAGCATCAGATTAGGCAAATATAATATAATATACAGATAGAAATTGATACAAAACACATAACATCAATCTATAATGCAAAATCTGAAGACATGATAGAAAATGAAACATTTAATTAAAGAGAAGAATAATCCATCAGTTACTTACATGATAGGAGCCTAGGATTCAAAGGCTAAGAAAATTAGTTCTGCACCATAATATACATGCTTACATCAACAAAAACTTCCTACAAATCAGTAAAACACCTTTTCAGTTTCAATTAACAATTGACATGTAATACTAAATGTAAAAAAAACCTCTATTATCGAATAATGCCTATTAAAATATTAAATGTAAAAAAATAACAAAAAATAGAAGATTCTAGTAATCAATAATAATAAATAATGCTATCAACCAAAAATTATAAACAAAAAAGGAAAAAGTTACTGTAAATATTACCAGATGTTTGTTATCATCATTCTGAATGAATCTGGTTTTAATCCAAGTTTCATAAACTTCATCTTCAAACATCCAATACTTTCAACTTTTTGTGCCTTTAGAAAATACTCCATTTGTTTCAGATTTTGAAAGATTTCATAAAACTAATACATACAGATTTCCACACTTAGTTTTGGGTGAGACTTGTTAAGTACAAACTTTTGAAATTAAAACTAACAATTATACTCTTTAACTACAATATCTTACAGTTTTGAGATAATTTGCATGAGCTAACATATACCTTATGTCAATTAAGGTATTTGAAAAGCAGTATCACCATCATTCTCAAAATCTAAACAAATATACAATCAAATCAAAAGCTATATAACGGCAAATAGTAAAAATGAAAACAAAAACAGATCGGAGTAAGTCATGATGCAACTGTTTCAAAAAGTGTGAATATGTAAATATCTTTGGCACAATTATCTCACTTAAAAACCGTAACACAATTAAATACATATGATTACAAAATTGGTCCTTAAACATCTTAGATCTTTAACAGATTGCTAAATATACAGAAGTTAAAACAGACTAATTTACCTGATAATAACACTTCTAGTTACCTGCAGCAAGAAAAAAATCCATTGTAAATAAAATAAACTAATGTATCAAGAAACTACTATTAAAGTTTGTGAAGTTACCCTTATCACAACAACTTAGCAAGACCAAGTGCAGTCAACTTGCATGGTCCATGTATAGCAATCAAAGGCTTAGTGCAACACACTTCCTTATCTTGAGCATTTCATCAAACACCTTGTCTTCATGTTTACTTAAACAAACCAAATACATATACTTAGAACTCTAGACCAAAATAACGATGAAAGCAACTGTGTAACTATCCATTAAATTTATTGAACATTCAGGTAATCAAATCAAGATAATCAAAACGATAATCACAGGTGGGATGATTATAGATTGTTGTGGTTTAAATACCTAAAAGACAATAAAGATAAGTAAGACACCAGTTCAAAAAAAAAAAAAAAAACCCCAAAAAGACAACAAACAACAACAAAAATACCTTTATTATAGCTTCTTCCTTTTTAGGTTGATTATCTCCTTTTGCAGTATATCATCATGAAAAGGGCTACATGCCAATAAAATCAATCGATCGGCCATAAGTATCGATTAGATGATGAGAAGGATCGATTAGATTCAGGCGCAGATCTGTATTTGAATTGCAAAGTTGAAAGTGAAGAGGAAGAGGCTTAGGTTTTGAAGGTGAAAGAGGATCGATTTGAATTGTGTAGGTTTTTTCCATTTTTGAATTTGAACTGGTTTTTGAATTGTCTATGCATCGATAGGTGATGGTGAAGATAAGCGTGATTCTTGGGCAGATAAATTACTGGTGGGAAATTTTTATTATTATTTATTTATTTATTTTTTAATTTCTGTATTTAATTAATTTAATTTAATATATTATGATTAATTAATTTTGTAAGATTTATTTAATGTAAAAATTAGGGATTAATGATGTTATCAAATGGTGTTTAGGAGGTGACATGTGTCCACATTATTTTTTTTAAGATATGGTTTTAATTAAGAAGTGATGTCATGTAATTGCCATTTTCATACCATAGCATGTAATAGATTTGTTAGATTTATGGATAATACAAGTCTATAACTCATCAATCAATAGACCATATAATATGGCAATAGTTTCATTTCATTACTACGATGATAAGTTAAAACATTGTTACCATACGTGTGCGATTCAAGCATCTGTCACACTAACAGTACTTAGCAATTAATAAAGTTGGTTGTTTGACAATTACTTTTTGTAAAGTTACACAAAGATTCTTACATTATCGATGTTATTAGTATTGAAGTTGGTAGGTTTAAAGTGATTTGAATTATGGTGTCAAAATGAAAAGTAAATTTTTTTTTGTGTTAAATAATGAAAAATTTGGAAAAAATTGGGGAGGTGGTAGCACGGCAAAGGAAAGGGATGCATGTGAAAAGGGAAGGAGAGAACTTAGCTTTCCAAATATGATCTGTTGATTGGTCAAAATTTCCATTTTCCCAGCCTTTTATTGAATCTAAATTAATTAATTAATATTAATATTAATAAATAATAAATAAAATAATTTTTTATTTTTTTGGCAAAATAACGATTACTATTAAAATTAAGAAAACTTCATCAATAAATGAAGGATCCTATGAACCAATACAATAAAACCGCACAGAAAAATGGCTCGTAAAAAGAACACTTGTAAGACCTCAACCGAAGACTAAACCTAGCTAACTCTAACTGAGCAAATACGGAAGAAACATCACTTGATCCACACAAGACCAAATCAAAACAAACACATCCACTAGCAAAAAGCAACTAAAAAGGAAAATAGCAACAAGAAAGCAACCTAAACCAACCATAAGAGAACAAGGATAATCACCGAAAACTCCAACTCAACCGGCTTTGGATGGGCCTTTGTGATTTCTTTCGTCCGGGCGACTCGTCATTCCATCAATGTTGTCTATGCGAACCCCTTTACCATTCCGATTAGGAAAAGAATATGTCAAAACATTTGATGATTTGTCACTAATAAGAATACCTGAAGGTTGGGGAATAATTCCTTTATCCGCCAAATCTTGAAAAAATCCTTTTTGAAGAGGACCCGAAGAACCTGTTTTTAACGACCCGTCAAGGTACACTTGACGACCATCGTTATCTTGATCCCACAGCTTGATCATAACTCTAAATGAATTTAATAAATAACCTTGCATTCTTTATTTAAAAATAATTTCC
Source organism: Rutidosis leptorrhynchoides (assembly GCF_046630445.1). Classification (NCBI taxonomy): domain Eukaryota; kingdom Viridiplantae; phylum Streptophyta; class Magnoliopsida; order Asterales; family Asteraceae; genus Rutidosis; species Rutidosis leptorrhynchoides. The sequence continues at coordinate 299,075,649 of NC_092338.1, read as the reverse complement.
TATAAAGGAAACCTACCAAATATGTAAGTTTAGAAAAACCATACATAAATACTTAACCAAAAGTTGACCAATACAAAGTCAACAAACACCCACAATTTAATGTATCAAAATATAATGCAAGTTAATGTTTAACAAAAGCTGTCATCATAAATATGCAGACTCTCTAAGCACAGCGGAATCAATCAATCATGAACCTGAGAATAAAACATGCGAGTAAACTGTCAACAAAAATGTTGAGTGAAATATAGGTTTAATATTGCAAACAATATTTAATTTAAACCATAAAAATTTATGTTTGAAAACATAAAGACTCATATTGGACCACAAAATTATATGCTCGAAAATATATAAAACATTATTCCATTAACCCGTGAGCCATCTGGTAATCACTTAACAATTCCATACTCTTAACAAAATCAATATAAAAATATACACTGAACAGGTGTATCTTTCAAAATACGAAGTACTAATACATTCTGCCTGTAACTGCTAGCGCGACTAGCACGAAATGGGGCTGTCAGGCCCGATAGATCTATCCATAGGATTCGCGTTCACCAGTAGAAATCAGTGATTAAAATTACCAGATTAGGAAATATTTTCATTCGACTCACAATGAATAATTTAAACCAAATTCCACTTGTGTCCAATATGTAAAATAAATTGCATGTATTCTCATCCCAAAAGATTTAAAATAGAAAAATAGGACTGTAACTCACCTTAACATAAACGAAGTAACCACACGAAAACGTGAACCGCAAATGAAAAAAGTGATCAAAAATGATCACAACGCCAACCTATAAATAAAGCAGGTCGATATAAATAACTAACTTAGGTCAAGTCTTAGTATGATAGCTATAGTACTTGTTGCAAATAAGCATAGAACAACACTCGGTATGTTTCGGTATGATCAGGACAGCGTATAACCCGTACTTTCTATTTTTAGAAAGTTTATATTTTTGGAAAGTTTCTATTTTAGGAAAGTTTCTATTTTTGGAAAGTTTCTATTTTTAGAAAGTTTCCATATTTAGAAAGTTGCTATTTTTGGAAAGTTTTTAACTTAGGAAAGTTTCCTTAATTAGAAAAGTCAACAAAAGTCAACTGAAAGTCAAAGTCAATCGAAAGTCAACTCAAAAGTCAACCTTTGTCAAACTTAGTCAACATTGAATTTTAAAGTATAAATTATATTAATAATATACTACCTTTGTCTCATTCCAATAGGGTAGTATTCTATTTTGGGCTGTCCCATTCTGATAGTCCACTTCCATAAATAGAAAGGAAAGAAGATATTTCATTGGTGGATCTGGAGAGAGAAGATATTTCATTGGTGGAGGAATGAAGTTAGTAGGATTTCCTAAAACTGCGTGTTTTTTGTCTGTGGACTATTGGAATGAGACGGAGGGAGTAAGTTATAAAGTTATTTAAAGTCATATCATAAGTTTAATTAAATTAAATTAAATTATTAAAGTTAACATAAGTTTAAATGATATAATTAATATAACATAAGTATTTAATTAAGTAATTAAATATTAATCATAATATAAGTATTATTAATTAATAATAAATTTTAAATCATATCATAAGTATTATTAATTAATAATGAATTATTAATCATATCATAAGTTTTAATTATAATCATTAAATCATAAGTTTTTAATAATTAAATTATAATTAATAATAACTAAGCCATATAATAACTAAATAATTAATTAATCTTTATTATAAGTCTTAATATAATAATCTCATATCATAAGTTTAATACTTATCATAAGTATTCTTCATTAATAATAAAAGTATTATTAATCATAAGTTTAATTAAAAGTTTCATTAAATCATAAAGTAATTAATAAATGATGTAATTAATATATATCATAAGTCTTATTTAAAAATAATTTCTTTTATGTCATAAGTAATTTAATAATAATGAAAATCATTATTTATATCATAAGTTCAAATTTCATAACCATAAGTTTAATTAAACGTTCGTCGGGTCATAACTTGAGTCCCGGGTGTCGGTTTTCAGCGAGTCTTATATATATCCTCGTCTAACCAAACCACCTGACACATTAGTGTACTTAAGAACACCCTAAAATCAATCCTCAAGTCGTGACCTACAGCCATGACTCAACTTCGAACTTTAATCCGTTCAAAATCTTGTTTTAGTCATTCCGGGTGATCCGTGGCTCGGATTTCGATGACCCGAACATGAATGTTCATCCCATCATCAATCCTAACACACTAGTACACCCTAGAGACTCCAAAAGTGGTCAAAAAGTCGGACCAAAACTGAATACATTCGTTTTTACATTTCAATTTCATGAAAACACCAAATTAAGCATAACTTTTGATCCGAAACTCAAAACAACATGAATCCAAAGCCTAAAATTACTGTCTTGATGAGAGGAAATAATCTATACACTTTAATTAACCAAAAACATCTGTCAAGTATACTGTTTTTAAACAAATAGCTGCTGTCCGCTTTTGATCAAACCGAAAACATATGAAATCGAGCATTTCTAAGCATCAAATCAACAACACAACAACATACAAGTACTATAGCATCAACATATAATCAAAATAAGTAATAAAAGATGAAATTAAAAGATCTAGGGTTCATGTTCATACCCAAATCAAAAATTGAGAAGAAGGATGATGAAGAACACGAAATGGAACACCCGAATAAGCAATTAACCTTAATGATTGATGAACAATTGTATGTGATTTGATGTGAATGATTTTTGGGAGGTGGAAGGCTGCAAATTTCGTTCATATGGGAAGGAGAGAAAGAGGATAAAAATTAGGTTTAGGTTTATAATGTAATTAGTGAAAAAAATGTGTTTAAGGGTAATTAAATTAACAAAATGGCAAAACCAACCCCTCATGGGGATTTCGGCCGATCCAAGAGAGAGGGTGGGCTTCCTTTAGTCCATTTTGATGTAATGTTCAATAGCTTGTGGCCCGAAAGCCCGAAATGGGAAAACGCCGCTACGCGATTAAATATTCGGAGAGATACGCGCACGCGACAGATAAAATATATAAACACTATATATAAACATATGATATAAAAATATCATATTTAAAATAATTTGGATTGAAAAATCCCAAAAGTCTGACCGTTGGTTTGAAAATTGAAAAGATTCGCCGGATGGAAATCCACGACACGTAGAAACGTACAATTTAAAATATGAATACAAATATTCACATAACACATAATAATTAATATATTATTACTAAAATAATAATATAGGTCATAGAAATGACATGGCACGAATAACAATTAACGGACGTTAAATAATAAACGGTAAAAGATAACGGAAAAAGTAGGGTCGTGACACCGTTGCTTGGTCAACTTGCACCGAAGAAACACACTTGTGTACCTTCACACTCTTACCCTTCTTAGCCTTTGAAGTCAATGGTATATCATCACCAACAGGAATGTTATTATCCGTTTCAGGAGAAGGTACTGAATTAGGAACAAAAGAAGACGAAGCACACGGGTGATTATTAATATCATCAACAGCAATACAAGAAGGAGCAAGAACAGGAAGATCTTCATCCAAAGCCGGAGACATATTCAAATTAAAAACACTAGGACTGCACACCCGTGTCGAAACCACGTCAACAACCTCACATGTATCGTCCAAGATATCAACAAAGCCGAATAAAAGCATATCTCCATTCGTTACATCATCCCTGGAAACATCTGTCTCGTCAACCATGTCAACATGATCATCTTCATGTCGAGCACAATTATCATCAACCACTTGAGCCCCGGTAACCCCATTAACTAACAACGCATCAGACACAATCTCGGTTTGAAGACCAAAAACAGGGTGTCCCGCAAGGATGATGCGGTTTGTAATAGCAATCAAATCGGTGGGAAACTCGATCAACTCAAACTCCGATGGAGCACTAATCTCGTTAACCCAAATATTGCAAACCGAAAACAAATCATCTTCAAGATCCGCCTTCACCGAATCATGTAAATGTTTCGGATTTTCAGTTTTCACGAAAGCGAAAAGAGACCCCACGTTGCCTAAACTATTTGACACATTAGCAATCTTCAAAACTACGCCAAAAAGACTCGCAACCGAGATAGCACTCTCGGCCGAAGCATAAGCAATCGGGATACCCTTGAGTTCTAACCAAGTGAACCGAAAATATTTTTTAGCCAAATCCTTCAAAGGAGCCACGATACGAAGTCATCTGAATTAGGCTCCAATAATCGCTCAAAACCGGGACCATCTTCACAAACAATTACAGCTCCAAAAACACCCACTTTGCAAACCTTACTAAATGTAACCTTGTTTCTGATCAAGAATGCTTGAAGTTTCAAATCATCCAAAGGATTGTTATTGGGTATTGTTGTTGAATGTATTCTTTAATGAGTTGGGTAATGTTATTGGGTGGCTACACGAGGTCCATAGGTGGCAGGCCCAGACTGGTGTTGCCTCAAATTGACCCGACTCGAACTGACGTTCATAACAATCTTCAAAACTAGCTCGTATAGTAATCTAATCGTACCGTTCCATCATGTCAAAACAATAAAACGTCTGGTTTGAATTGTGCTTTAAGATAGTACTAACTAGAAAAATACCGCGCGCGCGATGCGGCGGGGCCTTTCGGGTTTCATATTCATATTTTACGTAACAATATTTATGTATGGAATTAAAAACGCGTAGTTGGGGGTATGTTTGGAAGCATGTGGTTAGTACCTAGTATACCTAATAGCCTATGAGTTTTCCATGGTAGGAAAATCGCCGGGAAAAGGGGAACGGGAACATTGATATGATGTAGTAAGTGTGGGTTGTTTGTTGTACGCGTATGTATATGTATGGAAGATAGACCGAAATGTTTAGCGTTTTTAAAAAAGAGTCCGTTTTGCGCATACCTAGTTTATTTGTGTTCGTGATTTTTTTCCGAGTTGGACGAAGGCGTCTGAAAAATTTAACTCGCGGCGAGCGTGGAGATATGGCTCGTTGAAAATTTGGGTGGAGTTTGTTTAAATTTTTTTAATAAAATAATTTGTTGACACTTTTTACCCATGTAAATCATGCAAAGTTAACATAGTTAAGGGGGTGCATTATAATTTTGTGTTTGGTGTCGTATTTTGGTGAAGCAACGACCAAAGTCTGCTCTCAATTAGTATATAAAAAATAAATAAAAATATAAGTGTAATTGTTACGTTATATACATCTTGGGCTATATGATGAGATTCTTCATGTATAATAATTTCCTTTTGTATGCGGACATCTTAGACGTTATACATGTATTTAACTATAGATGTACGTTACTTGGGGTCGGTCCCAAAAATTTTTGAGCCTAGTACGAGGTGATAAAAAGCACTTAGGTCGTAATGAATAATATAAACTATTTAAAAAAAAATTCATAAGCCCTAACGAATAATATAAACATTTTTAAAAAATGTCATTTGTGCCTTGCTAGAATGATCGTGAATTTTGATTTCTTTATTTTCGGGAGCCTTTGATTTTTGTTTTTAAACCTATATTGTTTCGTCTTTGCTGCTTCAGTTGTGTTTTTTTAGTCCACATGTTTCTTAAAGGGTTTAAACTACTAAATAGTCATATACTTTTATTTTTGTTTCAAAAAAATACTATTGTATGCTATGTACTTTGAAAAAGTGTGTTGATGTAAACAAAAGGTGATCGGTTACCTGTTAGACCGGTTAAAATGATTATGTGTTATTTTTTAAATTGAAAACATTACACATACAATCTAGTTTGTTCATTTTGCTTGTGCAGTCCCTAAAGTTAACAGATGTTAAATGGTGATTTTTTGATTCTTCAGGTTTTTGATAAGGATTCCTTCATGAAAGTTGTTGTCAATCCTTTGAGTAACACTCAAGAATCATTAGATTAAGTAGAAACATCACATAGAACTCGAATTTGAAGAATCAAAATTCGGTTGACTTTTTATCCAAAACTCTGACTCACAAATTCCGAATCGATTATTTGAGTTTGGATTTGAGAATTTGAAGACACATTCACTAGATGAAAGTGAATAACTCTGCACTTTTACATTTTTCAATTTCGTTCCGGATTGTTCCAGAGGCTAAAATGGTGACGATGAAGGTGAATGAAGAACTTCGATTAAATTCACAACGAATCTGCCATAATTTACATTTGTATGGGAAAAGTTGAAGATGAACTGAAGATGAAAAAGGAGATAAAAATGCCCTCACATACTTTGCACATGATTGTTTAACGAAAAAAATTAATAACGTTAGCATGCATAATAAATACCTTATTTATTAGGTTAACAAGTTAAGTTGGTCTACATTAACACATTTTTTCAAAGTAAATAGCCTACAATAGTATTTTTTTGTGTTATATAGCCTACATTGGAACATAAGTAAAAGTATATTACTATTGAGTAGCTTGAATTCTTTCTTAAATCTCCGATTATGTTTATATATGTGTGTGTGTATGTATATATGTGTATATATATATATATAGTTATCATCAAGAGTGAAGCACTTTTTTTAGGGGAAGTGGGGGAAATAAATTTTTTTGTTTTTATTTTTTATTTTTTAAACATTAAGTTCACATGAAAATATGAACATTTAAAAAAGACACTTTGTGACGAATGTTATTACTTTGGGGGAAAAAACTCTCGAAGAAATAAATGATAACACTCATCATGAGTAATGTTTTAATTATACTTTATTTTCATAGTTTTGTTTTCATCTTGTGTGGAGTTTCTTTTTCAAAATTTAGCACGATTTAAAGTTAAGAACCGTTCGTGTTAAAAATTCAATCTAAACCCTAATTTCGAAACCCCAAACCCTAATTTCTAAACCCTAATTTTTGAACCCTAATTTTTCTAACCCCTTATAAAATACTTTAATTAAAACATTACATATGATGCATGTTATCATTTATTTCTTCGAGCATTTTTCCGTCAAAATAATAACATTTATTACAAAGTGTATTTTTTTAATGTTCATATTTTCATGTGATCTTAATATTTGAAAAAAAAAATTAAAACCTAAAAAAAATTACTTCCCTCCATTTCCTCTAAAAACGTGCTTAACTCTTAATTAAAACAATATATATATATATATATATATATATATATATATATATATATATATATATATATATATATATATATATGTATATATATGTGATGACCCGAAAATTTTTTGATTTATTTAAACCAATTCTCTATACGATTTATTATTTTAACACGTTAAACAAAGTCTGTTAGATTGAGTCTCAAAATATTAGAACTGTTTCATATATACAATTACCTTTGACTACTCTCGACGATTCATGAACAATTATATGTATGTATATATATATATATATATGTACAATTAAAAACGACTTTCCTACAGTAAAACCCTATTTGCTACAGTAAAAATTACTTTGCTACAGTAAAACACTATTTGCTACAGTGAAACCGTATTTTGCTACAGTGCTACAGTGAAAACGAGTTTGCTACAGTGATTTGCTACAGTAAAACACTATTTGCTACAGTAAACACTATTTGCTACAGCAAAATACTATTTGCTACAGTAAAACTATTTGCTACAGTAAACACTATTTGATGTCGACGAACTAGCAAACAAAAACAGAAAAGGCGGCCATGCGATCGCATGGCAAAAACACTGAAAACTCATGCGATCGCATGAGCTACAGTAAATCGAAAAGTACTATAAAAGGTCAGTTTTGCTCGACGAATTTTCATAATAATTTAAGTACGTAAATTTTATATTTATAATTATAATTATAATTTTAATTTTAAGTTTAATAATAATAAAGTATATTCGAGGGTATTTTTAATTCGGGTTTCAAACCGTTTTAAAATAAGGAAATATTGGGTATTGTTCGGGGTATTGTTCTTGAATCCAAGACCAACCATATAGTCGTCTACCATCATTACGTCTACGCAATTTGCCTACAATATTGAATCGCAATATTGAACTGTGAGTTATAGATCCCTTTTTAAATACTTTAAATATTTTTGGGCTGAGAATACATGCAATTTATTTTAAACGCGATAAGACACAAGTACATACTAAATTCTACACTGAGTTAAACCGGAAATCCCTTAGCTTTGGTAATTAGTAGCTGCCAGTACATAGGATATGGACTGGTGGGCGCGAATAATTGTATATGGATCCATAGGGCTTGACATACCCGTCCGAGCTAGAGCGCTAGCCTTTTAACGGACGTATGTTATTCGAGTTTAAGACACGTTGGTTTGCGTGTATTAAAACGAATGGGGTAATTATCACTATAGCGTTAAGTTTAGTTACCAGGGTGCTCTGTTACGTAGAATCTATTGATAAACTTTTGATGAAATCTTGTGGTCTATCTTTATATATGTTTATGACCCGAGCAATTAAACAAATAACTCACCAACATTCGTGTTGAATTTTTAGCATGTTTTATTCTCAGGTCCTTAGAATGCTTCCGCTGTGATGTGCTTGTTGCCTGCATGGAGTCTCTCATGCTTTGTACAAAGTTTATTGCATTCAAAATAAAACTGCGTTGTGTAATAAATAATTGGACTGTGATGCCAACCTGTAAATTAAAGACTTATGTATTTTGGGGTTTTGCTTATACCTAAGCATTTGCCCACATGTTTATAACTTTCTATGTTTAGAAAGTCACTTATTTTAATGAATGCAATATTTTATCAAAACGTATCATATAGAGGTCAAAACCTCACTGTGGAATTAATGATTAACGTGCCGCGTCAATAGCGATTTTGACGGGTCGTTACAGTTGGTATCCGAGCTTGAGGTCATAGGGAACCAGAAGTTACATTAGTGTGTTTAACTGGTAATTGTTAGGATGCATTAGTGAGTCTGGACTATGACCATATCTGTTTTTACTGATTTTTGCTTATTATTTGGTCAAAAACATTATATGTGATATATTTATATGCTAACGTAATTGTTGTTTCAATTATGTGATAGATGACTTCTTCTAATCCTATCATTTTGTACGACTCGGAATCGGACACTGAATCTATTCTATCCACAATTGAAAAGGGCGTTCCAATACCTATTAAAGAAGAAATTGTGTTAGCCGGGGAATCTCAACTCCCGGTAAACCCAGAGGAGGTTCCAGCTCCACCCAACTCTAGTTTTCCGGAGCCACAGTATCGTTGGCATGGACCCATGATCCCTGGAGTAAACGAGGATCGTCCATTTCTAAACAAATATGGACATTGGTCCAGATATACCGCCGACGGGCGGGTTGTGCCGATTACGCCTGGCAGATTTCTGTTCATGACCACCGGTACATATTCTTGCAGTTCGTCATCATATTCTCCTACACATGACTCAGACAGTTCGTCATCAGACGAGATCAGTAAGGAGGAGGATTTCGCTAATGAAATAAAAGAGATCACTAAGGAGAAATTCCAACTTGCTATAGATAATAAAAACAACCACAATAATAAAATGTCCTTAATTATTAAAAAAGAACAGGACCATTCGATCCGTAACCACCCTTATTGTATTAAACCCACTGAGGCAACGGGTACCTCAAAACCCCAACCAAAAATAAAATATACTGCCAGAATGTCTGTCGGACCATGTGCACACAAATAATTGGTAGAGAGAACCAAATGGGAAGAAGTTTCTGATAGTTCTGAATAAACGACCTCGCAACCATAAATCTTCCATACGCTATTCTATTGCTTATGTGTGCTACTCTATCTTGTTATGTAAAATAAGCATATGTAAAATATCAGTATTGTATGGTATTGTATTATTTTGGTTTATTAATAATAAATGCATGGAATGATTATTTGTATTATTACTACTTATTATTATTATTATTACATAATAATGTAGTAACTCGCTATAATTTTTCATAGTGGAATATCATTAGGATTTTAGTAGTTAATTCCTTGTACTAGCTATTATGTATGAACTTAACGGGTAGGTAACACCCTAGAAATAATTATAAAATGCTAATAAGAAGAAAAGGCTTTTATAATAATCGGTTCATATTATTAATATGCTACGATTAACTATTGACAACTCATTTTACCTATAATATTCTATATGATTAAATTATATCTGTTGTGTTTATTGAAGAAACATGTCTCAAATGTCGGATGCTGAGTTTGAGCAACTAGTCGAGAAACGTGTGAATGAAAGAATTGCTGCAACCGAAGCAGCAAAAGCAACAGCTGAAGCAGCAGCCAAAGCAGCAGCCGTAAACACAAATTCACGAAACGGATGCTCATACAAAACTTTTCAAGGATGCAAACCACAGACGTTTAGTGGAACTGAGGGACCAGTCGGTCTAACCCGATGGTTTGAAAAGATGGAGTCCGTTTTCAAAATCAGTAATTGTGCGAATGGAGACAAGTCAAAGTATGCTTCGTGCACGTTGCAAGATGGTGCACTTACTTGGTGGAACAATTATGCTAAAGCAGAAGGAATAGATACGGCATATGATATCTCTTGGGAAGAACTGAAAAAGATGCTAATCGAGGAGTACTGTCCTCGAAACGAGATCAGAAAAATGGAATCTGAGTTACGTAATCTAAAGGTTATCGACGCGAATCTCAATAACTATGAAAAGCGTTTCATGGAACTAGCCTTGTTGTGTCCCGAATTGGTGCCAAACGAGAAACGAAAGATAGAAATGTATATTGACGGTTTATCGATCAATATCAAAGGAAATGTTACATCGTCCAAACCGAATACGATGCAGGAAGCCATGACAATGGCACACCAACTCATGGACCAGATCACAGAGAGTTCGATTAAGGCACCAATTATCGAAGTCAAGACAACTGAAGGAAAGAGGAAATGGGAAGACTATAAGGGCAAAAGTACTCACCTGAAGAAACAAGAAACTTTTAAAGGTAAACAAGATGGGGCATGTGACGACTCCGTCAAAACACTTAACGGCTCCGTCACTTGGTCCCACAGCTTGATCGAAACTCTATATGAATTTAATAAAACAACCTTGCATTCTTTATTTAAAAATGATTTCCTATAAAGGAAATCTACTAAAATGTATAAGTTTAGAAAAACTATACAATAATACTTTAACCAAAAGTTGACCAAAATAAAGTCAACAAACAACCACTTTTTAATGTAACAAAATAGAATGCAAGTTAATGTTTAACAAAAGCTGCCATCATAAATATGCAGACTCTCTAAGCACAGCGGAAGCAATCAATCATGAACCTGAGAATAAAACATGCGAGTAACTGTCAACAAAAATGTTGAGTGAATTATAGGTTTAATATTGCAAACAATATTTAATTTAAACAATAAAAATTTATGTTTGAAAACATAAAACTCCTTTTAACCCACCAAATTATATGCTAGAAAACATATAATAAAACATTATTCCATTTTCCGTGAGCCACCTGGTAACCACTTAACCCTTTATTTACCCTTGCCAAACACAATAAATAATATACACCGAACAAGTGTATCTTCAACTAAATACGAAGTACTAAACATTCCGATTATAAATTGCTAGCGCGACTAGCTCGAAATGGGGTTGTCAAACCCGATAGATCTATCCATAGGATTCGCGTTCACCAGTAGAAACCAGTGATTACAGTTACCAGACTAGGGAATATTTTTGTTCAACTCACAATGAATAATTTAAACCAACTTCCACTTGTCCAAAATATAAAATAAATTGCATGTATTCTCATCCCAAAAGATTTAAATAGAAAAATGGGACTATAACTCACCTTAATAGCAACGAAGTAACCACACAATTATGCGAACAGCAAATGAAGTAAAGTGATCATGAATGATCACAACGCCGACCTATAAATAAAGCAGGTCGATATAAATAACTAACTTAGGTCAAGTCTTAGTATGATAGCTATTGTACATGCTGCAAGTAGACATAGAACAATACTCAACATGCATCGGTTTGATCGGAACAGCGTACGGACACACACTTTCTATTTTTAGGAAGTTTCTATTTTTGGAAAGTTTCTATTTTAGGAAAGTTTCTATTTTTGGAAAGTTTCTATTTTAGGAAAGTTTCTATTTTTGGAAAGTTTCTATTTTTGGAAAGTTTCCAAATTTAGAAAGTTCTATTTTTAGAAAGTTTTGAAGTTAGGAAAGTTTCCTTATTTAGAAAGTCAACAGAAATCAACTTAAAGTCAAAGTCAACCGATAGTCAACTCAAAAGTCAACCTTGGTCAAACATAGTCAACATTAATTTTAAAAGTGTAAGTTGTAATAATACCATAAGTTATAATGTTAATTAAAGTTAAATATGTATAATTATATCATAACATAAGTTTAATTAAATTAAAATGAATTTTTAAAGTTAACATAAGTTTAAATGTTATAATTAATATAACATAAGTATTTAATTAATTAATTAAATATTAATCATAATATAAGTATTATTAATTAATAATAGGTTTTAAATCATATCATAAGTATTATTAATTAATAATGAATTATTAATCATATCATAGGTTTCTAATTATAATCATTAAATCATAAGTATTTAATAATTAAATTATAATTAAATAATAATTAAATCTTATAATAATTAAATAATCAATTAATTCTTATTATAAGTCTTATTATAATCACCTCATAATATAAGTTTAATACTTACCATAAGTACTTTTCATTAATAATAAAAGTATTATTAATCATAAGTTTAATTAAAGTTTCATTAATCATAATTAATTAATAAATGATATAATAAATATGTATATCATAAGTCTTAAATTAAAATAATTACTTTTATATCATAAGTAATTTATTAATAATGAAAATCATTATTCATATCATAAGTCTTATTTCATAACCATAAGTTTTAATTAAAAGTTCATCGGGTCATAACTTGAGCCCCGGGAATCAGTTTTCGGCGAGTCTTATATATATATTCGCCTAACCAACCCACCCGACACCTTAGTGTGCTCAAGAACATCTCAAAAACAGTCACCAAGTCGTGACTTACAGCCATTACTCAATTTGGATCTTTAATTCGTTTAAAAACATGTTTTAGTCATAACGGGTGATCCGTGGCTCGGATTTCGATGACCCGAACATGAATGTTCATCCAATCATCAATCCTAACACACTAGTACACCCTAAAGACTCTAAAAATGGTCACAAAGTCAGACCATACCTGTACCAATTCGTTTTCATATTTTAATTTCAATTAAACAACATTTTGATCATAACTTATGTTCCGGGAATCGAAATAACATGAATCCGGAGTCTAAAATTAATGTCTTGATGAGAGGAACTCATCTAGACACTTTAATTTCACTTTTATATCAGTTGTGTTTACAGAAACAATAAAACAAACCGCTGTCCCAAATCAATCAAACCGAAAACATGAATTAACGAGCAATTCTATGCATACAATCATCAATACAATAACATGTAATCATCATACTATCAATATAACATATAAAAACAGTAAAATTAAAGAAAATTGAAAAAGTTAGGGTTAGGGTTTATACCCTAATCAAGAATTGATTAATATCAACGTGTAGAGATCGAAGAGAGGAACGCGTTTATACAAACAATAGGATGATCCAAGCTTTATTGATGAAGATGATGGTGATTTTAGTGTGCTAGGGTGACGGCTAGGGTAGGGAGAAAGAGGGAGATGGAGAAAATTAAAAATTAAATGAGATAGGTTAAGGAAAATTGAAATGTGTAAGTATTATTCCAAAATGAAGCAAAATGTGGATATACCCCCTCCCCCTTGAATAATTCGGCCAAGAACTGAATGGGGTGGGCCCCACATGGCCCACAATGATAAATATGTAATTTCTTTTAGCCCGAACGCCCGATCGAAGCCCGAAACGCGAAAACGCTACTACGCGATTGATTTTTCGGAGAGATAACAACTACGCGACGGATAAAATATATAAACACTATATATAATCATATGACATCAAAATATCATAATTAAAATAATTAGGACTTAAAAATTCCAAAAGTTCGACCGTTGGTTTGAAAACCGAAAAGATTCGCCGGATAGAAATCCGCGACTCGTAGGAACGTATAATTTAAAATATGAATACAAATATTCATATAACACATAATAATTAATATATTATTACAAAAATAATAATATAGGTCATAGAAATGACGTGGCACGAATAACAATTAACGGTCGTTAAATAGTTAACGGTAAAAGATAACGGAAAAAGTAGGGTCGTTACAGTACCTTCCCGTTACGGAAATTTCGTCCCGAAATTTAAGCAGGTGCAGGGGTTGACTCAGCATTTGGGAACAAATGCGGGTACTTCTTCTTCATCTGATCTTCACGCTCCCAAGTGAACTCGGGACCGCATCCGGTGTTCCCTCTAACTCGAACAATAGGAATTTTACTCTGCTTAAGAGTCTTTACCTCTCGGTCCATAATTTCAACAGGTTCTTCAATAAAATAAAGTTGCTTATCAACATGAAGTTCATCAAAAAGAATAGTTTCATTGGGCTCGGCCAAACACTTCTTTAAATTCGATACATGAAAAACGTCACGAATAGCACTGAGTTCTTGTGGCAATTTCAAACGATAAGCCACTGGTCCAACTCTCTCAATAATCCCAAAAGGTTCAACAAAATGAGGATTCAACTTTCCCCCTTTTACCAAAACGTATCAGCCCTTCCAAGGTGATACCTTCAACATAACACGATCACCGACCTGAAATTCAATATCGTTTCTTCTTTTATTGGCATAGCTCTTTTGCCAACTTCTGGCGATTCTCAATCTTTCCTTAATCTGTGCAATCTTCTAGGTAGTCTCGTGAATGATCTCTGGTCATGTGAGTTGAGCATCCCCAACCTCATTCCAACAGACAGGAGACCTACACTTTCTACCATACAGAGCTTCAAATGGTGCAGCTTTAATACTTGCATGATAACTGCTGTTATAAGAAAACTCATCCAGCGACAAATATTTATCCCACCCATTTCCAAAATCAATAACACACGCTCTTAACATGTTTTCTATGTTTGAATGGTCCTTTCACTCTGACCATCCGTCTGTGGATGATAAGCGGTGCTCATATCCAATTTAGTTCCTAGAGCACCTTGTTAGGACTGCCTCAGTCCAACATAATCGATACGGGAACACCATGTCTCGAAATAATCTCCTTCAAATACAAACGAGTAAACTTCTTCATTGAATATGTTTCCTTAATTGGCAAGAAAAGAGTTGACTTAGCGAGTCGGTAACAATCACCCAAATGGTATCATAACCACCCACAACTCCCGGTAACTTCGTAATAAAGTCCATCTTAATACCTTCCCACTTCCACTCGGGAATTTCAGGTTGCACCAAAAGTCCAGACGGTTTTTGATGTTCAGCTTTAACCTTAGCGCAGGTCAAACACTTAGCCACATACGTAGCCACATCAACTTTCAAATTAGGCCACCAATACAGCTCCTTAAGATCATGATACATCTTTCCTGAACTAGGATGAGTAGAGTACCTAGACTTATGAGCCTCATCTAAAACAAGTTTTCGTAGATCACCAAACTTCGGAACCCAAAGGCATCCCGCAAAATACCGAGTACCATCGGTTTGTACCTCTAACTGTTTACTCAAGCCTCAGACCTTCCCGTTACAAAATTTTCCTCCTTCAAGGCTTCTTATTGTGCCTCAAGGATCTGCCTAGCGAGGTTTGTTTGAATTGTCATATTCAAGGCCCTAAACCTGCGAGGTTCAGCCCTTTCTTTACGACTTAATGCATCAGCCACATCATTGGCCTTTCCCGGATGATATAAAAGTTCGCAATCATAATCATTTAACGTCTCAACCCATCTTCGTTGCCTCATATTTAACTGTTTCTGATCAAGAATATGTTGAAGACTTTTGTGATCAGTGTACACTGTACATTTGACCCCATATAAGTAATGTCTCCAATTCTTAAGTGCGAATATAACAACTCCCAATTCTAAATCATGGGTTGTATAATTCTGCTCGTGGATCTTCAACTGACATGACGCATATGCAATAACCTTCTTTCATTGCATCAAAACACACCCAAAGCCTTGACGCGAAGTATCACAATAAACAACAAAATCATCATTACCCTCAGGTAGTGATAATATTGGAGCGGTAGTCAACTTCTTCTTCAAAATTTGAAAAGCAGTCACTTGTTCATCCTTCCACTCATGCTTCTTCCCCTTGTGTGTTAAAGCAGTCAGAGGTTCCGCTATACGAGAGAAATCTTGAATGAACATTCTTTAGTAACCTGCCAACTCTAGAAACTGACGAATCTGAGTGGGGGTTTTCGGAAATTTCCCACTTTTCAATCGCCTCAATCTTAGCAGGATCAACTTGTATTCCCTGTTTACTAACAATATGTCTAAGGAATTGAACTTCTCTTAACCAGAAAGCACACTTAGAGAACTTAGCGTACAATTCTTCCTTTCCCAATAGATCAAGCACTAACTTCAAATGTTCTTCGTGCTCTTCATCACTCTTGGAACAGATAAGGATATCATCGATGAAAACGATAACGAATTTATCCAGATAGGGTCTACACACACGGTTCATGAGGTCCATGAACACAACAGGTGCATTTGTCAATCTGAACGGCATAACAAGAAATTCAAAGTGACTATAACGGGTACAGAAAGCGGTTTTCAGAATATCAGTTTCTTTAGCGCGTAATTGGTGATAACCGGAACGAAGATCAATCTTATAATAAACGGACGAACCTTGAAGTTGATCGAACAGATCATCAATTCTCGAAAGAGGGTAACGGTTTTTAACAGTAAGCTCGTTCAATTCACGATAATCAATACACAAACGAAATGAACCATCTTTCTTCTCCACGAACGAAACGGGAGCTCCCCAAGGGGACGAACTGGAACGGATGAAATAAAGTTGCAATAATGAAGGAAGAAATAAATATGGAGTAGTCACATCGGTGGCATAGATATTTAAGGCAATTCTCTCAAAGGAGTTAACGAGGATCATGGACTCCAAAGTAAATTTTCATTATATTTCCGAAAGGAAGACGTATGAAAGGTGTGATAATTCAACGAGAGTGAACTTCCTTGTACAATGAGCGAGGAAGTCTAGGATTCATCCATATTCTTAAATTTATGTGCGGATAAAAAGAACGCGAATCATGGGTTATAAAGAATGGCCGACTCCAGGTGAGATGAATCTCCAAAAATAATTTCGTGCACCCTAAAGTATCGAATCCTAGGATTGATGTTTACGAGGGTGTTGCGGTTGACAGCGAAAATTGAGAGTAGAAACTCCTCAAACGGTCTAGAGTAATATATATCCATGATACCCATTATAACAACAGTTGGGGTAGAAACCCACCTAGCGCCTTTTCTACAATAGGGTGACCATCGAGTGTACCCCAGAAACTTGATTTATCGGTCTGCGTTTCGGCCATGTCCAACCATAAGAGGGAAAATTCTATGGGTGCAAAGACTTTCCAACAAATTTTATAAAACCGGATCCAAACTGGTGTAAGAATTTCTATCAATGAACTTAATGGTAAATTTCATCCTTAAACGGAGGATGAGAAGAACTGTTATCCAAGCACTCTGTAGAGTAATGCGAAAATTCTAATGTACTCAATCAAAGAAGTTTTGAAAAAGCTTTAAACATCTGATGTAACCCCATAAATGGAACGAAGCTCTTAGTAAATTTAGAAGTATGTACAACGTGTACCATTTTACGTAAAACAATTTGAGTTAACTAGACAACTCAACAAGAGTGGTTTTTTTTTTAAAATAATTTTAAAGGTATAATTTAGTGTATACTAGCCAAAATAGGTAAGGGTAAATTTGTCCATTTGAATTCATACGTACATATATGATTTTATAAATAGTATACATGACAAAATATTTCATTACTTCTATTCGCCCATAAATCTCATGAGAACCGCCCAATTACACAAATGTGTAAAAATTTTAATGAAAAGCAGGGTATCCGCATTACAGAGGTTACGAGTTGAAGTAAGATCGTTGAAGCTCGAGTGAAGGACTTGAATCGTCTTGCGACATCTAGTCAATAAATGCTACGAGGTCATGAAAACCAATGAGTTAATTATTGTTTTGACTTCTATCAGGACACGAGTCCTTGGGTCAAAACTATTCACGTGCGAAGCTGTCACTAACAAGCGAGTTATGAATGATAAAACATGGGGTGAGTAGTCCAGTTAAGATGAGTCTCTCGTATATCAACAAATAAGATAATGAGTATCTTCTTTACTCATGTAACAATGTTAGAATTTCCGAATGAGTGGTGTACAAATTTTCTTCGACTCGCTTTCTATTCCTCATGTCACAATATTGGGACTTTTTATGAATTAACGTAATATAATCACGTTGGCCTGACGCCATTATATTTCACTAAGTCATAGTTCCATTCCAATAGCACTACATGAGGTCAGGACACGCGGTCAACCTTGAATTTCAACACAATTTCCCTAAAACAATTTCTTAACAATGTGCTAAGGATAGCACAAGAGACAGAGACATCGAAAGTAATGAATAGGAGTAACGATGAGATAAAAATGTCTTCGAAGTACCAAGAATCTCTAAAAGTAAGAATGACGTTTTCCGTTTCAACAACCAAAGCACATAGGCACAACGGCACAAATGCACGTAATATAACAAAAATGTTATATACCTAAACATAATAGCTGACATTGAAATGCCGAGCATTTAGAAGTCAAGAATGACATCTCGCGTAATATAACTCAAACGTTATATACATAACCATAATAGATGACATAGAAATGCCGAGAATTCTAGAACACGTAATGTAACTTAAACGTTATATCAATAAACACTAATTATGACATAGAAATGTCGAGAATTCCAGAAGTCAAGAATGACACCCCCTCGGTTTCACTAACCGAGGTGTTCCTTTAAAAGATGAACTCGCATGAGTCGGAGAATACGTTTAAATCGGAATGGGAGTTCCTCCCGGATTCAGAACATAATAGAAATGTATGTATGATAACAATATACATACCAACACGACACAAATAATCACATATAATAATATATAATAGGCCGGGCTGTAGACTAGACTCACTAATGCACCCTATTGACCCGGGTAACGACATCAATGCAGCCTAATTCCCTACAACCAGAGCTCTGATACCAACTGTGACGACTCCGTCAAAACACTTAACGGCTCCGTCACTTGGTCCCACAGCTTGATCGAAACTCTATATGAATTTAATAAAACAACCTTGCATTCTTTATTTAAAAATGATTTCCTATAAAGGAAATCTACTAAAATGTATAAGTTTAGAAAAACTATACAATAATACTTTAACCAAAAGTTGACCAAAATAAAGTCAACAAACAACCACTTTTTAATGTAACAAAATAGAATGCAAGTTAATGTTTAACAAAAGCTGCCATCATAAATATGCAGACTCTCTAAGCACAGCGGAAGCAATCAATCATGAACCTGAGAATAAAACATGCGAGTAACTGTCAACAAAAATGTTGAGTGAATTATAGGTTTAATATTGCAAACAATATTTAATTTAAACAATAAAAATTTATGTTTGAAAACATAAAACTCCTTTTAACCCACCAAATTATATGCTAGAAAACATATAATAAAACATTATTCCATTTTCCGTGAGCCACCTGGTAACCACTTAACCCTTTATTTACCCTTGCCAAACACAATAAATAATATACACCGAACAAGTGTATCTTCAACTAAATACGAAGTACTAAACATTCCGATTATAAATTGCTAGCGCGACTAGCTCGAAATGGGGTTGTCAAACCCGATAGATCTATCCATAGGATTCGCGTTCACCAGTAGAAACCAGTGATTACAGTTACCAGACTAGGGAATATTTTTGTTCAACTCACAATGAATAATTTAAACCAACTTCCACTTGTCCAAAATATAAAATAAATTGCATGTATTCTCATCCCAAAAGATTTAAATAGAAAAATGGGACTATAACTCACCTTAATAGCAACGAAGTAACCACACAATTATGCGAACAGCAAATGAAGTAAAGTGATCATGAATGATCACAACGCCGACCTATAAATAAAGCAGGTCGATATAAATAACTAACTTAGGTCAAGTCTTAGTATGATAGCTATTGTACATGCTGCAAGTAGACATAGAACAATACTCAACATGCATCGGTTTGATCGGAACAGCGTACGGACACACACTTTCTATTTTTAGGAAGTTTCTATTTTTGGAAAGTTTCTATTTTAGGAAAGTTTCTATTTTTGGAAAGTTTCTATTTTAGGAAAGTTTCTATTTTTGGAAAGTTTCTATTTTTGGAAAGTTTCCAAATTTAGAAAGTTCTATTTTTAGAAAGTTTTGAAGTTAGGAAAGTTTCCTTATTTAGAAAGTCAACAGAAATCAACTTAAAGTCAAAGTCAACCGATAGTCAACTCAAAAGTCAACCTTGGTCAAACATAGTCAACATTAATTTTAAAAGTGTAAGTTGTAATAATACCATAAGTTATAATGTTAATTAAAGTTAAATATGTATAATTATATCATAACATAAGTTTAATTAAATTAAAATGAATTTTTAAAGTTAACATAAGTTTAAATGTTATAATTAATATAACATAAGTATTTAATTAATTAATTAAATATTAATCATAATATAAGTATTATTAATTAATAATAGGTTTTAAATCATATCATAAGTATTATTAATTAATAATGAATTATTAATCATATCATAGGTTTCTAATTATAATCATTAAATCATAAGTATTTAATAATTAAATTATAATTAAATAATAATTAAATCTTATAATAATTAAATAATCAATTAATTCTTATTATAAGTCTTATTATAATCACCTCATAATATAAGTTTAATACTTACCATAAGTACTTTTCATTAATAATAAAAGTATTATTAATCATAAGTTTAATTAAAGTTTCATTAATCATAATTAATTAATAAATGATATAATAAATATGTATATCATAAGTCTTAAATTAAAATAATTACTTTTATATCATAAGTAATTTATTAATAATGAAAATCATTATTCATATCATAAGTCTTATTTCATAACCATAAGTTTTAATTAAAAGTTCATCGGGTCATAACTTGAGCCCCGGGAATCAGTTTTCGGCGAGTCTTATATATATATTCGCCTAACCAACCCACCCGACACCTTAGTGTGCTCAAGAACATCTCAAAAACAGTCACCAAGTCGTGACTTACAGCCATTACTCAATTTGGATCTTTAATTCGTTTAAAAACATGTTTTAGTCATAACGGGTGATCCGTGGCTCGGATTTCGATGACCCGAACATGAATGTTCATCCAATCATCAATCCTAACACACTAGTACACCCTAAAGACTCTAAAAATGGTCACAAAGTCAGACCATACCTGTACCAATTCGTTTTCATATTTTAATTTCAATTAAACAACATTTTGATCATAACTTATGTTCCGGGAATCGAAATAACATGAATCCGGAGTCTAAAATTAATGTCTTGATGAGAGGAACTCATCTAGACACTTTAATTTCACTTTTATATCAGTTGTGTTTACAGAAACAATAAAACAAACCGCTGTCCCAAATCAATCAAACCGAAAACATGAATTAACGAGCAATTCTATGCATACAATCATCAATACAATAACATGTAATCATCATACTATCAATATAACATATAAAAACAGTAAAATTAAAGAAAATTGAAAAAGTTAGGGTTAGGGTTTATACCCTAATCAAGAATTGATTAATATCAACGTGTAGAGATCGAAGAGAGGAACGCGTTTATACAAACAATAGGATGATCCAAGCTTTATTGATGAAGATGATGGTGATTTTAGTGTGCTAGGGTGACGGCTAGGGTAGGGAGAAAGAGGGAGATGGAGAAAATTAAAAATTAAATGAGATAGGTTAAGGAAAATTGAAATGTGTAAGTATTATTCCAAAATGAAGCAAAATGTGGATATACCCCCTCCCCCTTGAATAATTCGGCCAAGAACTGAATGGGGTGGGCCCCACATGGCCCACAATGATAAATATGTAATTTCTTTTAGCCCGAACGCCCGATCGAAGCCCGAAACGCGAAAACGCTACTACGCGATTGATTTTTCGGAGAGATAACAACTACGCGACGGATAAAATATATAAACACTATATATAATCATATGACATCAAAATATCATAATTAAAATAATTAGGACTTAAAAATTCCAAAAGTTCGACCGTTGGTTTGAAAACCGAAAAGATTCGCCGGATAGAAATCCGCGACTCGTAGGAACGTATAATTTAAAATATGAATACAAATATTCATATAACACATAATAATTAATATATTATTACAAAAATAATAATATAGGTCATAGAAATGACGTGGCACGAATAACAATTAACGGTCGTTAAATAGTTAACGGTAAAAGATAACGGAAAAAGTAGGGTCGTTACAGGGCAACTGCAAGTCCAAACTATAAGGGACCCCATCCGTTCTGCAAAAGATGTTACACACATCATGCAGGTTATTGTCAAGTGGTCTGTGATAAGTGCAACAAGAAAGGACATGTGGCGAAAGATTGTTATGCCACCGTTTCTGAAGTAAAGACAAAACTGACCGATGTCAAGAAATGTTTTGGATGCGGGAAGTCTGGTCACTTTATAAATCAATGCCCTGATAAGGAGAAGAACAAAGAACCCGCACGTGGGAGGGCATTTAATGTTAGTGCCAGTAAAGCACGTGAGGATCCTAATCTTGTCACGGGTACGTTTACCGTTAATAATCAACTAGCTTCTATTATGTTTGATACGGGTGCTGATAGAAGTTATATGTGTAAAGACTTTAGTTTTAAACTAAAATGTGCATCATTACCTCTAGACGATAAATATACTATTGAATTAGCTAATGGTAAACTGATAAAAGCCGATAAAATTTGCCATGGTTGCGAAATGAATCTCGCTGGTGAAACCTTCAAAATTGATTTGATACCCGTAGAATTAGGAAGTTTTGATGTA
Organism: Rutidosis leptorrhynchoides; assembly: GCF_046630445.1. Taxonomy (NCBI): domain Eukaryota; kingdom Viridiplantae; phylum Streptophyta; class Magnoliopsida; order Asterales; family Asteraceae; genus Rutidosis; species Rutidosis leptorrhynchoides. The sequence goes on along the minus strand of NC_092338.1, from coordinate 299,052,695 downwards.
ATCGTTGGCATGGACTGGATGTCCAAAACAAGAGCGGAAGTTGTTTGCGCTGAGAAAGCAATCCGCATCCCTCGTAAGGATGAAACGTCATTAATGATTTATGGGGAGAAGAACAACTCAAAACTGAACTTTATCAGCTGTATGAAGGCCCAGAAACTTATAAGAAAAGGTTGTTATGCTATTCTGGCACACGTAAAGAAGATCGATACTGAAGAAAGAAGCATTGATGACATGCCGGTTGTAAGAGAATATCCCGGAGTATTTCCAGAAGAATTACCGGGGCTACCTCCACACAGATGTGTAGAATTCCAGATTGATCTCATACCAGGAGCTGCACCTGTAGCCCGATCTCCATATAGACTTGCACCTTCAGAAATGCAAGAATTACAAGACCAGTTGCAAGAATTATCGGACCGTGGATTTATTCGTCCTAGTTTTTCACCTTGGGGTGCTCCTATTCTGTTCGTCAAGAAGAAGGATGGATCTATGAGAATGTGCATAGATTACAGAGAATTAAATAAATTAACGATCAAGAATCGGTACCCATTACCGAGGATTGATGATTTGTTTGATCAATTGCAAGGATCAAGTGTTTATTCTAAGATTGATCTACGCTCCGGATATCATCAGCTGAGAGTGAAGGAAGAAGATGTTCCTAAAACAGCGTTCAGAACCCGTTACGGTCACTATGAATTTTTAGTCATGCCTTTTGGATTGACTAATGCTCCAGCAGTATTCATGGATCTAATGAATCGCATCTGTAGACCGTATTTAGACAAATTTGTCATTGTTTTTATCGACGACATATTGATTTACTCGAAGAACAAGGAAGAACATGAGCAACACTTAAGACTGGTACTAGAGATACTCAATAAAGAAGAATTGTACGCAAAATTTTCGAAGTGTGATTTCTGGTTACAAGAAGTACAATTTTTGGGCCATGTTGTCAGTAAACATGGAATTAAAGTTGACCCCGCCAAGATCGAAGCCATTAGTAAATGGGAAACACCGAAGACTCCAACACAAATCCGCCAATTCTTAGGTCTTGCTGGTTACTACCGAAGATTCATTCAAGATTTCTCTAGAATCGCCAAAACCTTAACTGCATTGACTCAAAAGGGAAAGAAGTATGATTGGTCCACGGAACAGGAATCCTCATTCCAGTTATTAAAGAAGAAGTTAACGTCTGCACCCATTTTGTCATTACCGGAAGGAAATGATGATTTCGTGATCTATTGTGATGCTTCACGCCAAGGTTTAGGATGTGTATTAATGCAACGCACAAAAGTTATCGCATATGCCTCACGACAACTAAAAATTCATGAAAAGAACTATACGACGCACGATTTGGAACTTGGAGAAGTAGTTTTTGCACTCAAAATATGGAGACACTATCTATATCGCACCAAGTGTACAGTGTACACCGACCATAAGAGTCTTCAGCATATTTTTGATCAAAAACAACTCAATATGAGGCAACGTCGCTGGGTAGAGTTATTAAACGATTACGATTGTGAAATCCGTTACCACCCCGGAAAAGCTAATGTTGTAGCTGATGCCCTAAGTCGAAAAGAAAGAGTAAAACCTCTTAGGGTCCGAGCTTTGAATATTACAATTCGTACTGATCTCACAAAGAAAATTCAAGCAGCACAGTTAGAGGCTTTAAAAGAAGAAAACGAAAAAGGCGAAATAAGCAAAGGGTTAGAAAAACAACTTGAAGAAAAAGCCGATGGAACCCTGTATTTTGCTGGTAGGATATGGGTACCAAAACATGGTAACCTAAGGCAACTAGTACTGGATGAAGCACACAAAACGAGGTACTCAATTCACCCAGGAAACGGAAAAATGTACCACGATCTCAAGAAGTTTTATTGGTGGCCTAATATGAAAATAGAAATTGCTACTTATGTAAGCAAATGTTTAACGTGTGCAAAGGTCAAAGCTGAGCACCAAAAGCCTTCAGGATTACTGCAACAACCAGAAATTCCGCAGTGGAAATGGGAAAGAATAACCATGGATTTCATTACGAAATTGCCAAGGACTGCAAGTAGTCATGATACTATTTGGGTGATAGTTGATCGTCTAACTAAATCAGCTCACTTTCTACCAATAAAGGAGACAGACAGTATGGAGAAATTAGCACGCCTATATTTGAAGGAAGTAGTTTCCAGGCATGGTGTACCCATCTCTATCATATCTGATCGCGACACCCGATTCACATCACGTTTCTGGCAGTCATTACAAAAAGCATTGGGAACTCGATTAGATATGAGCACCGCTTATCACCCACAGACAGATGGTCAAAGTGAAAGAACAATACAAACATTGGAAGACATGTTACGGGCATGCGTGATTGACTTTGGAACCAGTTGGGATCGACACTTACCGTTGGCAGAATTTTCATACAATAACAGCTATCATACGAGCATCAACGCAGCGCCATTTGAAGCACTTTACGGTAGAAAGTGCAGATCTCCTATCTGTTGGAGTGAAGTAGGAGAAAGACAACTTACTGGACCAGAAATTATTCATGAAACCACCGAAAAGATCATTCAAATACAACAGCGATTGAAAACGGCCATGAGTCGCCAAAAGAGTTATGCTGATGTAAGAAGAAAACCGCTAGAATTTCAAGTGGGCGACAAAGTCATGTTGAAAGTGTCACCCTGGAAAGGCGTTGTACGATTCGGTAAACGAGGAAAGCTAAGTCCTAGGTACGTAGGACCCTTTGAAATCACCGAAAGAATTGGAACAGTTGCTTATCGATTAAAGCTACCGCAAGAACTTAGTAGTGTTCACAACACATTTCACGTGTCAAATTTGAAGAAATGTTTAGCTGAAGAGGATGTCGTAATTCCTCTTGACGAAATACGAATCAATGATAAACTCTATTTTATCGAAGAACCTGTTGAAATCATGGACCGTGAGGTCAAACAATTAAAACAAAGCAAAATACCGATAGTTAGGGTTCGTTGGAACGCAAGATGAGGACCCGAGTTTACTTGGGAACGTGAAGATCAGATGAAGCAAAAGTATCCACATTTGTTCACTGATATCGCTCATGAAACAGGTACTACTCAAAATTTCGGGACGAAATTTTCTTTAACGGGGAGGTACTGTGATGACCCGAAAATTTTTTGACTTATTTAAACCAATTCTCTATACGATTTATTATTTTAACACGTTAAACAAAGTCTGTTAGATTGAGTCTCAAAATATTAGAACTGTTTCATATATACAATTACCTTTGACTACTCTCGACGATTCATGAACAATTATATGTATGTATATATATATATATATATATGTACAAGTAAAAACGACTTTCCTACAGTAAAACCCTATTTGCTACAGTAAAAATTACTTTGCTACAGTAAAACACTATTTGCTACAGTGAAACCGTATTTTGCTACAGTGCTACAGTGAAAACGAGTTTGCTACAGTGATTTGCTACAGTAAAACACTATTTGCTACAGTAACACTATTTGCTACAGCAAAACACTATTTGCTACAATAAAACACTATTTGCTACAGTAAACACTATTTGATGTCGACGAACTAGCAAACAAAAACAGAAAAGGCGGCCATGCGATCGCATGGCAAAAACACTGAAAACTCATGCGATCGCATGAGCTACAGTAAATCGAAAAGTACTATAAAAGGTCAGTTTTGCTCGACGAATTTTCATAATAATTTAAGTACGTAAATTTTATATTTATAATTATAATTATAATTATAATTTTAAGTTTAATAATAATAAAGTATATTCGAGGGTATTTTTAATTCGGGTTTCAAACCGTTTTAAAATAAGGAAATATTGGGTATTGTTCGGGGTATTGTTCTTGAATCCAAGACCAACCATACAGTCGTCTACCATCATTACGTCTACGCAATTTGCCTACAATATTGAATCGCAATATTGAACTGTGAGTTATAGATCCCTTTTTAAATACTTTAAATATTTTTGGGCTGAGAATACATGCAATTTATTTTAAACGCGATAAGACACAAGTACATACTAAATTCTACACTGAGTTAAACCGGAAATCCCTTAGCTTTGGTAATTAGTAGCTGCCAGTACATAGGATATGGACTGGTGGGCGCGAATAATTGTATATGGATCCATAGGGCTTGACATCCCCGTCCGAGCTAGAGCGCTAGCCTTTTAACGGACGTATGTTATTTGAGTTTAAGACACGTTGGTTTGCGTGTATTAAAACGAATGGGGTAATTATCACTATAGCGTTAAGTTTAGTTACCAGGGTGCTCTGTTACGTAGAATCTATTGATAAACTTTTGATGAAATCTTGTGGTCTATCTTTATATATGTTTATGACTCGAGCAATTAAACAAATAACTCACCAACATTCGTGTTGACTTTTTAGCATGTTTTATTCTCAGGTCCTTAGAATGCTTCCGCTGTGATGTGCTTGTTGCCTGCATGGAGTCTCTCATGCTTTGTACAAAGTTTATTGCATTCAAAATAAAACTGCGTTGTGTAATAAATAATTGGACTGTGATGTCAACCTGTAAATTAAAGACTTATGTATTTCGGGGTTTTGCTTATACCTAAGCATTTGCCCACATGTTTATAACTTTCTATGTTTAGAAAGTCACTTATTTTAATGAATGCAATATTTTATCAAAACGTATCATATAGAGGTCAAAACCTCACTGTGGAATCAATGATTAACGTGCCGCGTCAATAGCGATTTTGACGGGCCGTTACAATATATATATATATGTATATATATATATATATATATATATATATATATATATATATATATATATATATATATATATATATATATATATATATATATGTAAAACAATACCAGTAGGAAAAAAAATATAGTAAGGAGAAAGAAAAGAAGAAATGAGGCTCAGATCCGTGTTTAAAATCAAGCAAGAGAACATGAATCGTCATGGATGCAATCTTTAGATTGCCCCGCCGAGATACGAACTCATTTATTCTCGTTGATCGACCAAACACACACTTTTATATAATCGCAACCTATTTTATTAAATCTTTTTAAGTTTTGAGTGCCAAAAGATGTTGTCGCTGTTAGAAATTTCAACTGACCAACGCAGTTGCGAATGATGGTAAATCATTTTTTGCTATAATCATTAAAAACAAAGAGGCTACCATGTCCTAAGACGGCAACCAAACTCCATGTAGTAGTTGGCATTTCCTAAAACAACAACATAAGTAGAATACTTGATAAGAAACATGTAATCAGTCACCATGGTTGTAACTAATATGTTGCCTTGCCAACAGGTGACTGAGGCACACATATTTCACCGTCACAGATTTAGCTAGCTGCAAAAATGCAACAACAAATTAAATACCGCTAAAAAATTACTTAAACTCCAAAATTAGTATTCTCACTTCCATTCTCATAATAATTTATACAAAAATGAATACTGAAGAGAAACTAACTACATTTCTCGAAGAGTAAACACATTAATCTCGAACAGTAACATCACCATCACTAACTGAAAAGAGATTAACTACATTTTCTTTTTCTTCGAAGACAATTAAATCTTTCAATAACATCAATATCCCATAAAACAACAAAAAACACATAAAAAAGATTCATGCACAATATTCATAAGTATAAGAACAAAGAGTAGTGACAAACATAGATAAATTCAATAACCACTAACAATTTGTAAAAATTATTTGAAAAATATACCTGTTGTCGAAAGCTACATTGCGAAATCCGAAGGTATCTAACAACAATCAGACCACTAAGTAAATAAATGTCGTCATGTACCTTTTTTTGTTGTTGAAGGAAACGATCACATATTAGGTAGCAAATAGGATTAAAGATCAATCGCTGCCAGAGAATGAAAAATACCAAGGTTATAAGCCACAAATTCCAAAACCCTAGGGTTTAATCGAAATCGTCGCCACCAAATCATCAGATAAAATGATGGTTCCCCCACGAAATGGAAGAAGCGAAGGATTAATTCGCATGGTGTGCAACGGAAAGTAAACCCGAGAAGAATCACACACAGATTAGGTAAGAGGAGCAGAAGGGACGAACAGAGGTGAGGAGAGTTTTTTCTTTTATATAGGCGAGGGAAGATACCGTTTTGGGGGGTTTTGTTAAGGAAACGAACAAAAATCAGGTGTGTATTAGTATATAAGGATAATGAATGGTACAAGTGATACTCTATATGGTACAATCTTTTACTCAGGAAAATATGATATTTCTGAAATACCATAATTACGCTCATGTACATAGCACGTGAGTATGGCTGTGCATGATACGGTTCCGTCCAAAACTTATTCGGTTCGGTTCTGTCCCGAGTCCCATTTAATAGCAAAAGGTTGTACCGAGGACCATCCCAAATAATTTCGGTTCAGTTCCTTCCCGAGTCCCATTTAATAGCAAAAGGTTGTACCGAGGACCATCCCAAATAATTTCGGTTCGGTTCCATGAGTTTCGGTTCCGTTCCGTGGAAAGAACCATCCCGCTGATTTTAAGGTTCCGTTTGCTTTTTTGTTTGTGTTTTACATTTTTTGTGTACGTTTTGCATCTACATCAATGTCTTACATATTATGGTTTACGTTTTACATTTTATGCTTTACGTTTTATGCTTTATGTTATACGGTTTACGCTTACTTTTTACTTTTTTTTTTGTCTTTACATTTTATGTATATATTTTACGTATACATATTAAGACTCTTTTATTTATTTTTTAAAACGTGTGTGCATCGCACGAGCTATGAACCTGGTATAATACTCCCTCAATCCCATTACCATTTATTGACTTTTCAAAGTTTTTTTTGTCAACTTTAACTGTAAATATTTTGTTTATTTTATATAATATTTGATGAAAATTATATGAACGAAAATACATTTAAAACTCAATTTATTTATATAATTTTTATCAAATATTATAAAACACAAATAAAAATATTCCAATCAAAGTTGACATAAAAAGACTTTGAAAAGTCAACGGAGCCCACTACACGTGTCATTTATTGACTTTTTAAAATATTTTTTATCAACTTTTACTGTATATATTTTATTTGTGTTATAGTAATATTTGATTAAAATTATATGAATGGAAACACATTTAAAACTTATTATTTATATAATTTTTATCAATTATTATATAACACAAATAAAAATATTTGCAGTCAAAATTGACAAAGAAAAACTATGAAAAGTCAACGAAAGACACTTGTAGTGGGACTGAGGGAGTAATATCTATACATCATATAAAGCGCGTGTAAATAAACCTACGTATCAACTTCTCATTTATTCATGTCACGTGTCAACTTCACCTTTATTCCTATCACATGTCATTCTATGAATTATTTCATCTATTAATTGAATTATTTCATTTAATATACGAATTTAATTACCTAGAATATTACACTATATTATATTACCATATATAATATTATATTATATTATCATTATTAATATTATATTATATTATATTAATTACTTAATAACTATAACTATAGAAATATATATACATCTAATAAACAAAAGTTATGAATAGTAATAGGGGTATTTTCAACTTTTCATTTTTTTTTTAATTTTAACTAAATTTCATTTCATCAACAAAGCCCACACACTTTTTTCATAAATTCAAATCGACCCCCCAAACAGGGGGTTAAAGTGTCAAATAATAATTTTCATAAAAAATCTTAAATAAACTCCACCTAAATATTCAACGGGTCATATCTTCTCGTTCGCAACGAGTTAAAATTTTCCGACAACATCGTTAAACTCGAAATAATTTTAGGAACACAATGTCACTAAATATACGCAAAACGGACGCTTTTTAAAAAATGCTAAATATTTGGGGTACCTTTCACACGTTGATTTTGCGTTAAATTTTTAAAAGTCAACAATTTCATAGCGAAACGCGGAGATGCACATTTATATTTAATTTAAAATAACATTTAAATCTTTCACGGGTTATACCTTTTTGTTCGACTCGAGTTGCGCTTCAACGACATCATAGTTCGCCACGAAATAATTTTACAAACTAAACGCAATAAAATACATTGAAAACCGAACTCTCGGCGCGAAGCGAGGGTTCGAAACTAGTTAAGGCTATTAGACAAGTTTCCTGGTGAACATTCAAAACAACTGTATACTATTTTCACAAATTAACCACCCACGGCCACACACTTTCTTTGCTTTCTTTTTGCGTGTTCTAACTCGAATAACAAACTCTTACTAAACAAAAGAAATCTTTAACTATACAAAAGTTTTTAGTCACTACTGATAAGATCCATCCTTTTAAATTACATCCGACATTTTCTCCCGTTGTATTTTGTTACGTTTGCACCAATATAAAAATTGAGGCATCGGTCCCTTTGTCAAATGAAGTTAAAATAATTATTTGATAATCTTTATAGATATATAGATCTATAACTGCTTTGCTTTGTTTGAGATTTTGACATAATTGAATTAGTATGTACTAAAAGTGTATACAATTATAAATGTATGTAAAAAATTATTCTTGACAATAGGTTTAAAAACAAGCTTTTAGGAGCTCATGTTCGATGTTTTATCGATTATTCGTCAGTTGAAGTTAAAATAATTCCAACGGACAGACTCATAATCTGTGCTTTAGTATTCAACACTAATGTTTTCGATAAAACTGTTATCAGTAATAAAGGGTTAAGTTTTTTTTTTATATTGTAATTGTGTTATAAATATGATAAGTATCAATGCTAACGTTATCGACTACTATTTTTTACAAATATCGTGCAATGCACGAGCTCATAAAACTAGTAATGTATATATCAACTAAAGATTTTATAGTGTTATATCTAATATAATATAATGTAATAATGAAATAATATAATATTACGATACATATACATATATATATATATATATACATATATATATACATATATATATATATATATATATATATACATATATATATATATATACATATATATATATATATATACATATATATATATATATATACATATATATATATATATATATATATATATATATATATATATATATAGTGGTAGGATCAAGAGGGAAGTAACCAATCGGGGGATGCGGGGGGAAGCAAAAACTTTTTTTTCGTTTTTTGAAAAAACTTTGTTCACGAACATTATAGATGGGATGAAAATATGAACATTTAATAGAGACACTTTGTGATAAATGTTTTTATTTTGGCTGAAAAACGCTCGAAGAAGTAATATATAACAATTATCGTGTTTTTCGAGCGTATGTTGAGGTTTTACCTATTAGGGTTTAGATATTAGGGTTTAGATATTAGGGTTTATAGGGTTTAGATATTAGGGTTTAGAAATTTAGGGTTTAGGGTTTAGATTTAGGGTTTAGATTTAGGGTTTAACACGAACGGTTTAGAGTTTAGAGTTTAGGGTTTAGGGTTTAGGGTTTAGGGTTTAGTGTTTTGGGTTTATGGAATAAACCCAAAACACCAAACCCTAAGCCCTAAACCCTAAACCCTAAACCCTAAACTCTAAATCGGCTAAATTTTACTTCACAAAACATGAGAGAAAAAAACGTTCATATTCTTCACGAACAATATTATCTTGAATGTTATTTTTGTCGATCGTTTTTCCGACTAAATAATAACATTCATCACGAAATGTCTTTTCTAAATGTTCATATTTTCGTGTGATCTTGATGCCGGAAAAAAAAATTCCAAAAAACGGGAAAAATTTTTTTTGCTTCCTCCCGCTTCCCCCCGATTGGTTACTTCCCCATTGATCCTGCCCCTATAAATGTTTTATAAAGTTATATGCTAATATGCACAAATATAAGAGGTGAACCCCAGTAGATCGATTGATTTTAAGCAGCATTTTCTTTTCTGGTGAAACGCCCAGACGGTGACAACATCCTTCCGTTATACGGCAAAACCACGTAAGTCCTGTTTGAAAAAAGATCGACTGATTCATAGTTTATCTTGCTAGAATGTGTAACACGTTGATGTTTTGCCATTTTATTTGTGTAACCATTTTTTGAAAGCGAGTGTTTTATGGGATGAAAAGATTATCAAGTTTGGTTACAAATGAGTGGGTCACATTTTTGTATTCTTTATAGCTTTGTATTTGTTGTTCTTCTCTGTTTGAATCATCGTTTATCAAAGGGCCATTGGTCTAGTGGTATCGTTGTCGCCCTTTCAACCAAGATGTTGAGGGTTCAAGGCTTGTTGTGAAGAATTATTGTAAATACTCGTGTAAAGTGTGTGAGTTTGCTTTTAAAAAAAATCATCTATATTTTGTTATAAGTTATTAAAATTATATTATTAAATATTTAAAATTAAAACACTGAAAGATTTATACTCCGTAAGTCCGTAACTTAATAATGGCCTTTGAGCGCTTTTACGTTGTAACTGAATAGGTCAGGATGACAATTTTTAATTATAATTAAATTTTTTGTTAGTGGCCATTCAGGATGACAATTTCTCATTGGTTTCTTGACAAAATACTTTAAGAAATATTTGCAATTATTAATTATTAAGGTTTATAATTATTAGAAATTATTTATATTTATTTTTGTAATTATCAATCCTACATTGTTGGGTCTTTATCATTGCCAACTTATGAGGCCAGGATCATGCCTTAAACAAAATATATCATCAAGGACTAGCAATTTGATCAGTAATTTAACATAAGAAAATTAAATAAATCTTGACACTGCTGACTATTTAATGGCATGCTTTGTGATAGTTAGGCAAGGTACAAACAGAAGCACATTCAAAGCTCAAAAATGTCTCCAAGCTTTAACGACGACAATTCACTGTTCAATTTTGTTGTGAAAGAAGGCAATGGTGTCAAAGGACTGGTGGACTCAGGTGTCAGCTCCGTACCAGATCGGTACATCCAACCACCTCATCATCGGATCAATAAGCAACACACAACAGCAGAGTCACTTGAAAACATAACCATTGATCTATCAGAACTCAATGGTCCTAATCATAACCAAGTTGTCAAGGCTATTGCCCATGCTGCTGAAACTCTTGGGTTCTTTCAAGTGGTGAACCATGGTGTCCCATTGGAACTCCTGGAGTCACTTAAAGTTGCAGCCCATCAGTTTTTCAACCAACCAGTAGAAAAAAAGGCTGTGTATCTCAAAGGGGTGAGCCCTAGCCGCATGGTCAAGTATGGGACTAGCTTTGTTCCTGAGAAAGAGAAGGCTTTGGAGTGGAAAGACTATGTCAGCATGATATATTCCAATGATATCGACGCTCTTAAGTTTTGGCCAAATGAATGCAAGTAAGAATTCTTTATAACCATATAATTAGCCAGGGGCGGATTCAGTGTAGAGCAAATTGAGGCAGTCGCCCCGATGACCGAATCTTTTTTAGTGTATTTATATCCTAAAGTTCGATGTGTTAAGTTATTATATTGTTTTTTTTTTAAATTACTTTTTGAGGTCTTGCAATACAAAATAAGTTTCATTATTTTTGACACTTTAAAGTGTGAATATCTTCACATATTTTTGACATTTATAAGTGTTGCAAAGTTTTTGGCAGCACTTAAAGGTGTAAGAAAGAAAAAAACCCAATAATACTTTAAGGTGTCAAGAAGTTATTATAACTTAAAATGTTTTGACGCCATATTTTTTCACGTTCAAAATTTTTCGACATCAAATTTTTCCACGCTTTTAAGTTATATTCATACTTTTAAGTGTGAAAAAGTCATTCAAAAAGTGTCGAAAACTACATGCTACCCGTTAAAAAAAAAATTCTCGGATCTGCCACTGAAAGTAGCTAATTTTTTCTATGCTTTTTGTTTATGATATTTTCTCGTATTTTTGCAGGGAGGTGGCGCTTGATTACCTAAAGAAATCGGACGAAATGGTGAAGAAGCTATTACAAGCACTAATCTCTAACCTTGGAGTGAAACTAGATGATTCAAGACTAGATGAATTTACAGGTATGAAAATGGTCAACATGAACTTCTACCCGGCCTGCCCAAATCCAGAGCTAACCGTAGGCGTGGGCTGTCACTCAGATATGGGCACACTGACTGTACTTCTACAAGACGGCATTGGGGGATTGTATGTTAAAAAAAGTGAAGAATTGTCTCCAGAAAATGAAGAGTGGATCGAGATTCCACCCATCCATGGCGCTTTGGTCATCAATATTGGTGATACACTACAGGTTTAACTAATTTAATGCTATAACGAAACTTGTACAATAACTGTATAATAACTTGTGCTTTGTGTATGTATAAACATACCATTTATATCATTTCTAAACTTTATATTTGATGTTTTGATGCAAGATTTTAAGCAATGGGAGGTACAAAAGTGCAGAACACAGGGTACAAACCACAAGCATTGAGTCAAGAGTGTCGGTCCCGATATTTAATGCACCACTGCCTGTATCGAAAATCGGACCACTGGCGGAGCTGGTTACTCGAGATGGTGTGGCTCGATATAGAGAAGTTGTATTTGAAGAGTACATGAACAACTTTTTTGGAAAATCTCATGATGGAAAAAATTCCCTTGATTTTGCAGCTATTTGATAGCAAATCCCTTGAATATTGGTCATCCTGTTATGGAGTATCTTGACCTGCTAAAAGTGTTTGCTTTTTTATTTTTATTTTTATTTTCATTTTCCTTTTCTGAATAAGAAACATTGCATTTACATCTATCTTGGATTAAATTTTCATCATCTTTTTTGGAATTCTACATTGCCGAACTGTTGATTGACGTACCTATTATCACGGGCTATTCTTACACCTTTTGGCAACGCTTACAGGGCTCCCTTTAGTGGGTTACCCATTAGTGAGTCATTCTTAGTAGGTTTGGCTCACCTCCTCATATTAAGCCTCGACATTGCTTAGCAGATAGACTACTCTTAAATGTCTTAATGGATTGTCTTTAATGGGTTTGGCTCAGAAATAAACGAGTGAGCTCTAACAAGACTTGATAATAACAGGTTATCAAAATCACTAACAATAAACGGATTAAACAAAGAGAACACAAAGAAACTAGCAAAAATGATAAAAACACGAGAATTTAATGAAGTTAAATGCAATCAAAAGTGATTACTTTAATCATCGGCCAACCAAAGAGTATTCTTTATTATAAATTTCGTAAGTATAATTTACATGTTATATATGGGAGTATTAATAGTCCAAAAAACGAGTTAGAATATCAACAAAACAAGTAATCCAAGTCGAACTCTAATTGCTAGCAACATGAATTTCCCGGTCACCATGTAGATGTCGCGTTCGCGAGGCAAACAGATTCAACAACCTTGCTCCCTGTCGAACTCCCACGAGCAGGAGATTGCTGTCCCGATCGCGAAGTAACATCTTCCAACACAGACTTCCATCTTGCGTTAACGTTTAACTTGATTCGCACTCAACAATCTCCCACTCGAAGAGGTGATAAACAGTACCCATCTTCACCATCTTTTTCATTCCACAGCAACAACCTGACCCACTAATTACACCTCCTTATGTTACCGCCGAATTTTCACCCGAATCACGCCGCACTCCACATGTTAAGCTACGAGTAAGTGAAGTCTTTCGACACCAAAAAATATTGTTGAGCTATAATTCGATCTTTTGTCACTACCTTGAGACCAAGAACTACTCTTTGAATACGACACATATCTTCTTAGTTTTGGAAATAACGGGTCGTAGAACAATACCCGTACACAATACCCTCCACCCGGTTTATCTTTCCAGCAAAAAATTAACTCGCCGGTAGAACAAAATGTGGACAACTCCATCAAGGCAGCTGTGTTAGAATGCAATCACTCCCTTAATCTTCCACATTAATGCTTTTGCTTTCATCATTGGAACACCGACTACAAACGTGCACATGAATTTTGACAAACTCGATTTTTCACATGAACCAACTCCCATTGTATGGATGTATCATTAACAGTGACTCCTAGAAAAAATCTCTTGTTTATCCTCCTCGATTAGTCGCGACAAAGTTTTCATTGGAGATGATCTTCCCGAAGTAACAAAGACTCTAGTTTATCCAATTCGACCTAAATCTCCACTAGTTTCAACTTCCCTTGAGCTACCACTCAAACAAGACCCCTCAAAAATACTGGAATGCATTAGCTTGGTAGGATTTTCCACACCTACAAATCCACCTAGCAATTTCTTAACCATATACATTGTTCCCATCTTATACTCGCGAGAAATTACAAGACCACCTTTAAACACCGCCCACCTTTGATCCCCAAATAGAACATGACACCCAATTGCCCAATCGAGATCAACCCACTCGTGAGCTTGGGGTGAACCTCACGTTCTTCAAGATCCATGCATAACCCAAGAGTCTAGCAACTAGGTCACCAACACCCGCGACATCAAGTGTATTCCCATTTGCAACTCAAACCTTACCGGAATAACACCTAAAATTCACCATCTCATTCATGTATGGGGTAACATGATATGTGGCACCCGAATCTAAAATCCATGATTCTTCAAGAATCTCTTCTTAGCACATCAACGCATCCTCGATCACCATAGTCTATTCGCTCACACCCAACTTTAAACTTGTGCACTCTGACTTGTATTGACCAAAACCACGTTCTTATTCCTTGATGGACTTCTTGACCTAGCTCTTCCCCAACTATCACTTAGAACTGATCCTGAATTTCCATTTGAATCTTTTCTTCTAATTCCTTTGATATCGGTGAAAAAAATCATGTTTTTACCCTCAATTATAAGCCCCAAAAATCAATAAAGGTATAAACTTTATCGCCAATTTAAGCGTTTATTCACTTTATCTTATAGATTAAGTGATTACGAAGACAATGCAAGAAGAATCAAAAAATTCGGACTTAAAATGAAGAATCTAGAGCGAAAACATTGAAGACCAAGTTACGACCTCGGAAGACCAAATTACGATCCAGGAAACTAACCTGACCAAGCATGCCCACGACCTTGCCCCACAGATTTCCAGAGTTTCCAGTCCATGCCCATGGCACACGGTTCACCAAAGGACACGGCCTTGGCCCACGACCTGCCAGGGCTGAAATGTGCCTATTTAAAGAGATTTTGCTCTCCACTTTCACAACAACTTTCACACTTCAATTTCACTTTCCACTACAAAAACATATTAAATTTAGTAGTTAGTAGTTAGTCTAGCTTCATTTCGGAGGATACTCCAAGAGTCACTGCGATCTCGGGCAGATTTATGTAGGTTTTTATGTGTAACGCTTTACTCTTTTTATAAACATGTACTGTTATTATCTATGTTTGAATATGCATTTTAATATTACCACATAGCTTAAATTAATATGTATGTTACCATGATAGAAGTTTAAGCTAGCGTAATTATGTTAATATAGTACGGTTACTGTTATTATATTGAACCTGTAACCCTGATAGGCTTGTATGCTAGAATCTTGAGGATTGACCAACCTAAGTTGTGATAAGGACTTATCCATCTATGTGAACCTAGCTACTTCATAGGGTTAAGATCCCTGGTTATATCATACCTGAAGCATCTATGAACTCGGTATGGCTGGTGTTCGCAAAAGATATATAATGCAATTTTAAGACACGGAACTTAGGAATTGAGACATGAATAACCTAGTATACCTGATAACCGTTCCAAGGAGACCTCTTAGGACCTGTTATGATCTATGTAGTGCCTCAGCTGTATAACCCATTCCTGTTACATGTTCTTGTTTGATTGTTGTGTTGAGTCCTCAAAATAATTAAGGATTTAATTATGACAAAACAACAATTATGTACAGTAAAATGTTATGTGCAGCCAGCATAGCTTTATTTATGTATAGACAGCAAATGTTGCTGTGTCAAGTGTTTTAGTATGCTGCCTGGTCTACCAGCACAAGGTAGACAGTATTCTTCAATTAGCA
Organism: Rutidosis leptorrhynchoides; assembly: GCF_046630445.1. Classification (NCBI taxonomy): domain Eukaryota; kingdom Viridiplantae; phylum Streptophyta; class Magnoliopsida; order Asterales; family Asteraceae; genus Rutidosis; species Rutidosis leptorrhynchoides. Next base: position 299,036,852 of record NC_092338.1, on the reverse strand, counting down.
TAGGATGAGTGCCCAGCAAATCATGAAGATCAAGTGACTCAGCATGGAAGAACCAGCATAGCTGGTAAGCAGCATACTACACGAAGATAGCTATGCTCTATTATAAGCATAGTGGTTTCCTGAGTAGTCTACATCAATTGTACTATTTAACAGAAGTCGAAGACAAAGTTGAACAGAAAAGGACACGCGTCGGCGGCTGACAAGTGACCTTACAAGACCACGTGGGAATGCAGAAGTTTAATGCATGTGCAGACATGTGTAATACTTTGTCAACGCCTAGGGAACCCAACATTCTATTTGTTTATTCAAATAGTGGTGCCAAACCGAATTGGGGTGTTCCTGCAAATAGCTACCAGAGAGGAAAGAAGAGAGCACGCTCTCTGATGCAGTTGTCCCCACAAGTACAGACATCCTATGTACCAATGGACAATAGAACAATTACATGGATATTAGGATAACTATAAATAGAAGTATTCACTATTGTAATAACTAGTGGTTTGAGTTTATTTATTAAGAGTCCAGACATGTAATAGCTTAAGATATTCTCAATAGCTATAACTTAGGTATAATCTGCATCAACCAACTGTTATTCCGCCAAGAACAGTTGTAATTCTTTGTAATTCATATCATAAAGAATAACCGTTGAAAAATTACCTTTGACTCTTATTTAAATTACTTGCTTGAATACTATACTGTTATATCTGTTACGATAATCAAAAGAATTGTATTAACCCCCCTACAATACTCCTGTTGTTAATCAAGGGACCAACAACTGGTATCAGAGCATCAGTCTTGATAATCTCATATCTTGGATCTGAATTATTGTGATGCCTCGTACAAAATCAACGTGTACGGATCATCAACAACAGGATCATTACAAGGTCAAACACTATATGCTATTTTAAAATAAGTTTGCATTCATAAAATGGAGTGATGTCTTAACCAACATTAAAAGTTTTACAACCGATAGTGTGCTTCTATGAATAGAAGGAAATAATAATAGTACGTGACCCAATGGTCGTTACGAATACATTGTTTCAAAAGTAACATAGTTTGAATGCAAATTAAATGTTTCATGCGAAAACATCTCTAATAAGCGCAGCGGGAGTCTACAAAGCATGACAACTACAGTGGAAACAACCAAACCTTAAGCACCTGAGAAAAACATGCTTAAAAACGTCAACACAAAGGTTGGTGAGCTATAGTTTAAGTATAACAGTTATGTAAGGTAGGCTACGAGATTTCAGTGTTTCAAAGCAGTATGAAAAGTATATGTATAACCGTGGGCACTTGGTAACTAACTTAACGTAAATAACACCCCCTAAAAGTACACTTGGCGAGTGCGTAAGTTTACGAAGTATTAAAAACCCGTTAAATGCTAGCGCTACTAGCCCGAGTGGGGATGTCAAACCCTATGGATCCATATCTAAGATTCACGTTCACCGGTTCAAAGACCAATGACTAAACGTTATCGAGCTAAGGGGAAAGTTTATGCCGTTGTATAACCCACACATATATAAAGTTTAAGTACTCGTGCCTAGTATGTAAAACGTAAAATACGCAAGTATTCTCAGTCCCAAAACAGTTAAAGTAAAAAGGGATGCTATAACTCACAGTGGAAAGTAGTAAAAGTCGATACGCGGGAAAAGTAAGCAAGTGGTTGGTCCGAAAGTTCCTCAACCTAAGTCAAAAGTTACTAAGTCAGTAAATCGTTCCCAAAGGTTTAAAAGTATGTAAATTAGGTCTTAAGTATCATCATCATTCATCATCAAACAAAAAGTGTAAAGTAAGTTTCATTCAAGAATAGAGTTTGAAATAAAGGCTGATTTCATTCAGTCACCACGACCTCTATACAAACTGAAATGAGGTAAGACCAGTGGCCATGGCTCCGTATATGAGTCCCCTAGAGTCTGACTAATTTACAGAACCAAACTCGTCTTCGTTTGACCGTGGTGATGATTTAAGTGCGAGTAGGTCAGAAATTTCAGCACAACGTTAAAAGGGTGTAGTAACTTTCGGGTGGCCATAAATCCTAAACCGTAACTCGGATTAAGACGAGGTCTAAATGAAAAATCATCTACTCGAACCGAAATAGCTGGAAATAAACTTTTCCAGTTGAAAGGACCCGTTCATATACATTATAAATGATTCACAATAGTTGATTACATCGCGAGGTATTTGACCTCTATATGATACGTTTTACAAACATTGCATTCGTTTTTAAAAGACAAGCTTTCTTTACATCTAAAATTGACGGCATGCATACCATTTCATATTACATCAAACTATAATTGACTTAATATTAATCTTGATGAACTCAACGACTCGAATGCAACGTCTTTCAAAGTATGTCATGAATGACTCCAAGTAATATCCTTAAAATGAGCTAATGCAAAGCGGAAGATTTCTTTAATACCTGAGAATAAACATGCTTTAAAGTGTCAACCAAAAGGTTGGTGAGTTCATTAGTTTATCATAATCAACCATTTCCGTAATAGTAAAAGACCACAAGATTTCATATACATAAACGTTTTAATAAAAATATTCTAAGTGGTTGAGCACTTGGTAACCATACTTAACATTTAATCAACGTCGCATATTCCCTTTATTATGAAATCTCACTACACTTTATCAAGTGTAGTCACTGAAACGAAGTACTGTACAATCGTTGAATACTGGTTGTCCAGTCCGGTTGGGGTTGTCAGGCCCGATAGATCTATCAACAGGATTCGCGTTTACAATACCGCATGTAAATGGTAGTTACCAAGCTATTAGGGAAAAAATATGCAAAATGGTACAACTCAACGTAGAATATGTTTTTAGTACTTGTGTCCATTTCGTAAAACAGTTATAAAACAGTGCATGTATTCTCAGCCCAAAAATATATATAAAAAGGGAGTAATAAAACTCACAATACTATATTTCGTAGCAATTATGTATATGACGGAACTGAACAAGTGCATGGTTTGTCTCGGATTCACGAACCTATATTAAGTATATATATTTATATGTTGGTCAATATCTGTCTAACAATTTAGGTCAAGTCGTAGTGTATCACAATCCTAATGCTCGAGACCGACATGCAAAAGTCAACAAAAGTCAACTTGACCCAAAATGACTTCCAAAATCTATACATGTTTATTATATAACTTATATATAGTCGTTTTATATAGTTAAATATATTTATCAGATCTTATTATACTAAATAATACAAGTCATTTATTAATAAATAAAAATTTATATTTAAATTCATATATGATAAAAATATACTTTTATATATCTCAAGTAATTAAATTTATAAAATTCACTTAATATCATAAAAATATAGTGGTATGTATTATTAATGTAATTATATTACGTGTGGTAAAAATATCATTGTACGCATATTTATTTGATAAAATAATATTGATAATAATAATAATGATAAAAATAATAAAATGATAGTTTCAATAAAAATATTAATTTTTAGTGATAAAGATAATTTTAGTAATAACATCAACTGATAACAATTATAATAACCGTTTTAATAATAATATTAAAATTAATAATAATTCAGTTGACCATATCTTTTAATCCGTTCATCGAACCCACACGATTTCTAAATGAAAAGTTATTAATTTTTTTCTTTAGCTTTTCAACGACATGCATATCATATACCTTATCTCAGTAGCATATGTATCAAAGTCGAGATTTATCATAAACTATTTAACGACGAAACTAAGCATACAAACATGCATAATCATATATACTAGAGCACTAGTCAGGGATACACTATTAATATATAAAAGATAAGATATGAATGCTCACGTATCAATATTGTGATTTCAAAATACCGATTGCTGATTTTTAGTAATTGGTATGGCAATTCTTGTTGCAAGATGCGGATGAGTAAGAGATGGAGTTTCAATGAATAAGTATAGTGACTTTTTGGAGAGGTTTAAGTCGAAGGTTAATGAAGTCGTTGATAAGTTTACTGCTAATGTGGTGAGATATGAAAGGTTCCCCAGTAGCGATGGTGAAATGGCAGCGTATCTATTGAAGTTATAATAAAATTAGTTTTACTGAAAAGTTGAAGTTGACTTGTTGGAGCTGTGACAAAACTGGCTACTTTGAAAAGAATCGTAAGGTTGTTTTTGCTAATAAATGCTAAAGAATTCAACGCGGGTACGTGTTAAACTATGACTTTGGGTTCGAGAGTTTTTCAGGTACAAGACTTCGGGTAATGTGTGATTGGATCATCATCTCGATTGTTCCTTATTTGAAGTGTCTTCCGAAATTTCGAAGCGTTTTAAATGCAGCTTGTCATTGTCAATATCCAAAGGATAAATTCGTCATAAATCTCGATTGATTCTCGTATCCTTTTGAGTGTTACAATTAAAAGTGATGTTCTATCACAGTTTTGAAGTCAAAGTATAACTTTGAAAAAAAAATAAGGATCTAAGAGTGATGGTTTTGCTTATATCTCAAGTTGCATTCTGAGATTTCAAAAATCAGAATAAGTGATTGAATTTGAATGAGTATGGTTGTTTTGATTTCTTATAAAAGAAGGTATACTGTTATGAAAATAGGGAGTATAGTTGATGATTTACTGAATTAGAATCGAAGAATGTTATATATTAATTGTGCATTTATATATCTCTCGGGTATTACCTACCCGTTAAAAAAAATGTCACAAATAATATTTTGAACAAGAATTTTTCATTAAAGTCTTTATGAAAATATATGTATGTATATTTTCTTCAGATGTAATACAGATTTAATGAGTTAATATCATATTAAGCTCATTTGATTTTCGGCTTGGATTAGTAAAGAATAATCTCTAAAACATTAGAGATTACATAATCTTCGCGGAGTATTTCGCTAATGTAATCAATACTTCAATATTTATTCTTGTAGATATTTCCTTAGTGAATTATGCTGATGCTCATAGAACTCTTGCTAACTTCACAAGATACGAATGTTGTTTTCCAGTAAGTTTCGAGTACATTGAAGATGAAAGTGTAAAATCAAACATGTTATTGAATGATACACTTGGTTTATTATGAAACCAAATTCATTTAATTGAATCAAAGATTATAGTTACGATGGTTAGGTTGTTAACGAAGGATGTACATCATAGCATATTAGTAATATGAATTTAACTGAGTAGTATCTACCCTTTTTCAATTCATATTCAATAGCTTAGTACGAAAGATTTTTATAGTTTCAGCATTCATATATATAAAATATATATATATAATTTCTTCAGAAGAATGAGTTAATACTTCATAACTCATTGATACAAAATACTCGTTGTTGATCAATGATGACGTCCACGGCGATTCTTGAACTGACGAAACTTGTGATGTTATAGGTGCTGCTAGTGCTAATGATGCTGATAGTACTGACGGTGATGGTGGTGATGATGATATTGTTGATGCTGATGATACTGCCGGTAACTGCTGGTGATGCTTCTGAAGCTTGTGGTATTGAGGCTTGAGATGTGGATGTTACTGGCGGTATTGGTTATGCTGCTGGTGCTGCTGATAGTGTTTGTAATCCTTGCACCATGTGTTCCAAAGCCACTACTCGGGCGCGAAGTTCTTTAATTTCTGCTAGTACACCGGGATGATTGGCGGTTGGAACGAGCGGATGAATAAGATTCGCAATATGGGATAGTATATAATCATGACGAGATACTCTAGCAATGAGTGAGAAAATGGTGTCTCGAACAGGTTCGCCGGTAAGTGCTTCAGGTTCATCGCCAAGAGGGCAATGTGGTGGATGGAAGGGATCACCTTCTTCTTGTCTCCAATGGTTGAGTTGACTACGGAGCCATCCACAATTCATCCAAAATAGATGATGGGAAATTGGTTGATCCATTCCGGTGATGCTACTTTCGGAGCTCAGGTATATATCCATATCAGAATAGCTGTCTGAATCTGAGGAATTCGAACTAGTTGAGGGATACATCTCGTAGGATCAGGGAAAGAATTTTTGGTATGAAATAGATTGTAGAATTTAGATTTGGTATTCTTCAATTACATAATTTGTATATGTATATATATTACCAAAATTCCTTAAATTACGGAGAATCTTTGAAAAGATGTCAGTCAAAGTTCACAGTAATAGATGTGCTAAGATAAGAATCCGTCTATACACTATTATGCAATAAATGCAGGAAAACGCGTCTAGACTTAAGATGATAAGCAGGTAATTTCCTAAGGATGATAATTAGATGATTTCCGACTAGAATTGATAAGCAAACTTTTTGACATGCAGACACGGTCGAAGTCCAGACTCACTAATGCATCTTAACAACTATCAGTTAGACACACTAATGCAAGACCTGGTTCGCTAAGACCACCGCTCTGATACCAACTAAAAGGACCCGTTCATATACATTATAAACGATTCACAATAGTTGATTACATCGCTAGGTATTTGACCTCTATATGATACGTTTTATAAACATTGCATTCGTTTTTAAAAGACAAGCTTTCTTTACATCTAAAATTGACGGCATGCATACCATTTCATATTACATCAAACTATAATTGACTTAATATTAATCTTGATGAACTCAACGACTCGAATGCAACATCTTTCAAAGTATGTCATGAATGACTCCAAGTAATATCCTTAAAATGAGCTAATGCACAGCGGAAGATTTCTTTAATACCTGAGAATAAACATGCTTTAAAGTGTCAACCAAAAGGTTGGTGAGTTCATTAGTTTATCATAATCAACCATTTCCGTAATAGTAAAAGACCACAAGATTTCATATACATAAACGTTTTAATAAAAATATTCTAAGTGGTTGAGCACTTGGTAACCATACTTAACATTTAATCAACGTCGCATATTCCCTTTATTATGAAATCTCACTACACTGTACCAAGTGTAGTCACTGAAACGAAGTACTGTGCAACCATTGAATACTAGTTATCCAGTCCGGTTAGGGTTGTCAGGCTCGATAGATCTATCAACAGGATTCGCGTTTACAATACCGCATATAAATGGTAGTTACCAAGCTATTAGGGAAAAAATATGCAAAGTGGTACAACTCAACGTAGAATATGTTTTTAGTACTTGTGTCCATTTCGTAAAACAGTTACAAAACAGTGCATGTATTCTCAGCCCAAAAATATATATAAAAAGGAAGTAATGAAACTCACAATACTATATTTCATAGCAATTATGTATATTACGGCACTGAACAAGTGCAGGGTTTGTCTTGGATTCACGAACCTATATTAAGTATATATATTTATATGTTGGTCAATATCTGTCTAACAATTTAGGTCAAGTCGTAGTGTATCACAATCCTAATGCTCGAGACCGACATGCAAAAGTCAACAAAAGTCAACTTGACCCAAAATGACTTCCAAAATCTATACATGTTTATTATATAACTTATATATAGTTATTTTATATATTTAAATATATTTATCAGATCTTATTATACTAAATAATACAAGTCATTTATTAATAAATAAAAATTTATATTTAAATTCATATATGATAAAAATATACTTTTATATATCTCAAGTAATAAAATTTATAAAATTCACTTAATATCATAAAAATATAGTGGTATATATTATTAATGTAATTATATTACGTGTGGTAAAAATATCTTTGTACGCATATTTATTTGATAAAATAATATTGATAATAATAATAATGATAAAAATAATAAAATGATAGTTTCAATAAAAATATTAATTTTTAGTGATAAAGATAATTTTAGTAATAACATCAACTGATAACAATTATAATAATCGTTTTAATAATAATATTAAAATTAATAATAATTCAGTTGACCATACCTTTTAATCCGTTCATCGAACCCACACGATTTCTAAATGAAAAGTTATTAATTTTTTTCTTTAGCTTTTCAACGACATGCATATCATATACCTTATCTCAGTAGCATATGTATCAAAGTCGTGATTTATCATAAACTATTTAACGACGAAACTAAGCATACAAACATGCATAATCATATATACTAGAGCACTAGTCAGGGATACACTATTAATATATAAAAGATAAGATATGAATGCTCACGTATCAATATTGTGATTCAATATTGCAGGAAAGTACGTAGACGCAACGAAAATGATAAACGTTAGGTTGGCCTCACGAGCAATACCCTCGAACAATACCCATAACCTCCATAACTATAACCCATAATTTCCTTAGCTCTATCCCGTTTGAAAACTTATTTTGAAATCGTCTGAATATAACTCCGTCGTAGTATTTTATGTATACTAATAATATCTTGAAATAATACTAAGTAAATATATATATGTAATTCGATTGAGAGAGTTTAGAGAAATATATTTTCAAGTTTCTATGAAATAATGAAACCTATTGAATTCTATTTATAATAGATTTTTGAATTATTAAAGTGAATTATTAAAGTATGAATTATTAAAGTAAAGTATGAATTATTAAAGTGAATTATTAAAGCATGAATTATTAAAGTGAATTATTAAAGTATGAATTATTAAAGTGAATTATTAAAGTATGAATTATTAAAGTGAATTATTAAAGTGAATTATTAAAGTTAAAGTAAAGTAAAAGTAAAGTAAAAGTAAAGTAAAGGTAAAGTTAAAATATAGTAAAAGTATAAAACTATGTACGTATAATACGCGTATAAATATATTTAATATTAATTTAAATCGTTATATCATAAAACATTTTAGAAAAGTAGAATTATATATATTCATAACAGGTTTCAAGTTTTTAAATTACAGTCTGTTGGTGAAAATGGGATAAAGTCCAAAGGTTTAATAAACGTATGAAATCATCTTAATGAAAAATGTCGAGTTACTTAACTTGTCGATATCCAACATCTAAGTTATTTACACTCCACGTTCTTACTTATAGATCACTTTACCATTTTCTGAATATTGTCAAAAAGAATAGATTTCTTAAATCACAGTGGACCTCATAACATTGGCCCGTAATCATATCATAATGTATCTGATAATTCAATCATTTGATATTATCTCTTAATTCTGTCGATAAATATATCGAAACAAATGCGTTCATGTAAAGTATCATATATCTAATACTTTGTTAATATTTTCAGTTAATATTATATATTATATATACATATCTATATACACATAATTGTTCATGAATCGTCGAACACGGTCAAAGGGTAATTGATTACATGAATGTAGTTCCAAACTTTTTGAGATTCAACATTACAAATTCTGCTTATCGTGTCGAAAACATATAAAGGTTAGGTTTAAATTTGGTTAGAAATTTCCGGGTCGTCACACCAGTAGCCCAGGTTACTGATCAGTTCCAGAAAACAGTAAGTAAGGTGTTCCGGTGGGTTCTTGGTGCTTGATGCTCATTACGGTTCTCATCCTTGATGCGTATAGCTTCAAGTGTACAACTCGTTGATGTGTTTGCATCATATTTACCAACTTTTGACCATCATAAAACTAATGTAAGTCTAAGATATGTAGCACAACTCACTTAAGAGTTGTATGATGGTTGATGAACTAAAGTTACATCAAGATCTTAGATCTGACACATACATGAGTTCTAATAGTAATATCAAGCTACAAACTTGAAAGTAAACTAAATAAACAAGATCTTAAGTTGTAGAACTTAGATCTTAGCTAGATCTTAAAGATCCTAGACTATAAAGTCTAGATCTAGTGTTCTTAAGTTAGATCCTAAGTTATAGAACTTGGATCTTCACTTTAATGAAACCATAAGTTATGAAACTTAGATTTTCATCTTGTAAAATGTATGTAAGATTATAAGCTCTTATTTATAACAAAATTAGAAGACTATAAGCTATAAAAACTTGGATCCAACATAAGTGTGTGAAGTTATAGATAGAAAGTTATACTTCCATGTTCTTGAACTTATAAAGTTAACTTTAGTTTCAAGAAATATGAGATCAAGTTTTACTAGTAATACTTGACCAAAATTAACAATATTACAACTTTAAAGTATTTACAAAAGAAAGAAATGAACTAAAGTTACAAGTATTATGTTCATGTTTGTTTCATACTTGAGAAGATTCAAATCAAAGTTTAGATCTTAAGGAAATAAACTTCAAGTCTACAAAACATGAACACAAGTATGATTATAAAGTTTATGAACTTTAAATCTTATAACATTTAAGTGTAGAACCATAAACTAACAAGTTTAGATTCTTATTCTTGGTTCTTCATCAAACAAAAATGGAAGAACAAGATTACATGAAGATGCAAGCTAGAGAACTTGATCTTTAACAACAAACAAACAACAAACTAATGAAACTAGTAAGAATGATGATGAAGATTTCGGTTTTCAAAGGAAAAAGAAGAAGAAAAGTAAAACATATTACTTACAATTAGAGAGAAAAGTCTTAGAGTGAGAGTAGTGTAAGAAAGGTGTGTGAAGAAAATGAAATGATACTTGAAAATAAGTAACAAAAATTTGAAAAATGGAGCTCTCCTCCCATGCTACACAAACCATCACTTTTGGTGGCTCAAAGGGGAAAGGTCAAATGCTACTTTCAAGTGTGGGAGAATGGTGAAAGCTTAGAATAGATTAAAGTTAAATTGCATGGGAGCTTGGTGCTAGTATGCTTGTTACAAGTCTCTTCATTCTCTTAATTAATCCTAGTTCTTAACGTTAATGAGTCATTAGCATAATAGTGGGCTTACTAGTAGTCCATTAAGAAAAGTAGAGTGGGCTTCCAAGTCCCAATCCATTAACAAAAGCCCATGTGTAAGTAAGTAACAAATAAATAAACAAAGCCCAAGTAATTAACTACTAACATTATTTAATTAAAAATAATTAATAATAATTAATTATGAATGTAAATAATATTCGAAATATTATTCGTGAAAAGTACGTGTGTCACAAAGACAAGTCGGGACATGTAAAGTCAATTACGATAACAAGTAAATGTATAAAAATACATTTATTAAAGCGCAAGAATTAATAATAAATATTAATAATAATAAGTTGGAAAATCCAGGGTCGTTACAATTATCTCATGGCTGCATACACAAACTCAGCTTACCTTGAAAATGGGTCATCTAATAGACCACCTAAATTCGATGAAGATGAGTATGAAACCTGGAAAGCTAGGTTTTTGCTCCATCTTGAGTATCTTGACCCACTCATGCCTGGCATTGCCACTGATGGACCATTCATCCCTACTGAAACACTTGATAGCGTTCCTGCTACAGCAGAAACTCCTGCTATCCCTAGCAGAGAGGTTGTTCTTCCCTCATCTAGATGGGGAGATGAGGACAAGCGTCGTGTTAGACTTGACCCTAAGATCAAAACCTTGTTAGCTATAACATTACCTAACCATTTTTTCAAACTGATTATGGGAAAACTGAATGCTAAAGCTATGTTAGACTATCTTGATGTTACATATGAATGTATGGATGAGGTTAGGCAAAATAAGATTATTGCTTTAAAAAGAGAATATGAAATGTTCTTTGCCTATAAGAGTGATACACTTAAGCAGACATTCATTAGGTTTAATTTCTTAGTTGCTGACTTGCTTTCCTTGAAAATTACCTATACTGATTTTGAACAAGTCAACAAATTCATTGACTTATTGCCTGCTAATTGGAAACCTGATATTGACCCATTAAGAACTACTCAGACCTTAAAGAATTTTAACATGTCATCTCTGTATGGTACACTTTGGAACCGTGAGAAGGCAGAGGCTAAACTTGAGCTTAATTTAAAAGAAAACTTTAAGTCTGCCCCTACCACTTCAAAATCTGTAAACACAGATGATACTGCTCTTGTAGCTACTGCTAAAAAAAGCTCAAAAAGATTTACTGGTTCAAAAATTGATGGCAGAAGAAGAAGAGGCAGCTGAAGATGATGAGGGCAGTGGTATTGGGTCTGATGAAAGCAGTGATGATGATGATGATATAGAAGGGTTTGCTGAAGGTATGATTTTGCTGGCTAAGCAGTTCAAAAAATTCAATCGTAATAGAACCAGCAATCCATACAAAGTGAGTAACAAACCAAGTGCTAAGTATGACAGTAAATCAGTCAAGGGCCCAAAATCTGAGTGTAACATCCCGCCTTTTTCCGTCTACTTTCTGTTTAATTATTTTAAAGTCCGTTATATAATTATAACATCTTCCGTTAATACGCATTTTTTTTAAATATTTCTTTTAGGTAATTCACGCACCCGCTTTCAAACCCGAGGGACTAAACTTGTCAATGGGCCAAAGTCTTGACTAGGTCAAAGGGTCAACACCCATCTCCTCCATTCATTTCATCCTCCACTTTTTCACTACTTCCACTTTATTCTCTCAAACACCAAATCAAAGAATCATCATCCATTTTGAATCTAGTAAGTGTTCTTCAAAACAAATTACATATTTGGTATCCTTGCATTTTCCTCTTCGAATCCATACCAACTTCATCTCGTTTGGGTAACTTTCTAAAAACACTAAATTTCTTGTTCTTGATCTTTAAAACTTAATCGTGTGTTAATTAGTGTCTATGGCTCAAGTCTAACATGATTATATGATTTATATGCTTGTTCTTGTCATTTTGATGTAACTAGCTTAAACTTGAAAAGTGGCTTGATTAATCTTGAGATTTGGTTGATCATATGTTGTTAGATGTTAAAAGTGCATGTATTAAATGTGTTACTAGCATTACTAGCTTCAATTTGGTATGTAAGTTGACTTGGAAAAGCCTCATTAACATGATTAAGGATTTTATGATTGTTAGTTATGGTTTGGTAGCCTTTAATGTGATTTTTGATGCATTAAAAGCCTTGCAATGTTGTTTGTAAGTATTTAGTAGTATTGTATGCGTAATTACCTACGAAACGGCGTATTATATGTATGTATTAAGTTCCCGAATCATTTTATGCATTTTATGAACTTGAAACTTTGATAATGAGCTTTAAATGATCATTCGACGAGAATTCGGTTATTGAAAATGATATTTTTGTTTGATGAAATGTGTTTGGTTGTATTCCTTATTAAATTACCTTTCCAACGATATAAGATACGTGTTTTGAATGTTTACGGTTCATTAGTTGTGTTTGAAAGAAGCTTGGTTCGTGCACTTGAAAATTCAGCAACAGCACCTGAAACCAGGGGCCTCGCTATAGCGAGCCCTGGTGTGCACAAAATCTCGCTATAGCGAGAAAACCCCTGACCAAACTCAATTTTTGATTTTTGTACTTTCTTTCCCGCTTACTCGCAACTCCGTTTAACATGAAATTTTGCCAACATGCTTATATATGACTACGTTTTTATGTGTAATGGTTGGAAACCCGACCCGACCCCGTTGACTTTGACTTTGACTTTGACCAATTTTGACTTTTAGTCAAACTTAACCAAACACTTATGCAATCGTTCTAACTTGCGTTTATACTTATATCTTGCATGAAACTTGACAAATTGACTCACATGCTATATTAATCGAGTCGTAACGAGCCATAGGACTAATTGAATACTTTGACCGACTTCATGCTTTACCGATATTGATACAACCTATTGTTTAGGTCGACACTAACATACGTTCTTGCCCACGTGTACTTTTGAAGTACAATTACATTCGTGCAATTAAGGTGAGATCATAGTCCCACCTTTTCAACAACTTTTACTCTTTAAACTGTGGGATGAAAAACATACACGTATTATACTTTTATGCTTTGAACACAAGTACGAAAACAAACATTCCACGTGCGAGTTAGAACAAAAAGGCCTCAATTCAATTATCATTAGTTACACTTGCGGGGTGTAAACGTGAACTTATGTTGTGTGATCACATGGGCTTGACAAGCCCTCATTCGGACGGTTCGCTACCGTTAGCGGATAAAATATATTTTTGAGTATATAGTGTAGGTTCTAACACTATGATAACGGGGTTCGTGAATAGTTAAGTCTTGATAATTGGGTGCTCCACAAACGTATAACAACTTTGGAATGAAAACGATTTAGATAATCAACGTTATGGCAATACAAAATCTTGTGGTTCAAAAACAACGTTTACTATTACGCCTATGATTTCACCAATGTTTTTTGTTGACAGTTTTCTATATGTTTTCTCAGGTCCTTGAACGTTAAGTGATACATGCTTCCGCACACTATTTTGATACTTGCTTGGATGTCGAGTATACATGCATACATGGAGCGTCTTTTGACTTTACTTAAATGTGTCATATAGGTTTCATTTGTACTTAAAACGTTGTAACACCTTTAGTTGTTGAACTACCTTGTAAACTTTGAAACATATTTACATTTGAAATGAATGCGATATATTTTGGTCAAACGTTATTTTAAAGACTTATGACCACATAACGGGACCTAAGTAGACGGCGCCGTCAATGACGATTTGGTCGGGTCGCTACAGATGGTATCAGAGCATTGGTTGTAGGGATTTAGAGTTCATTGGTGTCAACCCCGAGTCATAGGGTACATTGGTATGTATAGACTACAATTGGCATATAGACTTGAAGTACGACTTGCTTGACTACTTGTGCATTTATACTTGAACTCTTCTATTCGTATCTAACTCTTATTTCATCTTAACCTCACGTTGTTTAATTTGATTGACAGGCCATCTTGACTTTATGAGATAATGTCGAATGCACATATGAATTAGGGTGATATAATTGCCGGGATTATTTTAACCTGACTCATATGGACATTCCGACATTATAACATGAAGAATTTAGGGCGAGTCAAGGAAAATTTCTATCTATCTTTATTCCATATCACGATTAGTATTATTGAGAATACTAATCAAATATATTCTTGTGTCTTGAAGGAACAATGCCTCCTCGCCGAGTCCCACGCAATGAAACTCCCGAACAAGCTCTTCAACAAATGATAGCCACCACCGTAGATGCGGCCATGACCGGATACTCATCCAATAACAATAACAACAACCACAACAACAACAACAACGGAGCTGGTAATTCAAACGAGGGATGCTCCTACAAAGCTTTCATGGGGTACAAACCTCATACTTTCAATGGAACCGGGGGACCGGTTACTCTCACCTGATGGTTCGAACAAACAGAAGCCGTCTTTAGCATAAGCGGTTTCCGGGACCAAGATAAGGTCAAGTTTTCCACTCACACTTTCGCCGGTATTGCTCTCACATGGTGGAATACATATGTACAATCGGTGGGTACCGATGAAGCGCACGCACTATCTTGGGCTGACTTAAGAGGAAAGATGATCACCGAATACTTTCTGCATGAAGAGACTCGGAAGCTCGAAAGCGAGCTAAGAAGGTTGAAAGCGATCAGAAACGATCTCAAGACTTATAATCAACAGTTTGCAGAGCTAGCCCTAATGTGTCCAGCCCTCGTGACTCCCGAGCCCCTAAGGGTTGAACTTTACATGGATGGCCTCCCTAAGAGCATTAAACACGGGGTGATGTCATCCAAACCCACTAATCTACAAGAAGCTTTAAAGATGGCCCGCCAATTGATAGAAACGGTGGATGAAATCGAAGTACCGGCACCTAAGGCCGAGGATAAGTCGGGTGGCAACAAAAGAAAATGGGAAGCCACTCCATCTAGAAACTACAACGACAACACCTTCACCAAAAAGCCTTTCACTTCCGATGGCAAGAAAAGTTATGCCGGAACTCAACCTTTTTGCAACAAATGCCACAAGCATCACTATGGTGAATGTGGCAAGCCATTTTTGCCACCGGTGTCAAAGAAGTGGTCATGTGGCCAATGATTGTAAAAGTGCCGCCCCCGTCGCTCAAAAGGGGCCCAATGCACCAAAGACGGGTGTTTGTTTTGAATGTGGCCAACCGGGTCATTTTAGAAATGTATGCCCAAAGAAGAAAGCCAACCCCAATGCATGCGGCTGAGTTTTCAACATTAACACCGCGAAGGCCCGAGATGACAATGAACTAGTCACGGGTAGGTTTCCTCTCAACAACACTTATGTTTCGTGTTTATTCGATTCGGGTGCCGATAAGAGCTTTGTATCTAAGACCTTGACTCATTCTTTTTGCACTCCACCACGCCCACTAGATACTACTTACACTATTGAAGTGGCCAACGGGAAACTATTGAGTGCCGACAAGTTTTATCGGGGGTGTACGTTAAACTTAATGGGTAAAGAGTTTGAAATTGAATTGATACCTATAGAACTAGGGAGCTTCGATGTAATAATTGGTATGGATTGGTTAGCTAAAATGAAATCTCACATCCTTTGTGATCTTAAAGCGATTCAAATTCCTATCGAGAATGGTGAACCCTTGATTGTCTATGGCGATAAGAGTTGCACCGGACTCAACCTCGTCTCGTGCCTTAAAGTTGAAAAATATCTGCATAAAGGTTGTTTCACGATCCTAGCCCACGTTAATAAAGTCGGGACCGATGAGAAGCATATCGATGATGTGCCAATTGTTAGTGACTTTTCCGATGTTTTTCCCGACGAATTGCCGGGTCTCCCACCTCATCGACCGATTGAATTCCAAATCGATCTTATTCCGGGAGCCGCACCCGTAGCACGTGCACCATATAGGCTTGCTCCATCTGAAATGCAAGAATCGTAAAGTCAAATTCAAGAACTACTTGACCGTGGTTTTATCCAACCTAGTCATTCACCATGGGGCGCTCCGATTTTATTCGTTAAAAAGAAAGATGGATCCCTACGAATGTGCATCGATTATCGTGAACTAAACTAATTGACGGTTAAGAACCAATATCCTCTTCCACGCATCGACGACCTCTTTGATCAACTACAAGGGTCTTGTGTATATTCAAAAATCGATCTCCGCTTGGGTTATCATCAACTAAGGGTTAAGGGGGAAGATGTCTCCAAAACCGCTTTCCGGACTCGTTATGGTAGTTACGAATTCCTTGTCATGCCATTTGGTCTAACTAATGCACCGACGGTGTTCATTGATCTTATGAACCGCGTGTGCAAACCATATCTCGACAAGTTTGTTATTGTATTCATCGATGATATCTTGGTCTATTCTAAAAGCGAAGAAGAGCACGAACAACACCTTCAACTTGTGCTCGAACTCTTGAGACAAGAATGACTCTATGCCAAGTTCTCCAAGTGTAAATTTTGGTTGAAGGAAGTTCAATTTCTTGGTCATGTTGTAAGCGATCAAGGTAATAAGGTCGATCCAGTAAAAATCGAAGCCATTAGCAAATGGGACACCCCTACTACTCCTACTCACATTCACCAATTCTAAGGCCTCGCCGGGTATTATCGTAGGTTCATCGAAAATTTCTCTTTGGTTGCACGTCCTCTAACCGCATTAACTCATAAGGGAAGGAAATTCATTTCCTCAACCGAACAAGAATCCGCGTTTCAAATCTTGAAGAAGGAGTTAACCACCGCCCCGATCTTGTCGCTTCCTGAAGGCAATGATGATTTTGTTGTATATTGCGATGCCTCGAAACATGGTTTTGGGTGCGTATTGATGCAACGAAAGAAGGTTATTGCTTATGCTTCTCGACAATTGAAAATCCATGAATGAAACTACACAACACATGATCTTGAACTCGGAGCCGTCGTCTTTGCACCCAAAATATGGAGACATTATCTTTATCGGACCAAAAGTACCATCTTCACCGATCACAAAAGCCTCCAACACATCTTCGACCAAAAGCAACTAAACATGAGACAACAACGGTGGATTGAAACCTTAAACAATTACGATTGTGAGCTTCGTTACCATCCCGGGAAGGCAAATGTAGTAGCCGATGCCTTAAGTCGAAAAGAAAAAGCGGTGCCTCTTCGTGCCCAAGCTTTAAACATCACCATCCATACCAATCTCAATAACCAAATTCGTGTAGCCCAAGACGAGGCTCTCAAGGATGAAAACATCTCTCTCGAACGCTTGAATGTTCTCGCCTCACGATTCGAAGTTAAGGAGATCGGACTCCGATATTTCGCCGAAAGAATTTGGGTGCCTAGTTAGCCTTATTCTAGACGAAGCCCATAAGTCAAAGTATTCGATTCACCCCGGTGCCAATAAGATGTACCACGACCTCAAAGAACAATATTGGTGGCCGAACATTAAAAGGGACGTTGCTACTTATGTTGCGAAGTGTTTAACTTGCTCCAAGAACAAAGCCGAACATCAAAGGCTGTCCGGGTTACTTCAACAACCCGAAATCCCGCAATGGAAGTGGGAAAGAATAACGATGGATTTTATCACAAAACTACCAAAAATGGCGGGCGGTTATGATACCATTTGGGTTATTGTTGACCGTCTCACCAAATCCGCCCACTTCCTAGTCATGAAGGAAACCGACAAAATGGAAAAACTTGCACAACTTTGCATTAAAGAGATCGTAGCCCATCACGGTGTACCTTTATTGATTATTTCCGACCGAGATGGTCGTTTTGTTTCTAGATTTTGGCGAACCTTACAAGAAGTGTTGGGAACACGATTAGACATGAGCACCGCATATCATCCACAAACCGATGTACAAAGTGAATGCACAATTCAAACTTTAGAAGACATGCTACGAGCTTGCGTTATCGACTTTGGAAAATCTTGGGACAAGCACTTGACTCTCACCGAATTCTCTTACAACAATAGTTACCACGCGAGTATCAACGCAACACCTTTTGAAGCTTAATATGGTCGCAAATGTCGTTCACCTCTTTGTTGGGCCGAAGTAGGTGACATACAAATCATCGGACCTGAACTCATTCATGAAACAACCGAGAAGATCATTCAAATCCGAGATAGGCTTAGGACGGCCCGTAGTCGTCAAAAGAGCTATACCGACACCAGACGCATCGACCTCGAATTCCAAGTCGGTGACCGCGTAATGTTAAAAGTCGCACCTTGGAAAGGTGTAATCCATTTCGGGAAACGCGGGAAGATAAATCCGCGGTATATTGGTCCTTTCGAAATTTTGGAGCGTGTTGGAACCGTTGCTTATCGTTTAGATCTTCCGCCTCAACTGAGCTCCGTTCATCCTACTTTCCATGTATCAAATTTGAAGAAGTGTTTTGCCGAACCATAACTCGTCATCCCTCTCGAGGAGCTTACTATTGATGATAAACTTCATTTTGTGAAAGAACCGGTTGAAATTGTGGACCACTCCGTCAAAACGTTAAAACAAAGCCGAATTTCGATTGTCAAAGTTCGTTGGAACGCCAAGAGAGGACCCAAGTTTACTTGGGAAAGGCAAGATCAAATGAAAAAGAAGTACCCTCATTTATTCGTAGATTTGGAAACGCAAGATCTCGAGGAAGAAACAACGACTACTACGCCTACTTAAATTTCGGGACGAAATTTCTTTTAAGGAGTAGGTAATGTAACATCCCGCCTTTTTCCATCTAGTTTTCGTTTAATTATTTTAAAGTCCGTTATATAATTATAACATCTTCCGTTAATACGCGTTTTTTTAAAATATTTCGTTTAGGTAATTCACGCACCCGCTTTCAAACCCGAGGGATTAAACTTGTCAATGGACCAAAGTCTTGACTAGGTCAAAGGGTCAACACCCATCTCCTCCATTCATTTCATCCTCCACTTTTTCACTACTCCCACTTTATTCTCTCAAACACCAAATCAAAGAATCATCATCCATTTTGAATCTAGTAAGCGTTCTTCAAAACAAATTACATATTTGGAATCCTTGCATCGTCCTCTTCGAATCCATACCAACTTCATCTCGTTTGGTTAACTTTCTAAAAACACTAAATTTCTTGTTCTTGATCTTTAAAACTTAAAAGTGTGTCAATTAGTGTCTTTGGCTCAAGTCTAACATGATTATGTGATTTATATGCTTGTTCTTGTCATTTTGATGTAACTAGCTTAAACTTGAAAAGTGGCTTGATTAATCTTGAGATTTGGTTGATCATATGTTGTTAGATGTTAAAAGTGCATGTATTAAATGTGTTACTAGCATTACTAGCTTCAATTTGGTATGTAAGTTGACTTGGAAAAGCCTCATTAACATGATTAAGGATTTTATGATTGTTAGTTAGGGTTTGGTAGCCTTTAATGTGATTTTTGATGCATTAAAAGCCTTGCAATGTTGTTTGTAAGTATTTAGTAGTATTGTATGCATAATTACCTACGAAACGGCGTATTATGCGTGTGTATTAAGTTCCCGAATCATTTTATACATTTTATGAACTTGAAACTTTGATAATGAGCTTTAAATGACCATTCGATGAGAATTCGGTTATTGAAAATGATGTTTTTGTTTGATGAAATGTGTTTAGTTGTATTTCTCATTAAATTACCTTTCCAACGATATAAGATACGTGTTTTGAATGTTTACGGTTCATTAGTTGTGTTTGAAAGAAGCTTGGTTCGTGCACTTGAAAATTCAGCAACAGCACCTGAAACCAGGGGCCTCGCTATAGCGAGCCCTGGTGTGCACAAAATCTCACTATAGCTAGAAAACCCCTGACCAAACTCAATTTTTGATTTTTGCACTTTCGTTCCCGCTTACTCGCAACTCTGTTTAACATGAAATTTTGCCAACATGCTTATATATGACTACGTTTTTATGTGTAATGGTCGGAAACCCGACCCCGTTGACTTTGACTTTGACCAAGTTTGACTTTTAGTCAAACTTAACCAAACACTTATGCAATCGTTCTAACTTGCGTTTATACTTATATCTTGCATGAAACTTGACAAATTGACTCACATGATATATTAATCGAGTCGTAACGAGCCATAAGACTAATTGAACACTTTGACCAACTTCATGCTTTACCGATATTGATACAACCTATTGTTAAGGTCGACACTAATATACGTTCTTGCCCACGTTTACTTGTGAAGTACAATTACATTCGTGCAATCAAGGTGAGATCATAGTCCCACCTTTTCAACAACTTTTACTCTTTAAACTATGAGATGAGAAACATATACGTATTATACTTTTATGCTTTGAACACAAGTACGAAAACAAACATTCCATGTGCGAGTTAGAACAAAAAGGCATCAATTCAATTATCATTAGTTACACTTGCGGGGTGTAAACGTGAACTTATGTTGTGTGATCACATGGGCTTGACAAGCCCTCATTCGGACGGTTCGCTACCGTTAGCGTATGAAATATATTTTCGAGTATATTGATAATGCTAAAAACAAACATATATTTCATAGCATTATCCTTCAAGAAAGACAAGCTTTTGGTTGCAATTGTTCTATTTACAAGTGATATTCATTTAAATAATAAAAGGTGAAGATAAAAGACAGATTCGACGATTTGAAGACGCAAACGACCAAAAAGCTAAAAAGTACAAAGTACAATCAAAGTGGTTCAATTTATTGATAAGAAACATCAAAAAGTTACAAGAGTACGAGCCGCGAAACGCAAAGTACAAGATATTAAATCGTACGAAAGGACGTTCGAAAATCCGGAACCGGGACCTGAACCAACTATCAACGCGAGACGCAACGGAGCTAAAATGACAAGTCAACTATGCATATCAATATAATATAATATATATAATTATATAAAATTATATATATATATATATATATATATATATATATATATATATATATATATATATATATATATATATATATATATATATATATATATATATATATATATATATATATATATATATATATATATATATATATATATATATATAATAAGTGCCGGCAAGCTTGCAAACAAAAGATCCTGAGCTATAAAATGGTGCCATGCAATCGCATGGTCTGGAGGCATAATGTAGAGACCCGTCCTAATCCATCCGGACGAAGTCCATATTGATTATAAACGATTCAAAACAGTTGATTACATCGCGAGGTACTTGACCTCTATATGATACATTTTACAAACATTGCATTCGTTTTTCAAAAAGACAATCTTTCATTACATCGAAAGTTGATGTCATGCATACCATTTCATGATATATTTAACTATAATTGACTTAATAATAATCTTGATGAACTCAACGACTCGAATGCAACGTCTTTTGAAATATGCCATTAATGACTCCAAGCAATATCCCTAAAATGAGCAAATGCACAGCGGAAGATTTCTTTCGTACCTGAGAATAAACATGCTTTCAAGTGTCAACCAAAAAGGTTGGTGAGTTCATTAGTTTATCATAAAGAATCATTTCATAATTTTAATAGACCACAAGATTTCATATTTACAATTCTCATAAACATACGTCCCATGCATAGAGACAAAAATATCATTCATATGGATTGAACACCTGGTAACCGACATTCACAATATGCATATAAGAATATTCCCATCATTCCGGGATCCTCCTTCGGACATGATATAAATTTCGAAGTACTAAAGCATTCGGTACATTGGATGGGGCTTATTGGTCCCGATAGATCTATCTTTAAGATTCGCGTCAATTAGGGTGTCTGTTCCCTAATTCTTAGATTACCAGACTAAAAAGGGGCATATTAGGTTTAATAATCCAGCCATAGAATGTAGTTTCTTTTACTCGTGTCTATTTCGTAAAACAGTTATAAAAGAAGCGCATGTATTCTGAGTCCCAAAAATATATATTGCAAAAGCATTTAAAAAGGGAGCAAATGAAACTCACCTAATGTATTTTGTAGTAAAAATACATATGACTATATTGAACAATGCAGGGTTGGCCTCGAATTCACGAACCTATATCAATTATATATATTAAAACATGTAATTGAGTCGAATAATTATGTATATTATTATTAATAATATACTTGTTTATATTATGTGGTATATAGATAATTTAATATATTTAATTCACATATTTTATATAGTTTATAATTATTATGTTAAATGTTAATATAGTTTAATTAATAACATTTTATTGATAAAATATAGTAATAAGTAATATTAGTATAATCATAATATGTTTTTATACAAAGTTTTTGTTTGAAACAACAACAATTATAATAACGGTGTTAATAATGATAATAACGATTTTTCAGTTTTAATCTTATTTGTAATTTTTAGATTAATATTTATATGCGTTATAATTTTTAGTGATAATGATATTGATAATACCAATGATAATATTAATAGTTGTAAAAACGTTACTTCCAATAATAATACTGGTTGTTAATAGTCATGACAGATTTAAAAGTAACGTTACTTTTAGTAATAATTGTAATAATAGTAATACTAATACTGATAATAATAATATCTAAAATAATAATAATAATAATAATAATAATAATAATAATAATAATAATAATAATAATAATAACCTTAGTAATATTCATAATATACTTGTAACTATGATATTAATGGTAATATTTACTATAATACTAATAATAACAATAATAATAATAATAATCATAGTAATAATAATAATTATCATAATAATAATAATAATAATAATAATAATAATAATAATAATAATAATAATAATAATAATAATAATAATAATAATAATAATAATAATAATAATCCTACACATAATAATAATAGTAATACATATATTAGTAAGATTAATAATAATACTAATTATTATAATACTTCGTAATAATTTTAATAAATGAATTATATTAATAATAACAATAATAATAATAACTAAAAATGAAAAACTACCTCAAAAATCGGTTTTTAAAAAGATTTGTCACCAGCAGGAATCGAACCCGAGACCTCTCGAACACCCAAACACACTCAACACCATCTGGGTTGTACCCATTTTTTGATTTAAATTGCCCTAACATAATTATATATACCGTTTCAGTAACTCATCTCCTTCCTCATCATAGACAAGCCATCGACCAGGAAATCAATCCTTTAATTAAAACATTGTATTTGATTTTTGGATTCCCAATCTAAATAGAAACGAGTCAATGGTTTTTAAACTCCATTAACAGAAACAAAAAAATAAAAAAATAAATAAAACACTGTAACAGAGAAAAATAAACGAAGATGAACTCAAAATCGAATTTCAATTTCTAATTCGTTTTAGGTAAAACTTTCAACATGAAATAAGTTTCAAATCATTCTTATAATCTATCTCAATCATCAATTGATCCAAAAACTCTAAAACAAATACGAATTTCATGAAAGAAGAACCGTTTGACTTTTTAAAATAAAAGTTTGACTCAAGAATTAACAATCAATATTAAGAATTGATGCTTGAAACTTTGCATAAAGCTTAAATGGAAGATTTCCAACCTAACTTCAATAAAGGATTTTGAAGTTTAACTCAAATTCAAGGTAATTGATTTAAAGTTGCACGTACAGAGTACTTTCCTGTGTGTTCTTCAAAATTTTCATTAATTCCACTATTTTTGACCCTGTAAAAGGTTTCTGTACTTGTTAGTGAATAATGTGGGTTCCTTTGTATTACTTACACTCAATTGCATCGTTAATAAACCAAATTTAGTTGACATGAATCATTTAGCAAGGATAGAAGATAATAAAATAAAAATATAAGTGAAAGAGATATGAAACTGATTTTGGATTCATTCTAATAATTGTATTTAGGATTGGTACGACTTTGTGGACAAAGAATTCCATTCACAACAGCTGGAAAGTGATGCACAAGAGATTATGAATTTTCTGTATTTGTTTATATATATATATATATATATATATATATATATATATATATATATATATATATATATATATATATATATAATAAATCGTATATATTCGTAGGTATATATCACAGTATATGTACTTGTATAAATATAATACTGGATACGTATTTGTATAATTATAGCAGTATATATGTATAAATAAATCTGTTTTTATATATCTAAAATTATATTAAATGTATTTTAGATTTAATCTAATAATTTAATAAATATAATTATAATAACATTCTTATTGTTATAAATAATAATAATAAAACATTATAATATAATGATAATAATGTTATTGATAATAATATTTACAATATTATTAATAATAGAAATATTAATTTATAAAGGTAATAATATTATTAAAAATAATAGTATTGGTAATAATAATACTAATAATCAATAAATGATACATGTATTAATCATATTAGCTAATAATATCTAAATTACAACTAGATAATAATTTTAATCAATCTTATAGTGATATTTATATATTAAGTATTTATTTTGATAATCATTACATTAGATTTATTAACATTTTAATAATTAATTTTAATGAAATTAGTAATAATAAATTTTGTCATAACAGTTATATTTTTAACTTAGAATTACTTTTAATAATTTTAATATTACAATTTGTTTATTATGTAATGTTTAATAATTATATATTATGTATAATTGAATTACAATAAACATATAATCATGTTCATGTATAGATTTATTTTAAATCTTACTTAATTATTTTGTATCTTATTTTACATATCTAATTCCAATGTTTAATTTATATTTTATAATTACAAACTACTATATATATTTACATTTATATATTATCTATTTACAAATAATTATTCGTGAATCGTCGGAAATGGTCAAAGGTCAAAAGCATTCATGATAAATAGTTCAAACATTTTGGGACTCGGTCTAATAGACTTTGCTTATCGTGTCAGAAATATATAAAGATTAAGTTTAAATTTGGTCGAAAATTCCCGGGTCATCACAGTACCTACCCGTTAAAGAAATTTCGTCCCGAAATTTGAGTGAGGTGGTCATGGTTAACAATAAAAATGTTTTCATAACGAATATGAGTTGATAAATAGAGTTTTATTATCACTGAATAATATGGATAAAATGATTCGATTAATCGAAGCGTATGAATGAAGTTATCACAAAAGATCGAGATGAAGAAATGGAGATTTTTCCATAACTTTTGACGTAGTCGCGATTGAATTCAGGAATTCAAGGGATTTAAAGAAATCTTCGAAATCTAAGAGATTTGATTCTTCGGTGAATAAGGAGATTAAGATCTGTATAATTAAATACGGTGATCTGCCTCGATTACTCTGTCTGATATTTCCATTATAAATTAAACTCCTCCATTTCATTATTCTCACCATTCCTATACTTTCTTTCTTAGTCCATACATCCAAAAGATTGTGAAATGCTTAATCCCGTTCTAATCCTTGATGTTTTCTTAATCATCATTTCTGTCATCCTTCCTTTCAATCTTCCACCAGAATAATCTGTTTACTCCTACTATTACCTTGGGGTAATACTATTCTTAATTATACCATGTCTTTATATTGTTATTCGTATTAATATTCACGGTTTGTAACTTCCGTGTTGTTATTGGGCTTTATATTTCCTCTTATATTTTGGAGTTCCTACTTCCGTCTTCTATAATCATTGTCATTCACAGTTAATGCTCTCTCTTATTTACTGCAATTTATACCCCCTTTCTATTTCGGAGCTTCATGCTTTTGTTTTTTTTTTTGCAAGTAACGGTCCAGAATTCATAGGTGTGGAGTTTCGAATGAGGTTAATGTTCTAAACAAGAAAGAACGTAATAGCATGATTTGATTTGTCAAATTACCAGAATCACTAAGAATAGAACTATCAAGAATATATTTTCTTGATATGTTCAGAAGTTAATCAGAATGAAAGAGTTATGTAACATGACACATGATGACGTTATAATCTGTGAATCATCATGTTCCATTTAGAAACTCAGCATGACTTACTGTAATATAATCATGTTGATCAAGTGTTATTATATTATACTAACTCATGCATCAGTTCCCAACATTACTTCAATAGCATTCATATTTTAAGCTCGAAAGTTTACAGAATATATAAACTAACAGTTTCTATATGATGCAACACTGATAGCACGAAGAGATTAATGATTTCAGATAAGAATAGTTATGAAAATATCTTTAGAAATATGGAGGATATTTATAATGAAAGATACTTTGATATCTTGGAATTTCTAATATCTAAGGATGATGAAGAAAATTTGTCCGCAAAAGTTTGGAGTCAGAAGCAGGGTATTCGCTAAAGATTTCAGCAGGCATTGAATCATTTGGATTCTTTGAAGTCAAACTTATTCTTTGTGATTTGTCCACGGCTTCCTTCATAGTTTCGCATAATCCGCCTTTCGATACTAAATTTTCTATTGAGTGTTTCCAATACTCCATTCTTTATCATCAAACTTTCGACGGTTAAGGTCGTGTACAGTTTTTTTTTTTTTTTTTTTTTTTTTTTGCTGCTGTATTCAGCTTTTCAAAATTAATTTACAGACTGGGTGCTTTTCAGAATTTCAGAATGGAAGACCATAGTTCTAAGAGATAATTGTTATATGGATACATATAACTGTTGATGTGGAAACGTTGCGAGACTCAAAATACAGATTTGCTGATTCCCGTAATTGGTATGGCAATTCTCGTTATAAGATGCGGATAGGGTTTCGATAAGGATAATGATTTTTCGGAAAATCAAAGATCAACAAAGTTGTTGGTAAGTTTACTGCTAATATGGTGGGATATAAACAGTTCCTCGGTAACGATGACGAAAAGACAACGTATATATCAAGGTTTTAATAAAATTGTTTCGAACGAGAAGTCGAAGTTGACTTGCTGGAGCTGTGACAAAATTGGCTAATTTGGAAAGGGATTGCAAAGTTATTTTCGGGCCGAAGAAGCTAGCACAGATATGTGTTAAACGTTTACTCAGTTTCTGAGAGTTTTCAGGTGATAACTATATACATAAATCTTTCCTTCTGTAGATGAGATACAGTTGGTTCATTCACTATATTGAGGTGTTTTCAAGAATCATGAAAGGTTTAAAAGCAGATTGTAATCGTCAAGATACAAATGAGGTTTAGGATGAAATTAAGTGGCAAACTTGAAGAATTATTTAGTTTCATATGCTATAATCAGTATTTTAATTCATTTTAATTGTCCAATATTATTCGTCCACAGTCGATAGTCCACAGTTGACAGTCCAATAATTCATATATAATTTAATATATAATATTCAAATTAATTAATACGTATCGTGACCTGTGTACATGTCTCAGACTCGATCACAACTCAAACTATATATATTATTGTAGAATCAACCTCAACCCTGTATAGCTAACTCCAACATTACTGCATATAGAGTGTCTATGGTTATTCCAAATAATATATATAGATGCGTCGAAATGATATGTCAAAACCTTGTATACGTGTCCCGATATTTAAAGTGCGTAAAATAAATAACAGAAATTAAATGACGATAAATAAAATTGCGAGAATTAAAATTGCGATAAATAAAAGGTAATACGGAATTAACAGTTAGCTAGGAACAGTTAGCGTGGATTCTTAACATTTTTTTTTATAGTTAATTTGTTTGTTTCTAACAAATTTTATTTTGTCCAATGTTTTCTTCATTATGCCACTTGTTGAATACTGATAAATTAAAATCCAAATATGAAATTGAATGAAAATGATTATTCTGTGGTGAACGGTTACGTATATTTGTGGATGTAAGTAGGATAGTAAATGACTGTTAAATCAGATTTGTACAATGTAACTTATTAATGCGAAATCTGAATATTCCTCGGGTATTACCTACCCGTTAAAATATTTTCACCATTAATTCGTTTGTACAATAAAATTTTTAATTACAATCTCTATGAAAACATATATACATATATATTTTCTTCAGACGTAATCATGGATTTAATGAGTCAATGTGATATTAAACTCATCAGATTTACGGCTAGAACTAGAGTACATAATCTCTAAAACATTGGAGATTACATAATTTCCATGAAGAATGAAGATAGTTTATGTACTACGATTCGTAGAACGATTATTATGCTTGAGGTATAGATTGCGAGGTTGAGACGTGTGATGATGTTGTTGTTGTTGGTACTGGTTATACTGCTGGTGCTGCTGATGGTGGTACCGTTGCTGTCGGTGCTACAAGTGTTGTTGGTACTGAGGTTGGTGATGATGTTGGTGTAGTAAGTATAGCTTGTAGATCACGCACTATTCTTGTCAGGGTTTCTATCCTACCCTCTATCATTTCTATCCATCCACTCATCTGATTCGATAGATCTTGATTATCAATTCGAAGTTCCCTAACTTCTTCTGATATTCCCCTTCGATTGGTATTCGGAAGTAGAGGTTGAATATTTTCTGAGATTGCAGTAACGCGACCTTCGAGGTGGAAAACTTTAGCAAGAAGGGTGAATACAGTGTTGCGTAAAGGTTCACCGGTGAGTACATCGTTTTCTCCGATGTTAGGAGGTAAGTTTGGTTCGCGGTAGGGCTCGCCTTCTTCATTTCTCCATCTATTGAGTAAGTCTCGGACCCACCCCCATCTCCTCCAGAAAGAAAAATAACTAAATGGTTGAGGCACTTCTGGTTCATTGACTTCAGAGTCTGCTTCAATATACATCTCGAAATCGCTTCCGGAACTAATGGAATCCAAGCTAGGTGTAGGATCCATCTCTCACGATCAGTTAAAGGGTTTTGATATGAAATGATTTTCGAATATCGAATGATATTCTAATTATATATAGAATATCTATACATATTTCCAAAGATCCCGTGAATTACGGAGAAAATTAAGGAAATGTGTCAGATAAAGTCTACAGTGACAGATATGCTAAGATATGGATTTGTAGATATGCTAAGATATGAATTTTGTCTATACACTATTCATGCAATCATTGCAGTAAGATGTGTCTAGACTAAGAATGATAAGTATGTAATATCTTAAGGATGATAAACTGATGATTTCCGACAACAACGATAAGCAAATTTTTTGACATGCAGACACTGTCGAAGTTCAGACTCACTAATGCATCCTAATGACTTATCAGTTATACACACTAATGCATACCTGGTTCGCTAAGACCACCGCTCTGATACCAACTGTAGAGACCCGTCCTAATCCATCCGGACGAAGTCCATATTGATTATAAACGATTCACAACAGTTGATTACATCGCGAGGTACTTGACCTCTATATGATACATTTTACAAACATTGCATTCGTTTTCGAAAAAGAGAATCTTTCATTACATCAAAAGTTGACGTCATGCATACCATTTCATGATATATCTAACTATAATTAACTTAATAATAATCTTGATGAACTCAACGACTCGAATGCAACGTCTTTTGAAATATGCCATTAATGACTCCAAGCAATATCCCTAAAATAAGCAAATGCACAACAGAAGATTTCTTTCGTACCTGAGAATAAACATGCTTTCAAGTGTCAACCAAAAAGGTTGGTGAGTTCATTAGTTTATCATAAAGAATCATTTCATAATTTTAATAGACCACAAGATTTCATATTTACAATTCTCATAAACATACGTCCCATGCATAGAGACAAAAATATCATTCATATGGATTGAACACCTGGTAACCAACATTCACAATATGCATATAAGAATATCCCCATCATTCCGGGATCCTCCTTCGGACATGATATAAATTTCGAAGTACTAAAGCATCCGGTACATTGGATGGGGCTTGTTGGGCCCGATAGATCTATCTTTAGGATTCGCGTCAATTAGGGTGTCTGTTCCCTAATTCTTAGATTACCAGACTAAAAAGGGGCATATTCGGTTTAATAATCCAGCCATAGAATGTAGTTTCTTTTACTCGTATCTATTTCGTAAAACAGTTATAAAAGCAGCGCATGTATTCTCAGTCCCAAAAATATATATTGCAAAAGCATTTAAAAAAGGAGCAAATGAAACTCACCTAATGTATTTTGTAGTAAAAATACATATGACTATATTGAACAATGCAGGGTTGGCCTCGGATTCACGAACCTATATCAATTATATATATTAAAACATGTAATTGTAGTCGAATAATTATATATATTATTATTAATAATATACTTGTTTATATTATGTGGTATATAGATAATTTAATATATTTAATTCATATATTTTATATAGTTTATAAT
The DNA here is from genome assembly GCF_046630445.1 of Rutidosis leptorrhynchoides. Taxonomy (NCBI): domain Eukaryota; kingdom Viridiplantae; phylum Streptophyta; class Magnoliopsida; order Asterales; family Asteraceae; genus Rutidosis; species Rutidosis leptorrhynchoides. The sequence goes on along the minus strand of NC_092338.1, from coordinate 299,006,102 downwards.
TATTATGTTAAATGTTAATATAGTTTAATTAATAACATTTTATTGATAAAATATAGTAATAAGTAATATTTGTATAATCATAATATGTTTTTATACAAAGTTTTTGTTTGAAACAACAACAATTATAATAACGGTGTTAATAATGATAATAAGGATTTTTCAGTTTTAATCTTATTTGTAATTTTTATATAAATATTTATATGCGTAATAATTTTTAGTGATAATGATATTGATAATACCAATGATAATATTAATAGTTGTAAAAACGTTACTTCCAATGATAATACTAGTTGTTAATAGTCATGACAGATTTAAAAGTAACGTTACTTTTAGTAATAATTGTAATAATAGTAATACTAATACTGATAATAATAATATCTATAATAATAATAATAATAATAATAATAATAATAATAATAATAATAATAATAATAATAATAATAATAATAATAACCTTAGTAATATTCATAATATACTTGTAACTATGATATTAATGGTAATATTTACTATAATACAAATAATAACAATAATAATAATAATAATCATAGTAATAATAATAATTATCATAATAATAATAATAATAATAATAATAATAATAATAATAATAATAATAATAATAATAATAATAATAATAATAATAATAATAATAATAATCATCCTACTCATAATAATAATAGTAATACATATATTAGTAAGATTAATAATAATACTAATTATAATAATACTTTGTAATAATTATAATAAATGAATTATATTAATAATAACAATAATAATAATAACTAAAAATGAAAAACTACCTCAAAAATCGGTTTTTAAAAAGATTTGTCACCAGCAGGAATCGAACCCTAGACCTCTCGAACACCCAAACACACTCAACACCATCTGGGCTGTACCCATTTTCTGATTTAAATTGCCCTAACATAATTATATATACCGTTTCAGTAACTCATCTCCTTCCTCATCATAGACAAGCCATCGACCAGGAAATCAATCCTTTAATTAAAACATTGTATTTGATTTTTGGATTCCCAATCTAAATAGAAACGAATCAATGGTTTTTAAACTCCATTAACAGAAACAAAAAAAAAAAAATAAATAAAACACTGTAACAGAGAAAAATAAACGAAGATGAACTCAAAATCGAATTTCAATTTCTAATTCGTTTTAGGTAAAACTTTCAACAGGAAATAAGTTTCAAATCATTCTTATAATCTATCTCAATCATCAATTGATCCAAAAACTCTAAAACAAATACGAATTTCATGAAAGAAGAACCGTTTGACTTTTTAAAATAAAAGTTTGACTCAAGAATTAACAATCAATATTAAGAATTGATGCTTGAAACTTTGCATAAAGCTTAAATGGAAGATTTCCAACCTAACTGCAATAAAGGATTTTGAAGTTTAACTCAAATTCAAGGTAATTGATTTAAAGTTGCACGTACAGAGTACTTTCCTGTGTATTCTTCAAAATTTTCATTAATTCCACTATTTTTGACTCTGTAAAAGGTTTCTGTATTTGTTAGTGAATAATGTGGGTTCCTTTGTATTACTTACACTCAATTGCATCGTTAATAAACCAAATTTAGTTGACAAGAATCATTTAGCAAGGATAGAAGATAATAAAATAAAAATATAAGTGAAAGAGATATGAAACTGATTTTGGATTCATTCTAATAATTGTATTTAGGATTGGTACGACTTTGTGGACAAAGAATTCCATTCACAACAGCTGGAAAGTGATGCACAAGAGATTATGAATTTTCTATATTTGTTTATATATATATATATATATATATATATATATATATAAATATATATATCCGTAGGTATATATCACAGTATATGTACTTGTATAAATATAATAGTGGATACGTATTTGTATAATTATAGCAGTATATATGTATAAGTAAATCTGTTTTTATATATCTGAAATTATATTAAATGTATTTTAGATTTAATCTTATAATTTAATAAATATAATTATAATAACATTCTTATTGTTATAAATAATAATAATAAAACATTATAATATAATATAATGATAATAATTTTATTGATAATAATATTTACAATATTATTAATAATAGAAATATTAATTTATAAAGTTAATAATATTATTAAAAATAATAGTATTGGTAATAATAATACTAATAATCAATAAATGATACATGTATTAATCATATTAGCTAATAATATCTAAATTACAACTAGATAATAATTTTAATCAATCTTATAGTGATATTTATATATTAAGTATTTATTTTGATAATCATTACATTAGATTTATTAACATTTTAATAATTAATTTTAATGAAATTAGTAATAATAAATTTTGTCATAACAGTTATATTTTTAACTTAGAATTACTTTTAATAATTTTAATATTACAATTTGTTTATTATGTAATGTTTAATAATTATATATTATGTATAATTGAATTACAATAAACATATAATCATGTTCATGTATAGATTTATTTTAAATCTTACTTAATTACTTTGTATCTTATTTTACATATCTAATTCCAATGTTTAATTTATATTTTATAATTACAAACTACTACATATATTTACATTTATATATTATCTATTTACAAACAATTGTTCGTGAATCGTCGGAAATGGTCAAAGGTCAAAAGCATTCATGATAAATAGTTCAAACATTTTGGGACTCGGTCTAACAGACTTTGCTTATCGTGTCGGAAATATATAAAGATTAAGTTTAAATTTGGTCAGAAATTCCCGGGTCATCACACAATTTGGTCGGAAATTCCCGGGTCATTCATGATAAATAATTTGGAGTCCTGTAGCTGCCCAAGTGCTATAAAAAGCATCGAACTCGGCCGAATGAATTACTCCTTTTATCTATCTCTCACTCTTCTCAATTTATATTTATATTTTAATTATAATTTTAATTTTAAGTTAATAATAATAAGGTTATAGTGGCGAATGTTTTAAGTTTGTAATTCAAAATTCTGTCCGTGTAACGCTACGCTATTAATACTCATTGTAAGTTATGTTCAACCTTTTTAAATTAATGTCTCGTAGCTAAGTTATTATTATGCTTATTTAAATCGAAGTAATCATGATGTTGGGCTAAATATTAAAGACGGGGTTATTGGGCTTTGTACCATAATTGAGGTTTGGACAAAAGACCGACACTTGTGGAAATTGGACTATGGACTATTAATGGGCTTTATATTTGTTTAAATGAATGATAGTTCGTTAATTTAATATATATATTTACAATTTGACATACCTATAAATAACCACATACACTCGATCGGACACGATGGGCGGGATATTTATAAGTACTAATAATCGTTCATTTGACCGGACACGGGGATGGATTAATAGTCAATGGACTCATTAAAACAGGGGTGGATTACATACAAGGACACTTGGTGTAATTGATAATAAAGTATTAAAACCTTGGATTGCACACAGTCGATAACCTGGTGTAATCATTAACAATGTATTAAAACCTTGTTACAGTTTAAGTCCCCAATTAGTTGGAATATTTGACTTCGGATATAAGGATAATTTGACAAGGACACTCGCACTTTATATGACTGATGGACTGTTATGGATAAAAACCAGATGGACATATCGAATAATCCAAGACAAAGGACAATTAACCCATGGTAATAAATTAAAATCAACACGTCGAACATCATGATTACGGAAGTTTAAATAAGCATAATTCCTTTATTTTATATCTCATCGCACTTTTATTTACTGTCATTTTATTTATTGCAGTTTTAATTATCGTACTTTTTAATTATCGCAATTTTATTTACCGTCATTTTATTTATCGCACTTTAATTATCGTTATTTATTCTACGCTTTAAATTAAGTTATATTACAATAGGTTTTAATTGTGACTTAAGTTTTAAAATCGACAAATCGGTCATTAAACAGTAAAAACCCCCCTTTTTATAATAATAATAATAATACTACTTATATATATATATATATATATATATATATATATATATATATATATATATATACACAAATATAGTTTAAAAATATAGCGTTAAACTTGGCTAGCTCCCTGCGGAATGAACCGGACTTACTAAAAACTACACTACTTTACGATTAGGTACACTGCCTATAGTGTTGTAGCAAGGTTTAGGTATATCCACTCCATAAATAAATAAATAACGTGTAAAATTGTATCGCATTTAATAGTGTTTCTTAGTAAAAATATAACTATTTCGTATACACCTCGCATAACATCAAGTATTTTTGGCGCCGCTGCCGGGGAATTTCATCAACGCCGAAAACGAAACGCTATTAAAAAATATATTAGTTTTTAAGCTATTTTTGTAAAAATATAATTTTATATAAGTTTTAAAATACAAAAATATAAAAGAAAAATATATTCCTATTTAAATTAAAAAGTTTATATTTTTATTTTTCTTTTGTTAAAAGTTATAAAAACTAATAAGTAAATTATTTTTATTTATTTATAAGTTTTATTTAAGTTATTTTATTTTTATTTTATTAAAAACAGAAAAAATAATAATTAAAAGAGTAATTGGGCCAAAACCGTCGAAGCCCAACATTCTGGCCTGGTTTTCGGATCCATGCGATCGCATGGATAGAAGCACTACAACTCATGCGGTCGCATGAGCTGCTCTGACAGGCCAAGCCCTAGCATTAATTACGGAATTAGGGTAATTTATTTAATTATTATTAAATCAATTAGGTTTAGATTTAATTATTATTATCATTATTAGTTTTAATTAGTTTATTCTTTTAGTTTTTAAGTTTTAATTAAATTTGTTTTATAAAATAATAATATAAAAATAATATTTTTATAAAAATTGTATTTTTATAACTTTAAGCCTATTTTTATATTTTGTATATTTTTAATCGTTTAATCGTAATTTGTATATTTATCGTTCATAACTAGTTTTAAACTTAGTCTTTGCCGTAGTTATTTTTATTTCTAGATTTTTAGGCTTTGCCGTAAAATCCTTTAAGTGCTTTTTCTATAGACTAAGATTTAGGTGCTTTAGAATTTTGCGACGCCGTTTTAAGATTTTAGTACTTTTTAAGTTGTTGCCGTTTTGGATATAGAATTCCTTTTAAAGCTTTAATACCTTTAGACGTAAGTTTTAATTTTTAATTTTTAGACTTTTAAGTTTCGACGTTTTTCTTTATTTTTTTTATTTTTCGACATTTTTCAACGCACTCTTTTTCTTTCTTATTTCTCGACGCTCTAGTTCTTAGGACATAGAATTTTCTTTATTTTCTTTAAATTTCAACGAAAAATTATTTTAAGCGGTTAAATTGATAGACATCCAAAATTTTCTGGTTCGTAGTAATAGTTGGATTTGTTAGTGGCGAGTTGTGGGCTTCCCATTTAAAGGGTCCTGGCTACCTGCTACATCTATTGGCTATTCGAAACGTGGGTAAAATCAGAAAAGTCTATTAATTTGATAACTTATATAATTTTTATCTTTATAACTAATAGGATATTCAGTGAATGCACCGAGCAAAACGTTCACCACCTTTCATACGTTCACCACCTGTAACTCGATCAAGACATCTAGCCAATATTGTCGCTGTTGATTTTTCTTTAAAATCATCATCTAGTCGACCAAGTACTCCAATTCAAATTTTCGATAATCTATTTTTTGAACCCGACCTCACAATTAAGAATCCGGAGCATATTCAGGGATAATTCAGAGATCCTGAACCACTAATCATTCCTCCTGAACCACAATTCACTCATCCAGAGATTGTCGAGGAAGAAACCATTAAGTCAGAATCCTCTAGTGATTCAGATTCAACAAATTCAATCATGGAAAATCGGGAACCTCTAAGTATGGAAGACTGAAAGAGGGCTAAATGCACTGGCCAAGGTCATGCAATTACTCAACCAGACATTAATGCACCAGATTATGAAATCAAAGGACAAATCTTACACATGGTAACTAATCAATGCCAATTTAGTGGTACGCCAAAGGAAGATCCAAATGAACATCTTCGTACCTTTAATAGGATTTGTACTCTATTTAAGATCAGAGAAGTTGAGGATGAACAGATCTATCTCATGTTATTTCCCTGGACTTTAAAGGAAGAAGCCAAAGATTGGTTAGAATCATTACCTGAAGGGGCGATGATGTTTTAGTTGAAAAATTTCTTAAACAATTCTTTCCGGCATCTAAAGCCGTGAGACTTCAAGGAGAAATAGTTACGTTCACACAAAAGCCAAATGAAACTCTATATGAGGCATGGACAAGATTTGGAAAATTGTTGAGAGGATGTCCGAAACATGACTTAGACATTTATCAAATAGTACAAATATTCTACCAAGGATGCGACATCACTACACGAAAAGACATCGACATAGCAGCTGGTGGTTCCATTATGAAGAAAACCGCAACTGAAGCTTACAAAATTATTGATAACACTGCTTCCCACTCACATGAGTGGCATCAAGAAAAAGATATCATTAGATCATCTAAAGCAGCTAGAGCTGATTCTAGCCATGACTTAGATTCCATTTCCGCAAAGATAGATGCTTTCGAGAGACGAATGGAAAAGATGACTAAAGATATTCACTCAATACGAATTAGTTGTGAGCAATGTGGAGGACCACATTTGACAAAAGATTGTCTCAGTATTAAACAAACAATGGAACAAAGAGAGAATGTTTCATACATAAACCAAAGGCCTTGAAATAATTATCAGAATAATTATCAACCGCCAAGACCAAACTACAATCAAAATCAGAATTATAACCGAAATGTTCCGTACAACAACCAACAAGGTCCTAGCAATCAACAAGTATCCAACAATACTTACAATCAGCAAAGACCTATTTTTCCAAATAAACCACCACAAACCGATGATAAAAAGCCAAATTTAGAAGATATGATGTCAAAGCTAGTTGAATCTCAAACGCAGTTTTTCACATCCCAGAAACAAACCAATGAACAAAATGCTTAAGCATTTAGAAATCAACAAACTTCTATTCAAAATCTGGAACAAGAAATAAGCAACCAAGCAAGGTTGATAGGGGAAAGAAAACCGAGAAGTTTACCTAGTGATACAAACGCTAGCCCCCGAAATAAAATAGCTAAAGTCATTACCACAAGAAGTGGTATTACACTTAAACCACCTAAAATACCTGTAATTTCTGATGACTCTATTCCTACTACGCAAGAACCACAATCTGAGCAAGAAAAGGAAACAGAACCGGTAGTTGAAAAGGTTAATGAAGATAACACATTTAAGGCCAAGCCTTATGTTAAACCATACCAACCACCGCTTCCTTACCTGAGTAAAATGAGAAAAGAAAGACTTGAAGCCGAGCAATCTAAATTCTTGGATATGTTTAAACAAATAAATGTCAATCTTCCTTTCATTGATGTGATTTCAGGAATGCCTATATATGCCAAATTTCTGAAAAATCTAATCACAAATAGAAAGAAAATGGAAGAACTCTCGGTTGTTAATATGAATGCTAATTGTTCTGTAGTGCTGTTGAATAAGATACCAGAAAAATTATCAGATCCAGGAAGTTTCACAATTCCATATTTTCTGGGTAGTCTTAGTTCAATAGAAGCATTGGCAGATTTAGGTGCTAGTATAAATTTAATGCCGTATTCACTATACGCTAAACTAGACCTCAGAGAATTGAAACCAACCCGAATAAGCATACAACTAGCAGGTCGATCAGTAAAATATCCTAGAGGGATAATGGAAAACATGCTAGTTAAAGTTGGTACTATAGTATTTCCAGTAGATTTTGTTATTCTGGACATGGAAGAAGATTCTCGAGTTCCTCTTATATTAGGAAGACCATTCTTAAACACGGCTAAGGCAATAATAGACGTGTTCGGTAAGAAACTGACCCTAAGTATAGAGGACGAGAGTGTTACCTTTTTAGTTGATAGAGCCATGCAACAATCGCAATCTCCAGATGATACATGTTATTATATTCAAACTATAGATTTACAAGCATAATTGTTAGAAGAATTTCCAGAATTACAAGGAACAGGAGAATGTTCTTTAGGAGAAGGAACTGAACCAATTGATGAAGCTGAAATGTTAGCGACACTCATGGCTAATGAATACGAACCAACAACAGAAGAACTTCAAATGCTAAAAGAGGAAGACAGATATCGATACAAATCATTGATAGAAGAACCACCGACATTAGAGTTAAAGCCACTTCCAAACCATTTGAAATACGCCTATTTACATGGTGAATCTGAATTACCTCTAATAATATCGTCTTCTCTTACGGAAAATGAAAAATCTCAACTTATTTTTGTGCTAAAAGCTCATAAACCAGCTATTGCATGGAAGATTCATAATATTAAAGGAATAAGTCCTTCGTATTGCACACATAAAATACTTATGGAAGAAGGTCATAAAACCTATGTGCAACGCCAATGAAGACTAAATCCTAATATGCAAGATGTTCTTAAGAAAGAAATTATTAAACTGCTAGATGCAGGATTAATTTATCCAATCTCTGATAGTCCATGGGTAAGCCCAGTTCAATGCGTATCTAAGAAGGGTGGCATGACTGTCATCATAAATGAAAAAAATGAGCTTATTCCTAGTAGGACTGTAACAGGATGGCGTGTTTGTATTGATTATAGAAAATTAAATGACACCACCAGAAAAGATCACTTTGCCTTACCTTTCATTGATCAAATGTTGGAAAGATTAGCCGGAAATAGTTACTATTGTTTTCTTGACGGTTTTTCCGGATATTTTCAAATTCCAATAGCACCCGAGGACCAAGAGAAAACCACATTCACGTGCCCTTATGGTATTTTTGCTTACAAACGCATGCCATTTGGACTTTGCAACGCCCCTGCAATCTTTTAAAGGTGCATGATGGCGATTTTTCACGACATGATAGAAGAATGCATGGAAGTTTTCATGGATGACTTTTCAGTCTTCGGTGATACTTTTGAAACATGTTTAGTTAATCTTGAACGAATGCTTATTAGATGTGAGCAATCAAATCTAGTTCTAAATTGGGAGAAATGCCATTTCATGGTTAAAGAAGGCATCGTTCTTGGTCATAAAATTTTAAAGAAAGGAATTGAAGTGGATAGAGCTAAAGTAGATGTAATTGCTAAATTTTCACATCCCACCAATGTTAGAGGAGTTAGGAGTTTTCTAGGGCATGCCGGTTTTTACCGACGTTTCATAAAATATTTTTCTAAAATTGCCACTCCTATGAATAAACTCCTAGAAAAGGATGCTCCATTCATCTTTTAGGATGAATGCATCAAATCTTTTAATATTCTTAAAGAAAAACTCACTAATGCGTCGATCATGATAACTCCAAATTGGAATCTACCATTTGAACTTATGTGCGATGTAAGTGATTTTGCAATGGGAGCCGTTTTAGGACAAAGAATTGAAAAACGATTTCAACCTATTTATTACGCTAGTAAGACGTTACAAGGAGCACAAACGAATTACACAACTACTGAAAAAGAACTCCTTGCTATTGTCTTTGCTTTTGACAAATTTCGTTCATATCTCGTTTTAGCTAAAACGGTGGTCTATACCGACCATTCTGCTCTTAGATACTTATTCTCAAAACAAGATTCCAAACCACGATTAATCCGTTAGATCTTAATCTTACAAGAGTTCGATATTGAGATCCGAGACAAAAAGGTAGCAGAAAATCTCGCCGCTGATCGTCTTTCTCGTCTTGAAAATCCTGAATTAGAAGTTCTAAATGAATCGGCTACACAAGATAACTTTCCTGATGAATATCTCTTGAAAATTGATTATAGTGAAATGTCATGGTTTGCAGACTATGAAAACTACTTAGTATGTGGATTACTTGAAAAAGGGTTGTCATACCAAAAACGAAAGAAATTCTTTAGTGATATAAAACATTATTTTTGGGAAGATCCACATTTATTCAAAAGTTGTCCCGATGGAATAATCCGCTGATGTGTATTCGGAGATGAAGCTAGTCAAATCTTAAACCATTGTCACACAGGACCAACAGGAGGGCATTATGGGCCTCAACTAACAACAAGAAAAGTTTACGATGCTGGATTCTATTGGCCTACAATTTTCAAAGACGCATACCTTCTCTGTAATTCCTGTGATGCTTGTCAAAGGGCTGGAAAAATAAGTCAACGTGATGAAATGCCACAAAATGTCATTCAAGTATGTGAAGTATTTGACGTTTGGGGTATTGACTTTATGGGTCCATTTCCAAAATCTCATAATAATCTCTACATTCTCGTTACCATTGATTATGTATCTAAATGGGCGGAAGCACAAGCTCTCCCAACTAATGATGCACGAGTTGTAGTCAATTTTTTAAAACGTCTTTTTGCTAGGTTTGGAACACCGAAAGCTTTAATAAGTGATCGGGGTACTCATTTTTGTAATAATTAACTTGAGAAAGTTCTCAAAAGATATGGAGTAACTCATAAAATCTCAACCGCTTATCATCCACAAACAAGTGGACAAGTTGAAAATACCAACCGAGCATTAAAACGTATTCTAAAGAAAACCGTAGGATCAAATCCGAAAGAATGGTCTATGAAATTGGAGGATGCACTCTGGGCTTTTAGAACAGCCTACAAAACTCCAATTGGCACCACACCTTTTAGACTCGTTTACGGAAAAGCATGTCACCTTCCAGTAGAAATTGAGCACAAAGCATTTTGGGCTTTGAAGACATGTAATCTTGATTTGCATGAAGCCGGACGTCTACGGTTAAGTCAACTAAATGAATTAGAAGAATTAAGACATGAAGCATATGAAAATTCGTTAATCTATAAGGAAAGAACAAAGAAATGGCATGATAAAAGAATCAGAAGTTCAAAAGAATTTAAAGAAGGAGACAGAGTTCTTCTTTTTAATTCACGATTCAAGCTATTTCCTGGAAAATTGAAATCAAGATGGTCTGGACCATTCATAGTTAAAAACGTTTTTCCATATGGAACAGTAGAGTTAATAAATTCAAATGGGATTGAATTTAAGGTTAATGGTCACAGAATTAAACATTACATAGATAATCCAATGGAAGTTGAAGATGAAGTTAATCACAATTTCGACACCACAGCTAACTAAGTGTGGGAAGATTCGAATCTTTTAAGGGTAATATGAATTTCTGTTAGAGTTAGATATTTTGTTTTCGTGTAGTTTTTGAAAATGGAATCCGAATGGTCTTTCCCTAGCAGACCCTAAAGAACTAGTCTTCTCCCTCCATTCTGAATTTTTATTTCTTTTAGGTTTTACGAGATGAAGAATTCCTTTGATCTGAACCATGGTCTACTACTACATGCTATGATTACTAAACGTAATAATAACATCTTCCCGAGTGAACTGGTATCATTCATAAGAGGCAAAATGGACGAAGTAAGGAAAGAACTCAGGAAAGATCATCATAAGACACATTTTGGTAAAGGAAAATCAAAATTCGCAATAAAAAGAAGAGCACGACACCTTGAAAGATGTCATAAATGCGGAAAATGGTCACATAAAGCTATGGAAAACCAAATCACAAGACTCTCCTATGAGTCGGCTAAAGCAGGTCTCTGAGAATTCTTTCTCACAGGTAAGTATGTAGAGTTTTTATTTGTTTTTATTTATTGCTTTTAACCTTTTGATAATAAACGCTGAATCGTTCGCTATAAAGTATTAAATTGATATTCAATAAAATTAGGTTCGCGAAACCGAAATTATTGATATCATACAAAAATTTATTACATCACTACGAAATTTACCGTTTATTTATAAGGTATAAATATCTTTAATCAATCAATCCAAAATATTTTAAAAATTCGTCAAGAGTAAAACTAGGTAATATAGCCGAAATTACTTTACCCAAAAGAGGGGCGTATATTTTTGATAATATTTGATTGATTAAAGTGGGATAAAAAACCAAAAATATTTTTCATTTTAATTTTTACCTTGTTTTTAAATTAATATTAAATTAATATAGTAAATTTTTAAAATCAATATATTTAAGTTTTTAAATCTTTTAAAAATTAATATTTTTAATATAAGTTTGTAAAATTAATGTATAAAAATATTAATGATATTTATATGAATTTTTAATTTTATGTATTTTAAAATTAAGTTTGGTGTGAATTTAAAAGCAAAAATGTACTTTATTTCATTAAGTTAAAATTTTGATAACTAAAATTCATCGTGAGTTGAAGACTAGGTCGTTGAACCGAAATTGCTTTACCCGAGGGTGGGACGAGAAATTTTATTATCATTATTTTTAATTTTATTAATTTAAAGTATGCCAAAAACATTTAAAAACCCAAAAATCTTTGCTTTTATAACAACGCTTTAAAGTGACAAATTTTAAAATTTTTTCGAGGGACGAACTAGGACAACGATCCGAAACTCCCTCATTCTAAAAGAAAACAAAATTTTAAAATTAATTAATTGTTTTAAAGTAAAAGGTTTTAGAATTAAAAAAAAAATTACCAGACCCCATGCGATCGCATGGGGTTTCCTCTTAAAATTCATGCGGTCGCATGACCCTAAAAAACTGGATAAGATCAAAAAGGCAGCGAGCTGCTTCTTTCTGTCTCACTTCCACACACACATAAACATACGAACACAAACACACACAAATCACTCTAAAATCATCATTTTTTCATCAAAATTCACCAATTTTATTGCTATAATCCGCTCTAATCATGCGTTTGTTCAGAAGTTTTTCAAAGAAGGTAAAGATTTCACCCCTAAAACTCTTTAAATTTGAGTTTTTAGTGTTCTTGAATAAATTTATACCTAATTTGATTTTGATGATTTCTAGTTTAATTATGCTTAAATTGTTAGTATATTATGCATGTATAACCTAGATTGATGCTATTTAACATGATTTGAAGCCAAAAACTTCAAATTTTTTAGAAATCTAGGGTTTGTGTTCTTGAACAATTTGGAGCTTTTTAATATAAACAGGTTATGGTCGATTTTTCTTATGAATTAGTGCTAACTTAAGTAGTGTAACATGTTTAGATAGCTAAATGATCCAAACATTGATCCTAAACATGATTTTTGAGAATTAAAGTGGAATTTTTAAGTCAAAAATTCATGAACTTGATTAAATTGATGTAAATGTCATTTGAAACTTGTTTAATTGCTAGTAATGATTATTTTGACATGTTATTTGAGTTGAATGCTTATAAACTTCTTAAACATTTTCATATATGCTTATTTAAAAAAGTGTAGAATTGATAAAAATATGAAAATGAGTATAAGTTTAATATGGATTAAACATGTTATTGTAATTGTTTTAATTTGTTATTTTGCTAACACTAATGCATATTTGGATGCTCAAATTTTGTGTTTAATGTGTTTTGCAGAGAAATACCGATACTGATGGTGCATCATCATCATCTAGGCAACCTGCTCCGGAACCACAGCCAGAGATGCAATATCACGAACCGGAGCAACAACAGGAACAACAACGACAACCTGATCAACACGTACCATACTATGAACCAGATCCACAATTTTTTATTGCCTACGTTGTATTTCCCGCTCACTATATAATAGAACACCCAACAATTCATGAAGAACAGTTGCATCCCAATTTAAGGATTGATAGAAGTTGGAGAGATTACCCAACGTACCAAAGTAACAAATTTAAGCTTTGGACTAAAAATGTAGAAGTACCAAGGGTAATTGATTGGGAGCCTTTGGAAAGGGTCCACCTAGCTAACCCAGTTAGGCAGTATCTAATCCAAAGGTATGGCAGCTCTTCTTTTCTCGATTGGGAACGTTTATTTACCACTCGTAGGCCTGTATATAAGGAGTGGTGTGTTGAACTTATGAATTCTATAGCTTTTAATAAGGATGTAGATAGGTTAGACGATAAGAGTTTTCTTATATTTTTACTTGGTCGTAGGATGTACAGGATGTCCATGCTGGACATGGCCAGGGCTTTACAGATTTATACTCTCGCTGAATTACTATTACATGATTGTACAAATTTAATTTATCATGGTGAGAGGGTAGATAGGAATTTTGACGCGAACGCCATCTGGAGGCGTATGTCAAATTATAATGTTTTTTCGCGGGGAGGAAGACACTCCTATTTAGATATTAATAAAGCCGAGCTTCGTATAATACATAGATTCTTAGCAAACTCGATTACACAAAGAGGTAACAACAAGGAGAAAATGACCTTACACGATTTATTTTACCTTAAGTGTATTCGAAACACTAGAAGCTTTGTTAATATCCCCTACTGTGTTGGTTTTTATCTGTCCAAAATAGTGGAAGGTATACAGGATCGGAGAATAATAGGAGGAGGTATTTTTGTTACTCTCATTTGAGAGTATTTGGGTGTAGATAGGGATCAAGGGGGTCCGATGATGGCATGTAGGGAACAAGACGAGACTTTAGGTTTGCAAGTCTATCAAGGTGCAAAGGTGTTGACTAGGAGACGCAATCAGGCATTCCCATATCAGGGCCGTCATCCACAGGTAGAGAGGGGTTCGGATGATGAGATGGAGGAAGCAGATGACATCAGGGATGTCATTAGGGATAGTTTTACTGACATTTTCCAGCGTATAGATGAGGTGGAAATAACTAATGAGGAAAGGCATCGTCGGTATGAGCAGTGGCAAGCCGCGAATGAGTATGAGACTTCCAGGCGACGCCAACACGATAGCTGGAAAGTTCATCAGCACCAAATCATAAGCCAGCTATCATATCAGGTACCAAATAACTACATCCCGACTTGGCCTGCTTACTATCCACTACATCAGCCCGATATGCGACCACCCTTTGACCTGTACGACCCAAACCAAGCCTACCAAAACACCTATCACCAACCATGGAACCCGAACAACGATATGAATTGGAATCCCTATCCAAATCAGTAGTGTTCCATTGGTGATGTCTTATCTTTTATTATTTTTATCTATTTATGTTAAACACTTAACATTTTGATATTTTTATGTAATGTTTAATATTTTTTATTATTATATAATAATATTTCATTTTTGTAATTGGAAAGTGGGATATCAAGTCCCATTTCAAATTACCATGCATGTTTATATTTGTATTGTATGTATTTTATCTTATGTACACAACAGGGTAAAACAGCGCATTTTCAAAGACTGGCATTAAGTTGAGCAAAAGCTATTAATTTTGACGACAAAACGAAAAACAAGTGTGATGTAATAACAGACGGAATGAACAAATGATGTGCACCATTTATCATTCAACACAAACAACAATATGTTTAGAAACTTTGGTAAAATTTAATCATTTTTCTACGATAATCACACTCAATAATTTAAATTGTTACTGATTTCTTGCAAATGAGGGCATTGCAAGATCTTAAGTATGGGAAGGGGCTAAATTCTTTCGGATTTTTAAAATTTTAATTTAAACACTTGGTTACCATTAAAAATACTAGTAACGCAGTAGTTATATTAGAATCTAGTGCTCTCTGATAATAAAGAACAGCCCTAGTCTTATATACCGACTACCCAATTCTAGTAAAATTTAAATTTTTTTTTCAAATAAATGAATTCAAAATCATGTTTATACATATTTATGAACGATAAAACTAGGTATTAACACCGAAATTATTGTTACCTCAGAAAGGACATAAATTGAGAAACAACCCAAAATGTTAGAATTCATTTAAAATGGAATAGAGAAAAATAAAAGCCAAGTGTGGAAAAAATATAGCAAGTTATTTAGAACATATATCACATATTTTTGTACAAATAACAGAAAATACTTTTGTTTTGGACGATATTAATCAGTTTTACCCAGTTTATTGTAATATAAATAGAATTTAAAAGGAAGTAAAGTTTTCCCATAAAAAACACGCGCTTCTTGATTTAGGTCAGGAAGTTGTTGTCCAGACCAGTTGTAGAGTCTACGAAAAACCTTGAAAAGTTTTCTTGAAAATCAGCTGGATTTCTACGGACCTCAGCATCAAACAGGGTCGCCAAGTGGTCAGACTTATCCTAACCATGAGAGGATCTGTCTCGTACAATGGGGGGGCACCGTGCAAATTAGTTTATAAGTCTAATGAATCAGATCCCCAGAAAGGATAATCTCCTTAAAGATCAAAAATCAGCTTTTAAGACTGATATTACTCAATCCTTGAGATTGACCTTAAAGATTGAGAATTCAAACTCATGGAATTCTATGATATCTAAACTCGAGCTTGAACGAGAAAATATTTTGATCAAATTACAAACCGATTTGTTTTCTGAAAACCCATTTTCAATGCATTCATTACCATTGAACGTAAAATCCTAGGAATTCACCTGGAATTCATTAGGTCACCTGAACCAAATCGGGTGTCAACCGTAAGAATGGTGGTTGCATAGCATGGTCGAAGACAGGAGCTTGTGCCAGACCGAAAAATTATAGGGTGATCTTTACTATTGCTCCTACAAAGGATAATAATTGCATTCGACACGATATAGGCCATAATCAAAAGCATGTCACGGGACATTGCCTTAACAGTTGCTTGTTCAACGCTTTCCTTTACAACCGGACGGTAGTTTACCGAAAGGTAATATACGGAGTAAGTAAACTGGACGTGTTGCTTTCCCAATACAAGGTTAGCAAGTGGGTGACACAAAACCATAAGTTTTGAGCTAAAATTTTCAAATCTGAAACCCACAAAACCCACAAAAATAATTTGCAAACACCGGTGAAGGGTTATTCCGGAAAACTTATCTAGGGTAAAAGCTAGATTGAATTTTCAAAAGATCAAATATTTTCATAAAGATCTAATTTTCTAAAGGATCTAAATTTTTATATTCATGTGGGACTGTAACCACATCGTTACTACCATTGTTCATACCGTCGTATAGAAATCACTGATGTACAAAGTGTGAAGAATAAAGAAGTGATTCTAGTAAATTTATATTCAAGTTCTATATTGCTTGAGGATAAGCAACGCTCAAGTGTGGGAATATTTGATAATGCTAAAAACAAACATATATTTCATAGCATTATCGTTCAAGAAAGACGAGCTTTTGGCTGTAATTGTTCTATTTACAAGTGATATTCGTTTAAATAATAAAAGGTGAAGACAAAAGACAGATTCGACGATTTGAAGACGCAAACGACCAAAAATCTAAAAAGTACAAAGTACAATCAAAGTGGTTCAATTTATTGATAAGAAACGTCTAAAAGTTACAAGAGTACGAGCCGCGAAACGCAAAGTACAAGATATTAAATCGTACGAAAGGACGTTCGAAAATCCGAAACCGGGACATGAACCAACTATCAATGCGCGACGCAATGGAGCTAAAATGACAAGTCAACTATGCATATAAATATAATATAATATATATAATTATATATTATATATATATATATATATTTAATAAGTGTCGGAAAGCTTGCAAACAAAAGATCCTGAGCTGTAAAATGGTGCCATGCGATCGCATGGTCTGGAGGCATAAACTCCATGCGATCGCATGGAGTCCTGTAGCTGCCCAAGTGCTATAAAAAGCAACGAACTCGGCCGAATGAATTACACCTTTTATCTATCTCTCACTCTTCTCAATTTATATTTATATTTATATTTTAATTATAATTTTAATTTTAAGTTAATAATAATAAGGTTATAGTGGTGAATGTTTTAAGTTTGTAAGTCAAAATTCTGTCAGTGTAACGCTACGCTATTAATACTCATTGTAAGTTATGTTCAACCTTTTTAAATTAATGTCTCGTAGCTAAGTTATTATTATGCTTATTTAAATCGAAGTAATCATGATGTTGGGCTAAATATTAAAGACGGGGTTATTGGGCTTTGTACCATAATTGAGGTTTGGACAAAAGACCGACACTTGTGGAAATTGGACTATGGACTATTAATGGGCTTTATATTTGTTTAACTGAATGATAGTTCGTTAATTTAATATATAGATTTACAATTTGACGTACCTATAAATAACCACATACACTCAATCGGACACGATGGGCGAGATATTTATAAGTACTAATAATCGTTCATTTGACCGGACACGGGGATGGATTAATAGTCAATAGACTCATTAAAACAGGGGTGGATTACATACAAGGACACTTGGTGTAATTGATAATAAAGTATTAAAACCTTGGATTGCACACAGTCGATAACCTGGTGTAATCATTAACAATGTATTAAAACCTTGTTACAGTTTAAGTCCCCAATTAGTTGGAATATTTGACTTCGGATATAAGGATAATTTGATGAGGACACTCGTACTTTATATTTATGACTGATGGACTGTTATGGACAAAAACTAGATGGACATATCGAATAATCCAGGACAAAGGACAATTAACCCATGGTAATAAATTAAAATCAACACGTCGAACATCATGATTACGGAAGGTTAAATAAGCATAATTCATTTATTTTATATCTCATCGCACTTTTATTACTGTCATTTTATTTATTGCACTTTTAATTATCGTACTTTTTAATTATCGCAATTTTATTTACCGTCATTTTATTTATCGCACTTTAATTATCGTTATTTATTTCACGCTTTAAATTAAGTTATATTACATTAGGTTTTAATTGTGACTTAAGTTTTAAAATCGACAAACCGGTCATTAAACGGTAAAACCCCCCCTTTTTATAATAATAATAATACAAAAATATATATATATATATATATATATATATATATATATATATATATATATATATATATATATATATATATATATATATATATATATATATATATATATATATATATATATATATATATATATATATATATATATATATATATATATATATATAGTTTAAAAATATAGTGTTAAACTTGGCTAGCTCCCTGCGGAATGAACCGGACTTACTAAAAACTACACTACTTTACGATTAGGTACACTGCCTATAGTGTTGTAGCAAGGTTTAGGTATATCCACTCTATAAATAAATAAATAACTTGTGTAAAATTGTATCGTATTTAATAGTATTTCTTAGTAAAAATATAACTATTTCGTATACACCTCGCATAACATCATATATAGTGTAGGTTCTAACACTATGATAACGGGGTTCGTGAACAGTTAAGTCTTGATAATTGGGTGCTCTACAAACGTAAAACAACTTTGGAATGAAAACGATTTAGATAATCTACGTTATGGCAATACAAAATCTTGTGGTTCAAAAACAACGTTTACTATTACACCTATGATTTCACCAACGTTTTTCGTTGACAGTTTTCTATATGTTTTCTCAGGTCCTTGAACGCTAAGTGATACATGCTTTCGCACACTATTTTGATACTTGCTTGGATGTCGAGTATACATGCATACGTGGAGCGTCTTTTGACTTTACTTAAATTGTGTCGCATAGATTTCATTTGTACTTAAAACGTTGTAACACCTTATGTCGTTGAACTACCTTGTAAACTTTGAAACATCTTTACATTTGAAATGAATGCGACATATTTTGGTCAAACGTTATTTTAAAGACTTATGACCATGTAACGGGACTTAAGTAGACGTCGCCGTCAATGACGATTTGGTCGGGTCGCTACACTGAGTATTTTAATTGTGGAAAGGTAGGACACTTTGCATCTGCATGCATGCCCAGAAAGCCTTCATCACATGCTAACTCTTTTTCAAAAGTTGAAAAGTACAAGAACAACTACAAAGCACTGAAGGCCTAAATGAAGCAAAATTCAAAGACTGATAAGAAGGAGAAGAAACCAGAGAAAGTGCTAGTTGCAAAACATCAAGACTGGGATGAGACCAGCTCATCTTCATCTTTTAATAGTAAAACTGATGAAGAGTGTGCTGGTTATGCTATTGGTAAAAAGCCGTGCTTAATGGCCAGAGAAGTAGAGGAGTTGGTAGAGGAAGAAAGTGGTAGCACATTTTTAGCTGATATGAGGGAAGCTGATCAGAAAAGGGATTCACCTCAATGGAAATCTGAAATGCGGTATAAGGTTAATAATTTTCGAACTTATACTGATGATGAAAAGGCTGAAATGTTTGACTACCTGAGTTTAAGCAGAGGCAGCAAACGTGAAGAAGTTTTCAAAAACTGAAATTAAATCTTTAAATGAAAAACT
The DNA here is from genome assembly GCF_046630445.1 of Rutidosis leptorrhynchoides. Classification (NCBI taxonomy): domain Eukaryota; kingdom Viridiplantae; phylum Streptophyta; class Magnoliopsida; order Asterales; family Asteraceae; genus Rutidosis; species Rutidosis leptorrhynchoides. The sequence continues at coordinate 298,986,056 of NC_092338.1, read as the reverse complement.
TAAATGCAAATCTGATGAAATTAAGATTTTGATAGACGAAATTTCTAAACTTGAAAAACAAAACTATGCTCTAAAATCTCTTTACTCAGACGCCGCAGTAGTTCAGAACCAGCTTACTGACCTTAAAAAGGTGGTAGCCTCTTGGTGTACATCTACTCAACGCACAGCCAAGTGCATTAATGAGCAGATACCTGCCCAAGTTGAGACATTCTTTGTTGGTGACTATGCTGCTGCTGCTGTCTATGCTGAAGTCACTTTCATAGACCCTGTGCTTGAAACTAATCCTGATGCTATCTTGCCAAATACTTTTGCTAAGATAGTTAATGGTAACAAGGTCTTCACAAATAAGTTTGTAAGACCTAATACTAACCCACCACCTACCATAAAAGATATAATGGAGGATGAAGAAAGAGCAAGAGAAGCCAGTATCTCAAATGATAAGACTACTGACCCCTCTAGCATCTACTACATGACTCCAAAAGAAAGACGCATAAAAAGAGAAATCACTGAAAACAATTGAAGAAAGTTAAAATCAGTTGATTCCCCTTCTTGTTCAAGTTCCACCAATGCTGAGCCATCTGATGAAAATCGTACTGGTCAACTAGTAGCTGCAGACAAGCCAGCAAAAACATAAAACTGGAAACTCCAAAGCAGCAATCAAAATTCATACTGGTCAACCAGTATCAGGAGAAAAGCCAGTAACTTCCCACACTGGTTCGTGAAATGACAAAGGCAAAGCAGTGTACCATGATTATGGTACTGGTTCAAAGAAGAAAGCTGCCCTTAAAGGAAAAGCTAAAGTGGACCAAATTGTGGAATCATGTGCTGGGTCATCTATCACTGAGATAATGACTGTTAAGCTTGATCAGCTCATAAAAGCTATATCTCAAAGTAGACCTGATCTTACTACCCCCATTAAGTCTGTGTATGACCAGTCACCAAAATCGAAATTGAGAAATGCTATAAATATGACAGAAAGTTTCACTTAGCCAACCAGTGTACTCAAACCCAACCCCCATCTACTGCTGCCTCTTCAAGCAGATCAGCAGAAAGGAAGAGATCATCAAAAATGACCCTTCCAGAATCCATCCTCGGATGGGTTCCCAAAAATAACTAATCTCTTAGCCACTGTGCAGGGCATTCAAAACAAGCAAATCTGGTATCTCGACAGTGGATGTTCGAGACATATGACCGGATGTAAGTCCTTGCTAATGGACTATCAATAAAAAGATGGTCCAGTTGTTTCATAGGGAGATAATTCATTGGGTTACACAAAGGGTTTTGGCACTTTAACAAATGGGAATGTTACATTTTCAAATGCAACATATGTCGTTGGGCTTAAAAACAACTTACTCAGCATAAGCCATCTGACAAGCAAAAGTAAGATAGTCCAATTCAAGAGGAAAATTGGCACTATTTTTGATAAGACAGGGAAGCCACTGCTGACAGCAAAAATACATGAGAACATGTATCAAATTAACATGAACACAATAGTAATAATAACTGATACTTGTTTTTATTCAAAGGCAGCAGACAACCTCAAGTGGTTATGGCACAAGAGACTCTCACATCTCATGTCATAACCCGACCTTAACCATAAGGACGAATACAATAACATATGATTTCATCGCGAGGTATTGACCTCTATATGCGACGTTTTTCAAAAACTGCATTCGTTTTTACAATACAAACCATAACTTTTATTACAAATACAAGGTTTAAACAACTTAATAATGATTATCGTTTAGCGATAATCTTAGACTTACAAACTTTACATGTGATAATAACAATACGACTTCCAACATATTTTACATTACAAATCCTCCGATATGCAGTTTTATTTTTGACACAAATATGCATACTCAAGATCTTGCTTAAATTCAACATGTTGCAGCGGAAGCTTTTAGTTATCACCTGAGAATAAACATGCTTAAAACGTCAACATAAAGTTGGTGAGATATAGGTTTAATGCCGGCAGCGTTATAAATATAGACCACAAGATTTCATACATAAACGTTTTAATAAAAATATTCTAAGTTGTTGAGCACTTGATAACCATACTTAACATTTAATCAACGTCGCATATTCCCTTTATTATGAAATCTTACTACACCGTACCATGTGTAGTCACCGAAATGAAGTACTATGCAACCGTTGAATACTGGTCGTCCAGTCCGGTTGGGGTTGTCAGGCCCGATAGATCTATCAACAGGATTCGCGTTTACAATACCTCATGTAAATAGTAGTTACCAAGTTACAGGGAAGTATGCTAGTGGTACAACTCAACGTAGAATATATATTTTTAATCACTTGTGTCCATAACGTAAATCATAAAATGCATGTATTCTCATCCTGAAATATTTAGAGTTTAAAAGTGGGACTATATACTCACTTTTGCCTTGAAGGTATTTAACTCGACTTGGTCTCTGATAGATATCACAAACCTAACCATATATATAATATATCAACATATTTTCTTTTCAAGTAATCGTTACATATATATATATATATATATATATATATATATATATATATATATATATATATATATATATATATATATATATATATATATATATATATATATATATATAATACTTTTAATATTTTCTTAGTCCGTAGTTAGCAGTCCGATGTTAGTGGTCCATAATTAGTTGCTCAATAAAATAAATAAAGACCACATCGTATTCGTAATGATCAGAATTAATCTAGACCCATGGTACCATGTTGTCAAGTGACATGTTGCGTACATAAAGTACCGTGTTGCCAAATGACGTGTTGCGTACAATCATGAGGTCTTATGATTAATCTTCTCGTGTTGTTTACGGGTGGTCCTGAAATATATAAAATCAAATCATAAGTAAATATATATGATATATCATATTAATTAGAAAATATATAATTAATTTAATTTTTCTCCAAATATTTTCGTAGCTAAACTAGCTTCGGATACCCGATCTTGTTTTAGTCGTAGTTTCTTCATTACAACTCCGTTTTTGTTGGTTCAACTTGCCACTTCCTTGGATCGAGTCAAATTTTAAGAATATGAAATGAAAATACCTTAGTTTTTATTCGAAATCACAGGTTATAGGTCAAACTTTGGTGAAACTTATGAAAGTGATCATTTTCCACCATAAAAACAACATTTAATGATCATTTTTCTAAAAATACTTACACTTTGAGTTAAACCATGGAATTTTTATGTGTTAACATATTCATAAGAAATATCATTTTTCCAAAACATGAACTTCCAATTCAAAGTTCAAGATGGTTTTTAAATATCCAACCCAAAACAGCCCCCGGTTGCACTCCGACGGCGTAGATTCAGTTTTAAGGTGTTCTTTGTAAAAACAAGTTGTATCTTGTTAAGTTAGCATATCATTATGATATATTACAGGTCTTGAAGTGTTTTAAAAGTCAAGTTAGAAGGATTTATTTAGTTTGCGAACAAGTTTGAAATCATTCAAACTATGTTCTTGTTGTTAAAATTTTACAACACAAAATCAGATAGCTATATGAATATGAATCGAATAAGGTTATGAATAAGGTTACTACCTCAAGTTACTTGGACAAAGTTACTGCAAAATATAAGAAAAATCTTGGAATCAAAGAGTGGTGGAGTTGGATCAAAAGGTTGGAAGTAAACTTGTATAGTTGGAAGGATTTTTGAAGTGTTCTTGTAAGGAATTTATTATGATGATTAAGGCTTGTTTTTAAAGCTAGATCTTCATGGTTATTTGCTGAGATTGTGAAGAACACTTAAGGTTCCTAAGAGTGTGTTTTTGGTTAGAGAAAATGTGTAGTAAAAATGAAAATGGAATGGAGTATAAATGGTGGTGAAAAGATGTATAAATTTGTAATATTGTACAAAAGTCTTGTAATATGCCAAATTGATTAATCATGCATGCTAAGATCCAAAATTGGTTGACTCATGGCTGCTAATAAAGTGATTGTAATGTGTATATACCAATAGTAAATACGTATAGAAGCTGGGTATGATACGGGTACATATACCCTAGATATACGTATAAAAATCTTGAGAAAATGGAACGAGAGTTCAAATATAGCTATCTTTTATAAATATACTTATATTGTTTTATGTATATAAATCCTTTAAAAGTGATAAAATACATATCTATACGATACATGTATAAGCATGATAAGTTTTAAGTATTTAAGTTGAAGAACGTCACACATAGTTATTGTTTTGAAAACTTAAGTTAGTAGTTTCAAAATATACTTATAACTCATTATTATTAGTACACGATGAGATGTTAAAACATTCTTAGATCATGTTAAATATATATAAATACATATATATACACAAACGTATAATTATCGTATGTTATATAGTTCGTGATATCATCGGTCAAATTGGACGGTCAAACGTTATGTAAAACTCTTTTCAAAAACATAAGTCTCAACAATTTAGATTGCTTATCATGTTGGCAATGCTTAATTTATGTAAATATTAATCTCATAGGTATAAAATGATCAGAAAAAAAATCCGGATCGTTACAGTACCTACCCGTTAAATAAATTTCGTCCCGAAATTTTAAAATTGTACCTATTTTGCGTTGTCGGGAAACAAATGTGGATACTTTTGTTTCATCTGATCCTCTCGTTCCCAAGTAAACTCGGGACCCCTTCGAGCATTCCAACGAACCTTAACGATTGGTATGTTGCTCTGCTTGAGCCGTTTAACTTCACTGTCCATGATTTCGACTGGTTCTTCTATGAATTGTAGTTTCTCATCGACTTGGATTTCTTCAAGAGGAATGGTGAGATCTTCCTTTGCAAGACATTTCTTAAGGTTTGAGACGTGAAATGTATTATGTACTCTGGCGAGTTTTTGCGGTAACTCGAGTCGATAAGCTACCGGTCCGATGCGTTCGATAATCTTGAACGGGCCTACATACCTTGGGTTCAGTTTACCTCTTTTTACAAAACGTATTACACCTTTCCAAGGTGACACCTTTAACATAACCATGTCACCAATCCGAAACTCTAATGGTTTCCTTCGGACATCGGCGTAGCTCTTTTGGCGACTACGGGCTGTTTTCAATCTCTCCTTGATTTGTACTATCTTCTCAGTCGTTTCGTGTATGATCTCGGGACCAGTTAATTGTCGATCTCCTACTTCATTCCAACAGATAGGGGATCTACACTTCCTTCCATACAGTGCTTCGAATGGTGCAGCTTTAATGCTCGCATGGTAACTATTATTATACGAGAATTCTGCTAATGGTAGATATTTATCCCATCCGTTTCCAAAATCGATCACACATGCCCTGAGCATGTCTTCAAGACTCTGACTTGTTCTTTCACTCTGCCCGTCAGTTTGCAGATGATATGCGGTGCTCATATCCAAACGAGTTCCTAGGGCCTCCTGTAGTGATTGCCAGAACTTTGATGTAAATCTACTATCACGATCGGATATAATGGAAATAGGTATTCCATGCCTTGAAACAATTTCCTTTATGTATAATCCTAATAGTTTCTCCATTCTATCCGTTTCCTTTGTAGGCAAGAAATGTGCAGATTTGGTGAGACGATCAACTATTACCTAAATGGTGTCATAACCCCAGGCAGTATTAGGTAACTTTGTGATGAAATCCATGGTAATAGCATCCCATTTCCATTCTGGGATTTCTGGTTGTTGAAGTAACCCTGATGGCTTCTGGTGGTCTACTTTGACTTTGGAACAAGTTAAACATTCCCCAACATATGTTGCAACATCTGTCTTTAAATTAGGCCACCAATAATGCGTCTTAAGATCTTGATACATCTTTCCAACTCCAGGATGTATCGAGTATCTTGTCTTATGTGCCTCGTTCAATATTAACTTCCTTAATCCACCCAACTTTGGTACCCAAATACGGTTTGCAAAATATCGAATTCCGTCTTCTCTTATAACGAGTTGTTTCCCATACTTCTTCATTATTTCATTTCCTATGTTTTCTTTAGTAAGAGCTTCTCGTTGAGCCTCTTTGATTTGTGAGTTGAGATTCATGCGAATTTTTATGTTCATCGCTCGTACTCGAATTGGTTCCCGTTCCTTTCTGCTTAAAGCGTCAGCCACTATATTCGCTTTCCTGGGATGATAGCGAATCTCACAATCATAGTCGTTTATCAGCTCGACCCACCTACGTTGCCTCATGTTCAGCTGTTTCTGATCGAAGATATGTTGAAGGCTTTTATGATCGGTAAACACAGTGCATTTAACCCCATATAAGTAGTGTCTCCATATCTTCAATGCAAACACTACTGCTCCCAATTCTAAATCATGCGTCGTATAATTCCGCTCATGAATCTTCAATTGTCTGGATACGTATGCTATAACTTTCTTCCGTTGCATAAGGACGCAACCAAAACCTTGTCACGAAGCATCACAATATATCTCAAAATCATCGTTCCCTTCAGGTAACGATAAAATAGGTGCTGTAGTCAACTTCTTCTTCAGTAATTGAAATGCACTCTCCTGCTCAAAAGTCCATTCGTACTTCTTCCCTTTTTGCGTTAACGCTGTTAATGGTTTAGCTATTCAGGAAAAATCTTGAATAAACCTTCTATAATAACCAGCTAAACCCAAAAATTGGCGTATCTGCGTTGGTGTCTTAGGAGTCTCCCATTTTTCAATGGCCTCAATTTTAGCAGGGTCAACCTGAATTCCTTTGCTACTAACAACATGGCCAAGAAATTGCACTTCTTTCAACCAAAACGCACACTTAGAAAATTTGGCGTATAACTGTTCTTTTCTTAACAATTCTAATACCAACCTTAAATGGTGCTCATGCTCTTGCTCACTCTTGGAATAGATAAGAATATCGTCGATGAAAACGATAACAAACTTATCTAAATACGGACTACAAACTCGATTCATGAGGTCCATGAATACAGCTGGCGCATTAGTCAACCCAAACGGCATAACCAAAAATTCGTAATGACCGTAGCGTGTCCGAAAAGCAGTTTTTGGAATGTATTCTTCTTTGACACGTAGTTGATGATAGCCCGATCTTAGGTCAATTTTCGAGTACACACATGATCCTTGCAGCTGATCAAATAAGTCGTCAATTCTCGGTAGTGGATACCGATTCTTGATAGTTAACTTATTTAATTCTCGATAATCTATACACATCCTAAAATATCCATCTTTCTTTTTAACAAATAAAATTGGAGCTCCCCACGGTGAAGTACTTGGTCGTATGAATCCACGGTCCAGTAATTCTTTTAACTGACTCTGAAGTTCTTTTAACTCGGACGGTGCAAGTCTATATGGAGCACGGGCAACCGGTGCAGCTCCTGGTACAAGATCTATTTGAAATTCTACAGATCTAAATGGAGGTAATCCCGGCAACTCTTTCAAAAATACTTCAGGAAAATCTCTTGCCACAGGCACGTCATTGATGCTCTTCACTTTTTCCTTCGTTTCGACTTTATTAACATGTGCTAAGATAGTATAGTACCCTTTCTTCAAGCACTTTTGAGCTTTCAAACAACTAATGAGTTTTAGATTTGAGTTACCCTTCTCTCCATAAATCATTACTGGCGTTTTATCCTTACGAGGAATGCGAATTGCCTTCTTGGCACACAACTTCAGCTCCTATTTTGGACATCCAGTCCATGCCGACTATTACATCAAAACTTCCTAATTCTACGGGTATCAAATCAATCTTAAATGTTTCTCCGGCTAAATTTATTTTACAATCACGGCAAATTTTATCGGCTTTAATTAGTTTACCATTAGCTAACTCAATCATGTACTTAGCATCTAGAGGTAATGATGAACAATTCAATTTAGCGTGAAAGTCTCTACACACGTAACTTCTATCGGCACCATTATCAAATATAATAGATGCGGGTAAGTTATTAATGGTAAACGTACCCGTAACAAGCTCTGGGTCTTCATACGCCTCTCTAGCATTAATAACAAATGCTCTTCCACGTGCAGATCCGTTATTCTTCTCTGGATTCGGGCACTGACTCTTATAATGACCCTGTTTCCCACACCCATAACAAGTAACAGTGGCCAAGGCAGTTCTATTTGCATTGGTGGTAGGAGTCTTGGTACCGTTTGTATTTGTAGCGGGAACCCTACAATCTTCAGCAAGATGACTTTTTCGATTACAATTGTTGCACACCACATTACAATAACCATAGTGATATTTGTGGCATCTGTTACATAAAGGATTTCGTCCCTTGTAACCTGAGTTCGAACCGCTACCCGCACCTTGCGTGGTTTCTTGTTTCTTGTTGGATTGTTGATGATTACCTTCCCACTTTCTTTTGTTTCCCGATGTCTTGACATTGGTGTTCTCGTTCGCCATGGTGATAACTTCATGAATAGTCTTGGGTTTGGATGTTGTAACATTTGCCTTGACCTTTTTAGGCAAACCATCTTTGTACAGTTCAATCTTCCATTCTTCGGTTGGTACCAATTCGGGACATAGCAAAGCTAATTCCATGAATCGCTGATTGTAGTTGGTGAGTTCAGTACCAACAACTTTCAGGCTTCGTAATTCAGCTTCCAACTTCCTAACCTCGTTCCTTGGACAATATTCGTTGATTAGAATTGTTTTGAATTCTTCCCAGGGAGTATCATAAGCTACATCTCCTCCTATGGCCTTCACAAAGTTTTTCCACCACGTGAGTGCACTATCTTGTAAGGTGCACGATGCATACTTAGTCATGTCCTTCTCAATACAACCACTGATTTTAAACACAGACTCAATCTTTTCGATCCACCGGGTTAAACCGACCGGTCCTTCTGTTCCACTGAATGATGAGGGCTTGCAACCTTGAATAGTTTTGTAAGTGCATCCCACACGAGGATTTGGGTTAACTGCAGCACCTCTTGCAGCCTCGACTCATAACATTCTGTCGTTCACTCGCTGATTGATGAGTTTCTAGATTTCTTGTTCCGTCATTCGGTTCAATCGCGCCATAATCTTCAATAAAAATGAAAAAAATAATTACTCACATGGAATATTATAGATGTAGTATGTATTTACAGTACATCGTAGCTTATTAATAATATGAACCAGTTATTATTATAAAAGCCTTTTCTTCTTATTAGCGTTTTATAATTATACCTAGGGTAGTACCTACCCGTTAAAGTTCATACTTAATAGCTTAGTACGAAAATCAATTACTATCACCCAAATAATACTCAACCATGGAAAATTATTGCATTTCACACTTCACTATTTTACATATGCTTATCTTACATCAAACATTAAGCAAACCACACTAGTAATATTATACAAAATGTTATATGATTCCATGGTTTAAAACAACAGCGCATCATTTAACCCAAAGCGTTTGTGTTCAAAGGAATCGCTTAAAGGTTATCTTGGTTGTCTCCCTGCGTTTTGGCTGAGGGGCTGAAGAACTGGATGCCGAGACAGAACTAATAGGAATAACGGGAATAGGAGTGGAAGTGTCTGGTGGAGTTGGTGCCATAACATCCTCACTAAACTCGGGATTTGGATTTTCCAATTCAATAGCCTTTCGTTTCTTTCCTCGTTCGAACTTGTCTTTCGTAATTTCTTGTATTTCTTCCTCCTCAGGATCACCTTCCGGTTCCTCTTCAATTGATTCATTCGGAACTTGTGAGTCTTCCCCAAAGGTGTCGTTTTCATCATCGGATATGTTAATGACTGGAACACCATCTGAAGATTCTGGTTCGGAGTCGCTGAATGTGATAACAAGTTCTAAGCTAGACATCTATCACATAACAACTAGCATGTTAGTATCACATAATATTTACATATTAATTTTTAACCAACAAGGATAAGCAATAGTTTTCTAAATCAAACACGGTCAAAGTCCAGACTCACTAATGCATCCTAACAAACTCGATAAGACACACTAATGCAAATTTTCTGGTTCTCTAAGACCAACGCTCTGATACCACATGTCATAACCCGACCTTAACCATAAGGACGAATACAATAACATATGATTTCATCGCGAGGTATTGACCTCTATATGTGACGTTTTTCAAAAACTGCATTCATTTTTACAATACAAACCATAACTTTTATTACAAATACAAGGTTTAAACAACTTAATAATGATTATCGTTTAGCGATAATCTTAGACTTACAAACTTTACATGTGATAATAACAATACGACTTCCAACATATTTTACATTACAAATCCTCCGATATGCAGTTTTATTTTTGACACAAATATGCATACTCAAGATCTTGCTTAAATTCAACATGTTGCAGCGGAAGCTTTTAGTTATGACCTGAGAATAAACATGCTTAAAACGTCAACATAAAGTTGGTGAGATATAGGTTTAATGCCGGCAGCGTTATAAATATAGACCACAAGATTTCATATATAAACGTTTTAATAAAAATATTCTAAGTTGTTGAGCACTTGATAACCATACTTAACATTTAATCAACGTCGCATATTCCCTTTATTATGAAATCTTACTACACCGTACCATGTGTAGTCACCGAAACGAAGTACTGTGCAACCGTTGAATACTGGTCGTCTAGTCCGGTTGGGGTTGTCAGGCCCGATAGATCTATCAACAGGATTCGCGTTTACAATACCTCATGTAAATAGTAGTTACCAAGTTACAGGGAAGTATGCCAGTGGTACAACTCAACGTAGAATATATATTTTTAATCACTTGTGTCCATAACATAAATCATAAAATGCATGTATTCTCATCCCGAAATATTTAGAGTTTAAAAGTGGGACTATATACTCACTTTTGCCTTGAAGGTATTTAACTCGACTTGGTCTCCGATAGATATCACAAACCTAACCATATATATAATTTATCAACATATTTTCTTTTCAAGTAATCGTTATATATATATATATATATATATATATATATATATATATATATATATATATATATATATATATATATATATATATATATATATATATATATATATATATATATATATATATATATAATACTTTTAATATTTTCTTAGTCCGTAGTTAGCAGTCCGATGTTAGTGGTCCATAATTAGTTGCTCAATAAAATAAATAAAGACCACATCGTATTCGTATTGATCAGAATTAATCTCGACCCATGGTACCATGTTGTCAAGTGACGAGTTGCGTACATAAAGTACCGTGTTGTCAAATGACGTGTTGCGTACAATCATGAGGTCTTATGATTAATTTTCTCGTGTTGTTTACGGGTGGTCCTGAAATATATAAAATCAAATCATAAGTAAATATATATGAAATATCATATTAATTAGAAAATATATGATTAATTTAATTTTTTTCCAAATATTTTCGTAGCTAAACTAGCTTCGGATACCCGATCTTGTTTTAGTCGTAGTTTCTTCATTACAACTCCGTTTTTGTTGGTTCAACTTGCCACTTCCTTGGATCGAGTCAAATTTTAAGAATATGAACTGAAAATACCTTAGTTTTTATTCAAAATCACAGGTTATAGGTCAAACTTTGGTGAAACTTATGAAAGTGATCATTTTCCACCATAAAAACAACATTTAATGATCATTTTTCTAAAAATACTTACACTTTGAGTTAAACCATGAAATTTTTATGTGTTAACATATTCATAAGAAATATCATTTTTCTAGAACATCAACTTCCAATTCAAAGTTCAAGATGGTTTTTAAATATCCAACCCAAAACAGCCCCCGGTTGCACTCCGACGGCGTAGATTCAGTTTTAAGGTGTTCTTTGTAAAAACAAGTTGTATCTTGTTAAGTTAGCATATCATTATGATATATTACAGGTCTTGAAGTGTTTTAAAAGTCAAGTTAGAAGGATTTATTTAGTTTTCGAACAAGTTTGAAATCATTCAAATTATGTTCTTGTTGTTAAAATTTTACAACACAAAATAAGATAGCTATATGAATATGAATCGAATAAGGTTATGAACAAGGTTACTACCTCAAGTTACTTGGACAAAGTTACTGCAAAAGATAAGAAAAATCTTGGAATCAAAGAGTGGTGGAGTTGGATCAAAAGGTTGGAAGTAAACTTGTATAGTTGGAAGGATTTTTGAAGTGTTCTTATAAGGAATTTATTATGATGATTAAGGCTTGTTTTTGAAGCTAGATCTTCATGGTTATTTGCTAAGATTGTGAAGAACACTTAAGGTTCCTAAGAGTGTGTTTTTAGTTAGAGAAAATGTGTAGTAAAAATGAAAATGGAATGGAGTATAAATGGTGGTGAAAAGATGTATAAATTTGTAATATTGTGCAAAAGTCTTGTAATATGCCAAATTGATTAATCATGCATGCTAAGATCCAAAATTGGCTGACTCATGGTTGCTAATAAAGTGATTGTGATGTGTATATACCAATAGTAAATACGTATAGAAGCTGGGTATGATACGGGTACATATACCCTAGATATACGTATAGAAATCTTGAGAAAATGGAACGAGAGTTCAAATATAGCTATCTTTTGTAAATATACTTATATTGTTTTATGTATATAAATCCTTTAAAAGTGATAAAATACATATCTATACGATACATGTATAAGCATTATAAGTTTTAAGTATTTAAGTCGAAGAACGTCACACATAGTTATTGTTTTGAAAACTTAAGTTAGTAGTTTCAAAATATACTTATAACTCATTATTATTAGTACACAATGAGATGTTAAAACATTCTTAGATCATGTTAAATATATATAAATACATATATATACACAAACGTATAATTATCGTATATTATATAGTTCGTGATATCATCGGTCAAATTGGACGGTCAAACGTTATGTAAAACTCTTTTCAAAAACATAAGTCTCAACAATTTAGATTGCTTATCATGTTGGTAATGCTTAATTTATGTAAATAATAATCTCATAATATAAAATGATAGGAAAAATAAATCCGGGTCGTTACATCTCAACTTCAAAGATATTCACAAATTATCAAGTAAAAGTTTGGTGTCTGGGCTACCCACAATGTCTAATGTGAAGGACAGATTGTGTCCTAGTTGTGAAAAAGGAAAGCATCATCATGCTTCATTCAAGTCAAAGTAGATTTCATTTGTTGAGAAACCATTTTACTTACTTCATATGGATCTTTTTGGTCCTATTAATGTGGCCAGCTGTAGTGGGAAGAAGTATACACTGGTTATTGTTGATGAATATTCCAGATACACTTGGGTATTCTTTTTGAAGCAAAAGAGTGAAGCTGCTGAAGAAATTATCAATTTTATCAAAAGAATAGAATTATTGAATGGGCAATTGGTGAAGCAGCTAAGAAGTGATCATGGTAAAGAATTCAGAAATGCAACATTGGAAGAATTTTGTGCTGATAAAGGAATTTCACAAAACTTTTCTGCTATGAGAACACCTCATTGAAGCAGCAAGATCTATGTTAGCTGAGTCTGGGTTAAAGAATTCATTTTGGGTAGAAACTGTGAATACTGCATATTTTACCCAGAATAGATCTTTAGTAGTGAAAAGACATCAGGAAATTGCTTATGAAGTTCTGAAAGGAAGAAAACCCTCAATTTCATTTCTCCATGTATTTGGCACTTCCTGTTACATTCTAAAAAATAGGGACCAGCTTGGTAAGTTTGACGCTAAAGCTGATGAGGGAATATTCCAACATGTCAAAGGCATATAGGGTCTACAACAAAAGAAGGGGCTGTTTTGAAGAATCCATTAATGTTACATTTGATGAAACTGTCCCCACTTCACCTTCTATTCAAGAAGATGAGGAGTTACCATTTGAAGAGCCAACTCAGCAAGCTCTTGATGACGAAGTAGAACCAGCAGTTATTCCCTCTCCAATCCATGCTGCTGGGTTCTCTGAAGATGAGATGGAATATTCTGTTCCATCCGTGTCTAAACCATGTGGACCTACTGGCTCTACTAAAGTTCTACAAATTGATCAGAGGTCTACTGGTTCTGAAGGATCACAAGCTGGTACTTGTTCCACTAATAATGAACAACTATCTCCTACTGCTGTACATACTGCTGAACCAGCTGATGATCAAGATGCAGTGTGTTCCACAACAAGCTCACATGTTCATAACACAAGATGGACAAGGGAGCATCTAATTCAGCATGTTATTGGTAATCTGGCTAGTGGTGTTAAGACAAGGAGACATGCAACCAGTAACTTTTGTATGCATGTAAATTTTATGTCTACCATTGAACCTACGTGTCCTGAAGAAGCAATGAAAGATCCTAGCTGGGTAGGAGCTATGCAAGAAGAGATCTCCCAATTTGATAGGAATAAGGTTTGGAGATTGGAACCTAAACCTGATGATGAAACAAAGAAGATCATTAGTAACAAATGGGTGTTTAAGAATAAGATGGATGAAGATGGGATTGTGGTCAGAAACAAAGCTAGATTGGTAGCTCAAGGGTTTAGATAGGAAGAAGGTTTGGATTATGGAGAGACATATGCACCAATGGCTAGGATGTAAGCTATCAGATTATTCTTCGCATATGCTGCTAAGATGAACTTTAGGGTATTCCAAATGGATGTTAAATCTGCATTTCTAAATGCGAAGCTGCAAGAAGAAGTCTATGTCAAGCAGCCACCTGGTTTTGTAAGTAGTAAACATCCAGACTATGTATACAAGTTAGACAAAGCTCTATATGGCCTGAAACAGGCACCAAGAGCATGGTATGAGACACTTCATGTTTATCTCGCTGGTTTAGGTTTTAAAGTTGGAACAACTGATATCACTCTATTCTCAAAGGAGATAGATGGTGATCTCTTGTTAGTACAGATATATGTGGATGATATTATTTATGGTTCTAAAAATGAAAAACATTGTCAAAGGTTTTTGATATGGCCAAAACGGACGGTTTTATTTGTGCAGTGTCGTTAGGTCGCAATACGTCAGAATCAACCACCAAGAGGGGGTACTGTTTTAATTTATATTTAGCGGGGCCTAAATCGTACTACTCCTTAATATGAGTAAGGGAAGTATGACCTAGAGTCGTATTTTTGAGATATCAGTAGAATCGAACCTATATTTAAGCCTAAGATAGTTATGCATGAGTAGTGGTTACTTAATTTTGGGATTTTCTAATTTATAAGACAGATAAAGTAAATGCGATAAAATTCGTAATTCAGATAAGGTTAAAGTAAGTGCATACTATGATTTCATCAGTTATTCTGCCGAGATTATGTAATGTTGGCTCATGAACAGGCAGAGGCCTTGTATTCATTACACTGGTCCTAAACGCCCCTGTCGTAAGACATGTC
This sequence comes from Rutidosis leptorrhynchoides, assembly GCF_046630445.1. Classification (NCBI taxonomy): domain Eukaryota; kingdom Viridiplantae; phylum Streptophyta; class Magnoliopsida; order Asterales; family Asteraceae; genus Rutidosis; species Rutidosis leptorrhynchoides. Next base: position 298,970,850 of record NC_092338.1, on the reverse strand, counting down.
ACTAGGTAATGTGCTAGGCTTGAAGATTCTGAATAGACAGCAACGTCCCTTACCCCAGACACCCGTGCAGTCTGACTACAAGCATACACGTTCAGACAGCTCATCCAATTGAGCGACTCGGTTGGGTGACGTATTAACATTCCACAAAGGTCTAAACTTTCTTAAGCATAATAGAATACATGGTTTTCCATATCCGAGAGACGTGATGTCTTTCAATGCTTTCGTTAATGATTGATTTTAAAAGATAGTTAGGCCCTTAAAAGAGTTCAACCATAAAGAACACCATGGCCAAGTCAAGCTGACTTCCATGAACACGTTCGGTTATCCTAACGGTCAAATCCTTTATGTGTCTAAACAAACAGTTCCATAATTAACTAAGAATCCCTCAAGCGAGGTGCAATGCATGAGACCGCGTTATGGTGCAGTGTACCAATCAACACTTACCGGGTTTCATGGCTTGACTTAGCAGAGGTACAGCTTACAACAACCGCTGTGCTTCAGCATGCACGTACGAAGTTTATATGCTTGGTGACTACACTAGCACGGTCTGAGACCGACAATGTACTAAGGGTCTAGTCAGATGTTTCACTACGAAAGAGTCCTCTGTTGACATATGATTATGTAATAGTTTAGTGGCGCACGATTTTAATATTTGTAATGTAATGTATTTACTCTTTATTACCATGGTAAATTATTAGGACTTGTAACTTGGGAGGTTGTCATATATAAACAACCTCCCCACTCCTTTTGTAACTAGTTATCATATTTTACACTTCCTCTTCATATTGCTCTCTCTCAAGACTTGCTATCTTGCTTGTAGATCCAAGGAGTGAAGCCTCTTGATTCATGTTTCGAAGTGTTTGTGTTCTTCGGTTTAGGTATCACAACAACTCTAGTACTTGTTAATCTTCTACTTGGTTTTGTCAATATTATCATGTATTCTTGCTTGTAATCTGATTAAAATTGCTTAACCAAAATGGAAACCTTATGCTAGAACTCAGAATCATAAGTATTTAAATGGTTTATGTACGAAAATTTGTGATATTGCTTGATATGTCAATGTTTTGACCATGTGTAGATGTTATTTAACATGTTATTTCTCTTAAAATCAGTATGATTGTTACATTTTTACTGTGATACATGAGAATGCCTGTCTAAAATGGTTTTTAGCTCTTCTTCATGTATTGAAAACATGTTCCTACTGCCATGCTTGTTTTCTTAACTTTTCATTGCTTGAAACATGATTTAATCGAAGTTTGCTTGCTCATAATCACTCCATATGCATTAAAGATGTTTAAGAGGTGTTAAATCCACTTGTTTTGATTAAGCTTTTGCCATATTCTACTTGTTAATCTGCATCAAAACTAGAAAAAGTTGAGTTTCTATCACTTACTATTTGCTCGAAAACCCCCATATGGGTTTCAAATCGCTCAAAAACCTCTTAGGGTTCATTAGTACAGTAAAACCCTAAGTGACTTGCTAAAAAAACTTGCATCTTTGTCTAATATTGTTGAATTGTTGACTGGGATTTTGGCTCCAAAAGTTTGTCTGATAGATAATACCCACCGAATAGCCTTTATCCAATAGTTCTTAGATTGAAAAGGACATGTCCTTGACATAATCCCTTGATTTATGTCATAGAGGACAAAGGACTTGTCCTTTTGTGCATAAGTTGTGTACTTTCTTGTAAGAACTCGCGTGCATAGGTATTTTCAGTCAAAGAAGTCAACTCTTTGAAACTTTGAATTTAAAATCTATCTAAGTTGTTATCAGTTTAAAGTGCTCGAAAATAGTGAGAAAATTGAGACATTTTGCTCGAAAACAGTTTAAAATTTGATACTTTTTGAACGAAAATAGTGCCTAAATTTTAAAAGGGGTGTCTGAAAAACTGTTTCTCATTTTGCACGAAAATCTCAGGCTGCTCGAAAGCCTTAAAGTTTGTCCTATAGTGCTCGAAAATTTGGTTGTCAGATAGCTTGGTTTTGCTCGAAAACCTCCTTGTTTTGAAGATTTGGTTTTGTTTGCAACCCTAGTTGACTGCTCGAAAACTAAGTTAGTGCTCTAGAACTAGGATTGTGCTCAAATACTTTACTTGCTCTAAAACCTAGGGACTGCTCGAATACTTTCTCTTCTCTAAAATTAGATTAGTGCTCGAATACCTTGTCTGCTCGAGAACTTAGTAGTGCTCGAATATCTTATGCTCGAAAACTAGTCTGTGTCTGAAATTCATCTGCTCGAATTTCTCTTGTGCTTTAAAAACTTGTCTGTCTTAAAATTTGGCTTTGCTTAAAAACCATTCTGCCTCATAAAAGTGGTTTTACACCAAAACCCTAATTTCATCACCTGAAACACTTGACCCTCATTACTCAAAATCTTATCTGGTCAATTTCATTTCATCCTCTCTATCTTGTTCCACTCTGTTTCCACTCTTAGTTAAGATGGCTACTGCAAACCGTGATGCTTTGGTCGTGGGCTCGGATACCCGTCCTCCCATGCTATTCGAGGGACTATTTGACGAATGGAAATGAAGTTTTGACAACTTCATCGATGGAAAGGGAGAACAATCCAAAACCTCTGGGACTCATTTCTCAATGGACCTAAGGTCTTTCTTCATCCTGACACCGGCGTGGCTCTAAAAACCTATGAACTCTAGGGTGAAGATGCCAAGAGAGCTCAAGCCGATGTTAATTCTAGGTCCATTATCATGCAAGTCCTACCCCACGACATGTACAAATCCGTCAGCTCTCTAAAATCTGGAAAAGAACTTCTAGATGAAATCACTCGTCAACAGGAAGGATATAGCCAATCAGACCAAACAAAACTTGACATTTCTCTCGCAATGTATGAGGACTACTTTCAGAAACCTGATGAACTGCTAAAGGACTGCTACAAATGTTGCTGTGAAGTCATAAACGAGCTAAAAAAGGTTGGAGTGAAGAAATAAAATCAAGAGCTGAACATGAAATTCCTGAAGAAGCTAAATGCCACATGGACACTATATGGAAACAAACTTCCGTGCTTCCAAAAACACCAAGAAGTACAACATCCATGAAGTTCTAGGCAAACTAATGAACCATCAATCTAATGTTCAAGCTGTTCAAAACCCTAAATCCAACCTTACCGAAACCAGTGATCTAATGGCTATGTACGTCAACAAAAGCTCCAAGAAAACCACTTCTAACCGCTCCAATTCACTCAAAGCAAAACAAACCATGTCATCTGATGAGGACACATACTCTGATGTTAATGAAGAACATCGAGACCTTGTCAAGGCTGCCATAATGTTTAGCAAGCAACTGAATCTCAGAAGATCATCTGGAGGTTTCAGCAAAAACAATAACAATCGAACCTCATCAAGCTCCTCGTACTATAAAAAACCCGAAACCTCAACCACTCAATACCGAGCTCCTGACAACAAGGACTCCGATAATGTGTGTTTCAACTGTGGTAAAACAGGTCACTTTGTACAAGAATGCAGACTACCTAAACGTAAGGATGCCGAGTACTACAAGAAAAAGATGTTACTCGCTCAAGATGCTGAAAAGGAAAGGTTCTCAAAGCTTCAGATGATGTCTGGCTAAACTGGCCAGACAGTGAACAGGAGCCTGAACGTGCTAATGTAGTCAAACTCACCAACATGAATCGTGCTCCTGATAATGTTTCTTCTGACGATGAGGATGAGGTTATCCCAGCATGTGTTTGGTATTTGGATTCTGGTTATTCCCGACACATGACTGGCGATAAATCTATGTTGACAAACTATGTCAACAAGTTCCTAGGTACAGTTCGCTTTGGAAATGATGAACTTGTGATAATCGAAGGATATGGAGATTATGTATTCAACGGTGTAACCATCAAGCGCGTGTCCTATGTTCGAGGTCTTAGATGCTGTCTCTTTAGTGTTAGCCAATTCTGTGACAGTGATCTCCGCATGATCTTTGAAAGATCCATGTGCTGTGTCCAAACCATGGAGGGACAAAATTTACTCGAAGGGAAACGTGAATCCACCCTTTACTCTCTAGCCATGAAAAACATGTCTTCAAATTTTCAACCCCTCTGCCTGGTTTCAAAGGCATCCTCTGAACCTCATGGCTGTGGCATCACCGGATGTCGCACCTAAACTCTCAGAACCTCAACAAATTGGTTTCCAACAATCTTGTTGATAGTGTTCCACTCATCTCATTCGACTCCACTCACGTGTGCCCTTCCTGTGCTATGGGAAAAATTCATAAATCCTCTCACAAGTCAAAAACAAATATAACACCACCAGTCCACCGCATATGCTACATATGGACCTTTGTGGACCAATACGTGTTTCCAGTCTTGGAGGCCGAAAGTACATTCTGGTGATAGTTGATGACTACTCACGTTACACCTGGGTCAGATTTCTGAAAAGTAAGTCTGAAACTCCCAAAATAATCATTGACTTCCTGAAAAGAATCCAACAGTCCACCAACAAACTTGTACGCATCCTCAGAACTGATAACGGTACCGAATTTCAAAACTCAATTCTCAATTCATATCTAGATCATGCCGGTATCACCCATCAAACCTCTGCCGCTCGTACTCCATAACAGAATGGCGTTGTTGAAAGATGAAATCGCACTCTTGTTGAAGAAGCAAGAACAATGCTTGTTTATTCCAAATTACCTCCGTCCCTCTGGGCTGAAGCTGTCAACACTGCGTGTTTCACCCAAAATCGGTCCATCATTAACCGTCGGTTCGAAAAACTCCATATGAACTTATTTTCGATCGTCGACCCAATGTGAATTACTTTCGCATCTTCGGATGTGTCTGCTATATCCTAAACGATGAAGATAACCTTGGAAAGTTTGATGTTTGCGGTGATGAAGCCATATTTATTGGCTATTCTCAGGATCATGTGGCATATCGTGTATATAATCGTCGAACTCGAATCATTAAAGAAAGCAACAATGTTAGGTTTGAGGAGATGTCTGGAATGGTACTTGGACATAATGGCTCTCGCCCTGGTCTCAATCCTTCTACTTCTGATTCTCACTTCCGACATGCTCCACTGGCCACCTCCGATGATCTGGATGTGTTGTTTGAACCCATCATCCCTCCAATGACTTCAAACCTCACGGTACCCTCTGAACCTGTTCTTCCCGAATCAATCACAGTTGGTTCCTCTACTCCTGCTGTTGTGGGCGAATCCCCATACAATGAAAGTAATTCATCAGAATTCCTTCTTCTGGATGACCTTGACACTGGAGTGTCTTCCTTAAACAATGCTCCTTTTGCCAACTCTCAAACTCCAGCTGTTGAATCGTCTCCTCTCGAAACTAGTGAAGTTTCTCCTTCAAATGAAACAAATACTAAAATCATCGATGCTACAACTCCTCCCATACTTTCCACTGATCAAAATGATGATACTCTTGTTCCACTGTGGGAAGAAAATGCCACCTACCCTACTGCCAACACTGAACCTACTGGATCTTCATCCTCTTCGTATGTCGACCTTCTCTTGATGATGAATCCAATTCACCTCTTCCGCATACCACGAAATGGACTATAGATCATCCAATTCATCAAATCATCGGTGATCCAGATGCTCCTGTCTGCACTCGTAATGCTTCCAACAATGAATGTCTCTTCGCTGCCTTTCTGAGTAAGGTCGAACCTAAAATTGCTTATGAGGCCCTCTAAGATCCCGACTGGTCTATCGCCATGCAAGAAGAAATTCATCAATTCGATCGTCTTGATGTATGGGAACTTGTTCCTCGTCCATCTGGAAAAACCATCATTGATACCAAGTGGATCTTCAAAAATAAGAAGGATCCTCACGGCATCATCATTCGTAACAAAGCACGTCTTGTAGCAAAAGGATACAGACAACAAGAAGGAATTAACTACGATGAAACGTTTGCTCCTGTAGCTCGATTAGAAGCCATCCGTCTGTTCCTATCATATGCTGCTCACAAGCGATTTACTGTTTATCAAATGGATGTAAAAATTGCTTTCCTGAACGGCATTCTTCAAGAAGAGGTCTATGTCGGTCAACCTGAAGGTTTTGTAGACTCCAAATGCCCCAATCACGTGTATCTCCTTTCCAAGGCTCTTTATGGTCTAAAACAGGCGCCCATGGCATGGTATGAAACCCTAATCGCATTTCTTCTCAAGAACGGTTTCCCACGTGGAACCATAGACACGACTCTATTTATCAGAAAACAGAATGAACACATCTTGTTAATTCAAGTCTATGTTGATGACATCATCTTCGGCTCCACTTCCCCCGCTCTGTGCTATGAGTTCTCTGAACTCATGAAAAACAAATTCGAAATGAGCATGCTCGAAGAACTTCAATTCTTTCTGGGATTAGAAGTTAAACAACTTCCAACTGGGATTTTCATCTGACAATCAAAATACATTTCCGATATGTTCAAAAAGTTTAACTTTCCTGAGATGAAAATCAGTCCCACCCCAATGTCAATCAACATTTCCTTACATGCTGACCTGGATGGTCATCCTTTTGATCAAATGCTCTATAGGAGCCTAATTGGCTCATTGATGTATCTCACTGCTAGTAGACCCGACATCATGTTTACTGTATGTCTTTGTGCTCGATTCTAAGCTAATCCTAGGTATTCTCACTACAAGGCTGAAATGAGAATCTTTAGCTATCTCAAAGGCACACCTAATCTTGGACTCTGGTATCCCTTTGGGACCGGATTCAACCTTAAGGCATTTACGGATGTTGATCATGGTGGTGACTAAGTAAACCAGAAAAGCACCTCTGGTGTTCTCCAATTCCTAGGTAGTAAATTAGTCAGCTGGTCCTCCCGCAAGCAAAACTGCATATCTCTTTCCACAGCTGAGTATGAGTACATCGCAGCTGCAAGCTATTATTCACAAGTGTTGTGGATGCAGACCCAACTTCTTGACTATGGATTCAAATTTCATAAAATTTTGATCTACTGCGACTCTCAGAGTGCCATTGCTATCACTAGCAATCCGGTTCACCACTCTCGAACCAAACACATTGACATTCGCTATCACTTTATAAAGGATCATGTTGAGAAAGGCAATGTTGAACTATACTTTGTACCCACTAAAAGTCAACTAGATGACTTGCTTACCAAGGCCTTAGATGAACCCACATTCAAAAATCTGGTTGGTAAAACTGGCATGGTTGATTTCTTTTCCATCTAGCATTTGGGAAAGTGCCTAGGGGGAGTGATGCACTTGCCTAGGGGGAGTATCATGCTTTGAAAATTTGATACATCACATTTTGAGGGGGAGATGAGAACAATGGCTCTCACTTAAATTACAGTGTGAGACTCGGTGTCTTAATATGATTTTCAAAATCTAAACTGAGTTTTACACAAATAAAAGTGTAAAACTCAAATCTTCAAACATAAATCTCCTAACACATGCAACTATCTAGGGGGAGTTAAAATTAAAATGTCAGCAATGACGGAGGATGTGTCCCAGTGACTGCCTCGGGAGGATGTGTCTTAATGACTGCCCCAAACCAAACAGTCAGCAATGATGGAGGATGTGTCCCCGTGACTGCCTCAAGAGGATGTGTCTAAATAACTGCCTCAAAATTACAGTCAACAAATGACGGAGGATGTGTCCTAGTGATTGCCTTAAGAGGATGTGTCTAAATGACTGCCTCATGGTTCCCGGTCTCAAAAGTTGTAAAAACCTGAGAAAATTAAATTTTTAAAAATAATTAAAGTTCAAAATTTAACTTGATTATTTCACAGAATTTCTTAAAATTCTTAAGGTTTTCGAGCTGTACCAAAATCCCATTAAAATCCAAATCTGCTCGAAAAACTCAAAATTTTCGGGCAAGTTCAAGAACTGAACATTTTCGACCAAGTGTGACTGAAATTCTAAATTTTTGAGCATTGTGTTGAATTCTTGTGGTTCTCGAGCAGGCTTGACTGAAAATGAAATATTTCTGTCATCATGTGGCTATAAAGGGATAAAAGTTCACTTTTACTCCCATCACTTTCAAATCTTACTTTCAAAAACACAAGCTCACTTGCTCTCAAGGAGAACCACCACCATCGACACTGTTCATCGTCCCCTTACTTGCTCTCATCTAGTATTTCCGGCTTAATTTTTGTGTTTTCATCTCAATAGATTATTTTTCTAAGAACTAAATGCAATCCGCAAACAACTAATTGTGTCATTAATACCATGATTTGAATGTTCTTTGATTAATCTCTGTTTCAATACACAAAGGGGTTCGAACCCTAGAACTAGAAACTGACATGATTATGCTTAAAACTGTATGATTGTTAGTTGAATCGACTTAGGGTTCCTGCTATATGCTGATTAGAACATGCGTAGTTTCTTTAATCACTCAGAGACTGCCATTTTAATTCGATGATGAAAAGGGGATGAAATCTAGGGTTCTTGATTTAGTTTGCATCTAACTATTATTGAACGTAACCATATCACTGTAAGGTTAGGATTGATGCCAATTTAACATCTTAGAGTTGCTTTTAACATGATTTGATGATTCTCTTGTGCAAACTTTATGTATGTTCAATCAGACAGAGTGCTCGAAAACCTCAAGTTTTCGAGCGCTCGAAAACCTCAAATTGCTCGAATATTTGTCTGTCTGAAAACCTTTGATGCTCGAAAAAGTTTGAAATTTTCCCTGTATGAAAATCTCTACTCTAGATGCTTGTCTGAAAAACTGTTAATGCTCGAAAACTTAACTTGTCCGAATATCCTCATGCTCTAAAAGGTCTAAATGCTCGAAAATTGTTATGTTCCATGTTTTTGCTCGAAAAACAACCTTTGCACGAATAATTCTCTTTGTTCAAAAGTTTGCTAAGTGTTGATTTCAAAAGACTTTGACAAATTTTAAATTAATTAAATTAAATGATTTTGTCACCACTTTTACAAAAACACCATATGAACTGTGTTTTAACTAACCATGCTCATGATACAACAACAATGTTGAACAATGCCTTTTTCAATGAAGATGTCCCTACTCCATGTGACTACTGGATCCCCATCTTACTAAACCACCCGATGCGTAATGTATTCACTGAGTTCGAGCATGCTAATGAACATCAGCTTCTCTTGATGCGGGACACCATGACATACCATCCACCTGTTGACGATGCTCCTGACTACTTTTCTTTTCTAGCATCTCATTACCCTGATCGGAGAGTTTCTTTCACCCTCGCCGATATGAGACATTTCTTAGGCATTCCAGTAAGAGCACAATATGATGAATTCCCCTCCGAGAACGAGATGCTAGCTACCGTACAACAACTTGGATACGATGGAGAGGTTACAAAGATAAGAGATTTCAAAAAATGACTTATGGCACAACGATGGGCTGTGTTGTACACTTTTATTAACCGATGTTTCAATTCGATGCAGACTGGATCTGACCACATCACCATATTCTTGTTAAAAATCTTCTATGGAATTGTGTTCCTGCCAACAGCAGATTTTGGCCGAGTTATTTGGGATCGCATGATAGAAATACACTCAACACCTCTCCTTTCATATATTCAATTTCAGATTTTCTACGCCAACATTCTTTCAGCCATAATCGATGCTAGCAACAAAACTCCCGAACCTATCCCTAGAGATCAGGTTGAACCATTTATAGAGCAGGAATGTATCTCGTTTATTCAAAGGAGAATAGGATCCAAGAATGTACAAGCTCAATACATACCTGCTCATTTACTAAATCTCAAACCTCGCGACGATCCAAGAATTATTGAATATTTTAGAGAGACAGGAGCTCCTATGGATCCTCTACAACCCAGGGATCCTGCCCCAGGAGCTAATAGGACACCTGGTGAGAGGTCTAGCAAGTGAGGGTCAAAGAAAAGAAAGTCTGAGGGGAAAAGAATTGAGGGTGAAAATAGGCCTAAAAGACAAACTAAACCAAAGCAAGTAACCTCTGAACAACTCCAGAAGGTTCTTCATGATATTGGTCGGAGTGATAAGGATGGAAATGAGGGTGTAGTTGAAAAATCAAGAGAGGATGTGCGGACCGGGTGTGAGACAGGGCAAAAAGAAAACGTTATCCCTCCCCAAACACTAGGAAGCCACTCAGATGCACAAACATCTGTTTCATATGAGTTAGAATAGGCGAATCTAGATGAGATCTACCAAAAACAATTTTAAAATGTGTCTAGTGCTCGTAGGAATTTGGTGCAGTCCTATACCGAACGTTTAGTGTCTATAGCTCAGACTGCAATAACAAGCGTAGAGACATGCAAATCTCCAGAAATTGCTTCTCTAAGATCCCTTAGAAGCCCTGTTACAACATGCCTCACTGCTCAGCTTTCAAGCTCAACAGTGGTGACAACTGAGTTTCATCAAGAATCTCAGGCTGTTTTCACTAACATTTCTATGCAGGGCTCCATCATATCCTCACCAATAATCATAACACAACCATCACCACCTCGATTCACATCAACACCACCTGATCTCAATGCTTCACCACCACCACTATCACCAACTATCATGACATCATCACCTATCACTCAATCGGTCACACATCAACCGACCCTTACTTATCTTCAATGGGAGAATGAATTTCATGCTCACCTTCTCTCAATCAATCTTTCTGAGGGTGACTACATCAGAAAAGCTATTCTTGGTCTTCTCAACTCTCTTCAACTCATCCCGAAATATCCTTCTGTACTTAAACTGATTCTATGTCATATTGATCAACCATCTTCCTCCCGATGACATGATGACCCCGATGCCGGTGGCTAACATGAGCGAGAGAATATCGGAGGAAGATCCACAGTGCACATCACTCAAAGCCTCAGTCAATCACAAAATCAACCTAGCTCTTCCAGAAAAGGGAAAGAAATTGTCGATGACTCTGACGTGCCTGAAGGGATGGTCGAAGGGGTCGAATACACAATAGAAGAAGATGATGTTGCCCCCAAAGGACATGATGTAATCATAATAAACTCTGATGATGAGGATGACTTTGATGAAATTATATTTGTTGATGTCAAGGAAGAAGAAGAAACCGAAACCGAAATGTCTGAAGCAGTGGTTACCTCAACTAAAACCACTCTTGCTATGGTGGTATACACTAACCCCGAAATCGAATCAATAACCCCACCTTCTGAAACAATCGTCATATCTGTACCCCAGCTTATCATTCCTAGAACTGAAGAAGAAGAAGAGTACTTCAGAAACCTTAAACCTCAAACAATTCAGACTGTTGCCATTGAAGGAGCATTCTCAAAAGAGAACTATGTGAACTTAGAAGCTCCTGACGAGGAAGAGCTCAATGAATTTGATTGTTTTGTCACTCAAGAATACACCGGTAAACCCGCTCCAAAATTTCCCAAACCTACCACTCAACCGATTCCTGAACAATCCACGTCATCTGATCCTCAACATGGAGAATTCAACAAACACAGAGCACTACCAATCAAAATTGGTAAACCTCAATCTAAAGAGGTGCTACAGGGTTGTTGGTTGGAAGAGCAAGCGTACAGGATCTTTGTGAGTGAAGATAAACTTAAAAACTTGCCAGTAGCTGAAACGTTCAAGCCAATCAGGTGCTATGATTTTCTTAATGATAAGGACAAATTGATAATGTACCGTTATCAAAGGCGGGTTTATAAGAACTGGGATGAGTTTGACATGGAGGACCCAAAAGAGTACCCGATTATTATCATAAACAGTGTGTTCTGCAGGTCATTGACAAGGAAAGTATTTGCCCCATTTTTTAAAGTGATTCGTTCAAACGACCAAGAGTACACATTCTCGGAGTATGATCTGATTGAACTCAAACCGGTTGATGTGTTATTCCTATACAATTGGTTGAGGGATAAAATAAGAAAGACTTGGGTTATAGAAACGGAAATTGAAAGGGTGAGAAGGTTTATGAAAGAAAGAATTAAACTTGCCTCTCAATATGATCTTCAGCTAGGTGTCGAATCGATTTAAAAGAAGATCCTGCTCTCCGCGCCAAATCAAACCATCGACACTCTGGATTTGTCTCCATTTAAGATTTTCTATTGCTTGGATGGCCCTGAAGAAGGCTTCATCTTTCGCAACAAAATCAAAAAGCCCATATTCATTCGCAAATCCGAGCTACCAAAATACTCTGATGGAACTCTCAAGCGCGCACTAAAGTTCTTCAACATCTGCAAACGAACATAGAACATAGGGAACTACCAAAAGCTGATGACGAATGAGATGACAAATCACATCAATGAACTTCTTAAGTTCAGGCTGTACATGAGGCAATTTGATACCTCGTTGGGGATTAACAGGAAGAAGAACTACTTCAAAGGTTCTCAATATGTGTCAAGATTTGAATACAAATTCACCAGTCTCAAACAGTTCGTCATTCCCAAACACTATGAAAGGAACTATACACCTGGAAGTGACGTGATAAAGGCGATGAAAGCTGAGGAGGAAGCCAAGAAATTGGCCTCAGAGGGTGCAAGTCAAAGCTGATGATTGGAATGTGAATTTTTTTTGAAAAAACCGCACGCCAAGGGGGAGATTTGTTGACATATGATTATGTAATAGTTTAGTGGCGCACAGTTTTAATATTTGTAATGTAATGTATTTACTCTTTATTACCATGGTAAATTATTAGGACTTGCAACTTGGGAGGTTGTCATATACAAACAACCTCCCCACTCCTTTTGTAACTAGTTATCATATTTTACACTTCCTCTTCATATTGCTCTCTCTCAAGTGTTCATGTTAACTAATACCTCTAACGCACTTAAACACTAAGAAACCGGTCGATCTAGGCATCTTTAGGGACTAACATCCTTAGTCGAAATCTAAAGCTCGATAGACTTACTACAACCTGTGTGCCTCAGTCGATCTTACGTTGTATCTGATAGACTTCTCTTACCAAGGGGTAACACAGATAGTGTACTCTGAATCGGGGTTCGTGACTTCCTAATAACAAAGCCAATAACTACGTTCTATTAGTTAGAAAAGCGATTGAGTTTAAAGCATAATCGGAAAGTATTTCAACAACATACACAAACCATAACATTATTTCAGCATTATAACTGCTTACATCATAGCATACACTAAAGATAACTACTCGCTAATCATGGCAACAATATCACAGAACATAAAGATAGAAGACATTATATAAAGATAAAGGATAGAAGTACCAGTAGATTAAACTGTGATGACCCGGAAATTTCCGATCAAATTTAAACTTTAATCTTTATATGTTCCCGACACGATGAGCAAAAATATGTAATGTTGAGTCTCGAAAGTTTTGAAAACTATATTCATATAATCAATTACCCTTTGACCATGCCAAACGATTCACGAACAATTATGTGTAAATAAATATACATGTATATATACATGTGTGATTATTAAATTGAGATATATTAGTAAAACATTGAACGGATTAGTTAATATGAAAATAAGCTATGAGATCTATTTTATGAACTTGGAAATGCTATCAAGGTATTGAATGAATAATACTTTATATGAACGTATTTGTTCGATGTAAGTTTATCGACGAGATTAAGAGATAATATCAAATGATTGAATTATCAGATACATTGAATTATGATTTCGAGTCTCTGTTATGAGACCCACTTTGAATTAGAAAACCCTTACTTTTTAACGGTATTCGGAATAAATGGTAAATTGATTTACAAGTAAGAACAAAGTATCACTTATTGGGAGTTAGACAAAAGTTAGTGGAGAATCGAATTTCATAATACTCGATTTATCATATAGAAGGAATAATTGGGATAAGATTCGTTGACTAGATAAACCCATTTGATATGTTATATTAAGATATATTATTTAGAAAGTTAAAGAAATTAAACTAAACATTTACGCATAAAAGAATGAAATAAAATTAAGTTTTAAAGCATAAACGTTATAGGATTTTTCGATTTTGTAAAGGATCTTAAATTATATAATTAGTTTTGAAAGGATAACTAGTATGTTATTAGATGAATATTTTAAAAATATGTATAAGATTATAAATTTTAATTTAAATTAGTCATAAAACGTTTTGATATTAAACTAATATTAATAAATAGGCTTTGATAAATAACAAGATTATGAATTATAAAAGTAAATGACCAAAACACTCAAAAGATTAAGTTACACTTTGAGTGGGTTAGTTTTTAATTAATTTAAGTCTAGTTGTTAATAATGGTACGTGTCACAAAATGTTTAATTTAAAATAAAATATTTTGACAAACAACGAGACTTTGATTTATTGAAGGAAATGACCACAACGCTCAACTTTATAAGTTATATTTTTATAAAGGTAATTTATTGTTATATAAGTCTAATTTTTGTAAAAGGTACATGTCACGTAACGTAAAAGGCTAGTTTTCTAAACGTACGAAAGTGCGCCCGAAAAACCGAAAGTGGTACATGAGTCGTGAGACTATGACCGTGTCATTTTTGTAAAAATTATATTTTTACCATGAGCGTAAATATAATATAATATTTAATTAATTCTAAAGATTAAATATATTAAATATTAAATAATATTAAATCTATATATAAGCTAGTTTTTTTTGGACGTTCATATGTATGTATGTAAAGTTAGGCCTTTTTGGACAATTCATATATGCCGCTAATTACGGTTGCTTTTTTCTTCATCACTCCAGTTAATGGGTCCCAAAACATTCTATAAATATCAAACACGTTTTGGTTAATTTCACAATTCATATATCCACTTATCTCCCTGATTACATTGCAATATTTATTTAATTTAATATTTTATCTATTATTAAAGATTATTATTATTAATCTATTTATATTAATATTAGTAGTAATATTATCAGTAGTATACATAAAATATTACGACGAGGTCATGAGCGGGTCATTTCAAGACAAGTTTTATGAGTAGCATAGGGCTAGGGAAATTATGGGTTATGGCTATGGAAGTGATGGGTATGGTTCATGGGTATGCCCGTGAGGTCAATTTGGTAGTTATCATCTCCGTTGCGTCTACGTACCTTTCCTACAATATTGAATCTCAATATTGATACGTGAGTACTCCTAATTTAATTTTTACATACTAATAGTGTATCCCTGACTAGTGCTCGAGAAAATAGGATTATGCATGCTTGTATATTTGATATTACCATTAGATAGGTTATGTTGAATCTTAAAGGTTGTTATACTAGGGATGAGATAAGATATAAGATATGCATGTCGTTGGAAAGCTAGCGAAAAATTAATAACTTTTCATTTAGATATCGAATGGATTCGATGAACGGTTAGAAAGTTATGAATTAAACAATTAATTTCGTAATTAAGATTGCTAATGATAATTAGTGAACTAATTTTCTGAGTAATAAAAAGTGGTTATTTGGATTCTACTCGTCGAGTAGATGAATTTTCATATAAAGCACGTCTCGTTTCGTTGAACGGTTGTCAAGTTATGGATAAAAGAAGTTTTGTAAATTTTGATGAAACGTCGATACGGAAACTGAAATTCTCGCTGATCTGCGTTGTTTCAGATTAAAACAAAAATACCACTGAATTCTTTGTTGTAAGGTCTAACAAACGACTCTGGCCGTTTGTCAATTCGAGTCTCGACGATTTTTCTAAAAATCGACAAAGTTGACTGTTTGGTCACATTTTAAAATTCTAAAAAGAGTTGAAACTTTTTTATTAAAAATGTCAGTTTTGTATCAGTTGTCATGGTCGGCCTGATGTGTGTTTACTTTTGCCAAAAATCATGTTATATCTTTGTGGTAACGAGAAATTAAAGGCTGTGACCGTTTATCAATCGGAGTTCCGATAATTTTTCTAAAAATCGCTGAAGTGGCCGTTTAGTAATGTTTGACCGAAAAATCATTTTGTTGTATAAGATATTGTATTTTTGCATGCGACCTCGTTTTTATTTTAACCTTTGACTTTTGACCTTGAACTTTGACTTTTCCCGTTAACTTTTCAGTTAATTTTTTTCGTGTTGACTTTCTCTAAATACTAAAATACTATTTTATGATTATGAAACCATTTGTGTTACGTTGTTTCACACGTCACCTTTTACTAGAATTTTAACTGAGCATGAGTAATATAACATGTTACTATACTGTTGAGTCAGACTCGAGCATTAGGATTGTGGTACACTATGACTTGGCCTAAATTGTTAGACAAATTTTGACCGACATATAAATATATATAATTAATATAGGTTCGTGAATCCGAGGCCAACCCTACACTTGTTCAATGATGTTATATGTATTTTTACTACAAAATACAGTATGGTGAGTTTCATTTGCCCTTTTTACTCTTTACGTTTTTGGGCTGAGAATACATGCAAATGTTTTATTAACTGTTTTACAATATTTATATGCGTGAGTTTCATTTGCCCTTTTTACTCTTTACGTTTTTGGGCTGAGAATACATGCAAATGTTTTATTAACTGTTTTACAATATTTATATGCGTGAGTTTCATTTGCCCTTTTTACTCTTTACGTTTTTGGGCTGAGAATACATGCAAATGTTTTATTAACTGTTTTACAATATTTATATGCGTGAGTTTCATTTGCCCTTTTTACTCTTTACGTTTTTGGGCTGAGAATACATGCAAATGTTTTATTAACTGTTTTACAATATTTATATGCGTGAGTTTCATTTACCTTTTTACCCTTTATATTTTTGGGCTGAGAATACATGCGCAATTTTTATAAATGTTTTTACGAAATAGACACAAGTAATCAAAACTACATTATATGGTTGAATGGTCGAAATCGAATATGCCCCTTTTTATTAAGTCTGGTAATCTAAGAATTAGGGAACAGACACCCTAATTGACGCGAATCCTAAAGATAGATCTATCGGGCCCAACAAGCCCCATCCAAAGTACCGGATGTTTTAGTACTTCGAAATTTATATCATGTCCGAAGGAGGATCCCGGAATGATGGGGATATTCTTATATATGCATATTGTTAATGTCGGTTACCAGGTGTTCAATCCATATGAATGATATTTTTGTCTCTATGCATGGGACGTATGTTTATGAGAAATGGAAATCTGAAATCTTGTGGTCTATTAAAATGATGGAAACGATTGTTTAAGTTAAACTAATGAACTCACCAACCTTTTGGTTGACACTTTAAAGCATATTTATTCTCAGGTACGAAAGAAATCTTCCGCTGTGTATTTGCTCATTTTATAGATATTACTTGGAGTCATTCATGGCATATTTCAAAAGACGTTGCATTCGAGTCGTCGAGTTCATCAAGATTATTATCAAGTCAATTATAGTTGGATATATTATGAAATGGTAAGCATGCCTGTCAACTTTCGATGTAATGAAAGTTTGTCTTTTCAAAAACGAATGCAATGTTTGTAAAATGTATCATATAGAGGTCAAGTACCTCGCGATGTAATCAACTGTTGTGAATCGTTTATAATCGATATGGACTTCGTCCGGATGGATTAGGACGGGTCTTCACAGTTGGTATCAGAGCGGTGGTCTTAGCGAACCAGGTCTGCATTAGTGTGTCTAACTGATAAGTCGTTAGGATACATTAGTGAGTCTGGACTTCGACCGTGTCTGTATGTCAAAAGTTTTGCTTATCATTTTTAGTCGGAAATCATGTACTTATCATCCGTAAGAAATTACCTACTTATTATTCTTAAGTCTAGACGCGTTTTCCTGCATTTATTGCATAATAGTGTATAGACGAAATCTTATCTCGGCATATCTGTTAATGTGAACTTTGACTGACATTTTTTTTTTTTTTTTTTTTTTCAAAGATTCCTCCGTAATTTATGGGATTTTGGTAATATATATATACATATGTAAACTATGTATTGAAGAATACCAAATCTAAATCCTACAATCTATTCCATACAAAAAAATTCATTTCCCCGATTATACGAGATGGATTCTGCATCTAGTTCGAATTCCTCCGATTCTGACAGTTATGCCGATATGGAGTTTCATGCGAGCTCTGACAACAGTGTGACCGGAATGGATCAACCAATCAGCCATCATCTATTCTGGATGAAATGGGGATGGGTTCGCAGCCTCCTCAATCATTGGCGACACGAAGAAGGTGATCCTTTCCATCCACCAAATTGCCCTCTTGGCGATGAACCTGAAGCACTTACCGGTGAACCTGTTAGAGAGACTATCTTCTCTCTCATCTCCAGAGTATCTCGTCACGATTGTATACTACACCAAATTCTAGATTATATCTATCCGCTCGTCCGGACTGCTGACCATCCCGGTGTGATAGAAGAAGTCAACGAGCTTCGTGCTCGGGTGGTGGCTTTGGAAAATATGGTGCGAAGGTTACAAACACCATCAGCAGCACCAGCAGCGTAACCAGTACTGCCAGTAACATCCACATCGCAAGTCTCAATACCATAAGCACCAGCAGCATCACCGGCATCAACAACAACCACCATCATTAACATCAACATGATCATTACCACCACCAACAATCACATCCGCATCACACACCTCAATATCCCAATCTGTATATCGGATATCAACGTCACACGCATCAAAGATACCAAGGAGTACCAACAACAACAAACGATGAAGTATTGATTCATAACTTCATCAGAGAAACATTCTGTGGTGATTATGTAATCTCTAAAGTTTTAGAGATTATTTATCTCAGCCTTAACCAAAAACTAGATGAGTGGACAGAGATGATAGGGAAAAGAATCGAAACCCTGATAAGAATGGTGCGCGGTTTACAAGCTAGACTTGTTTTACCAAACAACATCAGCGGTACCAATAGCCTCACCAACACAGTCAATGCTGTCAACATTGTTAGAATCGTCAGCACCTCCAACCTCACAAGTCTCGCCAGTTCAAGAATCACTGTGGAAACCATTACGAATTAATAACGAGTATTTTGTATCAACGAGTTATGAAGTATTAACTCATTCTTCTGAAGAAATTATATATATATTTTATATATATATGAATTCTGAAACTATATAAATTTTTCGTACTAAGCCATTGAGTATGAATTGAAAAAGAGTAGATACTACTCGAATAAATTCATATTACTAATATGCTATGATGTACATCTTTCGTTAACAACCCAACCATCGTTAGCTACAATCTATGTTTCAATTAAATGAATCCGGGTTTATAATAAACCAAGTGTATAATTCAATAACTTGTTTGATTTTACACTTTCATCTTCGATATACTCGGAACTTACTGAAAAACAACATTCGTATCTTGCGAAGTTCGCAAGAATTCTTCAAACGTCAACATCCTTCGCTGAAGAATATCAATAAAAATAAATATTGAAGTATTGATTACATTAGTAAAATACTCTGCGAAGATTATGTAATCTCTGATGTTTTAGAGATTATTCATTTCGAAATTCAAGCCGAAAACCAAATGAGTTTAATATGATATTAACTCATTAAATTGGTATTACATCTGAAGAAAATATATATGTAATTATATATTCATAAAAGATTGTAATTAAAAATTTCCTTGTACAAAAGATTATTTGTGAAATTTTTTTTTAACGGGTAGGTAATACCCGAGAGATATATAAAATCACAATTAATATGTTACATTCTTCAATTATGATTCAATAATCATCAATTAAACCAATTTACATTCTTCTATAGAAATCAAAACAACCATACTCATTCGAAGCTAATTACATATTCAGATTTTGGGAATTTCAGAATTCAACTCGAGATACAACCAAAATCATCACTCTTAGATCTTTACATTTTTCAAAGCTATACTTTGACTTCAAAACTGTGATAGAACATCACTTTTAATCGTAACACGCAAGTTGGATATGAAAAATCATTCAGGATTTAGGACGATTTCATCATTTGGATATTGACCATGACAATCTGCAATTAAAACCCTTCGAAATTCTAGAAGACACTTCAAATAATAAACAATTGAGATAATGATCCAACCACACGTTATCCGAAGTTTTGTACCTGAAAAACTCTCGAAACCAAAGTCATAATCTAACATGTACCTGCGTCGAATTCTTTATCATTCATTAGCAAAAACAACATTTCGATTCCTTTTCAAAGTAGCCAATTTTGTCACAGCTCCAGCAAGTCAACTTCGATTTTTCAGTCGAACCAGTCTTATTATAACCCTGATAGATACGTTGCCCTTTCGTCATTATTACTGGGAAATATTTCATATTCCACCCTATTACCACCAGCGTTTAATCATCTAAAATACGATTCTTCTGAACCCACCTCGGATTGCTAACCAAAGATTCAAATATTAGCATTAAATGCAGAGGAAACATAAAAATGGTAGATGGTTTAAACGGTCAAAAGTTTGATGATAAAAGATAGTGAGTTAGTAAAGCTCGGAAAAAGAAAGGATTTGGTACTGAAAAACGAATTGAGCAAAGTATGAAGGAAGCAGTGGACAAATCACAAAGACTAAATCTGCCTTCAAAGAATCCAAATAATTCAGTGCCTGCTGAACTCGTTAGCAAACACCTTACTTCTTATTCTAAACCTTCACAGACAGATATTCTTCATCATCATCTCACTCTAAATATTATAAGATATCTTCGTATCTTTCATTATACATATTCTCCATATTTCTGGAGATATTATCACAACGATTATTATCTGAGATCATTTATCTCTCCGTAATACCTGCAACATAAAAGAAACTGTGTTAGTTTCTAAATTCTGAAAAATTTAAATATGAATGTTTTGAAGTAGTGTTGGGAACTGATGCATGGGTTAGTATAATATAATGACACTTGATCAACGTCATTATATTGCAGTAATTCATGTTGAGTTTCTAATGGAACGTGATGATTCACAGAACATACCGTCATCATGTGTCATTTACACGACTCTGACATTCTATCTAATCTCTAAACATATCAAGAAAATATTTCTTGATGATTCGGTCTTTTTCAGGGTATTCTGGTAATTTAACAATTCAGGATTTACCATTACCCTTTCCTTCTTAGAACAATTACTATATCCCTTCTTAAATCCATACATATGAATTCCGGACCATTACAAGAGCTATTTAATCGCAAGAAGAAGAAACGAAAGGACAAAGCTTCGAAATGGAAATGTGGGGTATAAACCGCAGCAAATAGAAGAGAGCATTAACTATGGATGATGATGATTATAGAAGACAGAAGCAGGGATATCGAAATATCAGGGAAGATATAAAAATCTAGCAACAACCCAAAAAAATTACAAACCGTATATATCGATGCATATAGCAACGTAAAGACACGGGAGAACTAAAAACACTATAAACCCTAGGGTATAGTAAAAGTAAATAGATTCTTCTGGTGGCAGATTAAAAAGAAGAATGACGGATATGAACGTTAAGAGGATATCAAGGATCAGGATGGGATGGAGCATATTAACGAATGTTTCAAAGTATGAATTGAGGAAGAAAGAATAGAGGGTGTGAGTCGTAAGGAAATGGAGAACGCGGATTTATAGGGAAATATCCGACAGGACAATCGAAGCAGATTATCGCGTTCAACCAAAGAAGATCTAAATCTCCTTAATTACCGAAGAATCAAATCTTATTATGAAGATTTCTTCTAAATTCCTTAAATTCCGGAAAGCAATCTTGAACACGCCGCCGGTTAAGTCAAACCTGCATTTATTCATTTTTCACTCTTTTGCGATAGCTTCACTTATACTCTTCGCATAATCAAATTGGGTTATCTATATTACTCAATGATGATAAAACTCTATGTATCAGTTTACATTCGTCATAATAACATTCTTACTGTTAGCCATGACGACCTCTATCAAATTTCGGGACGAAATTTCTTTTAACGGGTAGGTACTGTGATGACCCGGAAATTTCCGATCAAATTTAAACTTTAATCTTTATATGTTCCCGACACGATGAGCAAAAATATGTAATGTTGAGTCTCGAAAGTTTTGAAAACTATATTCATATAATCAATTACCCTTTGACCATGCCAAACGATTCACGAACAATTATGTGTAAATAAATATACATGTATATATACATGTGTGATTATTAAATTGAGATATATTAGTAAAACATTGAACGGATTAGTTAATATGAAAATAAGCTATGAGATCTATTTTATGAACTTGGAAATGCTATCAAGGTATTGAATGAATAATACTTTATATGAACGTATTTGTTCGATGTAAGTTTATCGACGAGATTAAGAGATAATATCAAATGATTGAATTATCAGATACATTGAATTATGATTTCGAGTCTCTGTTATGAGACCCACTTTGAATTAGAAAACCCTTACTTTTTAACGGTATTCGGAATAAATGGTAAATTGATTTACAAGTAAGAACAAAGTATCACTTATTGGGAGTTAGACAAAAGTTAGTGGAGAATCGAATTTCATAATACTCGATTTATCATATAGAAGGAATAATTGGGATAAGATTCGTTGACTAGATAAACCCATTTGATATGTTATATTAAGATATATTATTTAGAAAGTTAAAGAAATTAAACTAAACATTTACGCATAAAAGAATGAAATAAAATTAAGTTTTAAAGCATAAACGTTATAGGATTTTTCGATTTTGTAAAGGATCTTAAATTATATAATTAGTTTTGAAAGGATAACTAGTATGTTATTAGATGAATATTTTAAAAATATGTATAAGATTATAAATTTTAATTTAAATTAGTCATAAAACGTTTTGATATTAAACTAATATTAATAAATAGGCTTTGATAAATAACAAGATTATGAATTATAAAAGTAAATGACCAAAACACTCAAAAGATTAAGTTACACTTTGAGTGGGTTAGTTTTTAATTAATTTAAGTCTAGTTGTTAATAATGGTACGTGTCACAAAATGTTTAATTTAAAATAAAATATTTTGACAAACAACGAGACTTTGATTTATTGAAGGAAATGACCACAACGCTCAACTTTATAAGTTATATTTTTATAAAGGTAATTTATTGTTATATAAGTCTAATTTTTGTAAAAGGTACATGTCACGTAACGTAAAAGGCTAGTTTTCTAAACGTACGAAAGTGCGCCCGAAAAACCGAAAGTGGTACATGAGTCGTGAGACTATGACCGTGTCATTTTTGTAAAAATTATATTTTTACCATGAGCGTAAATATAATATAATATTTAATTAATTCTAAAGATTAAATATATTAAATATTAAATAATATTAAATCTATATATAAGCTAGTTTTTTTTGGACGTTCATATGTATGTATGTAAAGTTAGGCCTTTTTGGACAATTCATATATGCCGCTAATTACGGTTGCTTTTTCCTTCATCACTCCAGTTAATGGGTCCCAAAACATTCTATAAATATCAAACACGTTTTGGTTAATTTCACAATTCATATATCCACTTATCTCCCTGATTACTCTGCAATATTTATTTAATTTAATATTTTATCTATTATTAAAGATTATTATTATTAATCTATTTATATTAATATTAGTAGTAATATTATCAGTAGTATACATAAAATATTACGACGAGGTCATGAGCGGGTCATTTCAAGACAAGTTTTATGAGTAGCATAGGGCTAGGGAAATTATGGGTTATGGCTATGGAGGTGATGGGTATGGTTCATGGGTATGCCCGTGAGGTCAATTTGGTAGTTATCATCTCCGTTGCGTCTACGTACCTTTCCTACAATATTGAATCTCAATATTGATACGTGAGTACTCCTAATTTAATTTTTACATACTAATAGTGTATCCCTGACTAGTGCTCGAGAAAATAGGATTATGCATTCTTGTATATTTGATATTACCATTAGATAGGTTATGTTGAATCTTAAAGGTTGTTATACTAGGGATGAGATAAGATATAAGATATGCATGTCGTTGGAAAGCTAGCGAAAAATTAATAACTTTTCATTTAGATATCGAATGGATTCGATGAACGGTTAGAAAGTTATGAATTAAACAATTAATTTCGTAATTAAGATTGCTAATGATAATTAGTGAACTAATTTTCTGAGTAATAAAAAGTGGTTATTTGGATTCTACTCGTCGAGTAGATGAATTTTCATATAAAGCACGTCTCGTTTCGTTGAACGGTTGTCAAGTTATGGATAAAAGAAGTTTTGTAAATTTTGATGAAACGTCGATACGGAAACTGAAATTCTCGCTGATCTGCGTTGTTTCAGATTAAAACAAAAATACCACTGAATTCTTTGTTGTAAGGTCTAACAAACGACTCTGGCCGTTTGTCAATTCGAGTCTCGACGATTTTTCTAAAAATCGACAAAGTTGACTGTTTGGTCACATTTTAAAATTCTAAAAAGAGTTGAAACTTTTTTATTAAAAATGTCAGTTTTGTATCAGTTGTCATGGTCGGCCTGATGTGTGTTTACTTTTGCCAAAAATCATGTTATATCTTTGTGGTAACGAGAAATTAAAGGCTGTGACCGTTTATCAATCGGAGTTCCGATAATTTTTCTAAAAATCGCTGAAGTGGCCGTTTAGTAATGTTTGACCGAAAAATCATTTTGTTGTATAAGATATTGTATTTTTGCATGCGACCTCGTTTTTATTTTAACCTTTGACTTTTGACCTTGAACTTTGACTTTTCCCGTTAACTTTTCAGTTAATTTTTTTCGTGTTGACTTTCTCTAAATACTAAAATACTATTTTATGATTATGAAACCATTTGTGTTACGTTGTTTCACACGTCACCTTTTACTAGAATTTTAACTGAGCATGGGTAATATAACATGTTACTATACTGTTGAGTCAGACTCGAGCATTAGGATTGTGGTACACTATAACTTGGCCTAAATTGTTAGACAAATTTTGACCGACATATAAATATATATAATTAATATAGGTTCGTGAATCCGAGGCCAACCCTACACTTGTTCAATGATGTTATATGTATTTTTACTACAAAATACAGTATGGTGAGTTTCATTTGCCCTTTTTACTCTTTACGTTTTTGGGCTGAGAATACATGCAAATGTTTTATTAACTGTTTTACAATATTTATATGCGTGAGTTTCATTTGCCCTTTTTACTCTTTACGTTTTTGGGCTGAGAATACATGCAAATGTTTTATTAACTGTTTTACAATATTTATATGCGTGAGTTTCATTTGCCCTTTTTACTCTTTACGTTTTTGGGCTGAGAATACATGCAAATATTTTATTAACTGTTTTACAATATTTATATGCGTGAGTTTCATTTGCCCTTTTTACTCTTTACGTTTTTGGGCTGAGAATACATGCAAATGTTTTATTAACTGTTTTACAATATTTATATGCGTGAGTTTCATTTACCTTTTTACCCTTTATATTTTTGGGCTGAGAATACATGCGCAATTTTTATAAATGTTTTTACGAAATAGACACAAGTAATCAAAACTACATTATATGGTTGAATGGTCGAAATCGAATATGCCCCTTTTTATTAAGTCTGGTAATCTAAGAATTAGGGAACAGACACCCTAATTGACGCGAATCCTAAAGATAGATCTATCGGGCCCAACAAGCCCCATCCAAAGTACCGGATGTTTTAGTACTTCGAAATTTATATCATGTCCGAAGGAGGATCCCGGAATGATGGGGATATTCTTATATATGCATATTGTTAATGTCGGTTACCAGGTGTTCAATCCATATGAATGATATTTTTGTCTCTATGCATGGGACGTATGTTTATGAGAAATGGAAATCTGAAATCTTGTGGTCTATTAAAATGATGGAAACGATTGTTTAAGTTAAACTAATGAACTCACCAACCTTTTGGTTGACACTTTAAAGCATGTTTATTCTCAGGTACGAAAGAAATCTTCCGCTGTGTATTTGCTCATTTTATAGATATTACTTGGAGTCATTCATGGCATATTTCAAAAGACGTTGCATTCGAGTCGTCGAGTTCATCAAGATTATTATCAAGTCAATTATAGTTGGATATATTATGAAATGGTAAGCATGCCTGTCAACTTTCGATGTAATGAAAGTTTGTCTTTTCAAAAACGAATGCAATGTTTGTAAAATGTATCATATAGAGGTCAAGTACCTCGCGATGTAATCAACTGTTGTGAATCGTTTATAATCGATATGGACTTCGTCCGGATGGATTAGGACGGGTCTTCACATAAACGAGTTCCGAATACAAAAATGACAACTTCAAGACTCCAGACCGCTCCTAATACAATCTTTGGCGTTCTTCTCCGGGTACTAGGTTTCCCGCACGGAGTCGAAGACCTTGAAAGTATGACTAATATTGTACAAGAGAGAGAGAAAGAAGTGAATTGAAGTGTGTGTTGGAATGAATGACAAATACCCTTTAAATAAGCCTAAATTTTCCCTGCAAACGGCTGGCAGGCCGTTTGGCAAGCTGTTTGCAGGGGC
The DNA here is from genome assembly GCF_046630445.1 of Rutidosis leptorrhynchoides. NCBI lineage: Eukaryota > Viridiplantae > Streptophyta > Magnoliopsida > Asterales > Asteraceae > Rutidosis > Rutidosis leptorrhynchoides. The sequence continues at coordinate 298,944,562 of NC_092338.1, read as the reverse complement.
CATTTGCCAAGCCAAGCCGTTTGCAAGGGCCATTTATCTGACCCATTTGACAGGCCGTTTTTGAGCCAGGCAAGCCGTTTGGCTTGCCTGTCAGCTGAAATCAATGGATCGTAACTTGATTTCTTGTCTTTCACCGTTTTCGCTCTAGAATCTTCGTTTTAGCTCTGATTCTCTTGATTCTTTTTGCACCGTCTTCGTAATTACTAGTTCTTCAATTCTAACCGATGAAGTGGGTATTTTGATGACAAAGTTCGAATCTTTCTTGTTTTTGGGCCTTAATACCGGGGTGAAAACGTGACTTTTTAACCGATATCAGTTTTCAAAACTTATGTCAAAGACATATGAAATGAGCTTACAAAGAGATTTGAAATACTTTTTAGGATTGCAAATTAAACAACTTGATGATGGGATTTTTATAAGTCAAGATAAATATATCAATGATATGTTAAAGAAATTTGATCTGACCTGTTTAAAAGATATAGGGACTCCAATGACAACATCCATCAAAATAGATGCTGATCCCAATGGTAAACCAGTCAATATCGCTGAATATAGAGGTATGATTGGGTCCCTACTTTATCTCACAACCAGCAAACCAGATATTATGTTTGTTGCATGTCTCTGTGCCAGATATCAAGCTGATCCTAAAGAGTCACATTTGCTGGCAGTAAAGAGGATATTTAGGTATCTGAAAAGTACTACCAAACGTGGTCTTTAGAATACTAAAGACCAGGATTTTGAACTAATTAGGTATTCAGATGCTGATTTTGCAGGATGTAAAATACACAGGAAAAGTACTACTGGTGGTTGCCAGTTACTGGGTGGTAGGCTACTCAGCTGGACCTGTAAAAAGCTAAATACTGTGTCCATATCTACTGTTGAAGCAGAATATGTTTCTGCTGGCAGTTGTACTGCTCAAGTACTATAGATGCAAAACCAGCTGAAGGACTACGGTGTTCATGTTACAAAAACTCCAATCTACCGTGACAACACCAGTGCAATTGCCATTACCAACAATCTTGTGATGCACTCAAGGACAAAGCACATTGATGTTTTATATCACTTCATAAGGGATCATATTCAAAAAAGAGATGTGGAGCTTCACTTCATTTCAACAGACTGACAGTTAGCAGATCTCTTCACAAAGCCCTTAGATGAGAAATGTTTTAACTATCTCATCTCTGAGCTTGGTATGCTTGAACTTTAAAATAAAAGACAACTTTGTTGGTGCTGGTTCAACAACATATAGGGCAAACTAGTAAGGCACAATCTTTTGCTTACTGCCTATATACAAAACATTCAGCACAACAAGGTCTTTTATAAAATGGTTATTTTCTGTGTAAAATGAAGTACTCCCTCCGTCCCAGATTAATTATCCATAGACAAAAAGCACACAGTTTAAGAAATGTCATTATCACACTGTATTTTTTTCTTACTTTACTGTTTTACCCTCAACTAATTAATTAGAAATCTCTCCCACCTTTGTAATTTAATTAATTCATTAGGGACAATATTGTAAACATCATCAAATTTACTTTCCATATTCGAAAGTGGACAATTAATTTGGGACGTCTGATAGTGCTCCAAATGAACCTATATTTAGGTGTAATATCATTCCAATATGTAAAGCTTTTAGTTGCAATTGTTCTATTTTTATGTAATAATCGTTTAAATAAATAAGTGCGAAGACAAAAGACAAAATCGACGATTTGAAGACGCAAATGACCAAAAAGCTCAAATGTACAAGATATAATCCAAGTGGTTCAATTTATTGATGAATAACATCTAAAAATGACAAAAGTACAAATTGCGAAATGCAAAGTACAAGATATCTAAGCGTACAAAAGGACGTTCGAAAATCCGAAACCGAGACATGAACCAACTATCAACGTATGACTCAACGGAGCTAAAATTACAAGTCAACTATGCACAAGAATATAATATAATATATAATTAATTATATATATTATATATTATATTATAATATATATATTATATACAAAGCCGCCCACGTTTAATTCACCATGGTGAGCTGGAATCTGAAGCTCCGCAATCGCGGAGCTGTGAGGCACAAAAGTACCACTATCGTGGAGCTGTTTGGGACAAAATTGCCTATAAAAGCCAATGCATTCGGACGATCAAACGGACCCTTTTTCTTTTCCTTTCTCAGTTTATATTTATATTTATAATTATAATTATAATTTTAATTTAAGATTAATAATAAATTATGGTTTAGTTGGGTTATTGTAAGGAATGTTTTACGGGTTTTAAGTCGAAACTCTGTCCGGGTAACGCTACGCGATAAATAATCACTGTAAGCTATGTTATTCCTTTTTCAATTAATGTATCGTAACTAAGTCATTATTATGCATATTTGAGCTGAAGTAATCATGATGTTGGGCTAAATATTAAGACGGGGTTATTGGATTTTATACCATAATTAGGGTTTGGACAAAAGACCGACACTTGTGAACATTGGACTATTGACTATTAGTAGGTAGGGGTATTGTCTAATTGAATGACAACTCATTAGAACCTGTCGAACCTATCTTCAAATTAGTTAATCTAATAATTATTAAATTGATTACAAATTTCCTATTTAGTGACGTTTATACGACATCGTTTACAATCATTTAATTAATCAATTGGATTGGGTAATTGATTATTCATTATGGCCAAGTGAATAAATTAATGTATCATGGACTAATTAAAACAGGGGTGGATTACATACAAGGATAATTGGTGTAATTGTTAACAAAGTATTAAAACCTTGGATTACACGTAGTCGATAACCTGGTGTAATTATTAACAAAGTATTAAAAACTTGTTACAGTTCGAATCCCTAATTAGTTGGAATATTTGACTTCGGGAATAAGGTTAATTTGACGAGCATATTATAATTATGACCGATGGACTATTATGGGCAAAACCCAAATAGGTATCAAATAAGCTAGGACAAAGGACAATTAACCCAGAGTAATAAATTAAAATCAAAACGTCAAACATCATGGTTACGGAAGTTTAAATAAGCATAATTCTTTTATCGTATTTCTCATCGTACTTTTAATTACTGTCATTTTATTATTCGCAATTTTATATATCGTCATTGTTATTTATTTTACGCACTTTAATTATTGTCATTTATCTTTACGCTTAAAATATAAAATCGACAAACCGGTCATTAAACGGTAAAACCTATATATATATTTATATACAAATATAGTTGTGAAAAAATGTAGCGTTAAACTCAGCTAGCTCCCTGTGGAACGAACCGGACTTACTAAAAACTACACTACTCTACGATTAGGTACACTGCCTATAAGTGTTGTAGCAAGGTTTAGGTATATCCATTCTATAAATAAATAAATAACTTGTGTAAAATTGTATCGTATTTAATATTATTTTGTAATAAAATATAATAGTATTTCGTATACCATCACTCGCACATCAAGTTTTTGGCGCCGCTGCCGGGGACTCGGTGAAAAACGCTATATTATTATAAACTATATTATTGTAAAAATATATAATTTCTTATTTTGTAAAAATATATTGTTTTTGTAATAAGTGTTAAAAAAATTATAAAAAGAAATATATATATATATATATATATATATATATATATATATATATATATATATATATATATATATATATATATATATATTAAGATTTGTCTATAAAAAGTATTTTTATTTTTAGTTTTTAAAAATATAAGTTTATTTTTATTTTATATATATTTTCTATCATAAAAAAAAAACTGAAACAGGCCGGATTAAAATTTGAAGCCCAAATCAAAAATTAATTAAATCGTAACTGGGCCGAACTGTTTTAGCCCAACACCGAACCCAACACTATTCAACTCCGAGATCGCGGAGATTTGAAGCAGAGGGCTGATGTGGTAGCGGAGTGGTATAAAATAGTTATTAATTTTAGCAGAAAATACTATTAAATACGATACAATTTTACACAAGATATTTATTTATTTAGAGAACGGATATACTTAAACCTTGCTACAACACTTATAGGCAGTGTACCTAATCGTACAGTAGTGTAGTTTTTAGTAAGTCCGGTTCGTTCCACAGGGAATCTTTTTAAACAAAGCTTAACGCTATATTAGTTTACTTTTATAAAAATACAAATATATATATATAAGTAATATTATTATTATAAAGGGGGGTTTTTACCGTTTAATGACCGGTTTGTCGATTTTAAAACTTTAGTCGCAGTTAAAACCAGATGTAAAATATTAAAAATGAATACAAGACTTAAATTAAAGCATAAAGTAAATAACGATAATGAAATTGCGAATAATAAAAGTGCGATAAAATAAACTTACGATAATTAAAAAGTACGATAATTAAAAGTGCAATTAAATACAATAACAATAAAAATGCGATAATTAGAAGTGCAATTAAATATAAAATAAAGGAAATTAAATATGAAATAAAAGAATTATGCTTATTTAAACTTCCGTAATCATGATGTTTGATGTGTTGATTTTAGTTTTATGCCCATGGGTTAATTGTCCTTTGTCCTGGATTATTTAATATGTCCGTCTGGTTTTTGTCCATAACAGTCCATCAGTCATAAATATAAAGTGCGAGTTTCCTCGTCAAATTATTCTTATACCCGAAGTTAAATATTCCAACTAATTGGGGACTTAAACTGTAACAAGATTTTAATACTTTGTTTAATAATTACACCAGGATGTCGACTGAGTGTAACCTAAGGTTTTAATATTTTGTTATCAATTATACCAAGTGTCCTTGTACATAATTTCACCCCTGTTTTAATTATTCTAGTGGCTATTAATCCATTCCCGTGTCCGGTTAGATGAACGATTATTCGTACATATAAATACCCCGCCCATCGTGTCCGATTGAGTGTATATGGTAATTTATAGGGACGCCCAATTGTAAATCTTTATATTAACATTAACAAACTATCATTTAGTTAAACAAATATAAAGCCCATTAATAGCCCATAGTCTAATTTCCACAAGTGTCGTTCTTTTGTCCAAACCCCAATTATGGTACAAAGCCCAATTACCCAATTTTAGTAATTAGCCCAACATCATGATTACTTCATTTTAAATAAGCATAATAATAACTTAGCTACGAGACATTAATGTAAAAAGGTTGAACATAACTTACAATGATTAAAAATAGCGTAGCGTTACACGAACAGAATTTCGACTTACACCCTTACAACATTCGCTAACATACCCTTATTATTAGAATTATAATTAAAATTAAAATATAAATTATAAATATATATATATATTTTACGTATGAGGAGAAGAAGAAAAAAGATGGATGATTACGATCAGAATGCGCGAGCTTTATAGGGATTTTCTGAAATTGGGGCTCCGCGACTCGCGGCCTTTTTGGCCTTCAAACTCTGCGAGTCGCGGAGTTTGAAATTACAGCTCAGATACTTTGGAGTCTTTCTTGCCGACGGATTTATAAATATATATAATATATTAAATAATTATAAGAATTATTTAAATATTATATTATATTTATGTGCATAGTTGATTTGTAATTTTTAGTCCGTTGCGTCGAGCGTTGAGAGTTGACTCATGTCCCGGTTCCGGATTTATCAATAATTGGAACCTTTTTGATTGTCTTTTGTACTTTTGAGCTTTTTGGTCGTTTGTGTCTTCAATTCGTCGAATCTGTCTTTTGTCTTCACCTTTTATTATTTAAACGAATATCACTTGTAAATAGAACAATTGCAACTAAAAGCTTGTCTTTCTTGAGGAATAATGCTATGAATTATATATTCCTTTTTAGCATTATCAAATATTCCCACACTTGAGCGTTGCTTGTCCTCAAGCAATATCGTCTTGAAATACTAGAATCACTTCTTTATTCTTCACACTTTGTACATCAGTGATTTTCTATACGGCGGTATAAACAATGGTAGTAACGATATGGTTTACAGTCCCACATGACTATAAAAATTTAGATCCATTAAGGAAATTGGATCTTTATGAAAACATTTGATCTTTTGAAAATTAAATCTAGTTTTTACCCTAGATAAGTTTTCCGGGATAACCCTTTACCGGTGTTTGCAAAATATTTTTGTGGGTTTGGTGGGTTTCAGTTTTGAAAATTTTAGCTCAAAACTTATGGTTTTGTGTCACCTACTTGCTAACCTTGTATTTGGAAAGCAACACGTCCAGTTCACTTGTCCCGTATATTACCTTTCGGTAAACTACCGTCCGGTTGTAAAGGAAAGCGTTGAACAAGCAACTGTTAAGGCAATGTCCCCTGACATGCTTTTAATTATGGTCTATAACGTGTCGGACGCAATTACTATCCTTGGTAGGAGCAATAGTAAAGCTCACCCTTATAATTTTTCGGTATGGCACAAGGTCCTGTCTTTGACCACTATGCAACCACCGTTCTTACGGTTGACACCCGTTTTAGTTCAGGTGACCTAATGAATTCCAGGTGAATTCCTAGGATTTTACGTTCAATGGTAATGAACGCATTGAAAATAGGGTTTTCAGAAAACAAATCGGTTTGTAATTTTGATCAAAATATTTTCTCGTTCAAGCTCAAGTTTAGATATCATTGAATTCCATGAGTTTGAATTCTCAATCTTTAAGGTCAATCTCTAGGATTGAGTAATATCAGTCTTAAAAGCTGATTTTTAATCTTTAAGGAGATTATCCTTTCTGGGGATCTGATTCATTAGTCTTATCCAGCTAATTTGCATGGTGCCCCCCCATTGTACGAGATAAATCCTTCTCATGGTTAGGATAAATCTGACCACTTGGCGACCCTGTTTAATGCTGAGGTCCGTGGATTTCCTGCTGATTTTAGTGATGACTTTTCTAGATTTTTCGTCAACCTACAGCTGGTCTGGACGACAACTTCATGACCTAAATCAAGAAGCGCGTTTCTTTTTCGGAAGACTTTACTTCCTTTTAATGATGGAATTGATTCATCGTGTAGATCCATCTCTTCTTTTCTTTCATCGGGTAAAACAGTTTAGTTTAGTCCAAAGCAAAAGTATTTTCAGTTATTTGTTACAGATATATGTGACATATGTTTAAGATAACTTGGTAAATTTTCCCACACTTGGCTTTTATTTTCATTTTTATCGTCCTCTATTCCATTTTAAATGAATTTTAACATTTTGGTTTGTTTCTCAATTTATGTCCTTTCCGAGGTAACAATAATTTCGGTGTTAAAACCTAGTTTTATCGTTCATAAATATGTATAAACATGATTTTGAGTTCATTTAATTGAAAATTTTGAAAATTTTTACTAGAATTGGGTAGTCATTATATAAGACCAGGGCTGTTCTTTATTATCAGAGAGCACTAGATTCTAATACAACTACTGCTTTACTAGTATTTTTAATGGTAACCAAGTGTATAAAGTAAAAAATTTTAAAATCCGAAAGAATTTAACCCCTTCCCACACTTAAGATCTTGCAATGCCCTCATTTGCAAGAAATCAGGAATAATTTAAATTATTGAGGGTGATTTGTGTGAAAATGATTAAATTTTTACCAAAGTTTCCAAATATATTGGCGTTTGTTTGCTGAATGATAAATGGTGCACATCATTTGTTCATTCCGTCTTGTTGTTATTTCACATATATTTTGCATCTTGTCGTCAAAATTAGTTGCTTTTGCTGAACTTAATGCCAGTCTTTGAAAATGCGTTGTTTTACCCTGTTGTGTACATAAGATAAACTGCAAACATATATATATATTTTTGAAGTTTGGTATATTACCCCACATTCAAAAATTATTAAAATCTAAGAATAAAAGTTAGACAATTATAAAAACTATTACAATATTAACAAAAGTATTAAACGTATCAATCATTACAAATTACAAAATAAATAAAACTAAGTATACTAGGGATGATACTGGTACTAATAGGGGTTCCAGGCATAACCATAGGTGCTATAGAATGCTTCGGCAGGGTCATACGTAGGATACGGTGGCTGCATCTCTATAGACCAGGGAGGGAAGATGGGTTTCGGTGTAGGAATATAGTTTCTACCTATATGTTGGCAATGAGCTATGATTTGGTTCTGATGAACTTGCCAATCTTCAAATGCTCTCTGTCTAGCATTTTCGTACTCCTGAGAAGCTATAAACCTTTGCATTTCTTGCATCTCATTCCCCCCTCCTACATTACCTTGCTGTTGGTTTCTCTCAACCTGTGGATGTCTACCATGGTATGGTACTGCGGTGTTATTTTGCCTTTTCAAAACTTTCGCACCATGGTATACATTTAAACCTATAGTATCGCGGGGTTCTGGTTCTTCTACTAATAATCCCCCCCGACTTATATCCACACCGAGATATTCACCAATCAAAGTAATAAAAATACCACCTCCTATTATGCTATGCGGTCGCATCCCCCGAACCATAGCTGATAAATAATAACCCACACAATACGGTATACTTACAGTGCTTTGTGGGTCTCGAATACACATATGGTAAAACAAATCCTGTTCATTTACCTTTTCCTTGTTTTTACCCCTTTGTGTAATCGAATTAGCTAAAAACCTATGAATCACTCTTAATTCGGCTCTATCTATATCCAAATAAGAGTAATTTCCCCCTTTGAAACGGTGATGGCTTGTCATTTGACTCCACACACCGTGTGTATCAAAATTTTCATCTATCTTTCTACCATTTAGTATCAACCCTCTACAATCGGCAGATGCTAACTCCTCAGGCGTATATATACGTAAAGCCTGAGCCATGTCTAGTAAAGACATGTGGCGCATCGAACCGCCTAACAAAAATCTAATAAAAGAACGATCGGTTAAACTAGCTACCCGATCATTCAACTCTATACTACACAACAATTCTTCACACCATACTTTATATACAGGTCTACGCATGGTGAATAAATGTACCCAGTCATTAAAAGTAGAATTACCATACCTCTGTACAAGTAATTCCCTAATTGGCCCGGCCAATTCTACAGCTTCTAAGGGCCCCCATTCTATGACCCTCGGTACCTCAACAACCTTAGAATGAAGAGTATGCAAACCCCTTTGATATTTTGGATAATCTATCCAAAGTCTGTCAAATCTCAGGTTCGGGTGCAACTCTTCCAAGTGCATATCAGAAAAGGTCATGACTGGATGAGGTATATCCTGCTTGTAGTAGTTATCCACCTCCTGTTGTTTCGCATTCTCAGCAGGAGCATTGCGGGCTTGTGATGAAGATTCACCCCTTTCAGTCTGCAAAACACATCAAACACAATTTTTGTGCATCCAAATATGCATTAGTGTCAGCAAAATCATCAATCAAAATAATTACAATGACATGATCAATTTATATCAAACTGAAGCTCATTTTCACATTTTTATCAAATCTACACTTTTTCAAATAAGCATATACGAAAATGTTCGCCAAGTTCATAAGCATTCAACTCAAATAACATGTCAAAATAATCATTACTAGCAATTAAACAAGTTTCAAATGGCATTATCTTTCAAAAATCAAGTTCATGAATTTTAGACTTGAAAAAGTCCACTTTAATTCTCAAAATCATGTTTAGGCTCAAAGTTTAGATCATTTAACTACCTAGACATGTTACACTACTTAATTTAGCAACAATTCATGACAAAAATCGGCCATAACCTGTTTATATCAAAAAGCCCCAAATTTGCTCAAGAACACAAACCCTAGATTACTCAAAATTTGAAGTTTAAGGCTTCTAATCATGTTAAACAGCATCAATCTAGGTTATACAAGCATAATACATAAACAATTTAAGCATAATTACACTAAAAAGCATCAAAATCAAATTGGGGAAAAAATTGCTCAAGAACACCAAATTTCGGATTAAATGGTGTTTAGGTGAAGAAATTTACCGTTTTTCTTGAGTAATTCCTAGATAGCATCCTTCTCAACATGATTTTAGTAAAAGATTTGGTGATTAACGGTTAAAAATTGTGATTTTGGGGGTGTTTTTGGGTATTTTTTCGGAGTATTTCGCAGGTTTTCGGTTTTGGGGAGTGAAACTGAGCTGTTTCAGCTCGTTTTATTTTTTTCTGTAATCCGGTCCTCCCGCGAGTCGCGGCAATTAAGCCTTCAAACTCCGCGACTCGCGGAGTTTGTTTTTTTTTTTTTTTTTATAATCATTAACTTATAAAACAATTAAGTACTTAATTTTAAAATTTTGTTTCCCTTGTTATTTAGAACGAGGTCGTTTCGGATCGATGTCCTAGTCCGTCCCTCGATAAAATTTTAAAATTTGTCTTTTTGTAGCGATTGTTTTAAAAGCTAAAATTTTTGGGTTTTTTCAATGTTTTTGGCATACTTAAATTCAATAAGATTAAAAATAATGATAATAAAAGTTCTCGTCCCTCCCTCAGGTAAAGCAATTTCGGTTCAAAGACCTAGTCTTCAACTTACGACGAATTTTAAAAATCATATTTTTAACTTAATGAGATAAAGTAAATTTTTGTTTTTAAAATCACACAACTTAAATATAAAATTCAAAATTAATATTAAAAATTCACACCAAACTTAAAATTTGAAATGCATAAAATTAAAAATTCATATTTTAAAAATTTACACCAAACTTAATTTAAAAATTCATATTATAAATTCACACCAAACTTATATTAATTTTTCAAATATTTACAATTTTAAATATATTGTTTTTACAAAGTTTACAATATTAATTTAAGATTTAAATATTAATTTTAAAAAAATAAAAATAAAATTCTTTTTGTCTTTTTATCCCACTTTAATCAATCAAATATTATCAAAAATATGCGCCCCTCTTTTCGGTAAAGTAATTTCTGTTCCAAGACCTAATTTAACTCATGACGAATTTTTTAAATATTTTGGGTTGATTGATTAAAGATATTTATACCTTAAGAATAAACGTTAAATTTCGCAGTGATGTAATAAATTTTTGAATGATATCAATAATTTCGGTCGCCAAACCTAATTTTATTCAATATCAATTTAATACTTTTTAGCGAACAAATTAGCGTTTATTATCAAAAGGTTAAAAATAAAAATAAAAATAAAAACTGTACAGACATACCTGTGAAATAGATTTCTTAGTTATATGATCTATCCCATTCATAAGATAGTCGGTTTAATTGGTTTTCCATGGCTACATAGGCGTAACCTCTAGCATTCAGTGTCTTTTCTTCTAAACATATGAACGGTCCGTCTCTGCATAAAGTGACAAATTCAGTGTTTGAATATGTTTGATTATTTGAACATTTACCTCCATGTGACCATTTTCCGCATTTGTGACATCGTTCTAGGTGTCGTGCTCTTCTTTTTGCTGCGGATTTTGATTTTCCTTTACCAAATTGTAACTTATTATCTTCGCATCTGGATTCTTTTCTAACTCCGTCCATTCTTTCTCTGATTACTGATACTAATTCACTCGGTAGTATGTCATTATTACGTTTAGTGATCAAAGCGTGTAGCATTAGACCATGGTTTAGTTCACAGGCAGTCTTCATTTCGTAAAAACCTAAAAAAAAAATAAAAATTCAGAATGGGGGGAGAAGACTAGTTCTTTAGGGTCTTCTAGGGAAAGACCATTCGGGTTCCATTTTCGAGAACTACACGAAAACAGACAATCTAACTCTAACAGAAATACATATTATCCTTTAAAGACTTGATTCTCCCCACACTTAGTTAGCTGTGGTGTATAAATTGTGATTAACTTCGTTGTCGACTTCCATCGGACCATGTATTTAATGTTTAACTCTGTGACCATTAACTTTAAATTCAATCTCATTTGAATTTATTAATTCTGTCGTTCCGTATGGGAAAACTCTTTTGACTATGAATGGTCCAGACCATCTTGATTTCAATTTTCCAGGAAATAGCTTGAATCGTGAATTGAAAAGAAGAACTATGTCTCCTTCTTTAAATTCTTTTGAACTTCTGATTCTTTTATCATGCCATTTCTTCGTTCTTTCTTTATAGATTAACGAATTTTCGTATGCTTCATGTCTTAATTCTTCTAATTCGTTTAGTTGACTTAATCGTAGACGTTCAGCTTCATGTAAATCAAGATTACATGATTTCAAAGCCCAAAATGCTTTGTGTTCAATTTCTACTGGAAGATGACATGCTTTTCCATAAACAAGTCTAAAAGGTGTGGTTCCAATTGGAGTTTTGTAGGCTGTTCTAAAAGCCCAGAGTGCATCCTCCAATTTAATGGACCATTCCTTCGGATTTGATCCTACGGTTTTCTCTAGAATACGTTTTAAAGCTCGGTTGGTATTTTCAACTTGTCCACTTGTTTGTGGATGATATGCGGTGGAGATTTTATGAGTTACTCCATATCTTTTAAGAACTTTCTCAAGTTGATTATTGCAGAAATGAGTACCCCGATCACTTATTAAAGCTTTCGGTGTTCCAAACCTTGCAAAAAGATGTTTTAAAAAGTTGACTACAACTCGTGCATCGTTAGTTGGGAGAGCTTGTGCTTCCGCCCATTTAGATACATAATCAATGGCTACGAGTATATATAGATTATTATGAGATTTTGGAAATGGACCCATAAATTCAATACCCCAAATGTCAAATACTTCACATACTTGGATGACATTTTGTGGCATTTCATCACGTTGACTTATTTTTCTAGCCCTTTGACAAGCATCACAGGATTTGCAAAGTAGGTGTGCATCTTTGTAAATTGTAGGCCAATAGAATCCAGCATCATAAACTTTTCTTGCTGTTAGTTGAGGCCCATAATGCCCTCCTGTTGGTCCTGTGTGACAATGGTTTAATATTTTACTAGCTTCATCTCCAAATACACATCGGCGTATTATTCCATCGGGACAACTTTTAAACAGATGTGGATCTTCCCAGAAATAGTGTTTTATATCACTGAAGAATTTCTTTCGTCTTTGGTACAATAATCCTTTTTCAAGGAATCCACAAACTAAGTAGTTTGCATAGTCTGCAAACCATGGGATTTCTTTATAATCTATCTTCAATAGATATTCATCAGGAAAGTTGTCTTGTATGGCCGATTCATTTAGAACTTCTAACTCAGGATTTTCAAGACGAGAAAGATGATCAGCGGCGAGATTTTCTGCTCCTCTTTTATCTCGGATTTTGAAATGTCCCGTTCTTATTGATTAAAAATGTTCCATATTAATTGATTTCGTTGCGAGGTTTTGACCTCTATATGAGACGTTTTTCAAATACTGCATTCATTTTTAAAACAAACCATAACCTTTATTTCATAAATAAAGGTTTAAAAAGTTTTACGTAGATTATCAAATAATGATAATCTAAAATATCCTGTTTACACACGACCATTACATAATGGTTTACAATACAAATATGTTACATCGAAATCAGTCTCTTGAATGCAGTTTTTACACAATATCGTATAAACATGGACTCCAAATCTTGTCCTTATTTTAGTATGCAACAGCGGAAGCTCTTAATATTCACCTGAGAATAAACATGCTTTAAACGTCAACAAAAATGTTGGTGAGTTATAGGTTTAACCTATATATATCAAATCGTAACAATAGACCACAAGATTTCATATTTCAATACACATCCCATACATAGAGATAAAAATTATTCATATGGTGAACACCTGGTAACCAACATTAACAAGATGCATATATAAGAATATCCCCATCATTCCGGGACACCCTTCGGATATGATATAAATTTCGAAGTACTAAAGCATCCGGTACTTTAGATGGGGTTTGTTAGGCCCAATAGATCTATCTTTAGGATTCGCGTCAATTAGGGTGTCTGTTCCCTAATTCTTAGATTACCAGACTTAATAAAAAGGGGCATATTCGATTTCGATAATTCAACCATAGAATGTAGTTTCACGTACTTGTGTCTATTTTGTAAATCATTTATAAAACCTGCATGTATTCTCATCCCAAAAATATTAGATTTTAAAAGTGGGACTATAACTCACTTTCACAGATTTTTACTTCGTCGAGAAATAAGACTTGGCCACTGTTGATTCACGAACCTATAACAATATATACATATATATTAAAGTATGTTCAAAATATATTTACAACACTTTTAATATATTTTGATGTTTTAAGTTTATTAAGTCAGCTGTCCTCGTTAGTAACCTACAACTAGTTGTCCACAGTTAGATGTACAGAAATAAATCAATAAATATTATCTTGAATCAATCCACGACCCAGTGTATACGTGTCTCAGTATTGATCACAACTCAAACTATATATATTTTGGAATCAACCTCAACCCTGTATAGCTAACTCCAACATTCACATATAGAGTGTCTATGGTTGTTCCGAAATATATATAGATGTGTCGACATGATAGGTCGAAACATTGTATACGTGTCTATGGTATCTCTAGATTACATAATATACAATACAAGTTGATTAAGTTATGGTTGGAATAGATTTGTTACCAATTTTCACGTAGCTAAAATGAGAAAAATTATCCAATCTTGTTTTACCCATAACTTCTTCATTTTAAATCTGTTTTGAATGAATCAAATTGCTATGGTTTCATATTGAACTGTATTTTATGAATCTAAACAGAAAAAGTATAGGTTTATAGTCGGAAAAATAAGTTACAAGTCGTTTTTGTAAAGGTAGTCATTTCAGTCGAAAGAACGACGTCTAGATGACCATTTTAGAAAACATACTTCCACTTTGAGTTTAACCATAATTTTTGGATATAGTTTCATGTTCATAATAAAAATCATTTTCTCAGAATAACAACTTTTAAATCAAAGTTTATCATAGTTTTTAATTAACTAACCCAAAACAGCCCGCGGTGTTACTACGACGGCGTAAATCCGGTTTTACGGTGTTTTTCGTGTTTCCAGGTTTTAAATCATTAAGTTAGCATATCATATAGATATAGAACATGTGTTTAGTTAATTTTAAAAGTCAAGTTAGAAGGATTAACTTTTGTTTGCGAACAAGTTTAGAATTAACTAAACTATGTTCTAGTGATTACGAGTTTAAACCTTCGAATAAGATAGTTTTATATATATGAATCGAATGATGTTATGAACATCATTACTACCTCAAGTTTAGTAGGTAAACCTACTAGAAGTGACAAGAAATGATCTAGCTTCAAAGGATCTTGGATGGTTTGAAAGTTCTTGAAGTAGGATCATGACACAAAAACAAGTTCAAGTAAGATTTTTGCTCGAATTAAGATAGTTTATAGTTATAGAAATTGAATCAAAGTTTGAATATGAATATTACCTTGAATAAGAAAGATAACCTACTGTATATAACAAAGGTTTCTTGATCTTAGATGATTACTTGGAATGGATTAGAAAGCTTGGAAGTAAATTAGTAAACTTGAAGGGATTTTTGAAGTATTCTTGAAGTGTTCTTCCTATGATGATTATAGCTTGATTCTTGAAGTGATTTTTGATGAAGATGATGATTAACTACTGGAAAAATACGTTCATAATAGTGTGGGTGTGTTGAGAGAGAATTAGAAAGAGATTTGGAAGTGAAATGGAGTGAATGATGAGTGTTAATTGGTGAGTGGTGAGTGGGGTTAAAAGGAGTTCTAGTTAGTTGACTAGCTCATGGTAGAAGTTAAAATTGATTAGTCATACATGACATAATCAAGAGTGGAATCCCATGCTAGTTCCTATTGGTATATACCCATAGTAAGTACGTTTTGAAGCTGTGTATAATACGGGTAAGAATACGACTAGAATTCTTGATGAAAGAAAAGAATGGGAAAGTAACTGTAACCATTTTCGTTAAGTATGAGTGTTTTGATATATGTCTTGAAGTCTTCCAAAAGTATTTTAATACATCTAAATACACTACATGTATATACATTTTAACGGAGTCGTTAAGTCATCGTTAGTCGTTACATGTAAGTGTTGTTTTGAAACCTTTAAGTTAACGATCTCAATTAATATTGTTAACCCATTGTTTATTATATCTAATTAGATGTTAAATTATTATATTATCATGATATTATGATATATTAATATATCTTAATATGATATATATACATTTAAATGTCGTTACAACGATAATCGTTACATATATGTCTCGTTTCGAAATCCTTAAGTTAGTAGTCTTGTTTATATGTATATAACTCATTGTTAATATACTTATGGAGATACTTACTTATCATAATCTCATGTTAACCATATGTATATCCATATATATATCATCATGTCATTTTTACAAGTTTTTACGTTCGTGAATCGCCGGTCAACTTGGGTGGTCAATTGTCTATATGAAACATATTTCAATTAATCAAGTCTTAACAAGTTTGATTGCTTAACATGTTGGAAACATTTAATCATGTAAATATCAATCTCAATTAATATATATAAACATGGAAAAGTTCGGGTCACTACAGTACCTACCCGTTAAATAAATTTCGTCCCGAAATTTTAAGCTGTTGAAGGTGTTGATGAATCTTCTGGAAATAGATGCGGGTATTTCTTCTTCATCTGATCTTCACGCTCCCAGGTGAACTCGGGTCCTCTACGAGCATTCCATCGAACCTTAACAATTGGTATCTTGTTTTGCTTAAGTCTTTTAACCTCACGATCCATTATTTCGACGGGTTCTTTGATGAATTGGAGTTTTTCATTGATTTGGATTTCATCTAATGGAATAGTGAGATCTTCTTTAGTAAAACATTTCTTCAAATTCGAGACGTGGAAAGTGTTATGTACAGCCGCGAGTTGTTGAGGTAACTCAAGTCGGTAAGCTACTGGTCCGACACGATCAATAATCTTGAATGGTCCAATATACCTTGGATTTAATTTCCCTCGTTTACCAAATCGAACAACGCCTTTCCAAGGTGCAACTTTAAGCATGACCATCTCTCCAATTTCAAATTCTATATCTTTTCTTTTAATGTCAGCGTAGCTCTTTTGTCGACTTTGGGCGGTTTTCAACCGTTGTTGAATTTGGATGATCTTCTCGGTAGTTTCTTGTATAATCTCTGGACCCGTAATCTGTCTATCCCCCACTTCACTCCAACAAATCGGAGACCTACACTTTCTACCATAAAGTGCTTCAAACGGCGCCATCTCAATGCTTGAATGGTAGCTGTTGTTGTAGGAAAATTCTGCTAACGGTAGATGTCGATCCCAACTGTTTCCGAAATCAATAACACATGCTCGTAGCATGTCTTCAAGCGTTTGTATCGTCCTTTCGCTCTGCCCATCAGTTTGTGGATGATAGGCAGTACTCATGTCTAGACGAGTTCCTAATGCTTGCTGTAATGTCTGCCAGAATCTTGAAATAAATCTGCCATCCCTATCAGAGATAATAGAGATTGGTATTCCATGTCTGGAGACGACTTCCTTCAAATACAGTCGTGCTAACTTCTCCATCTTGTCATCTTCTCTTATTGGCAGAAAGTGTGCTGATTTGGTGAGACGATCAACTATTACCCAAATAGTATCAAAACCACTTGCAGTCCTTGGCAATTTAGTGATGAAATCCATGGTAATGTTTTCCCATTTCCATTCTGGGATTTCGGGTTGTTGAAGTAGACCTGATGGTTTCTGATGCTCAGCTTTGACCTTAGAACACGTCAAACATTCTCCTACATATTTAGCAACATCGGCTTTCATACCCGGCCACCAAAAATGTTTCTTGAGATCCTTGTACATCTTCCCCGTTCCAGGATGTATTGAGTATCTGGTTTTATGAGCTTCTCTAAGTACCATTTCTCTCATATCTCCAAATTTTGGTACCCAAATCCTTTCAGCCCTATACCGGGTTCCGTCTTCCCGAATATTAAGATGCTTCTCCGATCCTTTGGGTATTTCATCCTTTAAATTTCCTTCTTTTAAAACTCCTTGTTGCGCCTCCTTTATTTGAGTAGTAAGGTTATTATGAATCATTATATTCATAGATTTTACTCGAATGGGTTCTCTGTCCTTCCTGCTCAAGGCATCGGCTACCACATTTGCCTTTCCCGGGTGGTAACGAATCTCAAAGTCATAATCATTCAATAATTCAATCCACCTACGCTGCCTCATATTCAGTTGTTTCTGATTAAATATGTGTTGAAGACTTTTGTGGTCAGTATATATAATACTTTTGACCCCATATAAGTAGTGCCTCCAAGTCTTTAATGCAAAAACAACCGCGCCTAATTCCAAATCATGCGTCGTATAATTTTGTTCGTGAATCTTCAATTGTCTAGACGCATAAGCAATCACCTTCGTTCGTTGCATTAATACACAACCGAGACCTTGCTTTGAAGCGTCACAATAAATCACAAAATCATCATTCCCTTCAGGCAATGACAATATAGGTGCCGTAGTTAGCTTTTTCTTCAATAATTGAAACGCTTTCTCTTGTTCATCATTCCATTCAAATTTCTTCCCTTTATGCGTTAATGCAGTCAAGGGTTTTGCTATTCTGGAAAAGTCTTGGATGAACCTTCTGTAGTAACCAGCTAGTCCTAAAAACTGGCGTATGTGTTTCGGAGTTTTCGGGGTTTCCCACTTTTCAACAGTTTCTATCTTTGCCGGATCCACCTTAATACCTTCTTTGTTCACTATGTGACCGAGGAATTGAACTTCTTCCAACCAAAATGCACACTTTGAAAATTTAGCGTACAAATTTTCCTTCCTCAATACTTCTAACACCTTTCTCAAATGTTCACCGTGTTCTTGGTCATTCTTTGAGTAAATAAGTATGTCATCAATGAAAACAATGACAAACTTGTCAAGGTATGGTCCACACACTCGGTTCATAAGGTCCATGAACACAGCTGGTGCATTAGTTAAACCAAATGGCATGACCATAAACTCGTAATGGCCGTAACGTGTTCTGAAAGCAGTCTTTGGAATATCATCTTCTTTCACCCGCATTTGATGATACCCGGAACGTAAGTCAATCTTTGAAAAAACAGACGAGCCTTGTAGTTGATCAAATAAGTCGTCAATTCTCGGTAGTGGGTAGCGGTTCTTGATGGTAAGTTTGTTCAACTCTCGGTAGTCGATACACAACCTGAATGTACCATCTTTCTTCTTGACAAACAAAACAGGAGCTCCCCACGGTGATGTGCTTGGTCGAATGAAACCATGCTCTAAAAGTTCTTGTAATTGGCTTTGCAATTCTTTCATCTCGCTGGGTGCGAGTCTGTAAGGAGCACGAGCTATTGGTGCAGCTCCTGGTACAAGATCTATTTGAAATTCAACGGATCGATGTGGGGGTAATCCCGGTAATTCTTTCGGAAATACATCGGGAAATTCTTTTGCGACGGGAACATCATTGATGCTCTTTTCTTCAGTTTGTACTTTCTCGACGTGTGCTAGAACAGCATAGCAACCTTTTCTTATTAGTTTTTGTGCCTTCAAATTACTAATAAGATGTAGCTTCGTGTTGCCCTTTTCTCCGTACACCATTAAGGGTTTTCCTTTTTCTCGTATAATGCGAATTGCATTTTTGTAACAAACGATCTCTGCTTTCACTTCTTTCAACCAGTCCATACCGATTATCACATCAAAACTCCCTAACTCTACTGGTATCAAATCAATCTTAAATGTTTCGCTAACCAGTTTAATTTCTCGATTCCGACATATATTATCTGCAGAAATTAATTTACCATTTGCTAATTCGAGTAAAAATTTACTATCCAAAGGCGTCAATGGACAACTTAATTTAGCACAAAAATCTCTACTCATATAGCTTCTATCCGCACCCGAATCAAATAAAACGTAAGCAGATTTATTGTCAATAAGAAACGTACCCGTAACAAGCTCCGGGTCTTCCTGTGCCTCTGCCGCATTAATATTGAAAACTCTTCCGCGGCCTTGTCCATTCGTGTTCTCCTGGTTCGGGCAATTTCTAATAATGTGGCCCGGTTTTCCACATTTATAACAAACTACATTGGCATAACTTGCTCCGACACTACTTGCTCCGCCATTACTCGTTCTGACACCATTTGTTCCTTTCGTTCTATTAACCCCTGGTCCGTAGACCTCACACTTCGCCGCGCTATGACCATTTCTTTTACACTTGTTGCAAAATTTGGTGCAGAACCCCGAGTGATACTTTTCACACCTTTGGCATAGCTGCTTCTGATTGTTGTTGTTGTTGCGGTTATTATTGTTGTTGGGATGATTGTTGTAGTTGCTGTTGTTGTTGTTGTTGTTGTTGGGCCATTTGTTGTAGTTGCGATTGATGTTGCGATTGTTGGGATAATTGTTGCGATTATTGTTGTAATTGCTGTTGTTGTTGTATTGGTGATTCTTATCACCGTTTTCCTCCCACTTTCTTTTGACTTGTTTCACATTGGCCTCTTCAGCAGTCTGTTCTTTAATTCTTTCTTCAATCTGGTTCACTAGTTTGTGAGCCATTCTACATGCCTGTTGTATGGAGGCGGGCTCGTGTGAACTTATATCTTCTTGGATTCTTTCCGGTAATCCTTTCACAAACGCGTCGATCTTCTCTTCCTCATCTTCGAATGCTCCCGGACACAATAGGCACAATTCTGTGAATCGTCTTTCGTACGTGGTAATATCAAATCCTTGGGTTCGTAACCCTCTAAGTTCTGTCTTGAGCTTATTGACCTCGGTTCTGGGATGGTACTTCTCGTTCATCAAGTGCTTGAATGCTGACCACGGTAGTGCGTACGCATCGTCTTGTCCCACTTGCTCTAGATAGGTATTCCACCATGTTAACGCAGAACCTGTGAAGGTATGCGTAGCGTACTTCACTTTGTCCTCTTCAGTACACTTACTTATGGCAAACACCGATTCGACCTTCTCGGTCCACCGTTTCAATCCGATCGGTCCTTCGGTTCCATCAAATTCCAAAGGTTTGCAGGCAGTGAATTCTTTGTAGGTGCATCCTACACGATTTCCTGTACTGCTAGATCCAAGGTTATTGTTGGTATGTAGCGCAGCCTGTACTGCGGCTATGTTTGAAGCTAGAAAAGTACGGAATTCCTCTTCATTCATATTCACGGTGTGTCGAGTAGTCGGTGCCATTTCCTTCAAAATAGTCAAATGGAACAAGTTAATCATACAGAATATTAAGAGTAGTTAATAGTATATTGTAGCATAATATGAACTCATTTATAAAAGCTTTTTCTTCATATTAGCGTTTTATAAGTTTAAATTCGGGTAGTACCTACCCGTTAAGTTCATACTTAGTAGCTAATATACAATTCAACTACTACAATTCTATATGAAAAACTGATTATAATAATATTTCGCGTTCAAACTTTTACACAATATTTTACAAACTTACAATACCGCTTATTTTACATAAAGCATGAAATATAGCACACAATAACTTTGATACAAGATAGTTGTGAAGATTCTTCTAGCTAGTACACAAGTCGTTCAGCAAAGGCAATAAAGACACGTAATTCATACGTCCAGAAACAAGTCATGCATTCTGGTTTTACTAGGACTACTTCCCATCCTTGGTCTTGTGGAACATAACCGTTATGGCCGTTGATAAGACAGCGTGTTGTAACGTCGTCAAAGGGACGAGGGTTACGTAATGTCCAACAGTCCCGTAACAATCTAAAAACCTCATTTCTTACCCCAATTACCGACTCCGTCACTTGTGGGAATGTTTTGTTTAATAGTTGTAGCCCGATGTTCTTGTTCTCACTTTGGTGAGAAGCGAACATTACTAATCCGTAAGCATAACATGCTTCTTTATGTTGCATGTTAGCCGCTTTTTCTAAATCACGAAGTCCAATATTCGGATATATTGAGTCAAAATAATTTCTTAACCCATTGCGTAAAATAGCATTTGGGTTCCCCGCAATATATGCGTCAAAGTAAACACATCGTAACTTATGGATTTCCCAATGTGATATCCCCCATCTTTCGAACGAAAGCCTTTTATAAACCAAGGTATTCTTGGAACGTTCTTCGAATGTCTTACAAACTGATCTCGCCTTAAATAGTTGTGCCGAAGAATTCTGACCAACTCTAGACAAGATTTCATCAATCATGTCTCCGGGTAGGTCTCTTAAAATATTGGGTTGTCTATCCATTTTGTGTTTTTATACTGTAAAATAGACAAGAGTTAGATTCATAAAAAAAATAATTATTAATACAAGCAATTTTTACATATATCATAAAGCATAAGCACACTATATTACATATATTACACCACACGAATACAACTATCTTATTCCGACTCGCTTGTTTCTTCTTCTTTGGTTTTGGTTCGTTTTCCCAAGTTTCTAGGAATATATGATGTTCCCCTAATACGAGCCGTTATTTTCCACATTGGTTTAGAAAAACCTGGTGGTTTAGAGGTTCCCGGGTCATTGTTACAACTTAAGGACTTCGGGGGTTGACGATACATATAAAGTTCATCGGGGTTGGAATTAGATTTCTCTATTTTTATGCCCTTTCCCTTATTATTTTCTTTTGCCTTTTTAAATTCAGTTGGGGTAATTTCTATAACATCATCGGAATTCTCGTCGGAATCCGATTCATCGGAGAATTGGTAATCCTCCCAATATTTTGCTTCCTTAGCGGAAACACCATTGACCATAATTAACCTTGGTCGGTTGGTTGAGGATTTTCTTTTACTTAACCGTTTTATTATTTCCCCCACCGGTTCTATTTCTTCATCCGGTTCCGATTCTTCTTCCGGTTTCGATTCTTCTTCTGGTTCCGACTCTTCTTCCGGTTCCTCTTCGGGAACTTGTGAATCAGTCCACGAATCATTCCAATTTACATTTGACTCTTCATTATTATTAGGTGAGTCAATGGGACTTGTTCTAGAGGTAGACATCTATCACATAATATCAAACGCGTTAAGAGATTAATATATCACATAATATTCACATGTTAAAAATATATAGTTTCCAACAAAATTTGTTAAGCAATCATTTTTCAAGTAAACACGGTCGAAGTCCAGACTCACTAATGCATCCTAACAAACTAGATAAGACACACTAATGCAAAATTCTGGTTCTCTAAGACCAACGCTCTGATACCAACTGAAATGTCCCGTTCTTATTGATTAAAAACGTTCCATATTAATTGATTTCGTTGCGAGGTTTTGACCTCTATATGAGACGTTTTTCAAATACTGCATTCATTTTTAAAACAAACCATAACCTTTATTTCATAAATAAAGGTTTAAAAAGTTTTACGTAGATTATCAAATAATGATAATCTAAAATATCCTGTTTACACACGACCATTACATAATGGTTTACAATACAAATATGTTACATCGAAATCAGTCTCTTGAATGCAGTTTTTACACAATATCGTATAAACATGGACTCCAAATCTTGTCCTTATTTTAGTATGCAACAGCGGAAGCTCTTAATATTCACCTGAGAATAAACATGCTTTAAACGTCAACAAAAATGTTGGTGAGTTATAGGTTTAACCTATATATATCAAATCGTAACAATAGACCACAAGATTTCATATTTCAATACACATCCCATACATAGAGATAAAAATTATTCATATGGTGAACACCTGGTAACCAACATTAACAAGATGCATATATAAGAATATCCCCATCATTCCGGGACACCCTTCGGATATGATATAAATTTCGAAGTACTAAAGCATCCGGTACTTTGGATGGGGTTTGTTAGGCCCAATAGATCTATCTTTAGGATTCGCGTCAATTAGGGTGTCTGTTCCCTAATTCTTAGATTACCAGACTTAATAAAAAGGGGCATATTCGATTTCGATAATTCAACCATAGAATGTAGTTTCACGTACTTGTGTCTATTTTGTAAATCATTTATAAAACCTGCATGTATTCTCATCCCAAAAATATTAGATTTTAAAAGTGGGACTATAACTCACTTTCACAGATTTTTACTTCGTCGAGAAATAAGACTTGGCCACTGTTGATTCACGAACCTATAACGATATATACATATATATTAAAGTATGTTCAAAATATATTTACAACACTTTTAATATATTTTGATGTTTTAAGTTTATTAAGTCAGCTGTCCTCGTTAGTAACCTACAACTAGTTGTCCACAGTTAGATGTACAGAAATAAATCAATAAATTTTATCTTGAATCAATCCACGACCCAGTGTATACGTGTCTCAGTATTGATCACAACTCAAACTATATATATTTTGGAATCAACCTCAACCCTGTATAGCTAACTCCAACATTCACATATAGAGTGTCTATGGTTGTTCCGAAATATATATAGATGTGTCGACATGATAGGTCGAAACATTGTATACGTGTCTATGGTATCTCTAGATTACATAATATACAATACAAGTTGATTAAGTTATGGTTGGAATAGATTTGTTACCAATTTTCACGTAGCTAAAATGAGAAAAATTATCCAATCTTGTTTTACCCATAACTTCTTCATTTTAAATCTGTTTTGAATCAATCAAATTGCTATGGTTTCATATTGAACTGTATTTTATGAATCTAAACAGAAAAAGTATAGGTTTATAGTCGGAAAAATAAGTTACAAGTCGTTTTTGTAAAGGTAGTCATTTCAGTCGAAAGAACGACGTCTAGATGACCATTTTAGAAAACATACTTCCACTTTGAGTTTAACCATAATTTTTGGATATAGTTTCATGTTCATAATAAAAATCATTTTCTCAGAATAACAACTTTTAAATCAAAGTTTATCATAGTTTTTAATTAACTAACCCAAAACAGCCCGCGGTGTTACTACGACGGCGTAAATCCGGTTTTACGGTGTTTTTCGTGTTTCCAGGTTTTAAATCATTAAGTTAGCATATCATATAGATATAGAACATGTGTTTAGTTAATTTTAAAAGTCAAGTTAGAAGGATTAACTTTTGTTTGCGAAAAAGTTTAGAATTAACTAAACTATGTTCTAGTGATTACGAGTTTAAACCTTCGAATAAGATAGTTTTATATATATGAATCGAATGATGTTATGAACATCATTACTACCTCAAGTTTAGTAGGTAAACCTACTGGAAGTGACAAGAAATGATCTAGCTTCAAAGGATCTTGGATGGCTTGAAAGTTCTTGAAGTAGGATCATGACACAAAAACAAGTTCAAGTAAGATTTTTGCTCGAATTAAGATAGTTTATAGTTATAGAAATTGAATCAAAGTTTGAATATGAATATTACCTTGAATAAGAAAGATAACCTACTGTATATAACAAAGGTTTCTTGATCTTAGATGATTACTTGGAATGGATTAGAAAGCTTGGAAGTAAATTAGTAAACTTGAAGGGATTTTTGAAGTATTCTTGAAGTGTTCTTCCTATGATGATTATAGCTTGATTCTTGAAGTGATTTTTGATGAATATGATGATTAACTACTGGAAAAATACGTTCATAATAGTGTGGGTGTGTTGAGAGAGAATTAGAAAGAGATTTGGAAGTGAAATGGAGTGAATGATGAGTGTTAATTGGTGAGTGGTGAGTGGGGTTAAAAGGAGTTCTAGTTAGTTGACTAGCTCATGGTAGAAGTTAAAATTGATTAGTCATACATGACATAATCAAGAGTGGAATCCCATGCTAGTTCCTATTGGTATATACCCATAGTAAGTACGTTTTGAAGCTGTGTATAATACGGGTAAGAATACGACTAGAATTCTTGATGAAAGAAAAGAATGGGAAAGTAACTGTAACCATTTTCGTTAAGTATGAGTGTTTTGATATATGTCTTGAAGTCTTCCAAAAGTATTTTAATACATCTAAATACACTACATGTATATACATTTTAACGGAGTCGTTAAGTCATCGTTAGTCGTTACATGTAAGTGTTGTTTTGAAACCTTTAAGTTAACGATCTCAATTAATATTGTTAACCCATTGTTTATTATATCTAATTAGATGTTAAATTATTATATTATCATGATATTATGATATATTAATATATCTTAATATGATATATATACATTTAAATGTCGTTACAACGATAATCGTTACATATATGTCTCGTTTCGAAATCCTTAAGTTAGTAGTCTTGTTTATATGTATATAACTCATTGTTAATATACTTATGGAGATACTTACTTATCATAATCTCATGTTAACCATATGTATATCCATCTATATATCATCATGTCGTTTTTACAAGTTTTAACGTTCGTGAATCGCCGGTCAACTTGGGTGGTCAATTGTCTATATGAAACATATTTCAATTAATCAAGTCTTAACAAGTTTGATTGCTTAACATGTTGGAAACATTTAATCATGTAAATATCAATCTCAATTAATATATATAAACATGGAAAAGTTCGGGTCACTACAGTTTTCAATATCAAACTCTTGTAAGAGTAAGATCCAACGGATTAATCTTGGTTTAGCATCTTGTTTCGAAAATAGGTATCTAAGAGCAGAATGGTCGGTATAGACCACCGTCTTTGCTAGAACGAAATATGATCGAAATTTGTCAAAAGCAAAGACAATAGCAAGGAGTTCTTTTTCAGTAGTTGTATAGTTCGTTTGTGCTCCTTGTAACATCTTACTAGCATAATATATAGGTTGAAATCGTTTTTCAATCCTTTGTCCTAAAACGGCTCCCATTGCAAAATCACTTGCATCGCACATTAGTTCAAATGGTAGATTCCAATTTGGTGTTATCATGATCGGCGCATTAGTTAGTTTCTCTTTAAGAATATTAAAAGATTTGATACACTCATCTGAAAAGATGAATGGAGCATCCTTTTCTAGGAGTTTATTCATAGGAGTGGCAATTTTAGAAAAATCTTTTATGAAACGTCGGTAAAAACCGGCATGCCCTAGAAAACTCCTAACTCCTCTAACATTGGTGGGATGTGGAAGTTTAGCAATTACATCTACTTTAGCTCTATCCACTTCAATTCCTTCTTTTGAAATTTTATGTCCAAGAACGATGCCTTCTTTAACCATGAAATGGCATTTCTCCCAATTAAGTTCTAGATTGGATTGTTCGCATCTAAGAAGCATTCGTTCCAGATTAACTAGACATGATTCAAATGTATCACCGAAGACTGAAAAGTCATCCATGAAAACTTCCATGCATTCTTCTATCATGTCGTGAAAAATCGTCATCATACACCTTTGAAAGGTTGCAGGGGCGTTACAAAGTCCAAATGGCATGCGTTTGTAAGCAAAAGTACCATAAGGGCACGTGAATGTGGTTTTCTCTTGATCTTCGGGTGCTATTGGAATTTGAAAATATCCGGAAAATCCATCTAGGAAACAATAGTAACTATTTCCGGCTAATCTTTCCAACATTTGATCAATGAAAGGTAAGGGAAAGTGATCTTTTCTGGTGGCGTCATTTAATTTTCTATAATCAATACATACACGCCATCCTGTTACAGTCCTAGTAGGAATAAGCTCATTTTTCTCATTTGTAATGACAGTCATGCCACCCTTCTTAGGCACGCATTGAACTGGGCTTACCCATGGACTATCAGAGATTGGATAAATTAGACCTGCATCTAGCAGTTTAATAATCTCTTTCTTAACTACATCTTGCATATTAGGATTTAGTCTTCGTTGGCGTTGCACATACGTTTTATGACCTTCTTCCATAAGGATTTTATGTGTGCAATATGAAGGACTTATTCCTTTAATATCATGAATCTTCCATGCAATGGCTGGTTTATGAGCTTTCAACACAGAAATGAGTTGTGATTTCTCATTTTCAGTAAGAGAAGACGATATTATTACAGGTAATTCAGATTCACC
Organism: Rutidosis leptorrhynchoides; assembly: GCF_046630445.1. Classification (NCBI taxonomy): domain Eukaryota; kingdom Viridiplantae; phylum Streptophyta; class Magnoliopsida; order Asterales; family Asteraceae; genus Rutidosis; species Rutidosis leptorrhynchoides. Next base: position 298,916,945 of record NC_092338.1, on the reverse strand, counting down.
ATGTAAATAAGCGTATTCCAAATGGTTTGGAAGTGGCTTTAACTCTAATTTCGGAGGTTCTTCTATCGATGATTTATATCGATATCTGTCTTCTTCTTTTAGCATTTGAATTTCTTCTGTTGTTGGTTCATATCCATTAGCTATAAGTGTAGCTAACATTTCAGCTTCATCAATTGGTTCATTACCTTCTCCTAAAGAACATTCTCCTGTTCCTTGTAATTCTGGAAATTCTTCTAATAATTCTGGATGTGCATCTATAGTTTGAATATAATAACATGTATCATCTGCAGATTGTGGTTGTTGCATTGCTCTATCAACTGAAAAGGTAACACTCTCATCCTCTATACTTAGGGTCAGTTTCTTACCGAACACGTCTATCATTGCTTTAGCCGTGTTTAAGATGGTCTTCCTAATATGAGAGGAACTTGAGAATCTTCTTCCATGTCCAGAACAACAAAATCTACTGGAAATACTAAAGTACCAAATTTAACTAGCATGTTCTCCATTATCCCTCTAGGATATTTTATTGATCTATCGGCTAGTTGTATGCTTATTCTGGTTCGTTTCAATTCTCCAAGGTCTAGTTTAGCGTATAGTGAATATGGCATTAGATTTATACTAGCACCTAAGTCTGCCAATGCTTCTATTGAACTAAGACTACCCAGAAAACATGGAATTGTGAAACTTCCTGGATCAGATAGTTTTTCTGGTATCTTATTCAACAGCACTGCTGAACAATTAGCATTCATAGTAACAGCCGAGAGTTCTTCCATTTTCTTTCTATTTGAGATTAGATCTTTCAAGAATTTAGCATATCTAGGCATTCCTGAAATCACATCAATGAAAGGAAGATTTACATTTATCTGTTTAAATATATCCAAGAATTTGGATTGCTCGGCTTCAAGTTTTTCTTTCTTCATTTTACTCGGGTAAGGAAGTGGTAGTTGGTATGGTTTAACATAAGGTTTAGCCTTAGCTGTGTTATCTTCATTAACCTTTTCAACTACCGGTTCTTTTTCCTTATCTTGATTAGGTTGTGGTTCTTGTGGAGTAGGAATGGCTTCATCAGAAGTTACAGGTATTTCAGGTGGTTTAAGTGTTGTACCACTTCTTGTGGTAATGGCTTTAGCTGTTTCATTCCGGGGGTTAGCATTTGTATCACTAGGTAGACTTCCCGGTTTTCTTTCACCTATTAACCTTGCTAGGTTACTTACTTCTTGTTCCAGATTTTGAATAGAAGCTTGTTGATTTCTAAATGCTTGAGCATTTTGTTCATTGGTTTGTTTTTGAGATGTGAAAAACTGCGTTTGAGTTTCAACTAGCTTCGTCATCATATCTTCTAAATTCGGCTTTTTATCATCGGTTTGTTGTGGTGGTTTGTTTTGAAAATTCGGTCTTTGCTGATTGTAATTATTATTAGATACTTGTTGATTGCTAGGACCTTGTTGGTTGTTGTATGGAATATTTTGGTTATAATTCTGGTTTTGATTGTAAATCGGTCTTGGCGGTTGATAATTATTCTGATAATTATTTCCAGGCCTTTGGTTTATGTATGAAATATTCTCTCTTTGTTCCATTGTTAATTCAATACTGAGACAATCTTTTGTCAAATGTGGTCCTCCACACTGCTCACAACTAATTCGTATTGAGTGAATATCCTTAGTCATCTTTTCCATTCGTCTCTCCACAGCATCTATCTTTGCGGAAATGGAATCTAAGTCATGGCTAGAATCGGCTCTAGCTGCTTTAGATGATCTAATGATATCTTTTTCTTGGTGCCACTCATGTGAGTGGGAAGCAGTGTTATCAATAATTTTGTAAGCATCAGTATCGGTTTTCTTCATAATAGAACCACCAGCTGCTATATCTATGTCTTTCCTTGTAGTGATGTCGCATCCTTGGTAGAATATTTGTACTATTTGACAGGTGTCTAAACCATGTTGCGGACATCCTCTTAACAACTTTCCATATCTTGTCCATGCCTCATATAGAGTTTCATTTGGCTTCTGTGTAAACGTAACAATTTCTGCTTGAAGTCTTACGGCTTTAGATGCAGGAAAGAATTGTTTAAGAAATTTTTCAACTAAAACATCCCATGTATCAATCGCCCCTTCAGGTAACGATTCCAACCAATCTTTGGCTTCTCCCTTTAAAGTCCAGGGAAATAACATGAGATATATCTGTTCATCCTCCACTTCTCGGATTTTAAATAGTGTGCAGATCCTATTAAAGGTACGTAGATGTTCATTTGGATCTTCCTTCGGCGCACCACTAAATTGGCATTGATTAGTCATCATGTGTAGAATTTGTCCTTTGATTTCATAATCTGGCGCATTAATGTCTGGATGAGTAATTGCGTGACCTTGGCCAGTGCGTTTAGCTCTCATTCGGTCTTCCATACTTAAAGGTTCCAGATTCTCCATAATTGAATTTGTTGAATCGGAATCACTAGAGGATTCTGATTTAATGGTTCGTTCCTCAACAATCTCTGTTTGAATGATTGGTGGTTCCGGAGGAAAGTTTAGTGGTTCAGGATCTACGAACCGTTCCAGAATATTCTCCGGATTCTCAATTGTGAGGTCGGGTTCAAAAAATGGATTATCGGAAATTTGAACTGAAGTACTTGGTCGACTGGATGACGATTCTAAAGAAAAATCAACGGCGGTTATATTTGCTAAATGTCTTGATCTAGTTACAGGTGGTGAACGTACAAAAGGTGGTGAACGTCTTGCTCGGTGCATTCACTGAATATCCTATTAGTTTTTAAGAGGAAATAAAAATTATAATAAGTTATCCAACCAATAGACTTTTCTGATTTTGCCCACGTTTCGAATAGCCAAGATGCAGCAGAGGGGCAGGATTCGTTTGGTCTCAATATAATTGAGGACTGTTTGGCTCCAATAACCCGGTCCACGTACAAATCCAACTATTACTACGAACCAGAAAATTTTGATGTCTATCAATTTAATCACTTAAAATAAATTTTCGTAATTTTTAAGAAATTTAGATAAGAAGTAGAACAAAAATTCTATGTCCTAAAACTAGAATAGCGAGAAATACGAAAGAAAAAGAGTTCGTCGAAAAAGGTCGAAAAAGAAAAAATGGTTGAAAAATAAAAGGTGACGGAAAAATAAAAGAAACTTATAAAAATTAAAAATACTTGACTAACCTAACCTTATTACTACAACTAACTTAAAATTATAATCGCAAATTGAGATTACTAATTGGAATGATAATTGATACATAGGTAAAAGGTGTCTAAAAATATTAAAGCTTACAGGAAAACTAAATCCCAAATGGAAATAACTTAAAAAGAAACTAAAACTTAAAAAGGCATCGCAAAATTCTAAAGTATCTAAATCTTAGTCTACAGAAAAAGCACTTAAAGAATTCTACGGCAAAGCCTAAAAATCTAGAAGTAAAAATAACTATGGCAAAGACTATGAATTAAAACTAAATATGAGTTAAAAATACAAATATTACGCTAAAACGATTAAAAAGGGACAAAATATAAAAATATACAAAAAGTTGTAAAAATTATAATTTTTATAAAAATATTATTTTTATATTATTTATTTATTAAAACTACTAATTTTACAATTTAATAAAACTAATTAATACTAAATACATAAATTAAATAAAAAAGTAAAAGTTAAAATAAAACTAATAATAATAATAATAATAATAATAATTAGGGTTAAATAATAATAATAATAATTAATTACCCCGTAATAAATGCAGGATTAGGGCTTCTGTCGCGTGTCAGGTTCTCTCCGCGAGTTGCGGTATTCAAGGCAGTAAACCCCGCGAGTCGCGGGGTTCAGAATTTCAACTCTGAAACAGTTTAAAACTCGACGCGTTTTTCTTTTTTTATTTTTTTTTTTATTTTCTATTTTCTGTTTTATAATTTTTTGTTTTATAATCTAAAAGTTATATATAAAAACTTATATTTTTACAAACTAAAGATACTTTATAAAACTTAAATATTTAACAAAATCTTAAAAATATACAAATTTTCTGTTTTTTTTTTATATTTTCGAATATTTAAAACGTATTTTTACAAAAACGTACTAAAAGTAAAAATCTTTTTTTTTTATATATATATAGCGTTGCGCTTCCGGCTTTTAAGATAGTCCTCGGCAGCGGCGCCAAAAATACTTGATGTGGTAGCGGAGTGGTATAAAATAGTTATTAATTTTAGCAGAAAATACTATTAAATACGATACAATTTTACACAAGATATTTATTTATTTAGAGAACGGATATACTTAAACCTTGCTACAACACTTATAGGCAGTGTACCTAATCGTACAGTAGTGTAGTTTTTAGTAAGTCCGGTTCGTTCCACAGGGAATCTTTTTAAACAAAGCTTAACGCTATATTAGTTTACTTTTATAAAAATACAAATATATATATATAAGTAATATTATTATTATAAAGGGGGGTTTTTACCGTTTAATGACCGGTTTGTCGATTTTAAAACTTTAGTCGCAGTTAAAACCAGATTCAAAATATTAAAAATGAATACAAGACTTAAATTAAAGCATAAAGTAAATAACAATAATGAAATTGCGAATAATAAAAGTGCGATAAAATAAACTTGCGATAATTAAAAAGTACGATAATTAAAAGTACAATTAAATACAATAACAATAAAAATGTGATAATTAGAAGTGCAATTAAATATAAAATAAAGGAAATTAAATATGAAATAAAAGAATTATGCTTATTTAAACTTCCGTAATCATGATGTTTGACGTGTTGATTTTAGTTTTATGCCCATGGGTTAATTGTCCTTTGTCCTGGATTATTTAATATGTCCGTCTGGTTTTTGTCCATAACAGTCCATCAGTCATAAATATAAAGTGCGAGTGTCCTCGTCAAATTATTCTTATACCCGAAGTTAAATATTCCAACTAATTGGGGACTTAAACTGTAACAAGATTTTAATACTTTGTTTAATAATTACACCAGGATGTCGACTGAGTGTAACCCAAGGTTTTAATATTTTGTTATCAATTATACCAAGTGTCCTTGTACATAATTTCACCCCTGTTTTAATTATTCTAGTGGCTATTAATCCATTCCCGTGTCTGGTTAGATGAACGATTATTCGTACATATAAATACTCCGCCCATCGTGTCCGATTGAGTGTATATGGTAATTTATAGGGACGCCCAATTGTAAATCTTTATATTAACATTAACAAACTATCATTTAGTTAAACAAATATAAAGCCCATTAATAGCCCATAGTCTAATTTCCACAAGTGTCGTTCTTTTGTCCAAACCCCAATTATGGTACAAAGCCCAATTACCCAATTTTAGTAATTAGCCCAACATCATGATTACTTCGTTTTAAATAAGCATAATAATAACTTAGCTACGAGACATTAATGTAAAAAGGTTGAACATAACTTACAATGATTAAAAATAGTGTAGCGTTACACGGACAGAATTTCGACTTACACCCTTACAACATTCGCTAACATACCCTTATTATTAGAATTATAATTAAAATTAAAATATAAATTATAAATATATATATATATTTTACGTATGAGGAGAAGAAGAAAAAAGATGGATGATTACGATCAGAATGCGCGAGCTTTATAGGGATTTTCTGAAATTGGGGCTCCGCGACTCGCGGCCTTTTTGGCCTTCAAACTCCGCGAGTCGCGGAGTTTGAAATTACAGCTCAGATACTTTGGAGTCTTTCTTGCCGACGGATTTATAAATATATATAATATATTAAATAATTATAAGAATTATTTAAATATTATATTATATTTATGTGCATAGTTGATTTGTAATTTTTAGTCCGTTGCGTCGAGCGTTGAGAGTTGACTCATGTCCCGGTTCCAGATTTATCAATAATTGGAACCTTTTTTATTGTCTTTTGTACTATTGAGCTTTTTGGTCGTTTGTGTCTTCAATTCGTCGAATCTGTCTTTTGTCTTCACCTTTTATTATTTAAACGAATATCACTTGTAAATAGAACAATTGCAACTAAAAGCTTGTCTTTCTTGAGGAATAATGCTATGAATTATATGTTCGTTTTTAGCATTATCAAGGGCCTACGCGATCGCGTAGCCTGCTCTGACGGGTCAAAATCCTAGCATTAATTGCGATTTTAGGTTATAATTTTATAATAATTATTATTATTAGGGTTTAATTTAATTATTATATAGTTTTAATATAATTTGTATTTTAAGTTTTAATTATTATTATTTATATATTTATATTAATCCTTTTATATAAATAATATAAAAATAATATTTTTATAAAATTTGTATTTTTATCATTTTAGTTATAATTTATATTTTTAATCGTTTAATTCGTAAATTGTATATTTTTCGTTCGTAACTAGTTTTAAACTTAGTATCTTGCCGTAGTAATTTCATATTTCTAGATTTTTAGGCTTTGCCGTAAAATCCCTTAAGTGCTTTTTCTTTATATTAAGATTTAGGTGCTTTAGAATTTTACGACGTCGCTTATCGCTTTTATATTTAATAGATTTTAGTGTCTTTTTAAGTTATTGCCGTTTTGGATATAGAATTCCTTTTAAGTTTTAATACCTTTAGACGCAAGTTTTAATTTTTAGCTTTTAGACCTTTTAAGATTCGATGCTCTACGTTCTTAATATTATTTTTTTCGACTTTTTGTTTTCGACGTTTGTTTTTCGACTTCTTATTTTTCGACGCGCTTTTTCTTTCTCATTTCTACGCTCTAGTTTATAGGACATAGAATTTTCTTTATTTTCTTTAAATTTCGACGAAAAATTATTTTAAGCGATTAAATTGATAGACATCCAAATTTTCTGCTTCGTAGTAATAGTTGGATTTGTTAGTGGCTGAGTTGTGGATTTTTCGACTTAAAGGATCCTGGCTCCCTGCTGCATCTTTTGGCTATTCGAAACGTGGGAAAAGCAAAAAAGTCTATTAATTTCATAACTTTAATACTTTTTATCTTTATAACTAATAGGATATTCAGTTAATGCATCGAGCAAAACGTTCACCACCTTTCATACGTTCACCTCCTGTAACTCGATTAAGATATCTAGCCAATATTATCGCCGTTGATTTTTCTTTAGAATCATCATCTAGTCAAACAAGTACTCCAACTCAAATTTCCGATAATCCATTTTTTGAACCCGACTTCACAATTGAGAACCCAGAGGATATTCATGGACAATTCCAAGATCCTGAACCACTAATCATTCCTCCTGAACCACAAACCGTTAAATCAGAATCTTCTAGTGATTTGAATTCAACAAATTCAATTATGGAAGTAACGGAACCTCTAAGTATGGAAGATCGAATGAGAGCTACACGCACTGGCCAAGGTCACGCCATTATTAAGCCAGATGTTAATGCGCCAGATTATAAAATCATTGGACAAATCCTACACATGGTAACTAATCAGTGCCAATATAATGGTACGCCAAAAGAAGATCCAAACGAACATCTTCGAACCTTTAGTAAGATCTGTACTCTATTCAAAATCAGAGAAGTTGAAGATGAACAGATCTATCTCATGTTATTTCCCTGGACTTTAAAGGGAGAAGCCAAAGATTGGTTAGAATCGTTACCCGAAGGAGCGATTGACACATGGGATATCTTAGTTGAAAATTTTCTTAAAAGATTCTTTCCGGCATCTAAAGCCGTGAGACTTCAAGGAGAAATTGTTACATTCACGCAAAAGCCAAATGAAACATTATATGAGGCGTGGACAAGATTCGGAAAGTTGTTGAGAGGATGTCCTCAACACGGTTTAGACACTTATCAAATAGTACAAATATTCTACCAAGGTGTCGACGTTGCTACACGAAAAGACATCGGCACAGCAGCTGGTGGTTCCATTATGAAGAAAACCGCAACCGAAGCTCACAAAATCATTGATAACACAGCCTCCCACTCGCATGAGTGGCATCAGGAAAAAGATATTTTTAGTTCATCTAAAGCGGCTAGAGCCGATTCTAGCCATGACTTTGATTCCATTTTCGCAAAATAGATGCTTTCAAGAGATGAATGGAAAATATGACTAAAGATATTCACGCAATACGAATCAGTTGTGAGCAATGCGGAGGACCACACTTAACGAAAGATTGTCACATTGAACACACGATGGAACAACATGAGAATGTTTCCTACATGAACCAAAGGCCGGGAAATAATTATCAAAATAATTATCAACCGTCAAGGCCAAACTTCAATCGAAATCAAAACATTCTTTACAATCCAAATGGACCCAACAATAACTCGTACAACCAACAAGGTCCGAATAACCAACCAACTCAAAACAACACTTTCAATCAACAAAGACCTAGCTTGTATAAACCACCACAACGAACCGAAGATAAAAAGTCAAATCTGGAAAAAATGGTACAAAAGCTAGTCGAATCTCAAACACAATTTATTGCAACTCAAACCCAAATGAATGAGAGGTTTGATCAGTCATTAAAAACTCAACAAGCTTCCATTTTGAATCTAGAAAAACACGTAGGTACTCTTGCTAGCATGATGAGTGAGAGGGAACAAGGTGTAAGAACCAGTTTTCCTCAGTTGTTTGGGACGCCATCCAAATATGTGGGACGCCATCCAAGTGTGAAGGACTGGACGCCGTCCAGTAATTTGGACGCCGTCCAGAAGGGCTGGCAGACAAGTTGTTTTGCTTTTAAATATTCAAAGGGGGTAGTTTAGTCTTTTTACTTGTTGAACGAATTTAAGGCCACTAGATCATATTAGAGTGAGTCATTACTCCATTTTCAACCACCACCTCCTATCCACTTGAACTCTAGAGAGAGAGGGAGGTTTTAGTGTGAGAAAGCTCAATCCAAAGAGGAAGAAGCTAGTTTCGGGCCAAAGTGCGTGTTTTAAAGTTGTTCATCTACTTCCTAGCTACGTTGTGATAGTGGTGGTAAGTCCTAAACCTAATTTCCTCATTTTAAGTTGTTATGGGTTAGGGTTTGGGCTATAGATGAACAAAAAACCCATATTTGATAATTTTGGGTGTTCTTGGGTAAGATTGAGTCATGAAGACTCAATAGTAACTAACCTAGGGTTTCAAAGTGTAAATTGGTGTTTGTGAGTTCTAAATTGGTTAGTTAATTACTACCACATTTAGATGTGAAGTAAGTGGGTGCTATTTGGGTATTTGGTGACCAAATGGGTGTGTGAATCTTGAAATAGGTCAAATGGGTCTTTGATGACCTAAGTTGTCTAAATATGTGTGAAAATGCGATAACCTTGTGTTAATGAATTATTTAAGACCCGAAACTTTCAAGTGTTAGGGTTTTGGCGATGTTGACCTAATACGATTATTAAGAGTGCAAATGGGTCGAAATTGCACAATGAGTCAAAAGGATACAAGGATGGCGAGTGAGTTGATCGACTAACTCGATTGTGTGATTGATTATATGCATTATATATATATAGGTACATCGCGTTGAAGGTTGCGAGTTTGATCATCTCACCGAAGACGTTAAGGTGAGTGGAATAATTATATATGTATGTATATGATTTATTTGCTTGTGGGGTATGGATTTAAAGTTCGATGTTGACGATGCTATACCACTATTGTTTGTTGGATGAGGGTTTAAAGTTTGTTGTTGACGATACCTCATGTATGGAGTTAAAGTTCGATGTCGACGATGCCATACCGCTATTGTAGTGATTTTGATGAGGGGTTGAAGTTCGATGTAGACGATACCTCATGTGTGGGTTTAAAGTTCGATGTTGACGATACCACATTAATTTGGACGGATGGGGTTTAAGTTCGATGTTGACGATACCATTCGTAGGGCTAGCCTGGGATTTGAGTACTAATGGATGTTGTGAACATCAATGTCGTGTATTGTGCATAGCATATTATATTGTTTGTGTTATATGCTATTGAAATACTAGCTTGTGATATCGGAGTCTTGGCGTTATACTTTTTGATGGTATGCTAATTACATTGCTAGTATGTATGCGAAATTGTTGTAAGTGATTGCAAGTAAGTAAGTGATATATGTTTATGTATAATTATTGCATTCACTAAGCTTTAGCTTACCCTCTCGTTGTTTACCTTTTTAGGCTCCGGCGTGGACAAAGGAAAAGGTATTCGGTTGGATTAGTGGTCACCCGCTTATTTAGATAGGGGATGCTTTTGGGTTAGCTTTTAGAAGTTCGGCCAAGATTTGGGTAGTTTAACCCGAAACACCATGCTGTAGGTGTCGTTTGGAATTTAAACTTTGATGGTTAAAACTTGTATTTTGAACAAATTTCGTAAAACGGGACATTGTGGGCCTGGTGTTGTAAAACTCGTTTTGATGATGAAAATCTCGTAGTGTTACTTATTATAACATGTTGTGAAAGGGTCTTCGTTTAAAAGTATCGGGAAGCGGGATTTCCGCTTGTGTAATTTGGAACCCGTGATCAGAACCTGACAGTTCATTGGGACGACGTCCCAATTGTTTGGACGCCGTCCAAGTCTTTAGTACTGGACGCCGTCCAGGAATCTGGACGCCGTCCAGATGTACTTGTCCAGAAATTTTTTTTGGGTGTGTTTTTGGTATAACGAGGTCGGGTTGTTACAAGTGGTATCAGAGCATGGTCTAAGGGATTTAGGCGACTTGAGATAGGTGCCTAGACTTAGACTTTATTGTGTATGCGCGTTACTTGTAGGAGACGGATCGGACCGTGGATCGGTTAGTACCTAGTTTTAGGCTAATTAACTATGAACTAATTGTTTTGTGTTATGTTTTTGCAATTATCAAGTGAAATAGACGTTGTACTAGCGAGTTAATGCGACGTGCTCGCGTAACAATGATTAGCTACCATTGTTACAGGTTCAAATCGTGTCGAACAAGCGATGTACGATGATTGTTGAGCAAGATGGGGCGGTGAGGTGAATATGTATATGTGGCATGTCTTTTCGTTCGTTGTTTAATCTAATTCCATTTTATAGAATGAAGATGAGAAATGGACATGACACCAATGAAGGAGGTACGAGCGAGGACGTTGAACTCACGGCCAAGGTTGAGGCCATCTTTAAAAAGCTAAAAACGGAATTTCTTGACGATGTCCGAAAGGTTTTCCAAGAATCGGTTGATGGGAAAGTAACCGAAATGATCAATGAGCAAATGAATGTCGTGATCGAGGAGGCATTAGAAGCTAGAAACATTCACCCTCGTGGTGAAGGGGTGATGGTAATGGTGGTTATCGAAGGCGAGACTTCCACTACAAAAACTTCAAGGATGCTCAACCTCCTATGTTTAATGGGGTGAGGGATCCATTGAAGAGCACATGTTGGATTTCCGACATTGAGGGGGATTTTCGTACCGCGGAGTGTCCTCCCGAGAAGAAGACAAGGTACGGTTCTAGCATGTTACGTGAAGAGGCCAAGATGTGGTGGGATGATAAAATCCAATTAAATGGGGAAGTGCAATGCATGAGCTTGACGTGGGAAGAGTTTAAAAAGGAATTCTTCAAAGAATACCGAACTCCTTCCAACCTTGATAAAATCCGGTACGAGTTGCACAATTTGTGTTAAGGTTCAATGGACTTGGTTACTCTCAAGTCTACCTTCTTGGCAAAGACTCGTTTTTGTCCAGAGTATGTTGGTGATGACCGCAAGTTGATGTAAGATTTCTACCGTACCATGAACGATGAGTTGAAGGGTAAGATTAGCCAGGGAATGGCTAAGTCTTTTGATGAGTTATTTGAATTGGCTCGGGGTTTCGAGCCGGAAGTTCCAAAAAGAAGTGATTTCTCTTTCTCTAAGAGAAAATTGGAAGGTTCGAGTCATTCAAATTTTTCAAACAAGAAGAACAAGAAGAGTTTCGAGAGCGCGAATAGTGTGAAGAAGGGCGGTTTTGGAAGTTTTGTCCCTACTTGCTACAATTGTGGGGTACGGGGTCATTTGGCCCGAGATTGTACAAAGCCTTCTCCGACAAGCAAGCTCACTTGTTTTAATTGCAACAAGGAAGGGCAACGAAAGTCGGAGTGTCCCGACTTGAACACCGACCATGTTAAACGGTTAGGGAAGGCGGCGGGTACGGCTAGAGGGTGAAATTATTTGATTACTAATGACGAAGCCAAGCAATCAAACGAAGTTTTCTCAGGTACTTTCATGGTTAACTCTAATCCGGCAAGGATCCTATTTGATAGTGGTGCTAATTTATCGTTTGTTTCTCCAAGATTTGTGCCTGAAATTAATAAACCGTTAGCTAAATTAAGTCATCCGGTAGAGGTTGAAATAGCGGATGGCAAGATGGTGCTAGTGGTTGATGTGTATAAAAATTGTGATGTTGTGTTTGGTGCCGAAAACTTTAAAATTGATCTCATTCCGATGACTTTGGGTGACTTTGATATTGTCATTGGTATGGAATGGCTCGATCGTTATAGAGCCGATATTGCATGCCATGAAAAATCTATTCGTGTAAAGACCCCAAGTAGGGGAGAGTTAATTATTCATGGAGATAAGCGAAGAAGACTTGTGCCGATATGCACTTTTGCACGGGCACGTCGTTTCCTTGTTAGTGGTGGCATGGCTTTTCTTGCCCATGTTGTTGATACTCGTGATGAGCCACCACCCATTCGTGAAATTCTGGTGGTTAATGAATTCGAAGATGTTTTTCCGGATGAGTTACCGGGTGTTCCGGCGAAAAAAGTTGAATTTCGCATTGAGTTGGTTCCGGGAGCTACTCACATTGCTAAAACTCCTTATCGTTTAGCGCCGATGGAAATGCAAGAGTTGTTAAATCAAACCCAAGAGTTACTTGAGAAGGGTTTCATTCGACTGAGTGCTTCGCCATGGGGCGCTCCGATTTTATTCATGAAGAAGAAGGATGATAGTATGCTGATGTGCATCGATTATCGGGAGTTGAACAAAGTGACGATCAAGAATCGTTATCCATTGCCTAGGATTGACGATTTTTTTGACCAACTCCAAGGTGCAACGTATTTTTCTAAAATCGACCTACGGTCCGGCTATCACCAAATGCGGGTCCGTGAGGAAGATATTGAGAAAACGGCTTTTCAAACGCGTTATGGGCATTTTGAGTTTGTGGTAATGCCTTTTGGTCTTACGAATGCACCGGCGGCATTCATGGATATTATGAACCGAGTGTGCCAACCTATGTTGGACAAGTCGGTAATTGTGTTCATTGACGAAATACTTGTCTATTCGAAGAGTATGCAGGAACATGAACATCATTTACGGAGTGTGTTAAAGACGTCGCGGAAGGAGAAGTTGTATGCAAAATTCTCTAAATGTGAATTTTGGCTAAGGGAAGTTCAATTCCTTGGCCACATTGTGAACAAAGATGGTATTCAAGTAGATCCGGGGAAGATAGAGACAGTGAAGAGTTGGGGACGACCGACTACGCCTACGGAAATCCGAAGTTTTCTCGGATTGGCCGGTTATTATCGTTGGTTTATCCAAGACTTTTCTAAGATCGCTTCTCCATTGACGAAATTGACGAGAAAGAACGCGAGATTTAATTGGGAGAACGAGCAAGAAATTGCTTTTCAATTGTTAAAAGTGAAGTTATGTCAAGCTCCGGTTTTAGTGTTGCCAGAAGGGGTATAAGACATGACGGTTTATTGTGATGCGTCTTTAAATGGGCTCGGGTGTGTTCTAATGCAAAGAGGTAAAGTCATCGCGTATTCCTCCCGACAATTAAAGGAACACGAAACGAGATATCCGAATCATGATCTTGAGTTGGCGACGGTAGTTCATGCGTTGAAAATTTGGCACCATTACTTGTATGTTGTCAAGTGTACGATTTATTCGGATCATAAGAGTTTGAAACATCTTTTTGATCAACGAGATTTGAATTATCGTCAACGTAGATGGATGAACGTGGTGAAAGACTATGATTGTGAAATACTCTATCATCCGGGTAAGGCGAATGTGGTCGCGGATGCGTTAAGTCGAAAGAGTCAACATCCGACAATGCGAGTAGGATCGTTACGCATGATTATTACTAACGAATTTCTTGTAAAGCTTGGCGAGACTCAAATCGAAGCTTTTGTTAACAATAAGCATGAGGAACGAATCGTGGGACAAACAGAGTTTATTACCTTAGGTCCGCATGGTTTGTTATCTTTTCAAAGAAGGGTGTGGGTGCCTAAAATGGGTGATTATCGACGAGTGCTACTTGATGAAGCACATAAGTCAAAGTATTCCATTCACCCGGGCGCGACGAAAATGTATCTTGATTTGAAGAGAGGGTATTGGTGGCCGGGCATGAAACGTGATGTTGTTAAGTATGTTGAACAATGCGTTACGTGTTTGCAAGTGAAAGCCGAACACCAAAAGCCGTATGGTAAGTTACAACCGTTAGAAATTCCGAAATGGAAATGGGAGCACATTACCATGGATTTCATTACAAATTTACCAAAAACGGCGAGAACCCAATTTGACTCGATTTGGGTAATAGTTGATCGATTGACAAAAACTGCCTTGTTTCTTCCCATTCGGGAAGCTATATCGTTGGAGACTTTGGCTAAATTGTTCATCAGGGAAGTGATATCGAGACATGGGGTTCCTATATCTATTATTTCGGATCGAGATACCCGTTTTACATCTCGGTTTTGGGAAAAGTTTCATGAAGATATGGGTACACAATTGAAATTGAGCACGGCGTACCATCCTCAAACGGACGGCCAAACCAAACGTACGAATCAAACTTTGGAGGATATGTTACGGGAGTGCATTATTGATTTCAGTGGTAGTTGGGATGAGCACTTGCCTTTGGTGGATTCTCGTATAATAATAGTTATCATACTAGTATTGGGATGCTACCCTATAAGATGCTTTATGGACGGAGGTGTCGAACTCCGATTTGTTGGGGCGAAGTGGGTCAAAGAGAAATCGGGAGCACCGATTTGGTCTTAGAGACAAATAGTAAGATTGAGACGATTCGGACTCACTTGAAAGCGGCTTAAGATAGACAAAAGTCGTATGCTGACAAACGTAGGCGATTGATTGAGTTCTAAGAAGGTGACATGTTGATGCTTAAGGTTTCACCATGGAGAGGTATTATTCGGTTTCGAAAACGAGGAAAGTTAGCTCCTCGGTTTATTGGGCCATTTAAAATTTTAGCTCGTGTTGGTGAAGTCGCGTAACGTTTGGAATTACCCGAAGAGCTTGCGGGGATCCATACTACATTTCATGTTTCCCACCTCCGTAAGTGTCTTGCGAATGATTCATCTTGGGTACCTTTAGACGAGATTGAGTTAAACAATAAGTTAGAGTATGTTGAGGAGCCTATTGCTATACTTGATGAGAAGGTTAAGCGGTTGAGAAATAAAGAAGTGAGAATTTATAAAGTTCAATGGAGCCGTAGTAAAGGTTCCGAGTTCACTTGGGAGCCCAAAGAGTTTGTGTTGGTGTATCTTCCCTCTTGTCATGCAGCTTGGATTGCGAGGACGCAATCCGGTTCAAGTGGGGGAGAGTTGTAAGAACCAATTTTCCTCAGTTGTTTGGGACGCCGTCCAAATATGTGGGACACCGTCCAGTAATTTGGACGCCGTCCAGTAATTTGGACGCCGTCCAGATGGGCTGGCAGACAAGCTGTTTTGCTTTTAAATATTCAAAGGGGGTAGTTTGGTCTTTTCACTTGTTGAACGAATTTAAGGCCACTAGATCAGATTGGAGTGAGTCATTACTCCATTTTCAACCACCACCTCCTATCCACTTGAATTCTAGAGAGAGATGAAGGTTTTAATGTGAGAAAGCTCAATCCAAAGAGGAAGAAGCTAGTTTCGGGCCAAAGTGCGTGTTTTAAAGTTGTTCATCTACTTCCTAGCTATGTTGTGATAGTGATGGTAAGTCCTAAACCTAATTTCCTCATTTTAAGTTGTTATAGGTTAGGGTTTGGGCTATAGATGAACATAAAACCCATATTTGATGATTTTGGGTGTTCTTGGGTAAGATTGAGTCATGAAGACTCAATAGTAACTAACCTAGGGTTTCAAAGTGTAAATTGGTGTTTGTGAGTTCTAAATTGGTTAGTTAACTACTAGCACATCTAGATGTGAAGTAAGTGGGTGTTATTTGGGTATTTGGTGACCAAATGGGTGTGTGAACCTTGAAATGGATCAAATGGGTCTTTGATGACCTAAGTTGTCTAAATATGTGTGAAAATGCGATAACCTTGTGTTAATGAATTATTTAAGACCCAAAACTTGCTAGTGTTAGGGTTTTGGCGATGTTGACCTAATACGATTATTAAGAGTGCAAATGGGTCGAAATTGCACAATGAGTCAAAAGGATACAAGGATGACGAGTGAGTTAATCAACCAACTAGATTGTGTGATTGATTATATGCATTATATATATAGGTACGTCGCGTTGAAGGTTGCGAGTTTGATCATCTCACCGAAGACATTAAGGTGAGTGGAATAATTATATATGTATGTATATGATTTATTTGCTTGTGGGGTATGGATTTAAAGTTCGATGTTAACGATGCTATACCACTATTGTTTGTTGGATGAGGGTTTAAATTTCGTTGTTGACGATACCTCATGTATGGAGTTAAAGTTCAATGTCGACGATGCCATACCGCTATTGTAGTGATTTTGATGAGGGGTTGAAGTTTGATGTAGACGATACCTCATGTGTGGGTTTAAAGTTCGACGTTGGCGATACCACATTAATTGGGACGGATGAGGTTTAAGTTCGATGTTGACGATACCATTCGTAGGGCTAGCCTGGGATTTGAGTACTAATGGATGTTGTGAACATCAATGTCATGTATTGTGCATAGCATATTATATTGTTTGTGTTATATGCTATTTGTATACTAGCTTGTGATATCGGAGTCTTGGCGTTATACTTTTTGATGGTATGCTAATTATATTGCTAGTATGTATGCGAAATTGTTGTAAGTGATTGCAAGTAAGTAAGTGATATATGTATATGTATAATTATTGCTTACCCTCTCGTTGTTTACCTTTTTAGGCTCCGGCGTGGACAAAGGAAAGGTATTAGGTTGGATTAGTGGTCACCCGCTTATTTTGATAGGGGATGCTTTTGGGTTAGCTTTTAGAAGTTCGGCCAAGATTTGGGTAGTTTAACCCCAAACACCATGCTCTAGGTGTCGTTTGGAATTTAAACTATGATGGTCGAAACTTGTATTTTGAATGAATTTTGTAAAACGGGACATTGTGGGCCCGGTGTTGTAAAACTCGTTTTGATGATGAAAATCTCGTAGTTTTACTTATTATAACATGTTGTGAAAGGTTCTTCGTTTAAAAGTATCGGGAAGCGGGATTTTCGCTTGTGTAATTTGGAACCCGAGATCAGAACCTGACAGTTCATTGGGACGCCGTCCCAATTGTTTGGACGCCGTCCAAGTCTTTAGTACTGGATGCCGTCCAGGAATCTGGACGCCGTCTAGATGTACTTGTCCAGAAATTTTTTTTTTTTTGGTGTGTTTTTGGTATAACGAGGTCGGGTTGTTACACAAGGAAAGCTACCGAGTAATACTGAAGTAAATCCTCGGAATGAGAATGTTAATATGGTGTCAACAAATTCTGAAAAACCATCACCAGAAGATGGGAAGGTTTTAGATGTGAGTAACAATGAAGAAGTTACAACACCACCACCACCCGAGTATGTAAAGCCAGTGGTGGCACCATACAGACCACCCATCCCATTTCCAAGAAAAGGAGTTGAGTATGAGCAAGTGATGGTAATAAAGTTTGTGATACCTTTGGAAAGAAGAAGAAGAAGAAGAATAAGAAAGTGCAAGAAACAAAAACAGTAGAAGTAAACCCGGTGAAGACAGTTCCACCAAAACCTCCACCCAGGTTGGGTGATCCGGGTGAATTTATTGTTCCGTGTTTACTTAGTGATTGTGTCATGTATAATGCACTAGCAGATTTAGGTGCGAGTATAAGTGTTATGCCTCTTTCATTATATAAGAGATTAAGAGTAGGTGAGTTAAGTCCAACGAAAATGAGTGTTAGACTATTTGATAAAATCATTAAGCACCCAGTTGAAATTGCTGACAACCTACCCGTTCAAGTGGGTAATTTAACCTTTCTAGTCGAATTTATTGTCATTGACATAGAAGAGGACCCAAACATTCCTCTAATTTTAGGTCGACCATTCTTAGCGTCCACCGGGGCGTTATTGGATGTAAGAGATGGTAGAATGACACTTAGTAATGATGAAAAATCGATCACCTTTGAGAGTCGAAAGTCTAAATCTCCACAAACCAAAACCGTGGAACCAACAAAAACGATTGATAAGAACCATATTTGTTTACCAACTCCAACGGTAGTTCTTAGCAATAATAAAACGCCTAAGTGTGGGGAAGATGAAGTAACACCTAATGATGACCTGATAACAAAGAACCCCGTTGTTGTTACAAAATTAAATGACCCCGTTATTAACAGTTCAATGAAGAAACTTATTAAACGGATTCGCGATGCCATAACCAAGGGGAACTTTAAGTTATGTAACCGGTTAGTATCCAATCTATCACCTAAAGAAAAGGCGAAACTAGTTGAATTTGTGGATATTACACAGGAATCCGACCAATGGCTTAAAGCAAAAGTCACAGATATGCAAGTTGATTATGGTCCAAGAGAAATTGACGATGAAGTTAATCACAATTTCAAAACCACAGCTACCTAAGTGTGGGGAGATTCAAATGTTATAAGAAATAATGCTGTCTAGAGTTATTTGTTCTGTTCTCGTGTAGTTCCGAGAATGGAATCCGATTGGTCTTTTCCGCTAGCAGACACTAAAGAACTAGTTTTTTCCCCCATTCTGAATTTTTGTTTTATAGGTTTTGTATGAAATTAATATGCATTTTAAATTTAAATTTTGTGTCAATTTAAAAACAAAATTTACTTTATTTCATTAAGTTTAAAAAATGATTTCTAAAATTCGTCGTAAGTTAAAGACTATGTCATGGAACCGAAATTACTTTACCCGAGGGCGGGGCGAAAAATTTTATTATCATTATTTTAATATTATTGATCTAAAGTATGCCAAAAAATAATAATAATAATAATAATAATAATAATAATAATAATAATAATAATAATAATAATAATAATAATAATAATAATAATAATAATAATAATAATAATAATAATAATAATAATAATAATAATATATGTATATATATGTTTGTAGTTTATCTTATGCAAAACAGGGTAAAACATCGCACTTTCAAAGACTGTTATTAAGTTCAGCAAAAGCTAATAATTTTGTTTTTGGAAACTTTGGTAAATCTTAATCATCTTTTTACGCTAATCACCCTCATGAATTTAAAATTTTTACTGATTTCTTGCAAATGAGGGCATTGCAAGTGTAACGATCCTGGATTTTCCGACTTATATTATTAATATTTATTATTAATACTTGCTTGTTAATAAATGTATTCTTATACATTTTACTTGTTACCGTATTTGACTTTCCATGTCCCGACTCGACTTTTCGACACGTGCTTTTCTCGAATAATATTTCGAATATTATTTACGTTCATAATTAATTATTATTAATTATTTCTAATTAACTAATGCAAGTAGTTAATTACTTGGGCTTTTATTAATTTGTTGCTTACTTATACTTGGTTTTATATTATTGGACTTGGAAGCCCACCCTACATTACTTAATGGACTACTTGTAAGCCCACTATTATGCTAATGATTCTTTAAGGTTAAACATGGATTAATTAGTTAAATGAGGAGAAAAAGTTGTTGCAAGCATGCATGACCAACTTCCCATGTATTTAACTTTATACCTCATACTAGCATTCACCACCTTCCAACACTTGAAAGATCAACTTGACCATCCCCTTTTGGACACCCTAAACCGTCTGCCAAGTTGTGTGGGTGAGGGAGTTCCATTTTTTTTTTGTGTTACTTATATGCTAGTATTATTTCATTTCACACATACCTCATTCTTACAAAACTTTCACTCTAACTTTTCTCTCTAAATTTGTAAGTAACAACTTTATTTTTCTTTCTTTTTCTTCCTTTGAAACCGAAATCTAAGCATCATCATTCTTCTTGTTTGTTGTTTGTTGTTAAAGATCAAGCTTCTTAGTTTGTATCTTCATGTAATCTTGCTTCTTCCATCCTTTGTTTGATGAGAAGTCAAGAATAAGAATATAAGCTTGTTAGCTTATGGTTCTACACTTGAAGTATTATAAAGATCTAAAGTTCATAAGCTTTAAGATCTTACTTGTGTTCATGTTTTGTAAACTTAAGGTTTATTTTCTTAAAGATCCAAGCTTTGGCTTGAATCTTCTTAAGTATGAAACAAATATGAACTTGTTACTTGTAGCTTTAATTTATTTCTTCCTTTTATATGTATTTTAAATTTGAGATGTTGTTATTTTGGTCAAGTATTACTAGTTAAACTTGATTTCATTTTTCGTGAAACTAAAGTTAAACTTTGTAAGTTCAAGAACATGGAAGTTAAACTTTCTAGTTATAACTTCATACACTTATGTTGGATCTAAGTTTCTATAGCTTATGGTCTTCCAATCTTGTTTTAAACAAAAGCTTATAAGCTTAAATACATTCTACAAGATAAAAATCTAAGTTTCATAACTTATGATTTTATTAAAGTGAAGATCCAAGTTCCATAACTTAGGGTTTAACTTAAGAACACTAGATCTAGACTTTTTAGTCTAGGATCTTCAAGATCTAACTAAGATCTAAGTTCTACAACTTAAGATCTTGTTTATTTAGTTTACATTCAAGTTTATAGCTTAATATTACTATTAGAACTCATGTATGTGTCGGATCTAAGATCTTGATGTAACTTTGGTTCATCAAACTTCCTACAACCCTTAAATGAGTTATGCTACATATCTTAGACATACACTAGTATTATAATGGTCAAAAATTGGTAAAGATGATGCAAACACATCAACGAGTTGTACACTTGAAGCTACAAGCATCAAGGATGAGAACCATGATGAACATCAAGCACCAAGAACCCACCAGAGCACATTGCTTACTGTTTTTGAGGTCTGATCAATCACCTGGGCTACTGGAAAAGTTTATTTACAGATATTTGGGTTCGAGTAGATGACTTTTCGTTTAGGACTCGTCTTAATCCGATTTACGGTTTAGGATTTATAGCCTTCCGAAAGTCACTACACCTTTGTAACGTTGTGCTGAAATTTCTGACCTATTTGCACTTAAACCGTCGCCACGGTCAAACGATGACGATTTGGGTTCTGAAAATTGGTCAGTGGTTTGAGGACTCACATATGGAGCCATATCCACTTACTACGCATCTTTTCGATTTGTATAGAGGTCGTATCAGCTGAACGAAGTCAGCCTTTGTTTAAATCTCTATTCTTGATTGAGAACTTACTTTACTTATTACTTATGTTGTTGATGATGATGATACTTAGGACCTAATTTACATACTTTTAAACCTTTGGGAACGATTTACTGACTTAGTAACTTTTGACTTAGGTTGAGGACCTTTCGGACCAACTACTTGCTTACTTATCTCGTACCGACTTTACTACTTTTCACTGTGAGTTATAGCATCCCTTTTTACTTTAACTATTTTGGGAACTGAGAATACATGCGCTTTTTACATTTTACATACTAGGCACGAGTACTTAAACTTTATATATGTGTGGGTTATACAACGGCATAAACTTTCCCCTTAGCTCGGTAACGTTTAGTCATTGGTCTTTGAACCGGTGAACGCGAATCTTAGATATGGATCCATAGGGTTTGACATCCCCACTCGGGCTAGTAGCGCTAGCATTTAACGGGTGTTTAATACTTCGTAAACTTACGCACTCGCCAAGTGTACTTTTAGGGGGTGATATTACGTTAAGTTAGTTACCAAGTGCTCACGGTTGAACATATACTTTTCATACTATTTTGAAATACGAAATCTCGTGGCCTACCTTACATTACTGTTACATTTAAACTATAGCTCACCAACATTCGTTTTGATGTTTTTAAGCATGTTTTCTCAGGTGCTTAGAGGTTTGATGCTTCTGCTATAGTTGTCTTGCTGTGTAGACTCTCGCTGCTTTTGTTAGAGATGTCTCTGCATGAAACATTTACCTTGCATTAACAACTATGTTACTTTTGAAACAATGAATTTGTAATGACCTTCGGGTCTCGTACTTATGTTAATTGCTTCTATTCGTAGAAGCCTACTATCATTGTAAAACTTTTGATGTTGGTTATGACGTCACCCTTTTTATGAATGCAAACTTATTTTAAAACAGCATATAGTGTTTGACCTTGTAATGATCCTATTGTTGATGATCCGTACACGTTAATTTTGTACGGGGCATCACATTTGGTATCAGAGCATTGGTTGTAGGGAATTAGGTTGCATTAGTGGGTCTAGACCGGACCGAGTAGGATTCACTAATAGGACTAATCTACAACTTGCTAGTTTACTTGTTTCTGCGGAACTTGCTGCATGTTGTTGCTTACTTTTACTGCTATATGCCGTATACTGCTACTTGTTTTCACTACTGCATTCTACTATCTACTTTCGATTGCATGATACTTGTCATTATTGCCATGCTACTTACTGCTATAGATGATCTAGACTGTCATAGTTACTTTGCCTAATACGTGCTTGCTATATGACTTACTGACATGGAAAAAGTTATTTTTCCTTGTTCAGATGTCGGATATCCCGCCCATCATCATTGACTTGGACAGCGACTCAGATTCACCTGTCACCTCGCCTGCTACTGCTGTGGACTCACAGATCCCGTCATCGCTACCCTCCAGTGACTCTGGCGATTCATCCTCTGGGGACAGTAGCCACACACCTGACCTGATGATCATCTCAGACAGAGACGGGGACCCAGAGGAGATTCCTGCTCCACCTAGCCCAGGACTCCCGGAGCTACATCACCATTCCGGTGGTTCTATGATTCCTGGGGAAATGAGGACGGTCCTTTCCGTAATGAGCGAGGACATTGGGTCAGACGCCTTGCTGATGGACGTGTCGTGCCGATCCCGCCTAGCAGATATCGACTGATGACCACCGGTCGAGCAGATCCACCCTCAGATGATTCAGACGACTCATCATCCGATGACTTCAGCGAGGAGGATTCCGACGAGGATCCGATGAGGACCCTGAGGAGACACCCATGCAGCCGCCCTCTACTTCACCGAAGAAGCGGTATCATTTCAATGGTACTTTTATTCTGGGAGTTAACGGAGGTAGACCGTTCGTGGACGCACGCGGGTAGTTGGTTAGGGTTACCGCCCGTAAGCGGGTTGTGCCTTACCCTGCCAATCCATTCATGTGTAAGGCTTCCCGTTACGCACCATCTACTTCTGGTGCTGGACCGTTTGCACCACCAGCATCATCTGCACCACCAGATCCACCTGTATCATCTGCACCGCCTGCCCCACCAGCATCCCCTGTCGTCGAGGAACTGACGAGGGAAGTGCATATCCTCCGTACTCAGGTAACTGAGATCAAGGACCAGGTGTCCCACATGATGGACATCCTTTACCCATCGTCACCATAGGGCTATTGTATTAGATTTCATTATGTAATCCCGTTTGTACTTTCATGTTTTACTCATGTACTGTACAAACTGTATGCGGATGTATGCAACTTTCTTATTTAATGAATGGAACTTAGTGTTGTTTAATTTTTATACGGTGTTCTATTTACGTTACTATATGATGATTTTGTGGTATCTGTATCTAGTTGCATTACTTAATTAACATGCGATGTGTTGATTCCATGTTGGTTACCATATACCGTATTATTATTTGAATGCTGGATTTTGACTTAAGTCGAAATTTTTGTTTCGAAGATCAATGGCAAACGGAAGATCAACGCCCACAGCAGCACAGATTGAGGAAATGATAACTGAATGAATAGCCGCAGCAATTGAGAATGTCAACCCCCAAGCTCCACCTGTGAACCAGAACAATCATAACGGGTGTACCTGAAATGTCCCGTTCTTATTGATTAAAAACGTTCCATATTAATTGATTTCGTTGCGAGGTTTTGACCTCTATATGAGACGTTTTTCAAAGACTGCATTCATTTTAAAACAAACCATAACCTTTATTTCATCAATAAAGGTTTAAAAAGCTTTACGTAGATTATCAAATAATGATAATCTAAAATATCCTGTTTACACACGACCATTACATAATGGTTTACAATACAAATATGTTACAACAAAATAAGTTTCTTGAATGCAGTTTTTACACAATATCATACAAGCATGGACTCCAAATCTCGTCCTTATTTAAGTATGCGACAGCGGAAGCTCTTAATAATCACCTGAGAATAAACATGCTTAAAACGTCAACAAAAATGTTGGTGAGTTATAGGTTTAACCTATATATATCAAATCATAATAATAGACCACAAGATTTCATATTTCAATACACATCCCATACATAGAGATAAAAATCATTCATATGGTGAACACCTGGTAACCGACATTAACAAGATGCATATATAAGAATATCCCCATCATTCCGGGACACCCTTCGGATATGATATAAATTTCGAAGTACTAAAGCATCCGGTACTTTGGATGGGGTTTGTTAGGCCCAATAGATCTATCTTTAGGATTCGCGTCAATTAGGGTGTCTGTTCCCTAATTCTTAGATTACCAGACTTAATAAAAAGGGGCATATTCAATTTCGATAATTCAACCATAGAATGTAGTTTCACGTACTTGTGTCTATTTTGTAAATCATTTATAAAACCTGCATGTATTCTCATCCCAAAAATATTAGATTTTAAAAGTGGGACTATAACTCACTTTCACAGATTTTTACTTCGTCGGGAAGTAAGACTTGGCCACTGGTTGATTCACGAACCTATAACAATATATACATATATATCAAAGTATGTTCAAAATATATTTACAACACTTTTAATATATTTTGATGTTTTAAGTTTATTAAGTCAGCTGTCCTCGTTAGTAACCTACAACTAGTTGTCCACAGTTAGATGTACAGAAATAAATCGATAAATATTATCTTGAATCAATCCACGACCCAGTGTATACGTATCTCAGTATTGATCACAACTCAAACTATATATATTTTGGAATCAACCTCAACCCTGTATAGCTAACTCCAATATTCACATATAGAGTGTCTATGGTTGTTCCGAAATATATATAGATGTGTCGACATGATAGGTCGAAACATTGTATACGTGTCTATGGTATCTCAAGATTACATAATATACAATACAAGTTGATTAAGTTAAGGTTGGAATAGATTTGTTACCAATTTTCACGTAGCTAAAATGAGAAAAATTATCCAATCTTGTTTTACCCATAACTTCTTCATTTTAAATCCGTTTTGAGTGAATCAAATTGCTATGGTTTCATATTGAACTCTATTTTATGAATCTAAACAGAAAAAGTATAGGTTTATAGTCGGAAAAATAAGTTACAAGTCATTTTTGTAAAGGTAGTCATTTCAGTCGAAAGAACGACGTCTAGATGACCATTTTAGAAAACATACTTCCACTTTGAGTTTAACCATAATTTTTGGATATAGTTTCATGTTCATAATAAAAATCATTTTCTCAGAATAACAACTTTTAAATCAAAGTTTATCATAGTTTTTAATTAACTAACCCAAAACAGCCCGCGGTGTTACTACGACGGCGTAAATCCGGTTTTACGGTGTTTTTCGTGTTTCCAGGTTTTAAATCATTAAGTTAGCATATCATACAGATATAGAACATGTGTTTAGTTTATTTTAAAATTCAAGTTAGAAGGATTAACTTTTGTTTGCGAACAAGTTTAGAATTAACTAAACTATGTTCTAGTGATTACAAGTTTAAACCTTCGAATAAGATAGCTTTATATGTATGAATCGAATGATGTTATAAACATCATTACTACCTTAAGTTCCTTGGATAAACCTACTGGAAAAGAGAAAAATGGATCTAGCTTCAATGGATCCTTGGATGGCTCGAAGTTCTTGAAGCAGAATCATGACACGAAAACAAGTTCAAGTAAGATCATCACTTGAAATAAGATTGTTATAGTTATAGAAATTGAACCAAAGTTTGAATATGATTATTACCTTATATTAGAATGATAACCTACTGTAATAAACAAAGATTTCTTGAGGTTGGATGATCACCTTACAAGATTGGAAGTGAGCTAGCAAACTTGAAAGTATTCTTGATTTTATGAAACTAGAACTTTTGGAATTTATGAAGAACACTTAGAACTTGAAGATAGAACTTGAGAGAGATCAATTAGATGAAGAAAATTGAAGAATGAAAGTGTTTGTAGGTGTTTTTGGTCGTTGGTGTATGGATTAGATATAAAGGATATGTAATTTTGTTTTCATGTAAATAAGTCATGAATGATTACTCATATTTTTGTAATTTTATGAGATATTTCATGCTAGTTGCCAAATGATGGTTCCCACATGTGTTAGGTGACTCACATGGGCTGCTAAGAGCTAATCATTGGAGTGTATATACCAATAGTACATACATCTAAAAGCTGTGTATTGTACGAGTACGAATACGGGTGCATACGAGTAGAATTGTTGATGAAACTGAACGAGGATGTAATTGTAAGCATTTTTGTTAAGTAGAAGTATTTTGATAAGTGTCTTGAAGTCTTTAAAAAGTGTATGAATACATATTAAAACACTACATGTATATACATTTTAACTGAATCGTTAAGTCATCGTTAGTCGTTACATGTAAATGTTGTTTTGAAACCTTTAGGTTAACGATCTTGTTAAATGTTGTTAACCTAATGTTTATAATTTCAAAAGAGATTTTAAATTATTATATTATCATGATATTATGATGTACGAATATCTCTTAATATGATATATATACATTAAATGTCGTTACAACGATAATCGTTACATATATGTCTCGTTTCAAAATCATTAAGTTAGTAGTCTTGTTTTTACATATGTAGTTCATTGTTAATATACTTAATGATATGTTTACATATCATAATATCATGTTAACTATATATATAACCATATAAATGTCATCATATAGTTTTTACAAGTTTTAACGTTCGTGAATCACCGGTCAACTTGGGTGGTCAATTGTCTATATGAAACCTATTTCAATTAATCAAGTCTTAACAAGTTTGATTGCTTAACATGTTGGAAACATTTAATCATGTAAATATCAATCTCAATTAATATATATAAACATGGAAAAGTTCGGGTCACTACAGTACCTACCCGTTAAATAAATTTCGTCCCGAAATTTTAAGCTGTTGAAGGTGTTGACGAATCTTCTGGAAATAGATGCGGGTATTTCTTCTTCATCTGATCTTCACGCTCCCAGGTGAACTCGGGTCCTCTACGAGCATTCCATCGAACCTTAACAATTGGTATCTTGTTTTGCTTAAGTCTTTTAACCTCACGATCCATTATTTCGACGGGTTCTTCGATGAATTGAAGTTTTTCGTTGATTTGAATTTCATCTAACGGAATAGTGAGATCTTCTTTAGCAAAACATTTCTTCAAATTCGAGATGTGGAAAGTGTTATGTACAGCCGCGAGTTGTTGAGGTAACTCAAGTCGGTAAGCTACTGGTCCGACACGATCAATAATCTTGAATGGTCCAATATACCTTGGATTTAATTTCCCTCGTTTACCAAATCGAACAACGCCTTTCCAAGGTGCAACTTTAAGCATGACCATCTCTCCAATTTCAAATTCTATATCTTTTCTTTTAATGTCAGCGTAGCTCTTTTGTCGACTTTGGGCGGTTTTCAACCGTTGTTGAATTTGGATGATCTTCTCGGTAGTTTCTTGTATAATCTCCGGACCCGTAATTTGTCTATCCCCCACTTCACTCCAACAAATCGGAGACCTGCACTTTCTACCATAAAGTGCTTCAAACGGCGCCATCTCAATGCTTGAATGGTAGCTGTTGTTGTAGGAAAATTCTGCTAACGGTAGATGTCGATCCCAACTGTTTCCGAAATCAATAACACATGCTCGTAGCATGTCTTCAAGCGTTTGTATCGTCCTTTCGCTCTGCCCATCAGTTTGTGGATGATAGGCAGTACTCATGTCTAGACGAGTTCCTAATGCTTGCTGTAATGTCTGCCAGAATCTTGAAATAATTCTGCCATCCCTATCAGAGATAATAGAGATTGGTATTCCATGTCTGGAGATGACTTCCTTCAAATACAGTCGTGCTAACTTCTCCATCTTGTCATCTTCTCTTATTGGCAGGAAGTGTGCTGATTTGGTGAGACGATCAACTATTACCCAAATAGTATCAAAACCACTTGCAGTCCTTGGCAATTTAGTGATGAAATCCATGGTAATGTTTTCCCATTTCCATTCCGGGATTTCGGGTTGTTGAAGTAGACCTGATGGTTTCTGATGCTCAGCTTTGACCTTAGAACACGTCAAACATTCTCCTACGTATTTAGCAACATCGGCTTTCATACCTGGCCACCAAAATTGTTTCTTGAGATCCTTGTACATCTTCCCCGTTCCAGGATGTATTGAGTATCTGGTTTTATGAGCTTCTCTAAGTACCATTTCTCTCATATCTCCAAATTTTGGTACCCAAATCTTTTCAGCCCTATACCGGGTTCCGTCTTCCCGAATATTAAGATGCTTCTCCGATCCTTTGGGTATTTCATCCTTTAAATTTCCCTCTTTTAAAACTCCTTGTTGCGCCTCCTTTATTTGAGTAGTAAGGTTATTATGAATCATTATATTCATAGATTTTACTCGAATGGGTTCTCTGTCCTTCCTGCTCAAGGCATCGGCTACCACATTTGCCTTCCCCGGGTGGTAACGAATCTCAAAGTCGTAATCATTCAATAATTCAATCCACCTACGCTGCCTCATATTCAGTTGTTTCTGATTAAATATGTGTTGAAGACTTTTGTGGTCGGTATATATAATACTTTTAACCCCATATAAGTAGTGCCTCCAAGTCTTTAATGCAAAAACAACCGCGCCTAATTCCAAATCATGCGTCGTATAATTTTGTTCGTGAATCTTCAATTGTCTAGACGCATAAGCAATCACCTT
Source organism: Rutidosis leptorrhynchoides (assembly GCF_046630445.1). NCBI lineage: Eukaryota > Viridiplantae > Streptophyta > Magnoliopsida > Asterales > Asteraceae > Rutidosis > Rutidosis leptorrhynchoides. The sequence continues at coordinate 298,887,937 of NC_092338.1, read as the reverse complement.
CGTTCGTTGCATTAATACACAACCGAGACCTTGCTTTGATGCGTCAGAATAAATCACAAAATCATCATTCCCTTCAGGCAATGACAATATTGGTGCCGTAGTTAGCTTTTTCTTCAATAACTGAAACGCTTTCTCTTGTTTATCATTCCATTCAAATTTCTTCCCTTTATGCGTTAATGCAGTCAATGGTTTTGCTATTCTAGAAAAGTCTTGGATGAACCTTCTGTAGTAACCAGCTAGTCCTAAAAACTGGCGTATGTGTTTCGGAGTTTTCGGGGTTTCCCACTTTTCAACAGTTTCTATCTTTGCCGGATCCACCTTAATACCTTCTTTGTTCACTATGTGACCGAGGAATTGAACTTCTTCCAACCAAAATGCACACTTTGAAAACTTAGCGTACAATTCTTCCTTCCTCAATACTTCTAACACCTTTCTCAAATGTTCACCGTGTTCTTGGTCATTCTTTGAGTAAATAAGTATGTCATCAATGAAAACAATGACAAACTTGTCAAGGTATGGTCCACACACTCGGTTCATAAGGTCCATGAACACAGCTGGTGCATTAGTTAAACCAAACGGCATGACCATAAACTCGTAATGACCGTAACGTGTTCTGAAAGCAGTCTTTGGAATATCATCTTCTTTCACCCGCATTTGATGATACCCGGAACGTAAGTCAATCTTTGAATAAACAGACGAGCCTTGTAGTTGATCAAATAAGTCGTCGATTCTCGGTAGTGGGTAGCGATTCTTGATGGTAAGTTTGTTCAACTCTCGGTAGTCGATACACAACCTGAATGTACCATCTTTCTTCTTGACAAACAAAACAGGAGCTCCCCACGGTGATGTGCTTGGTCGAATGAAACCACGCTCTAAAAGTTCTTGTAATTGGATTTGCAGTTCTTTCATCTCGCTGGGTGCGAGTCTGTAAGGAGCACGAGCTATTGGTGCAGCTCCTGGTACAAGATCTATTTGAAATTCAACGGATCGATGTGGGGGTAATCCCGGTAATTCTTTCGGAAATACATCGGGAAATTCTTTTGTGACAGGAACATCATTGATGCTCTTTTCTTCAGTTTGTACTTTCTCGACGTGTGCTAGAACAGCATAGCAACCTTTTCTTATTAGTTTTTGTGCCTTCAAATTACTAATAAGATGTAGCTTCGTGTTGCCCTTTTCTCCGTACACCATTAAGGGTTTTCCTTTTTCTCGTATAATGCGAATTGCATTTTTGTAACAGACGATCTCTGCTTTCACTTCTTTCAACCAGTCCATACCGATTATCACATCAAAACTCCCTAACTCTACTGGTATCAAATCAATCTTAAATGTTTCGCTAACCAGTTTAATTTCTCGATTCCGACATATATTATCTGCTGAAATTAATTTACCATTTGCTAATTCGAGTAAAAATTTACTATCCAAAGGCGTCAATGGATAACTTAATTTAGCACAAAAATCTCTACTCATATAGCTTCTATCCGCACCCGAATCAAATAAAACGTAAGCAAATTTATTGTCAATAAGAAACGTACCCGTAACAAGCTCCGGGTCTCCCTGTGCCTCTGCCGCATTAATATTGAAAACTCTTCCGCGGCCTTGTCCATTCGTGTTCTCCTGGTTCGGGCAATTTCTAATAATGTGGCCTGGTTTTCCACATTTATAACAAACTACATTGGCATAACTTGCTCCGACACTACTTGCTCCGCCATTACTCGTTCCGACACCATTTGTTCCTTTCGTTCTGTTAACCCCTGGTCCGTAGACATCACACTTCGCCGCGCTATGACCATTTCTTTTACACTTGTTGCAAAATTTGGTGCAGAACCCCGAGTGATACTTTTCACACCTTTGGCATAGCTGCTTCTGATTGTTGTTGTTGTTGCGGTTATTATTGTTGTTAAGATGATTGTTGTGGTTGTTGTTGTTGTTGTTGTTGTTATTGTTATTAGGCCGTTTGTTGTAGTTGCGATTGATGTTGCGATTGTTAGGATAGTTGTTGCGATTATTGTTATAATTGCTGTTGTTGTTGTATTGGTGATTCTTATCACCGTTTTCCTCCCACTTTCTTTTGACTTGCTTCACATTGGCCTCTTCAGCAGTCTGTTCTTTAATTCTTTCTTCAATCTGGTTCACTAGTTTGTGAGCCATTCTACATGCCTGTTGTATGGAGGCGGGCTCGTGTGAACTTATATCTTCTTGGATTCTTTCCGGTAATTCTTTCACAAACGCATCGATCTTCTCTTCCTCATCTTCGAATGCTCCCGGACACAATAGGCACAATTCTGTGAATCGTCTTTCGTACGTGGTAATATCAAATCCTTGGGTTCGTAACCCTCTAAGTTCTGTCTTGAGCTTATTGACCTCGGTTCTGGGACGGTACTTCTCGTTCATCAAGTGCTTGAATGCTGACCACGGTAGTGCGTACGCATCGTCTTGTCCCACTTGCTCTAGATAGGTATTCCACCATGTTAACGCAGAACCTGTGAAGGTATGCGTAGCGTACTTTACTTTGTCCTCTTCAGTACACTTACTTATAGCAAACACCGATTCGACCTTCTCGGTCCACCGTTTCAATCCGATCGGTCCTTCGGTTCCATCAAATTCCAAAGGTTTGCAGGCAGTGAATTCTTTGTAGGTGCATCCTACACGATTTTCTGTACTGCTAGATCCAAGGTTATTGTTGGTATGTAGCGCAGCCTGTACTGCGGCTATGTTTGAAGCTAGAAAAGTACGGAATTCCTCTTCATTCATATTCACGGTGTGTCGAGTAGTCGGTGCCATTTCCTTCAAAATAGTCAAATGGAACAAGTTAATCATACAGAATATCAAGAGTAGTTAATAGTATTTCGTAGCATAATATGAACTCATTTATAAAAGCTTTTTCTTCATATTAGCTTTTTATAAGTTTAAATTCGGGTAGTACCTACCCGTTAAGTTCATACTTAGTAGCTAATATACAATTCAACTACTACAATTCTATATGAAAAACTGATTATAATAATATTTCGCGTTCAAACTTTTATACAATATTTTACAAACTTACAATACCGTTTATTTTACATAAAGCATGAAATATAGCACACAATAACTTTGATACAAGATAGTTGTGAAGATAATTCTAGCTAGTACACAAGTCGTTCAGCAAAGGCAATAAAGACACGTAATTCATACGTCCAGAAACAAGTCATGCATTCTGGTTTTACTAGGACTACTTCCCATCCTTGGTCTTGTGGAACATAACCGTTATGGCCGTTGATAAGACAGCGTGTTGTAACGTCGTCAAAGGGACGAGGGTTACGTAATGTCCAACAGTCCCGTAACAATCTAAAAACCTCATTTCTTACCCCAATTACCGACTCCGTCACTTGTGGGAACGTTTTGTTTAATAGTTGTAGGCCGATGTTCTTGTTCTCACTTTGGTGAGAAGCGAACATTACTAATCCGTAAGCATAACATGCTTCTTTATGTTGCATGTTAGCCGCTTTTTCTAAATCACGAAGTCCAATATTCGGATATATTGAGTCAAAATAATTTCTGAACCCATTGCGTAAAATAGCATTTGGGTTCCCCGCAATATATGCGTCAAAGTAAACACATCGTAACTTATGGATTTCCCAATGTGATATCCCCCATCTTTCGAACGAAAGCCTTTTATAAACCAAGGCATTCTTGGAACGTTCTTCGAATGTCTTACAAACTGATCTCGCCTTAAATAGTTGTGCCGAAGAATTCTGACCGACTCTAGACAAGATTTCATCAATCATGTCTCCGGGTAGGTCTCTTAAAATATTGGGTTGTCTATCCATTTTGTGTTTTTATACTGTAAAATAGACAAGAGTTAGATTCATAAAAAAAATACTTATTAATACAAGCAATTTTTACATATATCATAAAGCATAAGCACACTATATTACATATATTACACCACACGAATACAACTATTTTATTCCGACTCGCTTGTTTCTTCTTCTTCGGTTTTGGTTCGTTTTGCCAAGTTTCTAGGGATATATGATGTTCTCCTAATACGAGCCGTCGTTATCCACATTGGTTTAGAAAAACCTGGTGGTTTAGAGGTTCCCGGGTCATTATTACAACTTAAGGACTTCGGGGGTTGACGATACATATAAAGTTCATCGGGGTTGGAATTAGATTTCTCTATTTTTATGCCCTTTCCCTTATTATTTTCTTTTGCCCTTTTAAATTCAATTGGGGTAATTTCTATAACATCATCGGAATTCTCGTCGGAATCCGATTCATCGGAGAATTGGTAATCCTCCCAATATTTTGCTTCCTTGGCGGAAACACCATTGACCATAATTAACCTTGGTCGGTTGGTTGAGGATTTTCTTTTACTTAACCGTTTTATTATTTCCCCCACCGGTTCTATTTCTTCATCCGGTTCCGATTCTTCTTCCGGTTCCGATTCTTCTTCCGGTTCCGACTCTTCTTCCGGTTCCTCTTCGGGAACTTGTGAATCAGTCCACGAATCATTCCAATTTACATTTGACTCTTCATTATTATTAGGTGAGTCAATGGGACTTGTTCTAGAGGTAGACATCTATCACATAATATCAAACGCGTTAAGAGATTAATATATCACATAATATTCACATGTTAAAAATATATAGTTTCCAACAAAATTTGTTAAGCAATCATTTTTCAAGTAAACACGGTCGAAGTCCAGACTCACTAATGCATCCTAACAAACTAGATAAGACACACTAATGCAAAATTCTGGTTCTCTAAGACCAACGCTCGGATACCAACTGAAATGTCCCGTTCTTATTGATTAAAAACGTTCCATATTAATTGATTTCTTTGCGAGGTTTTGACCTCTATATGAGACGTTTTTCAAAGACTGCATTCATTTTAAAACAAACCATAACCTTTATTTCATCAATAAAGGTTTAAAAAGCTTTACGTAGATTATCAAATAATGATAATCTAAAATATCCTGTTTACACACGACCATTACATAATGGTTTACAATACAAATATGTTACAACAAAATAAGTTTCTTGAATGCAGTTTTTACACAATATCATACAAGCATGGACTCCAAATCTCGTCCTTATTTAAGTATGCGACAGCGGAAGCTCTTAATAATCACCTGAGAATAAACATGCTTAAAACGTCAACAAAAATGTTGGTGAGTTATAGGTTTAACCTATATATATCAAATCATAATAATAGACCACAAGATTTCATATTTCAATACACATCCCATACATAGAGATAAAAATCATTCATATGGTGAACACCTGGTAACCGACATTAACAAGATGCATATATAAGAATATCCCCATCATTCCGGGACACCCTTCGGATATGATATAAATTTCGAAGTACTAAAGCATCCGGTACTTTGGATGGGGTTTGTTAGGCCCAATAGATCTATCTTTAGGATTCGCGTCAATTAGGGTGTCTGTTCCCTAATTCTTAGATTACCAGACTTAATAAAAAGGGGCATATTCAATTTCGATAATTCAACCATAGAATGTAGTTTCACGTACTTGTGTCTATTTTGTAAATCATTTATAAAACCTGCATGTATTCTCATCCCAAAAATATTAGATTTTAAAAGTGGGACTATAACTCACTTTCACAGATTTTTACTTCGTCGGGAAGTAAGACTTGGCCACTGGTTGATTCACGAACCTATAACAATATATACATATATATCAAAGTATGTTCAAAATATATTTACAATACTTTTAATATATTTTGATGTTTTAAGTTTATTAAGTCAGCTGTCCTCGTTAGTAACCTACAACTAGTTGTCCACAGTTAGATGTACAGAAATAAATCGATAAATATTATCTTGAATCAATTCACGACCCAGTGTATACGTATCTCAGTATTGATCACAACTCAAACTATATATATTTTGGAATCAACCTCAACCCTGTATAGCTAACTCCAACATTCACATATAGAGTGTCTATGGTTGTTCCGAAATATATATAGATGTGTCGACATGATAGGTCGAAACATTGTATACGTGTCTATGGTATCTCAAGATTACATAATATACAATACAAGTTGATTAAGTTAAGGTTGGAATAGATTTGTTACCAATTTTCACGTAGCTAAAATGAGAAAAATTATCCAATCTTGTTTTACCCATAACTTCTCCATTTTAAATCCGTTTTGAGTGAATCAAATTGCTATGGTTTCATATTGAACTCTATTTTATGAATCTAAACAGAAAAAGTATAGGTTTATAGTCGAAAAAATAAGTTACAAGTCATTTTTGTAAAGGTAGTCATTTCAGTCGAAAGAACGACGTCTAGATGACCATTTTAGAAAACATACTTCCACTTTGAGTTTAAACATAATTTTTGGATATAGTTTCATGTTCATAATAAAAATCATTTTCTCAGAATAACAACTTTTAAATCAAAGTTTATCATAGTTTTTAATTAACTAACCCAAAACAGCCCGCGGTGTTACTACGACGGCGTAAATCCGGTTTTACGGTGTTTTTCGTGTTTCCAGGTTTTAAATCATTAAGTTAGCATATCATACAGATATAGAAAATGTGTTTAGTTTATTTTAAAAGTCAAGTTAGAAGGATTAACTTTTGTTTGCGAACAAGTTTACAATTAACTAAACTATGTTCTAGTGATTACAAGTTTAAACTTTCGAATAAGATAGCTTTATATGTATGAATCGAATGATGTTATGAACATCATTACTACCTTAAGTTCCTTGGATAAACCTACTGGAAAAGAGAAAAATGGATCTAGCTTCAATGGATCCTTGGATGGCTCGAAGTTCTTGAAGCAGAATCATGACACGAAAACAAGTTCAAGTAAGATCATCACTTGAAATAAGATTGTTATAGTTATAGAAATTGAACCAAAGTTTGAATATGATTATTACCTTATATTAGAATGATAACCTACTGTAAGAAACAAAGATTTCTTGAGGTTGGATGATCACCTTACAAGATTGGAAGTGAGCTAGCAAACTTGAAAGTATTCTTGATTTTATGAAACTAGAACTTTTGGAATTTATGAAGAACACTTAGAACTTGAAGATAGAACTTGAGAGAGATCAATTAGATGAAGAAAATTGAAGAATGAAAGTGTTTGTAGGTGTTTTTGGTCGTTGGTGTATGGATTAGATATAAAGGATATGTAATTTTGTTTTCATGTAAATAAGTCATGAATGATTACTCATATTTTTGTAATTTTATGAGATATTTCATGCTAGTTGCCAAATGATGGTTCCCACATGTGTTAGGTGACTCACATGGGCTGCTAAGAGCTGATCATTGGAGTGTATATACCAATAGTACATACATCTAAAAGCTGTGTATTGTACGAGTACGAATACGGGTGCATACGAGTAGAATTGTTGATGAAACTGAACGAGGATGTAATTGTAAGCATTTTTGTTAAGTAGAAGTATTTTGATAAGTGTCTTGAAGTCTTTAAAAAGTGTATGAATACATATTAAAACACTACATGTATATACATATTAACTGAGTCGTTAAGTCATCGTTAGTCGTTACATGTAAATGTTGTTTTGAAACCTTTAGGTTAACGATCTTGTTAAATGTTGTTAACCTAATGTTTATAATATCAAAAGAGATTTTAAATTATTATATTATCATGATATTATGATGTACGAATATCTCTTAATATGATATATATACATTAAATGTCGTTACAACGATAATCGTTACATATATGTCTCGTTTCAAAATCATTAAGTTAGTAGTCTTGTTTTTACATATGTAGTTCATTGTTAATATACTTAATGATATGTTTACTTATCATAATATCATGTTAACTATATATATAACCATATATATGTCATCATATAGTTTTTACAAGTTTTAACATTCGTGAATCACCGGTCAACTTGGGTGGTCAATTGTCTATATGAAACCTATTTCAATTAATCAAGTCTTAACAAGTTTGATTGCTTAACATGTTGGAAACATTTAATCATGTAAATATCAATCTCAATTAATATATATAAACATGGAAAAGTTCGGGTCACTACAGTACCTATAAGGAATTTCAAAGCTGCAAGCCCCACAATTTCAGTGGTACTGAGGGGCCGGTTGGACTGACGAGGTGGTTTGAGAAATTGGAAGCTGTGTTCCGTGTGATCAACTGCTCAGAAATGAACAAGACTAAGTATGCCTCCTGTACACTGTCGGACGGCGCTTTAACCTGGTGGAACACACTTGCTCAGGCTAAGGGTATTGACGAGGCTTATGCTACACCGTGGGAGGAATTTAAGGGGGATATGATCGAGGAGTACTGCCCAGAACAGAGATTCAGAAAATGGAAGCTGAGTTTTGGGAGTTGAAGGTTGTGGGAACCGATCTGGATGGTTATAACCGAAGGTACTTGGAACTAGCTTTGATGTGTCCCACGATGGTTACCCCAGAATTTAAGCGAATGGAACGGTATTTGTGAGGACTTCCCAAGTCCATTCAGGGAAATGTCACCTCTTCAAAACCAGCTGATGTCCCGGAAGCTATGCGCATGGCGCACACCGTGATGAACCAAATTACCAGCAAAGAACTAGAAAAGGGGAAATCCGAATCGGGAGCAAGTAATGAGAAATGTAAGTGGGACAGCAACAAGGGAAGGGTCTTTGATCAAAACCCAGCTAAGAGGCATGAAAGTTTCGAGGGAAACAACTCCAACCCGAACCCTAGCTCAAACCCTATCTACAAGGGTAGTCTCCCGCAGTGGCAGAGATGCTACAAGCATCATACCGGGTACTGCAACGTGGTCTGTGAAAAGTGTAAAAGGACTGGGCATATTGGCAAAGACTGCAAGATCACCACCCCAACTGTGAAGACAAACCCTACTGGACCAAGGAAGTGCTATGAGTGTGGACAACAGGGCCACTTCAGGAATGAATGTCCCAACAAGAGAAAGGACGGCGGGCCAGCGCGTGGAAGATCTTTCAACATAAACGCAAGGGATGCCCGTGAGAACCCCGACTTGGTTACAGGTATATTCACTATCAACAATCTATTAGCTTCTGTCCTATTTGATACTGGTGCCGATAGGAGTTATGTACGTAGACACTTTTGCTCTAAGATAAATTGGTCGTTAGTTCCTTTAAAGGAGAGTATGCTTGTTGAGGTAGCCAATGGAAAACTTGAGAAAGTTGACCAAATTAGCCGAGGAGGTATTATCAACATAGCTGGTGTGGATTTCGAGATTGACTTGATACCCATCAAATTGGGAAGTTTTGATGTGATTGTCGGTATGGACTGGTTGACCAAGGTAAGGGCCGACATTATTTGTGGAGATAAAGCTATTCGTATACCACACGGAGATGGTAAGCCACTGATTATTTACGGAGAGAGATGTAACTCAAAGCTGAACCTCATTAGTTGCATGAAAGCACAAAAGATCATGAAGAAAGGACGTCTTGTTGTTTTAGCACATGTGAAAACATTAGAGACCGAGGTGAAGAGCGTGGATAATGTACGAATTGTGAATGAATTTCCCGATGTCTTCCCAGAAGAATTGCATGGATTACCGCCAACGAGGGCAGTGGAGTTTCAGATCGATTTAGTGCCAGGAGCTGCACCTGTAGCTCGCGCACCTTATCGACTCGCACCTTCCGAAATGCAAGAGTTGCAGAGCCAACTATAAGAACTGCTAGACCGTGGATTTATCCAACGAAGTTCATCACCTTGGGGCACACCTATTTTATTTTTGAAGAAGAAGGACGGATCTTTCCGCATGTGTATCGATTATCGTGAGCTGAACAAGTTGACGATCAAGAATCGGTATCCCCTTCCCCGAATTGACGATCTTTTTGACCGGCTGCAAGGCTCAAGCATTTACTCTAAGATTGATTTGCGATCCGGTTATCACCAGTTGAGGGTGAAGGAGAGTGATGTGATGAAAACTGCGTTCAGAACCCGTTATGGTCATTATGAGTTTCTCGTGATGCCATTCGGTTTAACCAACGCACCTGCCGTGTTTATGGATCTTATGAATCGTGTATGCAAGCCATAACTGGATAAGTTCGTTATCGTCTTTGATGTGTGTAGCAGCGTATACGAAATAGTTATATTTTTATTGCGAAATACTATTAAATACGATATAATTTTACACAAGTTATTTATTTATTTATAGAGTGGATATACCTAAACCTTGCTACAACACTTATAGGCAGTGTACCTAATCGTATAGTAGTGTAGTTTTTAGTAAGTCCGGTTCGTTCCACAGGGAGCTAGCTGAGTCTAACGCTATATTTTTAAAACTATATTTGTATAAATATATAAATATAAGTATATATAGCAATATTATTATTAAAGGGGGTTTTTACCGTTTAATGACCGGTTTGTCGATTTTAAATAAAGCGTAAAGATAAATGACAATAATTAAAGTGCGTAAAATAAATATTAATATTTAAAGTTGCGATAATTAAAAGTGCGTTATATGAAATGACAGAAAATAAAAGTACGATGAAATATGAAATAAAAGTATTATGCTTATTTAAACTTCGTAAATCATGATGTTTGACGTTTTAATTAATTGTTACCTGGGTTAATTGTCCTTTGTCCTGGTTTATTTGATACCTATCTGGTTTTTTGTCCATAATAGTCCATCAGTCATAATTATAAAATGCTCGTCAAATTAACCTTATTCCCGAAGTCAAATATTCCAACTAATTAGGGATTCGAACTATAACAAGGTTTTAATACTTTGTTAATAATTACACCAGGTTATCGACTGCGTGTAATCCAAGGTTTTAATACTTTGTTAATAATTACACCAATTATCCTTGTATGTTACCCACCCCTGTTTTAATGAGATATGAATATTAATTTACCCACTTTATCAGAATGAATAATCAATTACCCAACCCGAATAATTAATTAAATGATCCTAAAAGATGTCGTATAAACGTCACTAAATAGAACATACATAATCATTTTAATAATTATTAGATTAACTAATTTGAAGATAGGTTCGACAGATTCTAATGAGTTGTCATTCGATTAGACAATACCCCCTATCTATTAATAGTCAATAGTCCAATGTCCACAAGTGTCGGTCTTTTGTCCAAACCTTAATTATGGTACAAAATCTAATACCCCAGTCTTAATATTTAGTCTAACATCACGATTACTTTGGCTCAAATAAGCATAATAATACCTTAGTTACGAGACATTAATTTAAAAAGGAAGAACATAGCTTACAGTGGTGATTAATCGCGTAGCGTTGCACGGACAGAATTTCGACTTAAAACCCGTAAAACATTCTTAAAATAACCTTATTATTATTAACTTAAAATTAAACTTTAAAATATATATATATATATATATATATATATATATATATATATATATATATATATATATATATTTACGTTACATATGAAGGAAAAGAAAAAGGTGTGTGATATTCGGCCAAAAACTGCGAAATTTATAGACGTGGCCAGACTTTTGGGCTCATGCGATTGCATGAAAAATGGTCTTCCAGGCCATGCGATCGCATGGCCAGCTGGATCAGGCCACCTACTTTTGTTTTCTAGTTTTGCCGACGTTTTATTATATAATATAATATATATATAATTTTAAGAATTATTTATATATTATATTATATTTATGTGCATAGTTTACTTGTAATTTTAGCTCCGTTGCGTCGCGCGTTAAGAGTTGACTCTGGTCCCGGTTCCAGATTTTCGAACGTACTTTCATACGCGGAGATATCTTGTACTTTGCGTTCTGCGGCTCGTACTCTTGTAATTTTTAGACGTTTCTCATCAATAATTCGAACCACTTGGATTGTACTTTGTACTTTTTAGCTTTTTGGTCATTTGCGTCTTCAAATCTTCGTTTTCTTCTTTTGTCTTCGCACTTATTTATTTAAACGATTATTACATAAAAATAGAACAATAGTAACTAAAAGCTTTACATATTGGAAGGATATTGTGCCTAAATATATGTTCATTTAGAGCACTATCAAATATCTCCACACTTGAGCGTTGCTTGTCCTCAAGCAATACATAACTTGAAATAAAATCACACTTCACTCGAATCACTTTTTTTTTTATTCTCACACTTTATACATCAGTGATTTTGATACGGCGGTATAAACAATGATAGTAACGATGTAGTTTACAGTCCCACATGACTATGCAAATTCAGATCCTTAAAGGAAATTGGATCTTTATGAAAACATTTGATCTTTTGAAAATTCATTCTAGATTTTATCCTAGATAAGTTTTCCGGAATAACCCTTCACCGATGTTTGCAAATTATTTTTGTGGGTTTCGTTTTGAAAATTTTAGCTCAAAACTTGCGGTTTTGTGTCACCCACTTGCTAATCCTTGTATTAGGAAAGCACATGTCCAGTATACTTGCTCCGTATATTACCTTTCGGTAAACTACCATCCGATTGTAAAGGAAAGCGTTGAACAAGCAACTGTTAAGGCAATGTCTAATGACATGCTTTTGATTATGGTCTATAACGTGTTGGATGCAATTACTATCCTTTGTAGGAGCAATAATAAAGATCAACCTATAGTCTTTCAGTCTGGCACAAGGTCCTGTCTTCGACCATGCTATGAAACCACCGTTCTTACGGTTGACACCCGATTTGGTTCAGGTAACCTAATGAATTCCGGTGAATTCTTAGGATTTTACGTTCAATGGTAATGAACGCATTGAAAATGGGTTTTCAGAAAACAAATCAGTTTTAATTTGATCAAAATATTTTCTCGTTCACGCTCAAGTTTAGATATCATCGAATTTCATGAGTTTGTAATTCTCAATCTTTAAAGTCAATCTCAAGGATTGAGTAATATCAGGCTTAAAAGCTGATTTTTAATCTTTTAAGGAGATTATCCTTTCTGGGGGTCTGATTCATTAGTCTTATCAAGCTAATTTGCACGGCGCCCTCCTCATTTTACGAGACAGATCCTCTCATGGCTAGAATAAGTCTGACCACTTGGCGACCCTGTTTGATGCTGAGGTCCGTGGATTTCCTGCTGATTTTAGAGATGACTTTTCTAGATTTTTCGTCAACCTACAGCTGGTCTGGACGATAACTTCCTGATCTAAATCAAGAAGCACGTGTCTTTTTCAGAAGACTTTACTTCCTTTTAATGATGGAATTAATTCATCTTGTAGATCCATCTTTCTTTCAAATGTATTACAATAAATCGGGTAAAACTGATTAGTTTAGTCCAAAGCAAAAGTACCTGCAATAATCTTGTACAAATATGTGATATATGTTTTGAAGAACTTGGTAAATTCTTCCCACACTTAGCTTTTATTTATTATTTTTTTTCTTTGCTTTTTTATTCTCCTCTATTCTATTTTAAATGAATTCTAATGTTTTGGGTTATTTCTCCATTTATGTTCTCTCCGAGGTAACAATAATTTCGGCATTATCACCTAGTTTTATCGTTCATAAATATGTATAAACATGATTTTGAATTCATTTAGTTGAAAATTTTTCAAATTTTCACAAAATTTGGCAATTAAACTAAGTGTAAACCCGAGAGAATTTATAACCCTTCCCCACACTTGAGATCATGCAATGCCCTCACTTGCATGAAATCAGACTATAATTATAAATTCATGAGGGTGATTAGTGTAGAAAAGTGATTAAATTACCGAGTTTGCAAACATATTATTTTATATCACATTTGATATTTTGCGTCTTGTCGTCAAAATTAGTAGCTTTTGCTGAACTTAATGCCAGTCTTTGAAAGTGCGTTGTTTTACCCTGTTTTACATAAGATAAACTACAAACATATATATAATATATTATAATATAAACTAAATTTAAGTTTTGTGTGAATTTAAAAAAAAATTTTACTTTATTTCATTAAGTTTAAAAAATGATTTCTAAAATTCATCGTAAGTTGAAGACTAGGTCATGGAACCGAAATTGCTTTACCCGAGGGCGGGTCGAAAAATTTTGTTATTATTATTTTTAATTTTATTGATCTAAAGTATACCAAAAAAATTAAAAAAAAACCAAAAATCTTTGCTTTTTAAAACAATCGCTTTAAAAATGACAAATTTTAAATTTTGTCGAGGGAAAGACTAGCTAAACATACCGAAACTACCTAAAGTAAAAGGAAACAAAATTTTAAAAAATTATTCATTTAAATTGTTTTAATAAATAAAGGTTTTATAAAAAAAATATATATATATATATATATATATATATATATATATATATATATATATATATATATATATATATATATATATATATATTTTATAAAACCTTTATTTATTAAAACAATTTAAATGAATAATTTTTTAAAATTTTGTTTCCTTTTACTTTAGGTAGTTTCGGTATGTTTAGCTAGTCTTTCCCTCGACAAAATTTAAAATTTGTCATTTTTAAAGCGATTGTTTTAAAAAGCAAAGATTTTTGGTTTTTTTTTTATTTTTTTGGTATACTTTAGATCAATAAAATTAAAAATAATAATAACAAAATTTTTCGACCCGCCCTCGGGTAAAGCAATTTCGGTTCCATGACCTAGTCTTCAACTTACGATGAATTTTAGAAATCATTTTTTAAACTTAATGAAATAAAGTAAATTTTTTTTTTAAATTCACACAAAACTTAAATTTAAAATGCATATTAATTTCATACAAAACCTATAAAACAAAAAAAAAATTAGAATGGGGGGAGAAAACTAGTTCTTTAGTGTCTGCTAGTGGAAAAGACCAATCGGATTCCATTCTCAGAACTACACGAGAACAGAACAACTAACTCTAGACAGCGTTTTCCGTTTAGAACATTTGAATCTCCCCACACTTAGGTAGCTGTGGTGTCGAAATTGTAATTAACTTCATCGTCAATTTCTTTTGGACCATAATCAACTTGCATATCTGTGACTTTTGCTTTAAGCCATTGGTTAGATTCTTGTGTAATAACCACAAATTCAACTAGTTTCACCTTTTCTTTAGGCGATAGATTGGATACTAATCGATTACATAACTTAAAGTTCCCCTTGGTTCTAGCATCGCGAATCCGTTTAATAAGTTTCTTCATTGAACTATTAATAACGGGGTCATTTAATTTTGTATCAACAACGGGGTTCTTTGTTATCAGGTCATCATTAGGTGTTACTTCATTTTCCCCACACTTAGGCATTTTATTATTGTTAAGCACTACCGTTGGAGTTGGTAAAATAACATGGTTCTTACCAATCGTTTTTGTTGGTTCAACGGTTTTGGTTGGTGGAGATTTAGACTTTTGACTCACAAAGGTGATCGATTTTTCACCATTACTAAGTGTCATTCTACCCTCTCTTACATCAAATAACGCCCTGGTGGATGCTAAGAATGGTCGACCTAAAATTAGAGGAATGTTTGAGTCCTCTTCTATGTCAATGATAATAAATTCGACTAAAAAGGTTAAATTACCCACTTGAACGGGTAGGTTGTCAGCAATTCCAACTGGGTGCCTAATGGTTTGATCAAAGAGTCGAACACTCATTTTCGTTGGACTTAACTCACCTACTCCTAATCTCTTATATAATGAAAGAGGCATAACACTCACACTCGCACCTAAATCTGCTAGTGCATCATACATGACACAATCACTAAGTAGACAAGGAACAATAAATTCACCCGGATCACCCAACCTGGGTGGAACTTTTGGTGGAACTGTCTTCACCGAATTTATTTTTACGGTTTTTGTTTCTTGCACTTTCTTATTCTTCTTCTTCTTTCCAGAGTTATCACAAACTTTATTACCTATCACTTGCTCATACTCAACTCCTTTTCTTGGAAACAGGATGGGTGGTCTGTATGGTGCCACCACTGCCTTTAAAAACTCAGGTGGTGGTGATGTTATAACTTCTTCATTGTTACTCACATCTTAAACCTTCCCATATTCTGATAATGGTTTTTCAGAATTTGTTGACACCATATTAACATTCTCATTTCGAGGATTTACATCAGTATTACTCGGTAGCTTTCCTTGTTCCCTCTCACTCATCATGCTAGCAAGAGTACCTACGTGTTTTTCTAGATTCAAAATGGAAGCTTGTTGAGTTCTTAATGACTGATCAAACCTCTCATTTATTTGGGTTTGAGATGTAATAAATTGTGTTTGAGATTCCATTAGCTTTGCCATCATTTCTTCCAGATTTGGCTTTTTCTCTTCGGTTTGTTGTGGTGGTTTATACAAGCTAGGTCTTTGTTGATTGAAAGTGTTGTTTTGAGTTGGTTGGTTATTCGGACCTTGTTGGTTATACGAGTTATTGTTAGGCCCATTTGGATTTTAAAGAATGTTTTGATTTCGATTGAAGTTTGGCCTTGGCGGTTGATAATTATTTTGATAATTATTTCCCGGCCTTTGGTTCATGTAGGAAACATTCTCACGTTGTTCCATCGTTTGCTCAATGTGACAATCTTTCGTTAAGTGTCGTCCACCGCATTGCTCACAACTGATTCGTATTGCGTGAATATCTTTATTCATCTTTTCCATTCGTCTCTTGAAAGCATCTATTTTTGCAGAAATGGAATCAAAGTCATGGCTAGAATCAGCTCTAGCCGCTTTAGATGAACGAAAGATATCTTTTTCTTGGTGCCACTCATGTGAGTGGGAGGCTGTGTTATCAATAATTTTGTAAGCCTCAGTTGCGGTTTTCTTCATAATGGAACCACCAGCTATTATGTCGATGTCTTTTCGTGTAGCAACGTCGCATCCTTGGTAGAATATTTGTACTATTTGATAAGTGTCTAAACCATGTTGAGGACATCCTCTCAACAACTTTTCAAATCTTGTCCACGCCTCATATAGAGTTTCATTTGGCTTTTGCGTGAACGTAACAATTTCTCCTTGAAGTCTCACACCTTTAGATGCCGGAAAGAATTGTTTAAGAAATTTTTCAACTAAGACATCCCATGTATCAATCGCCCCTTCAGGTAACGATTCTAACCAATCTTTGACTTCTCCCTTTAAAGTCCAGGGAAATAACATGAGATAGATCTGTTCATCCTCAACTTCTCTGATTTTAAATAGAGTACAAATCCTATTAAAGGTACGAAGATGTTCGTTTGGATCTTCTTTTGGCATACCACTATATTGACATTGATTAGTTACCATATGTAGAATTTGTCCCTTGATTTCATAATCTGGCGCATTAATGTCTGGTTGAGTAATTGCGTGACCTTGGCCAGTGCGTGTAGCTCTCATTCGGTCTTCCATACTTAGAGGTTCTGTTACTTTCATAATTGAATTTGTTGAATCTGAATCACTAGAGGATTCTGATTTAATGGTTCCTTCCTCGACTATCTCTGGATGAGTGATTTATGGTTCAGGAGGAATGATAAATGGTTCAGGATTTCTGAATTGTTCGTGCCTCCGGATTCTCAATTGTGAGGTCGGGTTCAAAAAATGGATTATCGGAAATTTGAATTGGAGTACTTGTTCGACTAGATGATGATTCTAAAGAAAAATCACCGGCGACAATGTTGGCTAAATGTCTTGATCGAGTTACAGGTGGTAAACGTATGAAAGGTGGTGAACGTTTTGCTCGGTGCATTCACTGAATATCCTATTAGTTATAAAAGATAAAAATTATATAAGTTATCAAATTAATAGACTTTTCTGATTTTGACCACGTTTTGAATAGCCAATAGATGCAGCAGGTAGCCAGGACCCTTTAAATCGGAAGCCCACAACTCGCCACTAACAAATCCAACTATTACTACGAACCAGAAAATTTTTGGATGTCTATCAATTTAACTGCTTAAAATAATTTTTCGTTTTGAAATTTTAGAAAAGATATAGAAAATTCTATGTCCTAAAAACTAGAGCGTCGAGAAATAAGAAAGAAAAAGAGCGCGTCGAAAAACGTCGAAAAATAAAAAGTGGAAAAATAATAAAAAGAAAGTAGAGCGTCGAGACTTAAAAGTCTAAAAACTAAATATTAAAACTTGCGTCTAAAGGTATTAAAACTTAAAAGGAATTCTATATCCAAAACGGTAATAACTTAAATAGGCACTAAAGTCTGTTAAATATTTAAGCGATAAGCGACGTCGTAAAATTCTAAAGCACCTAAATCTTAGTCTAAAGAAAAAGTACTTAAGGGATTTTACGGCAAAGCCTAAAAATCTAGAAATAAAAATAACTACGGCAAAAAAAAACTATATCTTAAAACTAGTTACAAACGATAAATATTATAAAAGTTACGAATTAAACGATTAAAATATACAATTTATAAAAAGATACAAAAAATGATAAAATTACTAATTTTTATAAAAATATTATATTTATATTATTTATTTTATAAAAGTGTCAATTTATAATTAATAAAACTAATTTAAACTAAATATTACAAATTAAATACAACTAAAACTAAATATTATTAAATTAAAAACCCTAATTATAATTAATTAATAATAATAATTATTAATAATTAACCCTAATCCGTACCAGCAGAGGATTCAGGCGTGTCAGAAGCCCTCATGCGATCGCATGAGTTTTATGTTCCTGGGCTATGCGATCGCATAGATTCGGATACCAGGACAAATTTGGGCTGCTACAGTACGGCCCGAACTCTATTATATTTTTTTTTTCTTTCTGTTTTTAATTTATTTATATAAAATAAATAAAAACTTAATTTTTAAAAACTAAAATAGAAATAGAAAAACTTTATATTTTAAACAAACTCTTAAAAATATATATATTTCGTTTTTCTTTTTATATTTTTGTATTTTTAATATTTAAAAATGTATTTTTATAAAAAGAAATTAAAACTTAATAAAAATCTTTTTTTTATATAGTGTTTCGCTTCGTCGATTCCCCGGCAGCGGCGCCAAAAATTGATGTGTGCAGTAGCGTATACGAAATAGTTATATTTTTATTGCGAAATACTATTAAATACGATACAATTTAACACAAGTTATTTATTTATTTATAGAGTGGATATACCTAAACCTTGATACAACACTTATAGGCAGTGTACCTAATCGTACAGTAGTGTAGTTTTTAGTAAGTCCGGTTCGTTCCACAGGGAGCTAGCTGAGTTTAAAGCTATATTTTTAAAACTATATTTGTATAAATATATAAATATAAGTATATATAGTAATATTATTATAAAAGGGGATTTTTACCGTTTAATGACCGGTTTGTCGATTTTAAATAAATCGAAAAGATAAATGACAATAATTAAAGTGCGTAAAATAAATAATAATATTTAAAGTTGCGATAATTAAAAGTGCGTTATATGAAATGACAGAAAATAAAAGTACGATAAAATATGAAATAAAAGTATTATACTTATTTAAACTTCCGTAATCATGATGTTTGACATTTTAATTAATTGTTACCCGGGTTAATTGTCCTTTGTCCTAGTTTATTTGATACCTATCTGGTTTTTTTTCCCATAATAGTCCATCGGTCATAATTATAAAATGCTCGTCAAATTAACCTTATTCCCGAAGTCAAATATTCCAACTAATTAGGGATTCGAACTGTAACAAGGTTTTAATACTTTGTTTAATGATTACACCAGGTTATAGACTGCGTGTAATCCAAGGTTTTAATACTTTGTTAACAATTACACCAATTATCCTTGTATGTAATCCACCCCTGTTTTAATGAGATATGAATATTAATTTACCCACTTGATCAGAATGAATAATCAATTACCCTACCCAAATAATTAATTAAATGATCGTAAAAGATGTCGTATAAACGTCACTAAAAAGGACATAAATAATCATTTTAATAATTATTAGATTAACTAATTTGAAGATAGGTTCGACAGGTTCCAATGAGTTGTCGCTCAATTAGACAATACCCCCTATCTATTAATAGTCATAGTCCAATGTCCACAAGTGTAGGTCTTTTGTCCAAACCTTAATTATGGTACAAAATCTAATAACCCCGTCTTAATATTTAGTCTAACATCATGATTACTTTGGCTCAAATAAGAATAATAATAACTTAGTTACGAGACATTAATTTAAAAAGGAAGAATATAGCTTACAGTGGTGATTAATCGCGTAGCGTTGCACGGACAGAATTTCGACTTAAAACCCGTAAAACATTCTTAAAATAACCTTATTATTATTAACTTAAAATTAAACTTTAAAATATATATATATATATATATATATATATATATATATATATATACGTTACATATGAAGGAAAAGAAAAAGGTGTGTGATATTCGGCCGAAAACTGCGAAATTTATAGATTTGGCCAGACTTTTGGGCTCATGCGATCGCATGAAAAATGGTCTTCCAGGCCATGCGATCGCATGGCCAGCTGGATCAGGCCACCTACTTTTGTTTTCTAGTTTTGCCGACGTTTTATTATATAATATATATATATATATATATATATATATATATATATATATATATATATATATATATATATATATATATATATATATATATATATATATATATATATAATTTTAAGAATTATTTATATATTATATTATATTTATGTGCATAGTTGACTTGTAATATTAGCTCCGTTGCGTCGCGCGTTGAGAGTTGACTCTGGTCCCGGTCCCGGATTTTCGAACGTCCTTTCGTACGCGGAGATATCTTATACTTTACGTTCCGCGGCTCGTACTCTTGTAATTTTTATACGTTTCTCATCAATAATTCGAACCACTTGGATTGTACTTTGTACTTTTTAGCTTTTTGGTCAATTGCGTCTTCAAATCATCGTTTTCTTCTTTTATCTTCGCACTTATTTATTTAAACGATTATTATATAAAAATAGAACAATAGTAACTAAAAGCTTTACATATTGGAAGGATATTGTGCCTAAATATATGTTCATTTGGAGCACTATCAGTCTTCATAGATGATATCCTCATCTACTCCAAAAGAGAAGAAGAACATGAGCATCATCTTCGACTGGTGTTTGAACTCTTGAGACAAGAGCAACTTTATGCCAAATTCTCCAAGTGCGAGTTTTGGTTGAAGGAAGTCCAATTCCCGGGTTGTAACAACCCAAACCAAACCACGACAATTCCTGTTAAATTTCACAACATAAAAAAAAAATTTCTGGTGCAGTTCATTTGCGCGGCGCGCCAGGTGGGTGCGCGGCGCGCCAAACCACCTGGACAGCCCGCTGTCCCCGGAAGTCAATTTAACGAAAATGTTTGACTAGTTCCCGACATTTTTAGCCAAAACGCTTTTAACCATAAATTCATATATATAAAACTAGCACGTTTAATTAATAAAATTGAGTTTACGAAGCGGGTCCCACAACGACCCATTTTACCACCTTAAGTACCGAAATACAATATTTGACCAAAAGACTTTAATACAATACAAAGACGAGCATGGCGATTGGGGATACGCTACCCAATCCTAAATGATCCAAAAGCAAGTCACTAAAGCAACTATGCACGTCTTCTAGTCCTCGCGCTTACCCGAGCCACCATATCTGCATGCGATCTATAAAAAAAGTCAACAACGAGAGGGTAAGCTAATGCTTAGTGAATGATAACATACTACATACATATATATGTATAAAATGAATACGCCACACAAACAAATACCGCATACCGGGGCATCCAAGTATAAAGCATCTACACTAAGCATACCGTACGATCTAAGCAACGAGCTAAAGATACAACACAAAAGATAGTCCATCAACGACAAAGTAAACATCGCCAAATAGCTACACCCGGAGGGTTAGCTACAACACAACAACACATTAATATAATACAATAATAATAATACACAAGGTTAACCCCTTAACCTCAATCACACGAACATTGGCCGAACAACCCGAGCCTTGTGAATTCGCACAACCCGAAATTCACTTCTCAACCATAAGATGACCGAACAACCCGAGTCATCATGAATCCGCACTACCCGAGATTCATTACCTCCAATAAGGTGACCGAACAACCCGAGTCACCATGAATCCGCACTACCCGAGATTCATTTCACAATACTAAAACCCACGGTCACGGGATTATAAAATCCACCACACAACCATATCAACCCTTTGCCATTAGGGTTATAACAACCAAATCACAACCAAGTGTGATAACGTGCACACAAACGTGTACTTCGCCAAAGAGGGTCAACCAAGACGCACAAACGTGCCAATTGGACTCATACACAAGTCCTTCAAATCCACCTATATGTGAAGTGAGCTCTATAACCGAGAATCACTTCACCCGACCCGCACCCATCCTACACATACATATGCATATAGGATATTATCACTCACCTTGAAGTCTTGAAGAAAGCTTCCAAGTAAACCGCAACTCGCCTATGGAAAATACCTATTCCATTATCACAAATACCACAACACAATTAGATTGGATTCACAAATTAACCCAATTCGTCACTTAGTGCCATTTCGACCCAAATGCACTTCCAAGCACAAACCGTACCCAAACTAACCAATAATCACTAACACAAGTGAGAATGGTCCTAATATGCCAATTAAACCCGAACACAAGTGCCAAACACGTGTCATACCCATTTTGACACTTAAACCCTAATTTTGACCCATAAAGGTCAAAATCTCATCCTTTACAAGTTTTGACACCAAAACACATTTAACTCGGTTCTATACTTCAACTTAATCCATTTTAAGTTTATAAACCTCATTAAATCGCCAATCGGGTCATAGTCACCACCAAACCCTAATTTGACCCAAAGTCAAAGTTAGTCAACCAAACAACCTCCAATGGGTTCCAATACTTCCATAATCGCTAACTAAAGTGATTAAACTAAATTTCAAGTTCTAAACATGGCCAATTTGTTCACCAACCCAAAATCCACCAACAATTAACAATAAACCCGATTACTAGCATCACTAAACCCATTTCATCACCTAAAAGGGTATTACAACAAATTAACTCAAAACCCTAACTTGAATATCAAATTAAATAGATGAAATTCGGAGTTTGAGCTTACCAATACTATCACCGCGTAGCCGAGAACGAAAGGAACAACTTTAAAACCCGAGACTTTGAACGATTCGAGCTTCTTCTTCACCAAAACCTCCAATCTCTCTCTAAACCTCCCTCTCTCTCTAAGAATGGATGAGGATGATGAATGGATGTGAATGAGATCCAAAACTGATCCAAAGTAGCTAATATGCCTCACAAATCCGGCCTCAAGTGAAATTACCCATTTGCCCTTCATTTAAAACACTTAAAAGAAAAGGGGTCTGTCAGCAGCAAACGGCGCGGCGCGCCCCAACCCCGCGCGGCGCGCGACATAGCTGAACCAGATTCCTGTGCATCTTAATTCCATATAATTAATCCACGAAGCCCATTCTCGAATGTCTTAATACACAAGCAAACAAGATAATTATTCGGGTCTTACAACTCTCCCCCACTTAAACTCGATCACGTCCTCGTGATCCCTGTCACTTGACCAAATGGACCCCACTCTACGGTCCTCAACATAAGTTCCAATCCGACTTTCCCAGGAAATTCTTCCCAACGAATCGCCTTCAACAACTAAATCGTCACCCGCGATTTATCAAAACCACAATCCGAGCACTAACACCATACTCCTTCCCTAACATCGGGAAAACTCAACCAATCTCATACCGAGATATTAATTCCTTAGTGTAATATTACCGAGTACAACGCTAAAGGCAACCAAGTCTCAACCTAAGGTCAACAACCCGAAACGATGAAACCAAACCAAACGAATCCTTACGGATATCACCTAATCATTAAACATCCCTTGTAGTGCGCAATACGACCAATACGCAACTACCGTAACAACACAATCCACGGTTAGAAACCGATAGCGCCCAAAGCGGCTATGGGAACACAAATCCCAAGGTGTACGAAATCGTCCATCGTCACACCCGTAACAAACATGTGAGCGAAACACGGCTATCGCATCACTAATCATACCACGTGGTCCTCACGACCCCACCATCGACGCATAAAACGACCGATAGTTCCCACAACATGGTCCTTACGACCCCACCATTGGTGTATCAAACAACCAATAGATTACAACTCAACATGGCCGAAACAACCCGAGCCAAAACACATATGGAGGATGGTCGAAACAACCCGAACCTTAGTGAATTCGCACAACCCGAAATCCACCAACCCAATCCATATATCTCACAACGAAATGACCGCACAACCCGAGTCATCGTGAATACGCGCAAACCGATATTCACTACTACCACCACATAGTATAACCGAGGATGGCCGTACAACCCGAACCTTAGTGAATCCGAACTACCCGACATTCACTACCTCAAACTATGAGCCCAACCAACAGGGACATTCGTACTACCCGAAATATTGTGAATACGAACAACCCGATATTCACGTCCCCCAACACAACCCTCTTGATGAAGTCAGCGGACCCCGAAGGTCATGCTCCACCAATCTCAATATCGGATGAAGTCTGCGGACCCGAAGATCATGCTTCACCGATCTCAATACCGGATGAAGTCAGCGGACCCTAAAGATCATGCTCCATCAATCACGTACTCCCATGATGAAGTCAGCGGACCCTAAAGATCATGCTCCATCACGCAACCATACTATAATGAAGTCAGCGGACCCCGAAAGTCATGCTTCATTAATCATCAATACCACGATGAAGTCAGCGGACCCCGAAGGTCATGCTTCATCAACTACATACATAATCGAGCAAGAACCACCTATATCAAACATAGGTACCGAACAAGAATTCTCCAAAAGAGAACCCGGCACACACCTTCCTTAACCGAAGGATTTCACCTTGCTCACCAAACACGTCCATTATCTCTCAACGAGATTTACCACATTACCGCCTCGGTGGGATTCCAATCCAAACCATAAGTACAATTTATTCGAAATCGCACTCTACCACGAATCGACCCAAAACTAGGTCTCGGTAAAAATTCCAGATCTACCAAAATCATCATCCGAAATATCACACTAACACTTTCCTCGCGCAGGAGTGCGACTCCCCCACTTGGAAACACGTTCCTATATCACAACTCGTACACCCGTACGATGCTACCAAAGGTAGACTTTACCAACAATTGGGTACACACGACCCATCACCACACCTTGCTCTAACCTTGAGCACACGAAGGATTTCAATCAATCCTTAAACACTTCGAACGAAAAGTGTACCACGATTACACAAACCATACCCTCGCAATTATCCAATTGCTTTAGTTTGTCAAGTTTCACCTAGTCACTCATGTACCTACGGGTTTCTCCCGGTACCCTAAGTACAATGTAACCACAACACAATCGGAGTCGACACCACGCTAGTAGGTATAAAAGAGGCACCTAATGTCGCGTCATAAAGACTCCATTACCAACACACATCGAGATTTTAAACACTCGGCCTCAAAGGTTCCAATCACCCGACGAACCTCATGGTTCATCACTTCAACACCAAAAGCGAACACGCGCTAAACAATCGAACACCAAAACCATTTCCGTGGCTTGGTAGTAACATTCCCCAAATACTAAGGAATGCTTGGTTACACCAAGTCTTACGCCCTTCGTCCAACAACCAAACATCACCATAGGGTACTTCCGTTAGGAACGTCACCCTGAACCATAACATGCAAATCACTATGCAATTAACAAGTCCGAACATAAACGCCACATAAATAAATATTCAAAGACATATTTATCAAAACGAAACGTACCTCAACGTCTCCTTGCGGCATTCGTCGCCGCCAACTCGGGACAATCCGGCTTGCGATGTCCCTCTTTATGACAATAGTAGCACATTCCGCCTTCACTTCTCGGCATCGTGCATTCCCACAACTTGTGACCCCTAACGCCACAATTGAAACATCTAGGCGCACGAGATTCCACCGCGCCCTTTACCACTTTACTCGTACTCGCACTCGGACCCTTAGTCCTCTTACTCGGAGCACCATAAGAAACAACCCTTCCCTCACTTGAAGGTTCGCCCTTTTTCGATCGCGTATAAGACTCGAAACCTCTAGCCATCGCAAATAACTCCGCAAACGACTTCGCGTAACCCCGGCTAATTTTGCTTTTCAAGTCATCGCTCAAAGTTCGATAGAAATCCTCCATCAACAAACGATCGTTCCCCAAATATTCCGGGCAAAAACGAGCCTTCGACATAAAAGTCGTCTTTAAAGTATTCAAGTCCATAGAACCCTGTTGCAAATTTCGCAACTCACAACGCAATTCCGATAAATCGGCTGAAGTTCGGAACTCCTCGAAGAATTCCTCCTTAAATTCGTCCCACGATAACGTCATAAACGTTTCACCACCGACAAGATCAATCTTGCCATCCAACCAATCCTTCGCCCTACCCCGCAACAAACTAGTAGCGAGTCTCGTCTTTTTCTCGGGAGGGCATTCCATAGTACGAAAACACCCTTCGACATCCGAAACCCAAGTCGTACTCACCAAAGGATCCGGTTTCCCATCATACATCGGGGGTCTAGTCCTCATGAAGCTCTTAAGACAACGCTCCATTTCACCCCTATTTTGGAATTCGGAATACTTCCCATCCATTTCTTCTCGAAACGCTCTCATTTGCTCCGCAACGGCGGCCGTAACTCTAGCGTTAAATTCCGTGTCATTCGTCTCGGTCTCGTTTCGCGTCGTCATTCTAAAGAATGCAAAACGATTAGTCCACGCACGTATAAAACGACACGCACAACACCACCCCATCTTGCTAAACACTCGTCGTACATCACTTGTTAGACACGATTTGCACCCGTAATAAGGTCTGCAAGTTCTTATTACGCACACACGCCGCATCGACTTGTTAGTACAACGACCGCCTCGCTCGATGATATAAACAAACACAACCAAAATTCTACGCGGTACAAACACACGCGAGAATTACGATCACAACACAAGAGCATATTAATAATATCCGCATTACTAATATAAACGTTAGTCAACCTATAAACAAGGCACTAACTAAACCCATTCTGACCCGTAATCCTACAAGTCCCGCAACAAATTAAGCACACACAAAAGTCTAAGTCTAGGCACCTATCTCAAGTCACCTAAATCCCTTAGACCATGCTCTGATACCACTTGTAACAACCCAAACCAAACCACGACAATTCCTGTTAAATTTCACAACATAAAAAAAAAAATTCTGGTGCAGTTCATTTGCGCGGCGCGCCAGGTGGGTGCGCGGCGCGCCAAACCACCTGGACAGCCCGCTGTCCCCGGAAGTCAATTTAACGAAAATGTTTGACTAGTTCCCGACATTTTTAGCCAAAACGCTTTTAACCATAAATTCATATATATAAAACTAGCACGTTTAATTAATAAAATTGAGTTTACGAAGCGGGTCCCACAACGACCCATTTTACCACCTTAAGTACCGAAATACAATATTTGACCAAAAGACTTTAATACAATACAAAGCCGAGCATGGCGATTGGGGATACGCTACCCAATCCTAAATGATCCAAAAGCAAGTCACTAAAGCAACTATGCACGTCTTCTAGTCCTCGCGCTTACCCGAGCCACCATATCTGCATGCGATCTATAAAAAAAGTCAACAACGAGAGGGTAAGCTAATGCTTAGTGAATGATAACATACTACATACATATATATGTATAAAATGAATACGCCACACAAACAAATACCGCATACCGGGGCATCCAAGTATAAAGCATCTACACTAAGCATACCGTACGATCTAAGCAACGAGCTAAAGATACAACACAAAAGATAGTCCATCAACGACAAAGTAAACATCGCCAAATAGCTACACCCGGAGGGTTAGCTACAACACAACAACACATTAATATAATACAATAATAATAATACACAAGGTTAACCCCTTAACCTCAATCACACGAACATTGGCCGAACAACCCGAGCCTTGTGAATTCGCACAACCCGAAATTCACTTCTCAACCATAAGATGACCGAACAACCCGAGTCATCATGAATCCGCACTACCCGAGATTCATTACCTCCAATAAGGTGACCGAACAACCCGAGTCACCATGAATCCGCACTACCCGAGATTCATTTCACAATACTAAAACCCACGGTCACGGGATTATAAAATCCACCACACAACCATATCAACCCTTTGCCATTAGGGTTATAACAACCAAATCACAACCAAGTGTGATAACGTGCACACAAACGTGTACTTCGCCAAAGAGGGTCAACCAAGACGCACAAACGTGCCAATTGGACTCATACACAAGTCCTTCAAATCCACCTATATGTGAAGTGAGCTCTATAACCGAGAATCACTTCACCCGACCCGCACCCATCCTACACATACATATGCATATAGGATATTATCACTCACCTTGAAGTCTTGAAGAAAGCTTCCAAGTAAATCGCAACTCGCCTATGGAAAATACCTATTCCATTATCACAAATACCACAACACAATTAGATTGGATTCACAAATTAACCCAATTCGTCACTTAGTGCCATTTTGACCCAAATGCACTTCCAAGCACAAACCGTACCCAAACTAACCAATAATCACTAACACAAGTGAGAATGGTCCTAATATGCCAATTAAACCCGAACACAAGTGCCAAACACGTGTCATACCCATTTTGACACTTAAACCCTAATTTTGACCCATAAAGGTCAAAATCTCATCCTTTACAAGTTTTGACACCAAAACACATTTAACTCGGTTCTATACTTCAACTTAATCCATTTTAAGTTTATAAACCTCATTAAATCGCCAATCGGGTCATAGTCACCACCAAACCCTAATTTGACCCAAAGTCAAAGTTAGTCAACCAAACAACCTCCAATGGGTTCCAATACTTCCATAATCGCTAACTAAAGTGATTAAACTAAATTTCAAGTTCTAAACATGGCCAATTTGTTCACCAACCCAAAATCCACCAACAATTAACAATAAACCCGATTACTAGCATCACTAAACCCATTTCATCACCTAAAAGGGTATTACAACAAATTAACTCAAAACCCTAACTTGAATATCAAATTAAATAGATGAAATTCGGAGTTTGAGCTTACCAATACTATCACCGCGTAGCCGAGAACGAAAGGAACAACTTTAAAACCCGAGACTTTGAACGATTCAAGCTTCTTCTTCACCAAAACCTCCAATCTCTCTCTAAACCTCCCTCTCTCTCTAAGAATGGATGAGGATGATGAATGGATGTGAATGAGATCCAAAACTGATCCAAAGTAGCTAATATGCCTCACAAATCCGGCCTCAAGTGAAATTACCCATTTGCCCTTCATTTAAAACACTTAAAAGAAAAGGGGTCTGTCAGCAGCAAACGGCGCGGCGCGCCCCAACCCCGCGCGGCGCGCGACATAGCTGAACCAGATTCCTGTGCATCTTAATTCCATATAATTAATCCACGAAGCCCATTCTCGAATGTCTTAATACACAAGCAAACAAGATAATTATTCGGGTCTTACACGGGTCATATTGTGAGCGATCAAGGTATCAAAGTTGATCCCATAAAGATCGAAGCTATCAGCAAGTGGGAAACCCCCACTACTCCGACTTTTATCCACCAATTTTTAGTTCTCGCCGGTTACTACCGAAGATTTATTGAAGGTTTCTCTCTGATTGTGCATCCTTTGACCACGCTGACTCACAAAGGGAAGAAGTTCGTTTGGGAAACCGAACACGAATAAGCATTTCAAACCTTGAAGTAGAAGTTAACCACCGCGCCTATCCTATCACTTCCTGAAGGCAGTGACGACTTCGTTGTGTATTGTGATGCCTCGAAAATGGTTTTGGTTGCGTATTGATGCAATGAACGAAGGTCATTGCTTATGCTTCTCGTCAACTGAAGATTCACGAGCGAAACTACACTACTCACGATCTCGAACTTGGAGCCGTTGTTTTTGCGCTCAAATTGTGGAGACACTATCTTTATGGAACTAAGAGTACTATCTTCACCGACCACAAAAGCCTCCAACACATATTCGATCAGAAACAACTGAACATGAGACAGCGACGATGGATCGAGACGCTGAACGACTATGATTATGAACTTCGTTACCATCCTGGCAAGGCAAATGTTGTAGCCGACGCTTTGAGCTGAAAGGAAAGGATGGCACCTCTTCCTATCCGCGCCTGGAACATCACCATCCATTCAAATCTCAATAGCCAAATCCGAGTAGCCCAAGATGAGGCTCTCAAAGAGGAGAATATTTCTCATGAACACTTGAACATTCACGTCTCTCGATTCGAGGTTAAGGAGACTGGACTCCGATACTTCGCCGGAAGAATTTGGGCGCCAAGTTATGGGAATTTGCGAAGCCTCATTCTAGACGAAGCTCACAAGTCAAGATATTCGATTCATCCAGGAGCCGGTAAAATGTACCATGATCTCAAGGAACAGTATTGGTGGCCTAATCTTAAGAAGGATGTTGTAACTTATGTTGGGAAGTGTTTAACTTGCTCGAAGGTTAAGGCCGAACATCAAAGGCCATCTAGGTTACTTCAGCAACCGGAAATCCCGCAATGGAAATGGGAAAGGATAACAATGGACTTCATCACGAAACTACCAAAGACGGTGGGCGGATACGATACCATCTGGGTTATCGTTGACCGTCTTACCAAATCTGCACATTTCTTAGCCATGAAAGAAATGGATACGATGGAGAGACTCGTTCAACTATACATAAAGGAAATTGTATCTCATCATGGTGTACCCTTATCGATTATTTCAGACCGAGATGCCCGTTTTGCTTCTAGATTTTGGCGTTCTTTGCAAGAAGCCTTGGGGACTCGTCTCGACATGAGTACTGCATATCACCCACAGACCGACGGACAAAGCGAACGCACGATTCAGACTTTGGAGGACATGTTGCGTGCTTGTGTCATTGATTTCGGAAAGGCTTGGGAAAGGCATTTGCCGCTAGCCAAATTCTCTTACAACAACAGTTATCATTCGAGGATTAATGCCGCACTCTTCAAAGGGTTGTATGGCCGCAAATTCCGTTCTCCTATTTGTTGGGCCGAAGTAGGCGAAAAGCAAATCACCGGACCCGAGTTAGTCCATGAAACAACTGAGAAGATTGTCCAAATTCAAGCGAGACTCAAGACGGCCCGTGATCGCTAAAAGAGTTATGCTGACCTTAAACGTAAAGACTTCGAATACAATGTGGATAACCGTGTAATGTTGAAGGTCGCACCTTGGAAGGGTGTAATCCGTTTTGGAAAACGTGGGAAGCTCAATCCATGATACATTGGTCCTTTCGAAATCTTGGAGCGTGTTGGACCTGTTGCTTACCGTCTGGATCTTCTGACTCAATTGAGCTCAGTTCATCCTACCTTTCACGTATCAAATTTGAAGAAGTGTCTTGCTGAACCGGAACTTGTCATACCACTGGAAGAACTTACGATTGATGACAAACTCCACTTCGTGGAAGAACCTATCGAAATTATGGACCGTGAGGTCGAAACTTTGAAACACAACAAGATTTTGATCGTCCGAGTCCAAAGGAATGCCAAACAAGGACCCGAGTTTACCTGGGAACGAGAGGATCAAATGATGCAGAAGTATCCTCACCTTTTCCCAACTCCTTCATCTACCTCAGCTTAAAATTTCGGGACAAAATTTTTTTTAACAGGTGGGTAATGTTGAAATGTCCCATTCATATCGATTATAAACGTTTCATATTAATTGATCTCTTTGCGAGGTTTTGACCTCTATATGAGATGTTTTTCAAAGATTGCATTCGTTTTTAAAAACAAACCATAACCTTTATTTTATCGACAAGGTTAAAAAGACACCACCTAGATTATCAAGAAATATAATCTAAAAATATCACACTTATACACTACCAATACATATTGGTTTACAATATTAATATGTTACAATAAAGTAAATCTCGAATGCAGTTTTAAACAATATTATACAATCATGCTGACACCGAATCTTGTCCATATTTTAGCATGCAACAGCGGAAGCTCTTAATAATCTCCTGAGAATAAACATGCTTTAAACGTCAACAAAAATGTTGGTGAGTTATAGGTTTAACCTATATATTTATCAAATCCTAATAATAGACCACAAGATTTCAATATACATCCCATACATAGAGATAAAAATCATTCATATTGTGAACACCTGGTAACCGACATTAACAAGATGCATATAAGAATATCCCCTATCATTCCGAGAAATCCATCGAACATGATAAAAAACGAATTCGAAGTACTAAAGCATCCGGTACTTTGGATGGGGTTCGTTAGGCCCAATAGATCTATCTTTAGGATTCGCATCAATTAGTAGATCGGTTTACTAATTCTTAGGCTACCAAGCAAAAGGGGCATATTCGGTTTCGATCATTCACCCATATAATGTAGTTTCAATTACTTGTGTCTATTTCGTAAAACATTTATAAAACTGCATGTATTCTCATCCCAAAAATATTATATTTTAAAAGTGGGACTATAACTCACTTTCACAGATTTTTACTTTGTCGGGAAGTAAGACTTGGTCACTGGTCGATTCACGAACCTATAAAAAATATGTACATATATATCAAAGTATGTTCAAAATATATTTACAACATTTTTATTTCGTTTTAATGATTTGAGTTTATTAAGTCAGCTGTTCTCGTTAGTAACCTACAACTAGTTGTCCACAGTTAGATGTACAGAAATAAATCAATATATATTATCTTGAATCAATCCACGACCCATTGTATACACGTCTCAGGCTAGATCACAACTCAAAGTATATATATTTTTGGAATCAACCTCAACCCTGTATAGCTAACTCAAACATTACTGCATATGGAGTGTCTATAGTTGTTCCAAATAATATATATACATGGGTCGATATGATATGTCAAAACATTTGTATACGTGTCTATGGTATCCCAAGATTACATAATATATCAGAAAATATGTATTATACAATATAAGTTAGCTAGGATATGATTAATATAGATTTGTTACCAATTTTCACGTAGCTACAACAAGCAAAATTATCCAATCTTGTTTTACCCATAACTTCTTCGTTTTAAATCCGTTTTGAGTGATTCAAGTTGCTATGGTTTCATATTGAACTTAAGTTAATGAATCTAAACAGAAAAAGTATAAGTTTATAGTCGGAAATACAGGTTACAATTCAATATTATAAGAGATAGTCATTTCAGTCGAAAGAACGACGTCTTGATGACCATTTTGAAAAACATACTTCCACTTTGAGTTTAACCATGATTTTTGGATATAGTTTCATGTTCATAAGAAAAATCATTTTCCCAGAAGAACAACTTTTAAATCAAAGTTTATCATAGTTTTTAATTAACTAACCCAAAACAGCCCGCGGTGTTACTACGACGGCGTATATCCGGTTTTACGGTGTTTTTCATGTTTTCAGGTTTTAAATCATTAAGTTAGCATATCATATAGATATAGAACATGTGTCTAGTTGATTTTAAAAGTCAATTTAGAAGGATTAACTTTTGTTTGCGAACAAGTTTAGAATTAACTAAACTATGTTCTAGTGATTACAAGTTTAAACCTTCGAATAAGATAGTTTTATATATATGATTCGAATGATGTTTTGAACATCATTACTACCTCAAGTTTTGTGGATAAACCTACTGGAAATGAGAAAAATAGATCTAGCTTTAAAGGATCCTTGGATGGCTTGA
This sequence comes from Rutidosis leptorrhynchoides, assembly GCF_046630445.1. NCBI lineage: Eukaryota > Viridiplantae > Streptophyta > Magnoliopsida > Asterales > Asteraceae > Rutidosis > Rutidosis leptorrhynchoides. Next base: position 298,854,378 of record NC_092338.1, on the reverse strand, counting down.
AAGTTTTTGAAGCAAAATCATGACACGAAAACAAGTTCAAGTAAGATTTCCACTCGAAATAAGATAGTTATAGTTATAGAAATTGAATCAAAGTTTGAGTATGAGTATTACCTTGAATTAGAAAGATATCTTACTGTAAATAAGAAAGATTTCTTGAGATTCGATGATCACTTGAATTGGATTTGCAAGATTGAAAGTAAGCTAGCAAACTTGGAAGTGTTGTTGGTGTGTTATTGAGTAATTATTTTGTAACTTGGTTTATGTATGGATTTATGAACTAGATTGAGCTAGATTTTGATGAAGATGATGAAGAACACTTAGAACAATGGAAGAACACTTGAGAGAGTTTAGTTTGATGCATAAAAATTGAAAAATGAAAGTGTTTATGGTGATGATTGAAAACGTGATGTAGGTACTCCATATAAGGTCACATTAGTTTGTAATTTTGTGTAATCATTCATGCTAGTTGCCAAATGATGGTTCCCATATGGTTAGGTGACTCACATGGGCTGCTAAGAGCTGATCATTGTAGTGTATATACCAATAGTACATACATTTAGAAGCTGGGTATTGTACGAGTACGAATAGGGGTGCATATGAGTAGAATTGTTGATGAAAATGAACGAGGATGTAATTGTAAGCATTTTTGTTAAGTAGAAGTTATTTGATAAGTGTCTTGAAGTCTTTCAAAAGTGTATGAATACATATTAAAACACTACATGTATATACATTTTAACTGAGTCGTTAAGTCACCGTTAGTCGTTACATATAAGTGTTGTTTTGAAACCTTTAAGTTAACGATCTTGTTAAATGTTGTTAACCCATTGTTTCTTATACCTAATGAGATGTTAAATTATTATATTATCGTGATATTATGATGTATTAATATATCTTAATATGATATATATACATTTAAATATCGTTACAACGATAATCGTTACATATATGTCTCGTTTCGAAATCCTTAAGTTAGTAGTCTTGTTTTTACATATGTAGTTCATTGTTAATACACTTAATGATATGTTTACTTATCATTTATCATGTTTAAATATATTGTATCAATATCTTAATATGATTCATATGTATTTAATATGACGTTGTTATAACGATAATCGTTATATATATCGTTTGCGAGTTTCTTAATTCAATAGTCTCATTTTTATGTATATAAATCGTTGTTAAAATACCTAATGAGATACTTACTTATCATAATATCATGTTAACTATATATATATATATATATATATATATATATATATATATATATATATATATATATATATATATATCCATATATATGTCATCATATAGTTTTTACAAGTTTTAACGTTCGTGAATCGCTGGTCAACTTGGGCGGTCAATTGTCTATATGAAACCTATTTAAATTAATCAACTCTTAACAAGTTTGATTGCTTAACATGTTGAAAACACTTAATCATGTAAATATCAATTTCATTTAATATATATAAACATGAAAAAGTTCGGGTCACTACAAATGTAACGACCCTGGATTTTCCGACTTATATTATTAATATTTATTATTAATACTTGCGTGTTAATAAATGTATTCTTATACATTTTACTTGTTACCGTATTTGACTTTCCATGTCCCGACTCGTCTTTTCGACGCGTGCTTTTCTCGAATAATATTTTGAATATTATTTACGTTCATATTTAATTATTATTAATTATTTCTAATTAACTAATGCAAGTAGTTAATTACTTGGGCTTTTATTAATTTGTTGCTTACTTATACTTGGGCTTATATTATTGGACTTGGAAGCCCACCCTACATTACTTAATGGACTACTAGTAAGCCCACTATTATGCTAATGATTCTTTAAGGTTAAACATGGATTAATTAGTTAAATGAGGAGACAAAGTTGTTGCAAGCATGCATGACCAACTTCCCATGTATTTAACTTTATACCTCATACTAGCATTCACCACCTTCCAACACTTAAAAGATCAACTTGACCATCCCCTTTTGGACACCCTAAACCGTCGGCCAAGTTGTGTGGGTGAGGGAGTTCCATTTTTTTTTTTTTTTACTTATATACTAGTATTATTTCATTTCACACACACCTCATTCTTACACTACTTTCACTCTAACTTTTCTCTCTAAATTTATAAGTAACAACTTTATTTTTCTTTCTTTTTCTTCCTTTGAAACCGAAATCTAAGCATCATCATTCTTCTTGTTTGTTGTTTGTTGTTTGTTGTTAAAGATCAAGCTTCTTAGTTTGTATCTTCATGTAATCTTGCTTCTTCCATCCTTTGTTTGATGAAAAGTCAAGAACAAGAATCTAAGCTTGTTAGCTTATGGTTCTGCACTTGAAGTATTATAAAGATCTAAAGTTCATAAGCTTTAAGATCTTACTTGTGTTCATGTTTTGTAAACTTAAGGTTTATTTTCTTAAAGATCCAAGCTTTGGCTTGAATCTTCTTAATTATGAAATAAATATGAACTTGTTACTTGTAGCTTTAATTTATTTCTTCCTTTTTTATGTATTTTAAATTTGAGATGTTGTTATTTTGGTCAAGTATTACTAGTTAAACTTGATCTCATTTTTCTTGAAACTAAAGTTAAACTTTGTAAGTTCAAGAACATGGAAGTTAAACTTTCTAGTTATAACTTCATACACTTATGTTGGATCTAAGTTTCTATAGCTTATGGTCTTCCAATCTTGTTTTAAATAAAAGCTTATAAGCTTAAATACATTCTACAAGATAAAAATCTAAGTTTCATAACTTATGGTTTTGTTAAAGTGAAGATCCAAGTTCCATAACTTAGGCTTTAACTTAAGAACACTAGATCTACACTTTTTACTCTAGGATCTTTAAGATCTAACTAAGATCTAAGTTCTAGAACTTAAGATCTTGTTTATTTAGTTTACATTCAAGTTTATAGCTTAATATTACTATTAGAACTCATGTATGTGTCGGATCTAAGATCTTGATGTAACTTTGGTTCATCAAACTTCCTACAACCCTTAAATGAGTCGTGCTACATATCTTAGACATACACTAGTGTTATGATGGTCAAAACTTGGTAAATATGATGCAAACACATCAACGAGTTGTACACTTGAAGCTACAAGCATCAAGGATGAGAACCGTGATGAACATCAAGCACCAAGAACCCACAGAGCACCTTGCTTACTATTTTTGAGGTCTGATCAATCACCTGGGCTACTGGAAAAGTTGATTTCCAGATATTTTGGTTCGAGTATATGACTTTTCATTTAGGACTCGTCTTAATCCGATTTACGGTTTAGGATTTATAGCCTTCCGAAAGTCACTACACCTTTGTAACGTTGTGCTGAAATTTCTGACCTACTCGCACTTAAACCGTCGCCACGGTCAAACGAAGACGAGATTGGTTCTGAAAATTGGTCAGTGGTTGGAGGACTCACATATGGAGCCATAGCCACTGACTACGCATCTTTTTGATTTGTATAGAGGTCGTAGCAGCTGAATGAAATCAGCATTTGTTTCGATCTCTATTCTTAATTGAGAACTTACTTTACTTTTTACTTATGTTGTTGATGATGATGATACTTAGGACCTAATTTACATAATTTTAAACCTTTGGGAATGATTTACTGACTTAGTAACTTTTGACTTAGGTTGAGGACCTTTCGGACCAACTACTTGCTTACTTATCTCGTACCAACTTTACTACTTTTCACTGTGAGTTATAGCATCCCTTTTTACTTTAACTATTTTGGGAACTGAGAATACATGCGCTTTTTACTTTTTACATACTAGGCACGAGTAATTAAACTTTATATATGTGTGAGTTATACAACGGCATAAACTTTCCCCTTAGCTCGGTAACGTTTAGTCATTGGTCTTTGAACCGGTGAACGCGAATCTTAGATATGGATCCATAGGGTTTGACATCCCCACTCGGGCTAGTAGCGCTAGCATTTAACGGGTGTTTAATACTTCGTAAACTTACGCACTCGCCAAGTGTACTTTTAGGGGGTGATATTACGTTGAATTAGTTACCAAGTGCCCACAGTTGAACATATACTTTTCATACTATTTTGAAATACGAAATCTCGTGGCCTACCTTACATTACTGTTACATTTAAACTATAGCTCACCAACATTCATGTTGATGTTTTTAAGCATGTTTTCTCATGTGCTTAGAGGTTTGATGCTTCCGCTGTAGTTGTCTTGCTGTGTAGACTCCCGCTGCTTTTGTTAGAGATGTCTCTGCATGAAACATTTACCTTGCATTAACAACTATATTACTTTTGAAACAATGAATTTGTAATGACCTTCGGGTCTCGTACTTATGTTAATTGCTTCTATTCGTAGAAGCCTACTATCGATGTAAAACTTTTGATGTTGGTTATGACGTCACCCTTTTTATGAATGCAAACTTATTTTAAAACAGCATATAGTGTTTAACAGCCCGTCCTAATCCTCCTGGACAAAGTCATCAACATTTGGTCCCATTGCGATGATCGACTCCAAGTAATGTCCTTAACATGAGCAAATGCACAGCGGAAGACTTAATTCATACCTGAGAATAAACATGCTTTAAAACGTCAACATAAAGTTGGTGAGATATAGGTTTGATGCTAGCAGCGTTATAACTATGGACCACAAGATTTCATATATTTAAACATAATACACTCGCAAGTGTATGTAAAAGTAGTTGAGCACTTGGTAACCATACTTAACATTTAAATCATCGCAGCATATTCTTAAATAATCGCTACACCGTACCAAGTGTAGTATACAGAAACGAAGTACTGTGCAACCATTGAAAAATGGTCGTCCAGCCCGGTTGGGGTTGTCAGGCCCGATAGATCTATCAACAGGATTCGCGTTTACATTTCTCATGTAAATATTAGCTACCAAGTATAAAGAAATATGCCATGGTACAACTCAACATAGAATTTATTTTTGATCACTTGTGTCCATAACGTAAATCATAAAATGCATGTATTCTCATCCCAAAATATTTAGAGTTTAAAAAGGGACTATATACTCACCATACTGTATTTCGTAGTAGAAATACATATAACATCATTGAACAAGTGTAAGGTTGGCCTCGAATTTATGAACCTATATCATTTGTGTATATATTAACACACATAATTGTAATCGAACAAATTTTATATATTATTATTAGTAATATTATTCTTATAACTTATAGATTTCATTATTTAATTACATATATTCATTTTATATATTTTAAGTAAATAAAGATATTAATATAGTTAAGTTATGTGCATTAAATATATTTTTATACAAAGATTCTTTATTTGTTAATTTATCAATAATATTAGATTAAGGATAGTAATAATAATGATAGTAATAATAGTAATAATAATAATAATAATAATAAGAATGTTGATTTTAAAAATGATGATTTTAATAAAGATAATAACTTTAATAATAATAATAATTTTACTAAGAATAATGTTTTTAATGGTAAAAGTAAATGATAGTTTTACTAGTAATGATTCTTTCAATATTAATATAGTTGTAAAAATCATAACTTTTAATAATAATAATATACTAATAAGGATAATCTTATTAATAATAGTAATGATGTTACTAATGGTAATACTTATGTTAATCATAGTAATTAATGATAATAAAAATGTTAATTTTTAGCAATAATACTTAATACTGATAACTAATACTTATAATAGAAATTATAATAATAAATGATAATACTAATAATAACAATAATAATATTATTGCTAATTAGTTTAATGATTATGATAATCATTTTGTTATAGTTTGTGATAATAATAATAATTAACATAATAACAATAATAATAATAATAATAATAATAATAATAATAATAATAATAATAATAATAATAATAATAATAATAATAATAATAATAATAATAATAATAATAATAATAATAATAATAATGATAATAATAATAATAACAAATATAGAAACTACCTCTTATAAAGCTAATTTCCAAAAATATAATGAGCCAGTGCAGGCTCGAACCCGTGACCCTTTGCTTACAGACCATCACCCAAGACCATCGAACCAAGTTTAATTTTCTGTTATAAACTCAAACCCATAACTATATAACCCGTTTCAAACTTTTGTCACATTTTCATCTTCTTCTTAAACTCTTATCGACAGAACCCAATCCAAAAATCATAACCGTGAGTTTCAAATTCAATTTAGGACTTAAGAATTAATTAACTAATATCGGATACTTATATAAAATCAAACAATAAAAAAATAAAAAAAAAACAGAAAGAAAGAACCCAGCGGCTGTCGCAGTTCTTATTAAAAAAAATTATGTTTTCAATATTTAGTGCGTTTTTAGATGATCGTTATAACACAAACTTGGTTTCAAATGATTCGTAAAAGCTTTATCAATTGTCAATTTAACTAGGAACATCAAATTGAACTCGGATTTGGATGATGAACAATTGTTGACTTTTTGTCTTGAAAACTTTGACTCATGAATTCAAAGTGAATAACAAAAATTGAGTTGTGAAACTTTGCAGGAAGTTTAAGTGGGCGATTCCTAATAACTCTACATTTCTAGATTTTGAAATGGTAATCTATCTCGAGGATTTTGATAAAAAGTGTTTACAACAGGGGACGGTTCATATAACATCTCCTTTCTGTTTTAGTTTCCCCTTTGCTCCTGTTTTTATTTGCGAAAAAGAAGAACAGAGATTTTTATAGAGCAAGTGATTGATTAATCTTGTTACCTAATCGCATTTTTTAGTGAAAGATAGGACAATTTGTTTTCACGGGCTAAATAGAAAAAGAAGAAAAAATAGCAGATAGTGTATCTAAATATCTGATTCCATTATTATTATTATTATATTTATATATATCTATATTCAGTAATCTGTATATGTATATATATATATAATTTGCATAAATTCGTAGTGTATATCTATATATCTGTTTATGTAGATATAATCTGTATTTTAAACATGTATCTGTTTTAATACTGATAAATATTATACACAATTTATAGTATTAATATTAATATTAGTAATCCTAATAATAATAATTATATTAATAATAAACAATAATAAAAATGATAGTAATAATATTATTAATGATAGTAATATTTTTAGTAGTAATAACAATTCATAATAATAATAAGTCTTAGTGTATTGATAATAATGGTATTATTAATGATAATTAATGATAATACTAATTATAATTATTTTTAAAATATTTATAACACTAATAACTAATAATAAAGATATCAATTATAAAATTGATAATAATAATGATAATAATACTATTTGTATTATTTATGCTTATAATAATACTTATAAAGATAATAAACATATTATTAATTAAATTTTACTATTAATTAATATAATGATAACGATAATATTAGTAATTTTAACACCTTACATGTATAAATTTTCATATTTATATAATACATTTCCTAATCTTATATATTAAACACTTATTATTTATATATTTTATATATACTATATGTGATAATATACACGTATGACAATGATATATATATATTCAAACTACTATATATAATTACGTTCTAAATATCAAATTTTATTAATTAGATAAACGTATTAATTAAAATATCTAAACTTAAGTATAATATTATATATAATTAATATTTTATTAATGTTATTAATAAGTATATATCGTATATACACATAAATGTTCGTGAATCGTCAGGCTTGGTCAAAGGGTAACTGATTATCCGAATATTGATTTCAAACTTTCTAGACTCAACATTACAGATTTTGCTTATCGTGTCGGAAGTATATAAAGATTAAGGTTTAAATTTGGTCGGAAATTTCTGGGTCATTACAGTACCTACCCGTTAAAGAAATTTCGTCCCCGAAATTTGATAGAGGTTGTCATGGTTAGCAATAAGAATGTTTTCATGACGTATATGAGGTGAATATGGAGTTTTACCATCATTGAATAATGTAGGTAAAATGATTCGATCATGTGAAGCGTACAAGTGAAGCTATCACAAATGAATGAAATGAGTAAATAAATATATTCGTTTTAATCGATGACGTAGTTACTATTGATTTCCGGAATCCCCGGGATTTAAAGAAAATCTTCGAAATCTAAGAGATTTGATTATTCGGCGATTTAGGATATCAGAATCTTCTTTGATTAAATGAAATAATCTGTTTCGATTGCTCTGTTAGATATTTCACTATAAATCTACCCCCTTCGTTTCCTTATTTTCATATCTCACATCCTATTCTTTCTCCTCAGTTCATACTTTAAAGTGTTCGTTAATATGCTCCATCCAGTACTGATTCTTGATATACTCTTTAACTTCTATATCTATCATTCTTCTTTTTCATCCACCACCAGAAGAATCTATTTACTTCTACTATACTCTTATGGTTGTAGTGTTTCTAGTTCTCTCGTATCTGTATATTGCTATCTGCATCGATATACACGGTTTGAAATTTTGAGGTTATTATCGAGCTTTATATTCTTCATTATTTTTCTTTCGGAGCTTCATGCTTTCGTTTTCTCTTCCCGACTTCGAGTCAAGCGAGTAATGGTCCGGAATTCGTAGGTATGAAATTCGAAATGAACATAACTAATTCCTTAAGAAAGAAATAGTAATGGCACGATTTTTATTTGTCAAATTACCAGAATTCAGGAGAAAAGATAGAACTATCAGGAAAATATGTTCTCGATATGTTTGAAGATTAGGTAGAATGTAAGGGTTGTGTAACATGGCACATGATGATGGTACTGTGAATCATCACATTCCATTAGAAACTTAACATGACTTACTATAATATAATGACGTTGATCAAGTGCCATTATATTATACTAATTCATGCATCGGTTCCCAACACTACTTCAAAACATTCATATTTTAAACTAGAAGGTTTCAGAATTTAGAAACTAACACAGTTTCTTTTATGTTGTAATGCAGATATTACAGAGAGATAGATGATCTCAGATAAGAATAGTTGTGAAAGTATCTCCAGAAATATTGAGAATATTTATAATGAAAGATACAATAATGTCTTGGAATTTCTAATATCAAAGGATGATGATGAAGATTTACCCGTAAGGGTTTAGATTCAGACGCAAGGTGTTCGCTACAGAATCGTCATGATTCTTTATGTACAAGTTTAGTCCTTGTAATTTGTTCAGAGTCTCCTTCACGGTTTGCTCAATCCGGTTTTTCAGTACCAAATTTTCTATCTAGCGTTCCTAACACTTCCTTCTTTTATCATCAACTTTTGGTCATTAAGACCACTTACTACATGCTGCTTCGTCAGCATTTTCAAAGTTAACAGATCTGGATCATCAAATAGAGGTGTTTTTAGAAGAATTGCGTTTTGAGATGATTAAACGCTGATAGTAGTATAGTGGAATATAAAAGGTTCTCCGGTAACGATGAGAAAAGCTAATCGTATATATCAAAGTTATAATAAGGTTGATTCGAGCGATAAATCGAAGTTGGCTTGCTGGAGCTGTGACAAAATTGGCTACCTTGGAAAGAAATTGTAAGGTTGTTTTTGCTAATAAATGCTAAAGAATTCGTCGCGGTACGTGCTAAACTATGACTTTGGGTTCGAGAGTTTTTCAGGTGCATAAATCTTTTCTTCCGTAGATGAAGTGCGGTGGTTTCATCTTCTCGATTGAGGTATTTTCAAGAATCCTGATAGGTTTGTACGCGGTTTGTAATTGTCGAGATACAAATGTGGTTTAGGATGAAATCAAGTGGCAAGCTTGAAGAATTGTTTACTTTCATAGGTTATAATCAATATTTTAATTCATTTTAATTGTCCAAAGTTAGCAGTCCAATTGTCCAATAGTCCAATAATCCAATGATTCATATACAGTTATATATATAATATTCGAATTAATTAATACGTATCGTGACCCGTGTACCGGTCTCAGTATTGATCACAACTCAAACCATATATATATTTTGGAATCAACTCCAACCCTGTATAGCCAACTCCCACCTTCACATATAGAGTGTCTATGGTTGTTCCGAAATATATATATAGATGGGTCGATATGATAGGTCGAAACCTTGTATACGTGTCCCGTTATTTAAAGTGCGTAAAATAAATAAATATATATCATGACCCGTGTACAACGTATTGTCTCAGAATTAATCCGACGTATTGTGTACATGTGTCCCGATTGAAAGTGCGTAAAAGTAAATAACAGAAATTAAATGACGATAAATAAAATTGCGAGAATGTAAATTGCGATAAATAAAATGTAATACGGAATTAACAGTTAGCTGGGAACAGTTATCTAGGAACAGTTAGCGTGGATTCTTAACAAAATTCTTTATAATTAATTTGTTTGTTTCTAACAAATTTTATCATGTCCAATGTTTTCTTCATTATGCCACTTGTTGGATTCTAATAGGTCAAAATCCAAATATGAAATTGAATAAAAATGGTTATTCTGCGGTGAACAGATTCGTATATTGGTGGTTGTAAGTAGGATAGTAAATAACCGTTGAATCATATTCGAAGAATGTACAGTGTAACTTATTAATGTGAAATCTAAATATTCCTCGGGTACTACCTACCCGTTAAAATATTTTCATCATTAACAGTTTGTACGAAAGAATTTTTATTTTATTTTATTACAATCTTTATGAAAATATACTTGCATATATATTTTCTCCGGATGTAATCATGGATTTAATGAGTCAATAAGATATTAAACTCATTTGATTTATCGTTAGTACTAGATTACATGATCTCTAGAACATTAGAGATTACATAATCGCCATATCGAACGAAGATAAATGAGGTAGAATGTTACGTAAAGCGAAGATAATCGATGTAAAACGATATGTAGAATGAAGATTATACTCGAAGTACAGATGGTGATATTGAGGCGTGTGATGTTGATATCCGAGGTACAGATTGTGATGTTGAGGTTTACGACGCAGTTGTGATTGGGGGTAATAAGGGTACTGTTGGCGTTGATGATGGTGATGCTGATTATGCTGATGGTGCTGCTACTGGTGTTTGTAACCTTCGCACTATGTTCTCCAAAGCTACTACCCGAGCGCGAAGCTCGTTGACTTCTTCTCTTATACCGGAATGATCGGTGGTTCGGACGATCGGATAAATAAGATCTAGAATATGAGATAGTGTATAGTCGTGATGAGACACTCGGGAAAGGAGAGAGAAAATGGTTTCTCGAACAGGTTCGCCGGTAAGTACTTCAGGTTCATCGCCAAGAGGGCAATTTGGTGGATGGAAGGGATCTTCGATGTGACATGATTTTCAGATATCGGATGATATTCTAACTTCATAGAATATCTATATATATTTGGTACTAAAGTTTTCGTAGACTACGGAGAAATTTACGGCATGTTTCAGGCAATTCTACAGTAACAGATACGCTAAGATATGAATTTTGTCTATACACTATCAATGCAGTAAATGCAGTAAGACGTGTCTAGACTTGTGAATGATAAGCAGGAAATTTCCTATGGATGATAAGCAGATGATTTCCGTCTAGAAATGATAAGCAAAACTTTTGACATGCAGACACGGTCGAAGTCCAGACTCACTAATGCATCCTAACAACTTATCAGTTAGACACACTAATGCAGACCTGGTTCGCTAAGACCACCGCTCTGATACCAACTTTAACAACCCATCCTAATCTTCCTGGACAAAGTCATCAACATTTGGTCCCATTGCGATGATCGACTCCAAGTAATGTCCTTAACATGAGCAAATGCACAGCGGAAGACTTAATTCATACCTGAGAATAAACATACTTTAAAACGTCAACATAAAGTTGGTGAGATATAGGTTTGATGCTAGCAGCGTTATAACTATGGACCACAAGATTTCATATATTTAAATATAATACACTCACAAGTGTATGTAAAAGTAGTTGAGCACTTGGTAACCATACTTAACATTTAAATCATCGCAGCATATTCTTAAATAATCGCTACACCGTACCAAGTGTAGTATACAGAAACGAAGTACTGTGCAACCGTTGAAAACTGGTCGTCCAGCCCGGTTGGGGTTGTCAGGCCCGATAGATCTATCAACAGGATTCGCGTTTACATTCCTCATGTAAATATTAGCTACCAAGTATAAAGAAATATGCCATGGTACAACTCAACATAGAATTTATTTTTGATCACTTGTGTCCATAACGTAAATCATAAAATGCATGTATTCTCATCCCAAAATATTTAGAGTTTAAAAAGGGACTATATACTCACCATACTGTATTTCGTAGTAGAAATACATATAACATCATTGAACAAGTGTAAGGTTGGCCTCCAATTTATGAACTATATCGTTTGTGTAGATATTAACACACATAATTGTAATCGAACAAATTTTATATATTATTATTAGTAATATTATTCTTATAACTTATAGATTTCATTATTTAATTACATATATTCATTTTATATATTTTAAGTAAATAAAGATATTAATATAGTTAAGTTATGTGCATTAAATATATTTTTATATGAAGATTCTTTATTTGTTAATTTATCAATAATATTAGATTAAGGATAGTAATAATAGTAATAATAATAATAATAATAATAATAATAATAATAATAATAATAATAATAAGAATGTTGATTTTAAAAATGATGATTTTAATAAAGATAATAACTTTAATAATAATAATAATTTTACTAAGAATAATGTTTTTAATGGTAAAAGTAAATGATAGTTTTACTAGTAATGATTCTTTCAATATTAATATAGTTGTAAAAATCATAACTTTTAATAATAATAATATACTAATAAGGATAATCTTATTAATAATAGTAATGATGTTACTAATGGTAATACTTATGTTAATCATAGTAATTAATGATAATAAAAATGTTAATTTTTAGTAATAATACTTAATACTGATAACTAATACTTATAATAGAAATTATAATAATAAATGATAATACTAATAATAACAATAATAATATTATTGCTAATTAGTTTAATGATTATGATAATCATTTTGTTATAGTTTGTGATAATAATAATAATTAACATAATAATAATAATAATAATAATAATAATAATAATAATAATAATAATAATAATAATAATAATAATAATAATAATAATAATAATAATAATAATAATAATAATAATAATAATAATAATAATAATAATGATAATAATAATAATAACAAATATAGAAACTACCTCTTATAAAGCTAATTTCCAAAAAGATAGTGAGCCACTGCAGGCTCGAACCCGTGACCCTTTGCTTACAGACCATCACCCAAGACCATCGAACCAAGTTTACTTTTCTGTTATAAACTCAAACCCATAACTATATAACCCGTTTCAAACTTTTGTCACATTTTCATCTTCTTCTTAAACTCTTATCGACAGAACCCAATCCAAAAATCATAACCGTGAGTTTCAAATTCAATTTAGGACTTAAGAATTAATTAACTAATATCGGATACTTATATAAAATCAAACAATAAAAAAAAACAGAAAGAAAGAACCCAGCGGCTGTCGCAGTTCTTATTAAAAAAAATTATGTTTTCAATATTTAGTGCGTTTTTAGATGATCGTTATAACACAAACTTGGTTTCAAATGATTCGTAAAAGCTTTATCAATTGTCAATTTAACTAGGAACATCAAATTGAACTCGAATTTGGATGATGAACAATTGTTGACTTTTTGTCTTGAAAACTTTGACTCATGAATTCAAAGTGAATAACAAAAATTGAGTTGTGAAACTTTGCAGGAAGTTTAAGTGGGCGATTCCTAATAACTCTACATTTCTAGATTTTGAAATGGTAATCTATCTCGAGGATTTTGATAAAAAGTGTTTACAACAGGGGACGGTTCATATAACATCTCCTTTCTGTTTCAGTTTCCCCTTTGCTCCTGTTTTTATTTGCGAAAAAGAAGAACAGAGATTTTTATAGAGCAAGTGATTGATTAATCTTGTTACCTAATCGCGTTTTTTAGTGAAAGATAGGACAATTTGTTTTCACGGGCTAAATAGAAAAAGAAGAAAAAATAGCAGATAGTGTATCTAAATATCTGATTCCATTATTATTATTATATTTATATATATCTATATTCAGTAATCTGTATATGTATATATATATATAATTTTCATAAATTCGTAGTGTATATCTATATATCTGTTTATGTAGATATAATATGTATTTTAAACATGTATCTGTTTTAATACTGATAAATATTATACACAATTTATAATATTAATATTAATATTAGTAATCATAATTATATTAATAATAAACAATAATAAAAATGATAGTAATAATATTATTAATGATAGTAATATTTTTAGTAGTAATAACAATTCATAATAATAATAAGTCTTAGTGTATTGATAATAATGGTATTATTAATGATAATTAATGATAATATTAATTATAATTATTTTTATAATAATTATAACACTAATAAGTAATAATAATGATATCAATTATAAAATTGATAATAATAATAATGATAATAATACTATTTGTATTATTTATGCTTATAATAATACTTATAAAGATAATAAACATATTATTAATTAAATTTTACTATTAATTAATATAATGATAACGATAATATTAGTAATTTTAGCACCTTACATGTATAAATTTTCATATTTATATAATACATTTCCTAATCTTATATATTAAACACTTATTATTTATATATTTTATATATACTATATGTGATAATATACACGTATGACAATGATATATATATTCAAACTACTATATATAATTACGTTCTAAATATCAAATTTTATTAATTAGATAAACGTATTAATTAAAATATCTAAACTTAAGTATAATATTATATATAATTAATATTTTATTAATGTTATTAATAAGTATATATCGTATATACACATAAATGTTCGTGAATCTTCAGGCTTGGTCAAAGGGTAACTGATTATCCGAATATTGATTTCAAACTTTCTAGACTCAACATTACAGGTTTTGCTTATCGTGTCGGAAGTATATAAAGATTAAGGTTTAAATTTGGTCGGAAATTTCCGGGTCATTACATAGTGTTTGACTTTGTAATAATCCTGTTGTTGATGATCCGTACACGTTAATTTTGTAAGGGGCGTCACAGCAAGATCTTAAGTGTAGGAAGGGATTAAATTCTTTCGGGTTTTAAACATTTGACTTATACACTTGGTTTAATAGCCACCGTTAAATTTTACTAGTAAAGCAGTAGTTGTATTAGAATGTAGTGCTCTCTAATAATGAAGAACAGCCCTAGTCTTATATACTGACTACCCACTTCTAGTAAAAATTTTAAAAATTTTCAAATAAATGAATTCAAAATCTTGTTTATACATATTTATGAACGATAAAACTAGGTGTTAATGCCGAATTTATTGTTACCTCGGAGAGAACATAAAGGGAGAAACAACCCAAAATGCTTGAATTCGTTTAAAATGGAATAGAAGAGAATAAAAAGGCAAAGAAAAGAATAAATAAAAGCTAAGTGTGGGAAGAATGCACCAAGTTCTTTAAAGCAGATATCACATATTTTTGTACAAGATTATTGCAGGTACTTTTGTTTTGGACGATACTAATTAGTTTTACCCGATTTACTGTAATGTATTTGAAAGAAAGATGGATCTACACGATGAATCAATTCCATCATTAAAAAGAAGTAAAGTCTTCCAAAAAAGACACGCGCTTCTTATTTTAGGTCATGAAATTGTCGTCCAGACCAGCTGTAGGATGACGAAAAATCTAGAAAAGTCATCTCTAAAATTAGCAGAAAATCCACGGACCTCAGCATCAAACAGGGTCGCCATGTGGTCAGACTTATCCTAGCCATGAGAGGATCTGTCTCGTAAAATGGAGAGGGCGCCGTGCAAATTAGCTTGATAAGACTAATGAATCAGACCCCCAGAAAGGATAATCTCCTTAAAGATTAAAAATTAGCTCTTAAGCCTGATATTACTCAATCCTTGGGATTGACCTTAATGATTGAGAATTACAAACTTATGGAATTCGATGATATCTAAACTTGAGCTTGAACGAGAAAATATTTTGATCAAAATTAAAACCGATTTGTTTTCTGAAAACCTATTTTCAATACGTTCATTACCATTGAACGTAAAATCCTGAGAATTCATCAGAATTCATTAGGTCACCTGAACCAAATTGGGTGTCAACCGTAAGAACGGTGGTTGCATAGCATGGTCGAAGACAGGACCTTGTGCCAGACAGAAAAATTATAGGGTGATCTTTACTATTGCTCCTACAAATGATAGTAATTACATCCGACACGTTTTTGACCATAATTATCTGCATGTCATTGGACATTGCCTTAACAGTTGATTGTTCATCGCTTTCCTTTACAACCGGACGATAGTTTACCGAAAGGTAATATACGGAACAAGTATACTGGACGTGTTGCTTTCCTAATACAAGGTTAGCAAGTGGGTGACACAAAACCATAAGTTTTGAGCTAAAATTTTAAAATCAGAAACCCACACAACCCACAAAAACCTTTTGCAAACACCGGTGAAGGGTTATTCTGGAAAACTTGTCTAGGGTAAAAGCTAGAATGAATTTTCAAAAGATCAAATGTTTTCATAAAGATCCAATTTCCTTAAAGGATCTAAATTTTCATAGTCATGTGGGACTGTAAACCACATCGTTACTATCATTGTTTATGCCGATGTATCAAAATCACTGATGTATAAAGTGTGAGAATAAAAAAAGATTCGAGTGAAGTGTGATTTTATTTCAAGTTCTGTATTACTTGAGGACAATCAACGTTCAAGTGTGGGGATATTTGATAGTGCTCTAAATGAACATATATTTAGGCGTAATATCCTTCCAATATGTAAAGCTTTTAGTTGCAATTATTCTATTTTTATGTAATAATCGTTTAAATAAATAAGTGCGAAAACAAAAGATAGAATCGACGATTTGAAGACGCAAATGACCAAAAAGCTCAAATGTACAAGATACAATCTAAGTGGTTCAATTTATTGATGAATAACGTCTAAATATGACAAAAGTACAAATTGCGAAACGCAAAGTACAAGATATCTAAGCGTACAAAAGGACGTTTGAAAATCCGAAACCGAGACATGAACCAACTATCAACGTACGACTCAACGGAGCTAAAATTACAAGTCAACTATACACAAGAATATAATATAATATATAATTAATTATATATATTATATATTATATTATAATATATATATATATATATATATATATATATATATATATATATATATATATATATATATTATATACAACGCCGCCCATGTTTAATTCACCATGGTGAGCTGGAATCTGAAGCTCCACAATCGCGGAGCTGTGACGCACAAAAGTACCACGATCGCGGAGCTGTCTGGGACAAAATTGCCTATAAAAGCCAATGCATTCGGACGATCAAATGGACCCTTTTTCTTTTCCTTTCTCAGTTTATATTTATATTTATAATTATAATTATAATTATAATTTAAGATTAATAATAAATTATGGTTTAGTAGGGTTATTGTAAGGAATGTTTTGAGGATTTTAAGTCGAAACTCTGTCCGGGTAACGCTACGCGATAAATAATCACTGTAAGCTATGTTCTTCCTTTTTCAATTAATTTATCGTAACTAAGTTATTATTATGCTTATTTGAGCCGAAGTAATCGTGATGTTGGGCTAAATATTAAGACGGGGTTATTGGATTTTGTACCATAATTAGGGTTTGGACAAAAGACCGACACTTGTGAACATTGGACTATTGACTATTAATAGGTAGGGGGTATTGTCTAATTGAATGACAACTCATTGGAACATGTCGAACCTATCTTCAAATTAGTTAATCTAATAATTATTAAATTGATTATGAATGTCCTATTTAGTGACGTTTATACGATATCATTTACAATCATTTAATTAATCAATTGGATTGGGTAATTGATTATTCATTATGGCCAAGTGAATAAATTAATGTATCATGGACTAATTAAAACAGGGGTGGATTACATACAAGGATAATTAGTGTAATTGTTAACAAAGTATTAAAACCTTGTTACAGTTCGAGTCCCTAATTAGTTGGAATATTTGACCTCGGGAATAAAGTTAATTTGACGAGCATATTATAATTATGACCGATGGACTATTATGGGCAAAACCCAGATAGGTATCAAATAAGCCAGGACAAAGGAAAATTAACCCAGAGTAATAAATTAAAATCAAAACGTCAAACATCATGGTTACGGAAGTTTAAATAAGCATAATTCTTTTATTGTATTTCTCATCGTACTTTTAATTACTGTCATTTTATTATTCGCAATTTTATATATCGTCATTGTTATTTATTTTATGCACTTTAATTATTGTCATTTATCTTTACGCTTAAAATATAAAATCGACAAACCGGTCATTAAACGGTAAAACCCCCTTTTATAATAATAATTCTACTTATATATATATATATATATATATATATATATATATATATATATATATATATATATATATATATATATATATATATATATATATACATACAAATATAGTTGTGAAAAAATATAGCGTTAAACTCAGCTAGCTCCCTGTGGAACGAACCGGACTTACTAAAAACTACACTACTCTACGATTAGGTACACTGCCTATAAGTGTTGTAGCAAGGTTTAGGTATATCCATTCTATAAATAAATAAATAACTTGTGTAAAATTGTATCGTATTTAATATTATTTCGTAATAAAATATAATAGTATTTCGTATACGATCGCTCGCACATCAACGTCCCAAAAAGGAATACTGGACAATTAATTTGAGACAGAGGGAGTAATAAATAGCTCACAACATTAATTTGATACCTTAAAATTGAACTTCACTTAACTCCAATGATTTAAATTAAATACACGACATATTAAATGTAACAAAAGAATTTTTGTAGTTAATACGAAATTTATTTTGTGGTCTTTAACTTCAATTTTGAATTAAAACCTACTGCATTTAATGCTTAATGGGAGTGATGAGTGTCAAAGCTGATTAAACGTCATGTTAACAGTCTGATGTCCCTCGAAAACATGCTGTCTGTCAAATCTGCCCACGCGCCTGCAGATGACAGTTGCCATTTTCTCTCTCCTGCACTTTTTCCACCAATTCAAAAGGTTAAATAGAGTGATCCATTTTCCATAATAACCTTCGGTTATTAAACTTCCAAAATTCCCTTTTTCTCTCAAAATCCCCATATCTTCAAATCTTCAATCTTTCATCTTCAATCTTCAACAATGGTAGAACAACAACCACAACCAATTGTGAATCAACCAGAGGAACAACCACAGCAGCAACCTGAACAACCACAACAGCAACCTGAACAACCTTAGAAGCAACAACCTGAACAACAACCACAACCTCAACCTGAAGAGCACAATGAACCATTGTTCATCCTACACCCAAGTTTAATAAAGGCTGATCCTGCACCAGTTCATGATCAAATCCGCCTATCTAGAGGGAACGCTGCTCACTCTCTCTCTATTCCGAAATCGAAAGCTAACATGGGTTACGACACCATGATTGATTATGTGAGGCAATCCCTACTTGCCAGATCCATCACCGGCGTTCCTTCACGATTTTATCCGGTCTGTCTAGGCAGATTCTGGTATACGACAATGATGACCAATTCTCAACAGGGTACTCCATGTGTTCGTGGCATGGTTACTAAAACCCTAATCTGCTCTATAACCGTTGATGCTATTCGATGAGCTCTACAACTGCCAGGTGGACCATTCGTTAATTCACTACCCAGCGATGATTTTAGGAGAGAAGTGCTACAAGTAGGGTTGTAAATGAGTCGAGCTGAGCTCGAGCTTGACAATGTTCGAGCTCAGCTCGATTGATTTTTAAAAAGCTCGAGCTTGAGCTCGGCTCGATTCGAGCCTTATATTTTTAGCTCGAGCTCGGCTCGTGACCCATACAAATAGCTCGAGCTCGGCTCGTTATAAGCTCATTTTCTTATAAAAGGTCGGCTCGTAAAAAGCTCATTATTTTCCACAAAGTGAACTTGTTAAAGCTCGTTAACGTGTTATTGTCCAAAAAGTGAACTCTGACTCGTTAAAGCTCGTTAACGCATTAGAGTAATAAGCTTATTAAAGAATGGTCATAAGTCACAAGATTATTCCCAAAAATATGAATAAGCTTGTTAAAGAATGGTCATAACTCACAAGATTGTTCCCAATGATATTATCAGTAAAAATACAATTATAAAAAAATACAATTATAAAAATACAAAACTTAAGAGAAGCATCTCTAAAGAATATCATAAACATGCATGTCTAGATTCTAGTTTGCACGAGCCTAGCTCTTCATGAATGTAGACCTTGATGAAAAAGCTTCCACTAGACACTTGGGGTTCATTTTACTTGTATCTTCCATTAATATAAATCTACTGATACAAAATAAAATATTGTATGTAGGTATTCATTAGGCAATAATTAAAAAAATAACAATAATCAATATTTACAGATGTTGATTTTTGTTGAAGAAAATTAATCGTTAGAACAACAAGAAATGACATATATTGATATATACAAAAAACTGAAATCAAAATATTACATTGTCAAAAGTTCAAAATATTCAGCTTTGAAATGTTTTTAAAAAATTGGAAGATGAGTGGAAAATGCATGGGAGGGGAGATGAAGGTGTTTGAGTGAAGAAGCGTAAATCGGTAAATGTAAGGGAGATATATGTCACAACCCAATAAGTTTGTGGCCCAACCCACTAAGATTATGACCCAATTAAGGGTTTTAACCCAAGAACTTCATGGAAGGCCCAAGAACATCATGGAAGCTCCCTAGAACTTTCCCATGAGTTCTTCCATGGAATGGTATGGAATGTTCATGGAAATATCTATCTCCATGTATATACTTGAAGTTTCTAGTACTTAGATCCTAACCATTGATTTAGATTAATCTTAGCCATCCATTTTGTGTTAGAAGTAGTATAAATAGGGGTGGTCTCATTTGGCACACCACACCTCAAATCTCAAACATTCTCTCTTGTAAAGCATTCTCAAGCAATATAAGTATTTTCTTCAATTCCACTTGTTCTATAATATTTTCTCTTTTGGTTACTTGAATCATTATAAGGTCCGAGTAAGGCTGACTTAGTAGAGACTAAGTGCCGCACGTGAGCTTATTGAGATAAGTCCGTGACATTTGGTATCAAGAGCAAGGTCGATTCAAGGAGATGGCAACCGAGAACGAGAAGAATGTGAGCGCAACAAGTGGTGTGATGGGTGATGAGACCCATGGCCGGGTAGAGACTCGCCAAGGAGCCAAGAAGAACCGAGGTACGTCCAAAGACTTTGTCGCAAACTTGGACAAAAGGATCGTGGATGTAGAGACATCCATGGACGACGTGAAAGCAAAGGTCGAAGACGTCCACCAACGTTTGGATGGTCTGGACGGGGACTTTGACGAATTGAAAGATAATTGCAAGAGTGCAATCAACGTGCTAGACGTTGACATGCGACGTGAGATCCATGACTTAAGGGGTATGCTCATGGGTGAGATTACGAAGTTGCGAGGCGAAATGGAGGGGGAGGTCTCCACTATTCACCAACGCCTCGTGGATTTACAAACCAACATGAACTCTTGTTTGAGATTCATGGCTAATGGGGGTGGCAACACTGGATGCAATGCTCTGAAGGTGGACGTTCCCAAGCCGTCACCGTTCATGGGGAAGCGGGAAGCCCGAGCGGTTGATGATTTTATATGGGAGATGGAACAATACTTGGAGGGAGTCAACATAGTGGATGATGCAATGAAGATCAAGACGGCAACTCGTTACCTGAAGGATACCGCAGCATTATGGTGGCGTCGTCGATATGGAGATATCGAGAAAGGTACGGTTACTATTGATACTTGGGATGATTTCCTTACTGAACTTAAGAATCAATTCTACCCCAAGAATGCTCAAAAGGATGCGATGAGTCGTCTACGTAAATTACATCATTCCGGGACGATTCGGGAGTATATTAAAGAATTCACGAACCTTAGCCTGGAGGTCCCAGATATTCCCGATGATATTCTTCTCTTCTATTTTCTCGATGGTTTGCAACCTTGGGCTAAAACGGAGTTGGAGAGACGAGGAGTCCAAGACCTTGCCACCGCAATTGCTCAAGCGGAGGCACTAGTCGACCATGCTAATAGGAAAGATTCGTTCAAGTCAAAAGATAAGAAGGTGAGCCATGAGAAAGGTGGGGGAGATAAGCCCGCCCAATCAAGGAATGATAATACACGTAAGCCACCAACCGGGAATAACAAGAGCATAAAAACTTCTTACAAGAATGATGGATGTTTCATATGTGATGGACCGCATAGAGCCCGAGATTGTCCGAAGAAAGCTAGCCTTCATGCTATGGAAGCTCAAAAGGCGGGTTGTCAGGATGAGGAGCGGTGCATAGGATCAATGCATATCCTCAACGCAATCAAGGCCAAGACGGAGATACCCAAGGTAGTGGCTAAAGGACTCCAATTCGTAGATATTAACATTTGTGGAGATCGGGTACGAGCTTTGGTGGATACGGGAGCAACTCATAACTTTATCTCCACCGATGAAGCCAAAAGGCTAGGACTTAAGGAAACAAAAGAGAGTGGCATGATGAAGACGGTGAACACGAGTGCCAGACCGATTAGTGGGGTGGCTAAAGACGTATATGTGAAGATTGGAGAATGGGAAGGAATGATTGACCTCTCGGTCGTGCCTATGGACGACTTCAAGTTAGTACTTGGGATGGAGTTCCTAGATAAGGTACGCGGTTTCCCTATGCCGTTTGCTAATTCACTGTGTATCTTGGATGGTGAGAAGACTTGTATGGTGTCAACCGAACGTGGAAGCAAGAGTGCATCCAAGTCACTTTCGGCCATGCAATTCAAGAAGGGGTACAACAAGAATGAGACATGCTATTTAGCGGTAGCAAAGCAAGAGACGGTTGAAGATAAGGGAAAACTAGAGGTACCCAAGGAAATTGAGAAGGTCCTTGATGAGTTCAAGGATGTCATGCCCAAGGAGTTACCAAAGAAGTTACCACCTAGAAGGGAGGTTGACCATGCGATCGAGTTGGAGCCGGGATCAAAACCACCTTCCAAAGCCCCATACCGAATGCCACCACCCGAGTTAGAGGAGTTGCGAAGACAACTCAAGGAGTTGCTGGATGTGGGATACATCCGACCGTCAAAATCCCCGTATGGTGCTCCGGTGCTATTTCAAAGAAAGAAGGATGGGTCCTTGCGGATGTGTATAGATTACCGGGCACTCAACAAGGTAACTATCAAGAACAAATACCCAATCCCACTTATTGCTGATTTGTTCGATCAACTTGGGAAGGCGAGATACTTCTCCAAGTTAGACTTGAGATCGGGATATTATCAAGTCCGAATTGCCGAAGGAGATGAGGCTAAGACCACATGCGTGACGAGGTATGGCGCTTATGAATTCCTAGTCATGCCCTTTGGTTTAACCAATGCCCCTGCCACATTTTGTACTTTGATGAACAAATTATTCCACCCGTTCCTCGACAAGTTTGTCGTGGTGTACTTGGATGACATAGTCGTGTATAGCGATACCATGGAAGATCATGTGAGGCACTTGAAGCAAGTATTCCAAGTACTAAGGGACAACGAGTTGTATGTGAAGCTAGAGAAATGTTCATTCGGATTAGAGGAGGTGGATTTTCTTGGACATCGAATTAAAAATGGGAAGTTACTCATGGACGGGGCTAAGGTCAAGGCAATTCAAGAGTGGGAGGCACCAATGAAGGTGACTGATTTACGATCTTTTCTTGGTTTAGTAAACTACTATCGTCGTTTTATCAAGGGATACTCGGCGAAAGCGGCTCCATTGACAGAATTGTTAAAGAAGGACAAAGCTTGGTTGTGGGATGAGAAATGTCAAGCAGCATTCGAAGAGTTGAAAGGAGCGGTCATGGAAGAACCGGTGTTGAGACTTCCGGATGTGACCATTCCATTCGAGTTACACACAGACGCATCGGACTTTGCTATTGGAGGAGTTCTAATGCAAGAGGGTCACCCAATCGCGTTCGAAAGCCGAAAACTTAACGAGGCGGAAAGGAAGTACACTGTGCAGGAGAAGGAGATGACGGCAGTGGTTCATTGTCTGAGGACATGGAGGCATTATCTTTTGGGATCAAGGTTCGTGATTAAGACGGATAATGTGGCAACGAGTTATTTTCAAACCCAAAAGAAGTTGAGTCCCAAACAAGCTCGTTGGCAAGACTTCCTAGCCGAATTTGACTATGTGTTGGAGTATAAGCCTGGGAAAGCCAATGTGGTAGCTGATGCCCTAAGTCGTAAGACGGAGTTTGCAGCGATCACAAAACCACAATTCTTCCTTCAAGATCGTATAAAGGAGGGATTAGAGCATGATTCTATAGCCAAAAACCTTGTTGGATTGGCTCGAGATGGGAAAACGCGAAGGTTTTGGCTCAAGGGTGATCTATTATTCACCAAAGGAGACCGGTTATATGTGCCTAAGTGGGGTGATCTTAGACGGACAATCTTGAAGGAGTGTCATGATTCAAAGTGGGCTGGTCATCCAGGTATCAAGAGGACACTGGCATTAGTAGAAGGCACTTATTATTGGCCAAGGATGGAAGACGACGTAGAGACGTACGTGCGAACATGCCTAATATGCCAACAAGATAAGATAGAGCAACGCCAACCAGGAGGACTATTACAGCCGCTACCTACACCGAAAGGACCATGGGAGAGTGTTTCCATGGACTTCATTACTTGCTTACCTAAGTCGGAAGGGTGTGGGAGTATTATAGTCGTGGTAGACCGGTTTTCTAAGTATGGTACCTTCATAGCCGCATCATCCGAAGTTACCGCGGATGAAACCGCAAAACTATTTTTCAAGAATGTGGTGAAGTATTGGGGGATACCGCATGTGATAGTAAGTGATCGAGATCCGAGGTTCACAGGGCGTTTTTGGACGGAGTTGTTCAAGATCATGGGGACGGACTTGAATTTCTCCACGAGTTTTCATCCCCAAACAGACGGACAGACGGAAAGGGTGAATGCACTATTGGAGCTCTATCTTCGACACTATGTAAGTGCAAATCAACATGATTGGGCTAAGCTTCTTGATATTGCTCAGTTCTCTTATAACATGCAAAGGAGTGAGTCCACGGGGAAGAGTCCTTTTGAGTTGGTGACAGGACGCCAACCATTGACCCCGAATGCTTTGGCCGCTTCATATGATGGAAGCAGCCCAGCCGCTTATAGAACGATGAAGGAGTGGCACGAACAAGCCGACTTGGCGCGAGCATCACTAGATAAGGCTGCCAAGAAAATGAAGAAATGGGCGGATGAGAAAAGACGACATGTTGAGTTCAAAGTTGGGGACCAAGTGATGGTGAAGCTTTTACCTCAACAATTCAAAACATTTAGGAAGGTGCACAAAGGATTGATCCGGAGATATGAAGGCCCATTCCCGGTAATTGGACGTGTTGGGAATGTATCTTATCGAGTTCAACTACCGCCCAAATTAAAGATTCATCCAGTCTTCCACGTAAGTTTTCTAAAACCTTATCATGGGGACGAGGAAGACCCAGAACGAGGAGTTTCCAAACGAGCACCAATGGCAGTTGCGACTTCGTTCGATCGTGAAGTGGAAGATATCTTGTTGCATCGAACGGTACGGAGACGAGGTGTGCCGAGCTATAGAGAATACCTGGTTAAGTGGCGTAACTTGCCCGATAGTGAAGCAAGCTGGGAAGCCGAAGACTTATTGTGGCAGTTCACAGACAAAATCAAGAAGTATCACGAGGATCACACGACGAGGACGTCGCGAGCTTAGGTGGGGGAGAATGTCACAACCCAATAAGTTTGTGGCCCAACCCACTAAGATTATGACCCAATTAAGGGTTTTAACCCAAGAACTTCATGGAAGGCCCAAGAACATCATGGAAGCTCCCTAGAACTTTCCCATGAGTTCTTCCATGGAATGGTATGGAATGTTCATGGAAATATCTATCTCCATGTATATACTTGAAGTTTCTAGTACTTAGATCCTAACCATTGATTTAGATTAATCTTAGCCATCCATTTTGTGTTAGAAGTAGTATAAATAGGGGTGGTCTCATTTGGCACACCACACCTCAAATCTCAAACATTCTCTCTTGTAAAGCATTCTCAAGCAATATAAGTATTTTCTTCAATTCCACTTGTTCTATAATATTTTCTCTTTTGGTTACTTGAATCATTATAAGGTCCGAGTAAGGCTGACTTAGTAGAGACTAAGTGCCGCACGTGAGCTTATTGAGATAAGTCCGTGACATATAGCCATCTAGGACGAAAAGAGTATTGATATTAGTTTGTTAAATAATTAGTCATTACAAGTAAACCATCCAATTAGTTGATATTTAAGGTGGTGGCAGATATTTATGAAAATACATACGAAAAGCCAATAGTTAGCTTTGGAAAAGGAATTGCTGAATTTTGACATCGGGTAAACCAAATTCTGAAACACTATAACTACCCCGTATTTAATATTTTAATTTATTATTATTATTATTATTATTATTAATATTATTATTATTATTATTATTATTGTTATTATTATTATTATTATTATTATTATATTATATATACGAAAGCTCATTTAGGCGTGCGAACTTAAACGAGCTCGACATGTGAAGCTCGAGCTCGGGCTCGTTTATCAAACGAGCCATATCTTGAGCTTGAACTCGAGCTCAAACTCAAGCTCGAACTCCTTTAGGCTCGGCTCGAATCGAGTTTTTAACGAGCCGAGCTCGAGTAGCTCACGAGTAGCTCGGCGCATTTACAGCCGTAGTTGCAAGCTATTGGATATGCTAGTCCAGTGGCCCACAGCCCGTTAAGAAAGAACATGCCACCCTTGTGGTATTATTTTTTTTGGTCTGCTAACACAATGCATGAGCCAAAAATATGGAAGTTTTGACCAGTGCTCTGACTTTGAGCTCAAGATTGGTCATGGGTTGTTATTTAATCGTAACATTGATCATGCTGCTGAGATATTCTTAAGGTTAAGGGAAATGGTGCTTGCACCCAAAAGAAGCCATTTGATGCCCTTCCCAAGCTTTTTAAGCCTTGTTTTTGAAAATGAGCTGGGTGATGCTTACACGCAAATTACTAATCTTTCCATCGACCTGCCATTAAAATAAGGGGGATAACTAAAGAAACACCAGCTCCATATACTGGTCTGACGCCACGGATGCTCGAGTACCTTGCTGCTCGAGGTGGAGCTACCCAAATGACTGCCTCTGGTCCTACACCATCTGAGGGGGAGGGAGCTCAGCAAAAGCCAGCCAGGAAACACAAGCAGCCAGCTACCACAATCGGAATAGCCACCATCGCAGAAACTGGTAAAGCAGTAGTTGTATTAGAATCTAGTGCTCTCTGATCATAAAGAACAACCCTAGTCTTATATTCTGACTACCCACTTCTAGTTTTGGAATCCGTTACTCATCCATTTCTTGGTAACAGGCAAGGCTAAACGAATGAAGGCTGGCTCCAAGTAGGCCACAGGGGAGAAAGCACCAGTCTCAACTGCTGCTCCTGCAAAGGATGCTGTTATGGAACCTGGTGCGTCTCTAGACCAAACAGCAGAAATAACTAACATAATTAAAAATCTTTTATCTACTGACTTAATTGTTCTCATGCTGACTGGTTTTAAAACTAATGTTAAGAGGAGTAGCAACTCATACTCTTCTAACCAGGCACTTCCACACTTTTCAAAATCATACTTCAAGAAATATCCTCTACTGACATCACAACCAGTAGAGAACATACGTGACCCCTAAAGCAGACTTGAGTTGGGTCCTCATCATGTTGAACCAGCTCAGGCTACTGCTCAGCCCACTAATAACTTGGTTCATTATAAGAGTCACACTAATATATCTAAACCAGCTAAAACTCTTACACCATCTGAGTCATCATGTGTTGCCAATGAGTCAGCAGAGTCATGGTTGCACTTATAGACACCATACTCTATCTCAATCGAAGGGCTAACTAAAACACACGTTTGTCCCCAGAGACCAACACCAGATGCAATTGTTGAGTCAAATTTAGTTGATTCTACTATTGTTAACATAACTTGTTCTATCGTTTCAGATCTTAGCAGCGCAACTGATATTGTGGCTACTGGTGCTGTGACTAGTACTGGCGAGCCTTCTGTTGCTGCTGGTACTGGTCCTAATATAGCTGTTGATAAACCTACTGCTGCTGGTGATATTGGGGATGAAGTGGTTGTTGGTTCCACTGTTCCAATTGTTAATGAGGAGATGGCTAGTGCTGATGATTTTGTTATTCCTCCTCCTTTCCCTAGCGATACTGCTTCAACTACTACCTCTGAAGTAGTTGATGATGTGGTTATTGAACCTCATCCTGATGTTCATGAGGTCATTGCTGACAGGGTTGTTGATACTACAATTGCTGGTGGTACTCAGGACACTGCTCATGTTGTTTTTCCTGAGGAGGTTATGGTTACTGATCTTACTGGTTCTATTGGTACTCCGGCTGTTGCTCCTACTGCCTCCAGAGAATTCATTACTATGGATGTTGCTGGTAATCTTACTGTTTCTGATACAACACCGGATACCTTCTTTCAAGGTGATGTGGATACTGCTGCTCCACCTACTACACCGTTATCTGCTGCTACTGGTTCCCTGGAAACACTAGTGGATGCTGGTACCCAGGCTACTGCCACTACTGAATCATCTAAGGCTACCGTTTCTACTGAAAAGCCTATGTATGTTTGCCAGATACCAGATCCAGAAGAGGTTGTACCTAAGTTCATTTATAAGGGAGTCTCCATTGCTCCTAAAGTTGCCCTCCTAGTGGACCAGCTGACTATTGATCCACAAAGTGCTTTAGTTTCAGGCAGCAAGCTGCCTGATGAGAATCTGACTCAGCTACTTGCACAAATGGACCAACCAGCAAGAGAGGAAGTATATGAGAGGCTGGCTACTCTTGATAACTTCAATGAGCAGCCATACTACCATTTCATTGGTATAGCTCCTACTGCCTCCCCATGGCCTGGTACATGGAGGCCTCTCAAATTCATCTATGATCCAGATACCGGTAAGGTTGTAATGCAAAATATTCCTGATTCGCCAGTACCTTTTGATTCCTCAGCTTCTTCCTCATCATCTTCTTCATCTGATGGTGATGCTGATAAAGGTACTGGTAAGGATGAGCCATTGGTTCATGATAATACTGCTGGCTCCAAAGACAAACCAGTGGATCTTGATACTGATGCAGCTGATTCTACTGCCAAGGATACTAGTGGTTCAAAGCCTTCGGGTGAAGGTAAAAATGATGGTGATCATGGTGATGAGTCAGATTCTGACCTTCCACCTCCACCACCCCAAAGTGGTACTCCTATCATTGCTGCTACTGCACAACCATCAACCAGTGCAGTTAGTGTCTCTGAAATGCAAGGGTTATCTACCCTTGCTGTTTATCGAACAGTTGCCAGAATCACACCTGATATTCAAAATACCATCAGGGACACCATTATTGATAATGTTGCTAAAGCCATTAGACGAGTTGGTTGTATCACTACTTCAGCCATTGAAGCTTAGCTGCGTCAAACTAATGCTTTTGCTGATCTAGCAGTTGCGTCTATCAGGCAATATTATGAAGAAGAGGAAGAGTTAAAGTAGTGAATCATTTCTCATAAGGAGTATACTGATCATATCACTCACCTTCAAGCTGAATTGGATCTTGAGAGATCAAGAAATAGATTCCTCAATGATGAGAACAGAATGTTGGAAGAGAGGGTGGAGGCATATGAACAGTAAATGGCTACAATGATTCCTGCTACTGCCTATGTTAGAATGGTTGAGATGATGCAATGAATAGCCGATCTTCAAGCTGATGTTAGAGCTGGTGTTAATCAGATAGCCATGGGTGTTGCTAGAAATGAAGTAAGAACATCCAACCTATGTCTTCAACAATATGGTATTGGTCCTGATGCTCACCTATCTCCTGCTGATGTTGAATGGAACAATTTTGCATTTTCAATGCCTGATTCTGATAGTGATCTTGATGTAAGTATTTCTACAGGCTCTACTTCTGCCCCTGCTGATGACAAAAAGGGGGAGAAGAAATCTAAATGCTAAAAGAAGAGAAAACAATATGAGGGGGAGCATGAACATGAGAAAGCTCCTAAGCAGCAGAGGAGAGATGGTGATGGTGATGATGCTGTACAAGGAAGAACTGGCCCTAAGCTCAGTAACGCTCATACTGAAGCAGGTGCTAAGGGTGCTGGTGGATCTCAACCCAGCAATCCTGCAACACCTGTGGATGATATTGGTTCTGGCAGTAAGCCTAGTGATAATGTATCTGAACTGGCTTTGGCTGAATCTTTTGTTGCCTCTCAATCCATTGAAAAGAAGTTAAAACGAAAAATGGAGAGGCACCAGAAGAAACAGCAGGACTTAAATGATGCCTTTAATGCCAGATTTGAGGCCTATGCTGCAAATAAAAAGCATTGAATCGAGCATAGAAGAGGCCTTTCTCGTGCTCAACTTGAAATTCATAATGAGCTGCTCAGTATTAACCAATACAAGAAAGATGCACGAAAAAGAAATGCTAAGTTCATGTTGAAGTATGACAAGAAGAAGGCAAATCTGTATGCTGAGCGAGCAGAAAGAATAAGGAACATGACACCTAAAGGGATTCAAAGGTACTTGGATTCTAATAGGTCAAGCGGAGAGAGGGCAGATGTATTTCTTAAATGGATAGCTGATATGATGAAATTCAGCCAACCCTCTCAACCAGCAAGTCCTGCTCAGCCAACTACACAATCAAATCCAGAAGAAGTTGTTAATCTCGATGATGATGATGATGATGATGATGATGATGATGATGATGATGATGATGAGAAGCCAGTAGAGACAGATCTGTCTGCTACTGAGGGGGACCTACTTGCAATAACTCCCCTACTGCCTCCATAAGAAGCAGTATCCACACAAGAAGCATTAACTAAACCCAAACCAATTAATAAACTAAGGGTAAAATCTGCCCCTAGGAACAACCAGCCCCTAAGGAAAGAGCCCTTATTCGAGGCAGTTAATGAAGATATTGTGGCAGTTGTACCAGCTGATACTAATCAGTCAGCTAGTAATGAAGACACAGCAAGGAGTGCTGTGACAGAAGACCCAGCTAGTAGTGTGCTACTGGGAGATAGAAGTGTAGAAGACCCATCAAAGGAGGATGAGCTGGGAGCTAAACCTAATAATAATTCTGCTGTTACTGTTGATTATACCGTCTGAGATAGTGGCAACTCAACGTTTGTGCTATCACCACTACCAGCAGGCATTCGCACTAACTTTTATAGGACACTGGGTGATCTTTATTTCTATGAACCAGTGGGTCCTTCTGGCACAGCAGAATTACCATATCAATATCCTCCATCTTTCCCAAAGAAAAATGATAAACACACTCCTTGGGAAGATGAACCAGTTGCACGAAAGAAGCCTAATCCTAGGAAGATGAATTCAGATGAAAGGGAGGCTTACAGGCATGATATTTCTGTTGATGAGCTGCTTAGCATACAGACAGCAGGAAGAATAGAGAGAATTTTCCAGATTAGAATGATGTATCATACTCTTGACCAATAATTCTACATTGATGCCATGGATTGCAACATTCCTATTGGTGTTTTCTTGGAGAATAATGGCCAAAGACTCCATATTGATGAGGAAAAGGCACTCTTTTATGAGGCTGTGCAACTGGGTATGGATTTACAACAATATTGTAATGCCATGGTTACTATATCACCCGCATTTTGGGCCTAGTTGAAATGACCATTCTACCTTTGGGTGTGGCGTAAATAGTGGTTTTAATAATTATGTGTTTATAATTATGTTGTTGAATAGTTGAGAGCAATTTGTGATAAGGGTCACAGAACAGGTTCGTTTATTTAGTTTGGACTCCGTTAGGGCCGCCTAACGAGGTACGTAAGTTATCAGATAATTGGTAAATACCCGAGTGTGATGGGGTATGGGATTTTAACCCCAAATAAGTGTATTGTGCTGCCATTTTCTCCATCTCTCTAGAGATTTCTCAAAAAAACGCCGTACCTAACTTCATCTCCTACCTCTAACCCTAATCTAATTCAAGTGTGGAATTGAATCAAGAAGCTTTAGAGATTAAATTCTGGCATCCTAGTAATTAATAATCCAGGTTAGCTTGCTTGAATTGTTGCTTGAATTCTTGATTAAATGGGTTTTTATGTTCTTGAGCAAAAGTGAGTTTTGATGCTTGAATCTTGATGAATTGTGTTTGTTAGTGTTAATTGTTGTTAGATATATGTTCTATAGTTGTTATATGATGTTTTTGAAGTGGTTTCATGATCAGATTGAGCAAAAATCATGTTTAGGGGTCAAAAAACGCGAAAACAGCGAGTTGTAGGTGTTCATCAGCACCCACACTTTTGACAGGTCACTCATACGAGTGACCACACTTTTGAGGGTCAACCACACGTGTGAGGACTCACTCGCACGAGTGAGACCTCAGTCACACATGTGAGCACAGGGTCAGATTTGTGAAAACTTGTTTTGGTCATAACTTTCAAACCGTAACTCCGTTTTTGATGAATCAAATATCGTTAGAATTGTAATGAAAAATACTTTAAAATGGTAAACTCTTTAGAAGCTATATCAAAATGTATTTGGGTCAGAAATAGAGGTATTAGCGTGTGTGTCTAGTGTGCATGCGTTAATCTGTTATTATGGGTTGAATTCTTGATATAGGCTTATGAGTGAGTGAATGAATGAATGAATATATGATGAATATATGTTGTAAAATATCTTTAAATGTTGTTATTAATGTTCCTTATCACTCGCAAAAGTGATCCTTCACTCGCACGAGTGAGCTTTCACTCGTACGGTTGAGGCAGTCAACCGCATGGTGAACCGCACGAGTGAGTGGTTACTTGAACTGTTATATTTGTTAGTTGGATCGTACGATTGAGATGTGAATCGTACGAGTCATATGTCACTCATGTGGTTAACCGTATGGATCTACTGTTGTGTATAGATATTTGGCCAAGGACCAAACGTACGAGTGAGGTATCAACCGCACGGTTGAGGTTTCTCAGACGCGCGAATGAGTGTCACTCATACGGTTGACAGGTCAGATTGATTAAGTATTGGTATTGGTGTTGTTGTTTTATTGTCGGGTTGTTATCAAGACATGATTACTGACTGTGTTATGTCTATTCTCAGGTGATAAAGATGAAGAGAAGGCTCAGTAAGATTAGAATTCTGAGTTCCTTCTGTTGCTGGTAATCGGTGAGTGGGATTATCTCCGGGTGTAGTATAAAGTAGCAAGTTGTGCTACTATGTTATACTGTTATAGTTGTTATGCTTAATAGATATGTTGTAATGATGATTACTGTAGAGTTGCCATGCTAGTCATAGTGACAGTTGTCCGTAGTGATAGTTGCTTAACAGTTGTGTGTACAAGTTGTAGTTGCCAGTTGGAACCTATAGTTGTTAGTTTAGCTCAGAGAGGTCAACCTAGTTGTGGTTGGGTCTAGTTGGCTACTGTTTGTTGAGTATAGTGCTGAATGACGCATCACCTGCGTGTGGATGACTATACTGGGGATTCAGTAGTAAAGACTATCGGTAGACGCTAGACTGATCAGCTAGTGGTCATGTGCCCGTACAAGCCGCCGATCCTCTAGTTGGAGCATAGTTGCTAGTTGCTAGATGCCAGTTGCCAGTTGATAGTTGCTAGTTGTTAGTTGCCAGATGATTAGTTGTTAGTTGTCGGTTGCCTGTTATTGATTGTTGTAGTTGTTGTAGTTGTACAAGTTGGTACTGTATGCTAGATCTGTTAGATGATTCCATTCACTTAGCCTTGTGCTAACCCCCCTCATTTCCTCCCTTGCAGGTTTTGGATGTTAGCGAGTTTCGGGATAGAAGTGGTTGTTTGAAGATATGTTTGACAAGACGAACTCTGATGTCTTGACTTTTATAAATATGTAACTAGTCGTTTAACGTAACACCGGTGGTTTGTAATAAAGTAATTAACTAAGGGTAATTATGTAAATTAAGTCTTCCACTGTGATTTAAAAAAAAATTATCAGGGTGTTACAACTTGGTATCAGAGCATAGGTTTGGCCGCATGTACATTGTGTTGAATGTCATGTTCCCAAACCTTGTGTTGTGTCAAACATATCTGAGGGGACGGGTTAAGTGAATGTAGGAATTACATGCGTTAGTTGATAAGTACTAACCTGTTTTCCACCAAGCGTTTGTGTGAGTTTTTGTGGTAGTGCAGATATGGCAGATAATACAGGAAACGCAACTGGTTCATCAGCCCCCGAAACATTTAGAGCCCCAGATGAAGACGGGTATGTGTCAGAAGAAAATTCGCAAGAACAAATTCTAGATTTGGAAAGTCGGTTAAAGGAAGCAAATGATCGAATAAGAGAATTAGAACAAAGTTAGGTAACAGTGAATCCAAGTGTTAGTGTAGCGAATCAGATGTTTAGTGGGTATCCGATGCAGTCAAATATGTATCAGCAAATTGGAATTGCTTTCCAACAACAATAATGGTTACCACCTCAGTATCAGTTTCCTCAACAGTTTCATATGCCACCTCAGTTTAATCAACAGTTCCTAAATCATATGTGGGGTACTTATCAAATGCCGATGTTTCAACAACCGAAGAAATGTACCTTCAAATAGTTTCTGAATTGTAATCCACCAGAGTACTCAGGAAGTTCTAACCCAACGGTAACCCTTAACTGGTTAAGAGAGATAGAAAAGGTTTTTGAGGCATGTCAGTGCGAACCAGAATTGCAGGTTATTTATGCTAGTCGTATGCTGAAGAATAGGGCAATGGTTTGGTGGGATACAGTTATTTCTAGTATACCGAAAGAACAATTGAACATGATTACTTGGGAACAATTTTATAGTAAAGTTTGTGAGCAGTATTGTTCATCTTATGATCTTAATCGAATTAAGACAGAATTTCTGGCAATGAAAATGACACCTCAGATGATGATAGATGAGGTGATTTAGCAGTATATGGATAAATTAAGGTTTGTGCAACAGTGGGTTCCAGAAGAACAGTCTAGAATTCAACATTTTATTAATATAATTTTACCAGAGTACAGAACAGTGGTTAGGATGGCGATAACGCTATCGCAAGTGTTTGTTATGGCCAAGATGGTAGAAGATGATGTTAAAGTAGCAAGAAATAGAATGGTAGGTTATGTGGTACCACAACAAGATCAGATGATGAGTCATTCGTACTCTAGGTCAAAGAAGTCTGTTAAGTTGAAACAGAAAAGTGGGTCAGAACAGAGTGGGACAGCATCAATTCAGAATTCTTGGTGTTATAGTTGTAGATCATCTCATAGTGGTCCTTGTTCAGATTCAACCAAAAGATGTTTGAGATGTGCTATTGTGGGGCATAAGATTCGGATGTGTTCGTTCCAAGAGGATGTATGTTGAAAATGTCATCAAGTGGGGCATAGGTCAGCTCAGTGTCCGTATGTAAGAGGATCAGGTTCTAGGGCGGGGCCAGGAGCGCAGTCAGGATCAGTAGGTGGATCTTCTGGTTCTCCAGTTAGGCAGAAAAGAAAGAATCCACCTATGGCAACAGCAAGAGCTTATCAGATGGTTGCAGATGTTGAATATGATGTGAATACAGGTATGCTTCAAATCCTCGTACTGTTTAGTTGTATATATGATTGTGTATATATATGTGTGTGTGTAGATTAGTAGATCTTGCTAGTAGTGTAAGATTTATTTTGTTGCATTATGTTGTTTATGTTTTGGTTGCGACCCTTGTGTGCCATGTGGGGTAAGGGTGATCCTGAGGTTGATGTTTCGAGATTGAGAACCATGACTTAGATAGAGATGCGTTGAGTATGTTTGTATAGTAGACATTTGGACGACAAAAATTTGTTAGATAGTGACACGAGTATGAGTGATATGTCGATAGTGACTTTATTGACCAGATATTTCCTATGCTTGTTGGATGTGTAATGATGTTGGTAGATTATAGTTGAACATTTGATGGACAGTGTTTTAATATCCATGATTGGACAGATGGTGTAATTGATTAATTATAAAGTAGTTAAATTAATTACCGATGCTTATTGAGGAGATTGATTGGACATAAGTTAGTGAATGAGACAAGTAGAATTTTTCCGTTTCAAGCAACTCAGAATGAAGGTATGATTTACGATAATATGCTTGTGTCTGGCCAACAGAAGTATATTGTGATAAATCATACGAAATTTCTGGGAAGCTGGAGGAAAATTAGGTGGCTTGTGCTATATTGGATTGTGATGTGATTGGATATAAGACGAATAACCGGTGAAGTTCTGTTGACTTACGAGACAATTTCGTGGACATAGGTATAGATTTTAGCATGATGACTAATTTTATTGCCTAAGCTTGGGATAATTGTGAAAAGTGCACTGTATAAAGAATTGAATTGGATGACAGATAGTGAAATTTATGATACAGAATGGCGTAGAAACATGAATTTGACTCTGATTATTTGACTTGATCGTGTAATTTGTGGGCTTAAGTGGATTAACGGACGTTGATCGAGGAAGATTGTGACAAATATTTTGTATCAGAAGTGTATTGATGTCAAGAATCTCATTTCCCTATGTAATTGTGGTGGATAATGTCAGTATCGGGGATAAGATCGATAAATTTAACCGTGTGTTTTGGCGGTTTGATTAACAAATTTGGATTTTGTTGACCATAGTTGACCCAATTCCGAGGACGGAATCTCTTTTAAGGAGGGTAGATTTGTAACACCCACATTTTGGGCCTAGTTGAAATGACCATTCTACCTTTGGATGTGGCGTAAATAGTGGTTTTAATAATTATGTGTTTATAATTATGTTGTTGAATAGTTGAGACCAGTTTGTGACAAGGGTCACAGAACAGGTTCGTTTATTTAATTTGGACTCCGTTAGGGCCGCCTAACGAGGTACATAAGTTATCAGATAACTGGTAAATACCTGGGTGTGATAGGGTATGGGATTTTAACCCCAAATAAGTGTATTCTGCTGCCATTTTCTCCATCTCTCTAGAGATTTCTCAAAAAAACACCGTACCTAACGTCCTCTCCTACCTCTAACCCTAATCTAATTCAAGTGTGGAATTGAATCAAGAAGCTTTAGAGATTAAATTCTGGCATCCTAGTAATCAATAATCCAGGTTAGCTTGCTTGAATTGTTGCTTGAATTCTTGATTAAATGGGTTTTTGTGTTCTTGAGCAAAAGTGAGTTTTGATGCTTGAATCTTGATGAATTGTATTTGTTAGTGTTAATTGTTGTTAGATATATGTTCTATAGTTGTTATATGATGTCTTTGAAGTGGTTTCATGATCGGATTGAGCAAAAATCATGTTTTGGGGTCAAAAAACGCGAAAATAGCGAGCTGTAGGTGTTCATCAGCACCCACACTTTTGACAGGTCACTCGTACGAGTGACCACACTTTTGAGGGTCAACCACACATGTGAGGACTCTCTCGCACGAGTGAGACCTCAGTCACACGTGTGAGCATAGGGTCAGATTTGTGGAAACTTGTTTTGGTCATAACTTTCAAACCGTAACTCCGTTTTTGATGAATCAAATATCGTTAGAATTGTAATGAAAAATTATTTCCAATGGTAAACTCTTTAGAAGCTATATCAAAATGTATTTGGGTTAGAAATAGAGATATTAGCGTGTGTGTCTAGTGTGCATGCGTTAATCTGTTATTATGGGTTGAATTCTTGATATAGGCTTATGAATGAATGAATATATGATGAATATAGGTTGGAAAATATCTTTACATGTTGCTATTGATGTTCCTTATCACTCGCACAAGTGAGCCTTCACTCGCATGAGTGAGCTTTCACTCGTACGGTTGAGGCGGTCAACCGCATGGTGAACCGCACGAGTGAGTGGTTACTTGAACTATTATATTTGCTAGTTGGATCGTACGATTGAGATGTGACTCGTACGATTCATATGTCACTCGTGTGGTCAACCGTATGGATCTACTATTGTGTAATTAGAGATTTGGCCA
This sequence comes from Rutidosis leptorrhynchoides, assembly GCF_046630445.1. Classification (NCBI taxonomy): domain Eukaryota; kingdom Viridiplantae; phylum Streptophyta; class Magnoliopsida; order Asterales; family Asteraceae; genus Rutidosis; species Rutidosis leptorrhynchoides. Next base: position 298,816,306 of record NC_092338.1, on the reverse strand, counting down.
AGGACTAAACGTACGAGTGAGGTGTCAACCGCACGGTTGAGGTTTCTCAGATGTGCGGATGAGTGTCACTCATACGGTTGATAGGTCAGATTGATTAAGTGTTGGTATTGGTGTTATTGTTTTGTTGTCGGGTTGTTATCAAGACATGATTACTGACTGTGTTATGTCTATTCTCAGGTGATAAAGACGAAGAGAAGGCTCAGTAAGATTAGAATTCTGAGTTCCTTCTGTTGCTGGTAATCGGTGAGTGGGATTATCTCCGAGTGTAGTATAAAGTAGCAAGTTGTGCTACTATGTTATACTGTTATAGTTGTTATGCTTAATAGATATGTTGTAATGATGATCACTGTAGAGTTGCCATGCTAGTCATAGTGACAGTTTTCCATAGTGGTAGTTGCTTAACAGTTGTGTGTACAAGTTGTAGTTGCCAGTTGGAACCTATAGTTGTTAGGTTCAGCTCAGAGAGGTCAACCTAGTTGTGGTTGGGTCTAGTTGGCTACTGTTTGTTGAGTATAGTGCTGAACGACTCATCACCTGCGTGTGGATGACTATACTGGGGATTCAGTAGTAAATACTATCGGTAGACGCTAGACTGATCAGCTAGTGGTCGTGTGCCCGTACAAGCCGCCGATCCTCTAGTTGGAGCATAGTTGCTAGCTGCTAGATGCCAGTTGATAGTTGCTAGTTGTTAGTTGCCAGATGATTAGTTGTTAGTTGCCGGTTGCCTGTTATTGATTGTTGTTGCTGCTGTAGTTGTACAAGTTGGTACTGTATGCTAGATCTGTTAGATGATTCCATTCACTTAGCCTTGTGCTAACCCCCCTCACTTCCTCCCTTGCAGGTTTTGGATGTTAGCGGGTTTCGGGATAGAAGTGGTTGTTTGAAGATATGTTTTACAAGACGAACTCTGATGTCTTGAATTTTATAAATATGTAACTAGTCGTTTAACGTAACACCGGTGGTTTGTAATGAAGTAATTAACTAAGGGTAATTATGTAAATTAAGTCTTCCGCTGTGATTTAAAAAAAATCAGGGTGTTAAAGTTACTGATGAAGGCAGGCAATTGATAGATGCAGCAAAATCCCTAAACATCACAATCAATGAATATATTACAAGTGTTCAACTTGAACAACAAAGAAGGGATGATGCTGAATATGCTGAAAGGTTGAGGCTTAGGGAGGAAGAAGCTAAACTGACTGCTGATAGAAAACAAGAAGCTGAATCTCTCAAATTAGCAAAAGCCATAGTTAAAGCTCAAGACAAGGTCTTTGATAAAATTGAAGCTGCTGAGAAGGTTCCTACAGAAGCTCTAGAAGAAACTGAAAGAACAAAAGAATTAACTGATCATTTCTTCAAGAGCAAATATGTTGATGTAATGACCAGAAGGTCCAACCCTGGTAATATCATCAAGGTTCATAAAGGTACAAAAAGGGCCTTCAGTATCAGCATGGACAACAATGTTTATGAGAAGGTAGATTACACAGATCTGAGAACTTTTAGATTTATTGAATGGATGGAGATGCTACAGTATTTCATTGGCAAAGGTCAAAGTAATCTCAGAGATGCATTGAAACCTGAATTACAAGACTTGTTTGATAAAGCAGTCAAGTATGGGGATGCACCAGTGGTAAAAGTAGAAGAAGTACTGGCTCAAAAGCCTAAAAGAAAGAAATCTATTGGTGCTGGTCCACACAGAAGAGATCCCATCATTCTACCTCCTCAAATACCAATATTCGATATGAAAGACTTGCCTGAGCTGTTCCCTGAAGCCTGGGCAGCTGTTAAAGTAAAAGAAGAAGAGCTATTGTAACAACCCGACTTCATAACCCAAGAACGCGTACCAAAAAAAAAAATTTTAAGGCAGTGCATCTGGACGGCGTCCAGCTCAGAAGGGTGGGACGGCGTCCAGGGTTTTGGGACGACGTCTAGCTTAACCAACTGGGACGGCATCCAAGGAATTGGGACGGCGTCCCAATGGCCTTTCAGCCACCGATCACGGGTCCAACTCACATGAGCGGAAAACCCGCTTCCCGACACTTTCAAACAAAAACCTTTTTACCACAAGTCAATATAAATGAAACTAAGAGATTTTCATCATCAAATCAAGTTTTACATCAACGGGTCCACATCGCCCATTTTACGAGTTTCGTTCTAAAATAAAAGTTTCGACCAAATATAAGTTTAAGTTCCAAACGACACTAGAGCATGGTGTTTGGGGTTAAACTACCCAATCTCGGTCGAACTCCAAAAGCTAACACCCAAAAGCATCCCCTAACAAAACAAGCGGGAGATCACTAATCCAATTGAACGCTCTTACCCTTGTCAACGCCCGAGCCTATAGAAAAAGTAAACAACGAGAGGGTAAGCAAAGCTTAGTGAATGCAATAATTATACGAATACATATATAATTATACCTACTTTCATACACTTACACAACCGCAAACATGCTAGCAAACAACATTAGCTTATCGTCGCAATAACAAGCTATAATTCACCAATACCCCCAAGCTAGCATAACATCCGCATATAAATGTAACTCGAATAATATAATATGCTTACAACACAAAATAACCATGGTTAACCAATAGTACAAGGGAATGGCGCTCGCGAAAATGCCATCGGTGTTCGTAACATCCGTTAGGGCACTTAACACCTCGCACCACTAACCCCTAGGGTGGCACCTTAACACCTCGGCACATCACCCCGAGTGGCATCTTAACACCTCGATGCATGACTCATTATTTTATGGAGTGGTGTCTTAACACCTCGACACTACACTCCTAGGTGGCATCTTAACACCTCGATGCTACACCCGAGTGGCATCTTAACACCTCGGTGCTACACTCTTCACGTGAAACATGGTGTCTTAGCACCTCGACACTACACATTTCACGCTACAACAAATAGATACATTATATACATATGCATATAATTATTCCACTCACCTCAAAGTCTTCGTGTAAGATAACCGAACTTGCAACATCAATGTAACGTACCTATTACATTTTAGCACATAATCAATTCACAACTCAAGTCAGTCAAGCAACTCACTTAACAATCTAGAGTCTTTTGACCCTAAGTGCAATCCCGACCCATTTTGCACCTTTAACCCTAATAATGGGTTAACTTCACCAAAAACCCTAACTTTAGCCAATTAAGGTATTAACACACTTTTAACCGCAAAGTTAACTCGTTTTCATACTTGCAAGACAACCTAGGTCATCAAAGACCCATTTGACCCATTTCTAGGTCAACACACCCATTTGGGTCACCCACAACCCAAATCACACCCACTAACATTAACTATAAGTGTATTAGTATTTACTTTGGTCTTTAAGACCCATTTACACCATTTACCCTTTCAAAACCCTAAGTTAGTCACCAATTGGGTCTTCATGACCCAAACTTACCCAAAAACCCCAAATTACTCACAAATGGGTTTTATGTGCAATACTAACCCAAACCCTAACCCTTAAACACATTAAACTAAGGTAATCAAGTTTAGGGCTTACCACAACAATCAAAACGTAGCTAAGGAGGAGATGAATGACTTTAACTCCCGAGTTCTAACCCGAAATGAGCTTCTTCTTCCCCGATTTAAGCTTTCTCACACTTAACCACCCCTTCTCTCTCTAGAATGAATGGATGATGTTTGGTGGTTGAGAAATGAAGTAATGAGCTCACCAAACTGATCCTAAGGCCTTTAATTCGTCCACCAAGTGAAATTACCAATTTACCCATCTAAAATATTTAAAAACAAAAAGACATGCCTGCCAGCCATCCTGGATGGCGTCCAAAATGTTGGACGGCGTCCAGGTCTTCAAACTGGGACGGCGTCCCAAAGTGTTGGACGGCGTCCAGGTATTCAAACAAGGACGGCGTCCCAAAGTGTTGGACGGCATCCAAACCCAAAAGAAAACAGGATCTTACAACTCTCCCCCACTTGAACCGGATTGCGACCTCGCAATCCACGCCGCATGACAAGCAGGAAGATAAACCAAGACAAACTCTTCGGGCTCCCAAGTAAACTCAGAACCTTTACTTCGCCGCCATTGAACCTTGAAAGTTCTCACCTCTTTATTCCTCAACATTTTCACCTTCTCGTCAAGGATAGCAATCGGTTCCTCGACATATTCTAACTTGTTGTTTAGCTCGATCTCGTCTAAAGGCATCCATGAGGAATCGTCCGCAAGACACTTACGGAGGTGGGAAACATGAAATGTATTATGGATCCCCGCAAGCTCTTCGGGTAATTCCAATCGATATGCAACTTCACCAACACGAGCTGAAACCTTGAACGGCCCAATAAACCGAGGAGCTAACTTTCCCCGTTTTCGAAATCGAATAATACCCTTCCATGGCGAAACCTTAAGCATCACCATATCGCCTTCTTGGAACTCAATCAATCACCTACGTCTATCGGCATACGACTTTTGCCTATCTTGAGCCTTCTTCAAATGTTCCCGAATCAAATCGATCTTGCTATTTCTCTCTAAAACCAAATCGGTACTCCCGATCTCTCTTTGACCCACTTCTCCCCAACAAACGGGAGTTCGACACCTACGCCCATAAAGCATTTCGTAAGGTGGCATCCCGATACTAGTATGATAACTATTATTGTACGAGAATTCCACCAAAGGAAAATGCTCATCCCAACTACCACCGAAGTCAATGATGCACGCTCGTAGCATATCTTCTAAAGTTTGATTCGTACGTTCGGTTTGACCGTCCGTTTGAGGATGATACGCCGTGCTCAACTTCAATTGCGTACCCATATCTTCATGAAACTTTTCCCAAAACCGAGATGTAAAACGGGTATCTCGATCCGAAATAATAGATATAGGAACCCCATGTCGCGAGACCACTTCCTTGATAAACAACTTAGCCAAGGTCTCTGACGATATCGCTTCTTTAATGGGAAGAAACAAAGCGCTTTTTGTGAATCGGTCAACTATAACCCAAATCGAATCGAATTGGGTTCTCGCCGTTTTAGGTAACTTTGTAATGAAATCCTTGGTAATGTGCTCCCATTTCCATTTCGGAATTTCTAACGGTTGCAACTTACCATACGGCTTTTGGTGTTCGGCTTTTACTTGTAAACACGTGACACATTGCTCAACATACTTCACAACATCACGTTTCATGCCCGGCCACCAATAATCTTTCTTCAAGTCAAGATACATTTTTGTTGCGCCCGGATGAATGGAGTATTTTGACTTATGTGCTTCATCAAGTAGCACTCGTCGGTAATCACCCATCTTAGGCACCCACACCCTTCCTTGGAAAGACAACAAACCACGCGGACCCATAGTAATAAACTCCGATTGGCCCACGATTCGCTCCGTATGCTTGTTGTGATCATAAGCCTCTATTTGAATCTCACCAAGCTTTTCAAGAAAATCGTTGGTAATAATCAAACGTAACGACCCCACTTTTATCGCCGGATGTTGACTCTTTCGACTCAACGCATCCGCGACAACATTCGCCTTACCCGGATGATAAAGCATCTCACAATCATAATCTTTCACCACATCCATCCACCTACGTTGGCGATAATTCAAATCTCGTTGATTAAAGAGATGTTTCAAGCTCTTATGATCCGAATAAATCGTACACTTGACACCATACAAGTAATGGCGCCAAATTTTCAACGCATGCACAACCGCCGCCAACTCAAGATCATGAGTCGGATATCTCGTTTCATGTTCCTTTAATTGTCGAGAGGCATAAGCGATGACTTTACCTCTTTGCATTAGAACACACCCGAGACCATTTAAGGAAGCATCACAATAAACCACCATATCTTCTACCCCTTCCGGCAACACTAACACCGGAGCTTGACACAACTTCTCTTTTAACAATTGAAAAGCAATCTCTTGCTCGTTCTCCCAATTAAACCTAGCATTCTTTCTCGTCAACTTCGTCAGTGGAGAAGCAATCTTAGAAAAGTCTTGGATAAACCGACGATAATAACCGGCCAATCCGAGAAAACTTCGGATTTCCGTAGGCGTAGTCGGTCATCCCCAACTCTTCACCGTCTCGATCTTCCCCGGATCTACTTGAATACCGTTTTCATTCACAATATGACCAAGGAATTGAACTTCCCTTAGCCAAAATTCACATTTGGAGAATTTTGCATACAACTTCTCCCTTCGTAGCATCTTCAATACTTCACTCAAATGACGTTCATGCTCGTTCATACTTTTCGAGTAGACTAGTATGTCGTCAATGAACACTATTACCGACTTGTCCAACATAGGTTGGCACACTCGGTTCATAAGATCCATGAATGCCGCCGGTGCATTCGTAAGACCAAAGGGCATAACTACAAACTCATAATGCCCGTAACGCGTTCGAAAAGCCGTTTTCTCTATGTCTTCCTCACGGACCCGCATTTGGTGATAGCCGGACCGTAGGTCGATCTTAGAGAAATACGTTGCACCTTGAAGTTGATCAAATAAATCGTCAATCCTAGGTAATGGATAACGATTCTTGATCGTCACTTTATTCAACTCACGGTAATCAATGCACATACGCATACTACCATCTTTCTTCTTCACAAATAACACCGAAGCGCCCCATGGCGAAGCACTCGGTCGAATAAAACCCTTCTCGAGCAACTCTTGGGTTTGATTTAACAACTCTTGCATTTCCGTTGGTGCTAAACGATAAGGAGTTTTAGCAATGAGAGTAGCTCCCGGAACCAACTCGATACGAAACTCAACTTGTCTTTCCGCCGGAACACCCGGTAATTCGTCCGGAAAAACGTCTTCGAATTCACTAACGACCGGAATTTCACGAATAGGTGGTGGCTCATTGCGAGTATCAACAACATGAGCAAGGAAAGCCATGCCACCGGTAACCACAAAACGACGTGCCCGTGCAAAAGTGCATATCGGCACCGGTCTCCTTCGCTTATCACCATGAATAATTAACTCTCCCCCACTTAGGGTCTTCACACGAATAAACTTATCATGGCACGCAATATCGGCTCTATAACGATCGAGCCAATCCATACCAACGACAATATCAAAGTCGCCCAAGGTCATTGGAATAAGATCAATTTTAAAGGTTTCGGCACCAAAAACAACATCACAATTTTCACACACATCAACCACTAGCACCGTCTTGCCGTCCTCTATTTCGACTTCTATCGGACGACTTAACTTAGCTAACGGTCTATTAAGTTTAGGCACAAATTTAGGAGACACAAACGACAAATTTGCACCGCTATCGAAAAGAATCCTTGCCGGATTAGAATTAACCATGTAAGTACCTGAGACAACTTCGTGCGATTGTTTGGCTTCATCATTGGTCATCAAATAGTTGCGACCCCTAGCCGTACCCGCCGCCTTCTCTAACCGCTTCACATTATTATTTCGCAAATCAGGACACTCCGGCTTCTTATGCCCCTCTTTGCCGCAATTAAAACAAGTGACTTTGTTTCCGGAACGTGGTTTCGGACACTCACGAGCCATATGACCCGGTTGCCCACAATTGTAGCACGTATAAGAAAACCCGCCGGTAGTGCCCTTCTTTGCACTATTGACACTTTCGGCCCCCTTCTTGCTCTTGCTCTTCTTGCTTGAGGCGTTAGAGTAACTAAAACCTTCAAATTTTCTTTTGGAAAACATGAAATCACTCTTTCTTGGAACCTCCGGCTCAAAACCCCGAGCCAACTCGAACAATTCATCAAAAAACTTAGCCATACCCCGACTAATCTTCCCCTTGTACTCATCATTCAAAGTACGGTAGAAATCCTTCATGAGCTTATGATCATCACCAACATATTCCGGGAAAAAACGAGTCTTTGCCAAGAATGTAGACTTAAGAGTAACTAAGTCCATTGAGCCTTGTTGCAAATGGTGCAACTCATCCCGGATTCTATCGAGATCGGAAGAAGTTCGGTATTCCTTAAAAACTCCTTCTTAAACTCTTCCCACGTCAAGCCCATACATTGTTCCTCACCATACAAGTTTATTTTATCATCCCACCATAACTTAGCCTCTTCTCGTAGCATGCTAGAGCCATACCTCACCTTCTTCTCGGGAGGACATTCCGAGGTACGGAAAGCTCCCTCAATATCGGAGATCCAACATGTACTTTTCAAGGGATCTCGCACCCCATTAAACATCGGGGGTTGAGCATCCTTGAAGTTCTTGTAGTGGAAGTCCCGCCTTCCTTCGCCTCCTTCACCGCGAGGATAGATATTCCTAGCGTCAAGGGCCTCTTCGATAGTGGCCTTCATTCGTTCATTTATCAAATCGGTCACCTGCCCATCGACCGAATCTTGAAAGACCTTTCGGACGTCCGTAAGAAAATCCGCTTTTAACTTTTTAAAGACGGCCTCAACCTTGGCCAAAAACTCGGCGTCCTCGCTTGTACTTCTGTTATCATGATCGGGACCGTTTCTCGTCTTCATTCTATAAAACGAAATAGGTTAAACCACAAAAACGAAAGGACAATTTACATATGTATATACATATATGCCACACTACTCCATCTCGCTCAACAATCGTCGTACATTGCTTGTTTAACACGATTTGCACCCGTAACAACGGTAGCTACTCGTTGTTACGCGAGCACGTCGCATTCACTTGCTAGTACAACGTCCGTCTTGCTTGATGATTGCTAAACACAACACAAAACAATTAGCACAAGGTTAATTCTCATAAACCAAAGCACTAACAATTCCCGATTAGACCCAAAGTCCTACAAGTCCCGCATAAGGCGCTCACACAATAAAGTCTAAGTCTAGGCACCTATCTCAAGTCGCCTAAATCCCATAGACCATGCTCTGATACCACTTGTAACAACCAGACTTCATAACCCAAGAACGCGTACCAAAAAAAAAAATTTTAAGGCAGTGCATCTGGACGGCGTCCAGAATCCTGGACGGCGTCCAGCTCAGAAGGGTGGGACGGCGTCCAGCTTAACCAACTGGGACGGCGTCCAAGGAATTGGGACGGCGTCCCAATGGCCTTCCAGCCACTGATCACGGGTCCAACTCACATGAGCGGAAAACCCGCTTCCCGACACTTTCAAACGAAAACCTTTTTACCACAAGTCAATATAAATGAAACTAAGAGATTTTCATCATCAAATCAAGTTTTACATCAACGGGTCCACATCGCCCATTTTAAGAATTTCGTTCTAAAATAAAAGTTTCGACCAAATATAAGTTTAAGTTCCAAACGACACTAGAGCATGGTGTTTGGGGTTAAACTACCCAATCTCGGTCGAACTCCAAAAGCTAACACCCAAAAGCATCCCCTAACAAAACAAGCGGGAGATCACTAATCCAATTGAACGCTCTTACCCTTGTCAACGCCCGAGCCTATAAAAAAAGTAAACAACGAGAGGGTAAGCAAAGCTTAGTGAATGCAATAATTACACGAATACATATATAATTATACCTACTTGCATACACTTACACAACCGCAAACATGCTAGCAAACAACATTAGCTTATCGTCGCAATAACAAGCTATAATTCACCAATACCCCCAAGCTAGCATAACATCCGCATATAAATGTAACTCGAATAATATAATATGCTTACAACACAAAATAACCATGGTTAACCAATAGTACAAGGGAACGGCGCTCGCGAAAACGCCATCGGTGTTCGTAACATCCGTTAGGGCACTTAACACCTCGCACCACTAACCCCTAGGGTGGCACCTTAACACCTCGGCACATCACCCCGAGTGGCATCTTAACACCTCGATGCATCACTCATTATTTTACGGAGTGGTGTCTTAACACCTCGACACTACACTCCTAGGTGGCATCTTAATACCTCGATGCTACACCCGAGTGGCATCTTAACACCTCGATGCTACACTCTTCACGTGAAATATGGTGTCTTAGCACCTCGACACTACACATTTCATGCTACAACAAATAGATACATTATATACATATGCATATAATTATTCCACTCACCTCAAAGTCTTCGTGTAAGATAACCGAACTTGCAACGTCAATGTAACGTACCTATTACATTTTAGCACATAATCAATTCACAACTCAAGTCGGTCAAGCAACTCACTTAACAATCTAGAGTCTTTTGACCCTAAGTGCAATCCCGACCCATTTTGCACCTTTAACCCTAATAATGGGTTAACTTCACCAAAAACCCTAAATTTAGCCAATTAAGGTATTAACACACTTTTAACCGCAAAGTTAACTCGTTTTCATACTTACAAGACAACCTAGGTCATCAAAGACCCATTTGACCCATTTCTAGGTCAACACACCCATTTGGGTCACCCACAACCCAAATCACACCCACTAACATTAACTATAAGTGTATTAGTATTTACTTAGGTCTTTAAGACCCATTTACACCATTTACCCTTTCAAAACCCTAAGTTAGTCACCAATTGGGTCTTCATGACCCAAACTTACCCAAAAACCCCAAATTACTCACAAATGGGTTTTATGTGCAATACTAACCCAAACCCTAACCCTTAAACACATTAAACTAAGGTAATCAAGTTGTCACTCTCACGTGTCATTCAAATGAAGGCCCAACAAATAATCAATGAATTATTATTAGAGATACCAATTGCAAGTGGCGGAATATATATAGGCCCAGCATGTATAGAGAAATAAATGCCCAACAGATAAATAAAATGCTGCCTCCAATTATTTGTCTGTGTGTGTGTTTGTTTGCCTTTCAAAAAAAAAAATATCAATGATAAATAAGTTGGCACTCTCACGTGTCATTCAAATGAAGGCCCAACAAATAATCAATGAATTATTAGTAGAGATACCAATTGCAAGTGGCTGAATATATATAGGCCCAACATGTATAGAGAAATAAAGGCCCAACAGATAAATAAAATGTTGCCTCCAATTATTTTTATGCCCTGGGCTTGGCCCAGGTTGCCCATAGACTTAACCGAACCTGTCACTTATGTGAGATTGTGTTTTGTTATTGTTGTATGTGTGTTTTGTAAATTTATTTTGCTTTACTAATTACTTAAAGTTTATTTAACGCATTTGGCCCAGCGGTATCGTGGTGACCCTCCAACCAAGAGGTTGAGGGTTCAAGTCCCACTTGGGACATATTCATGGTTGTAAATATTCGTGGTGTTAATAGTGTGTGTTGCCTTTAAAAAAAAAAAAAGAGAATAAAAATATTTTTTTTTACCAAACGAATAATGAAAAGAAATTAAAATAACCACACTCACTCCAACACACCACTCAAAACACCACCCCACTACTCTCCATATTTTCAACAAGTTTTCTACGTTAGCATCAATTACCCCACCCCATATACCAACACAACAAAAAATCTCACCATTACAATTAATCTGAACAAGAAGACAACCTATAAGTTATGATCTGAAATGGTGGTCATCTTGGCCAACACTATTTTATGCAACTTTGCTTTCAAAATGAAATTCGAAATTTTGATATAGAAACAAACTATAAATACATTTGAAGGGTGTAGTTGTAACTTTAGCAAACAAAAGTAATGATTGAGCATGTTGAATATGATCTAGTTTAGAGATAACATCAACTTCACAAAAAAGTTGTAAAATGTCTTGAAATTAAGTTGTAAATTTGTGAAGTTGTGATGTGGTAGCGTGGGGGTACGTGATAGTACTATATTTTACTACGAAATACGTTACAAATTACACAAGTTTTAATTATTTATTTACAAATGGGATATACCTAAACCTTGCTACAACACTATAGGTAGTGTACCTAATCGTACAGTAGTGTAGTTTTTAGTAAGTCCGGTTCGTTCCACAGGGAGCGGGCTTATTGCACACTATATTTTTAAACAATTATATTTGTACAAAATATATTATATTAATAATATATAAAAGGGGGTTTTTACCGTTTAATGACCGGTTTGTCGATTTTAAAACTTTAGTCGCAGTTAAAACCGAATGTAAAATAAATATAACTTAATTTAAAACGTAAAATAAATAACGATAATGAAATTTCGATAAATAAAAGTGCGATAATTAAAAAGTACGATAATTAAAAGTGCAATTAAATACAATAACAATAAATAAAAGTGCAATAATTAGAAGTGCAATTAAATATGAAAATAAAGGAATTATGCTTATTTAAACTTCCATAATCATGATGTTTGACGTGTTGATTTTAGTTTTATGCCCATGGGTTAATTGTCCTTTGTCCTGGATTATTTAATATGTCCATACGGATTTGTCCAAAATAGTCCATCAGTCATAAATATAAAGAGCGAAAGCCTTCGTTAAATTATTCTTATTCCCGAAGTCAAATATTCCAACTAATTGGGGATTCGAATTGTAACAAGGTTTTAATACTTTGTTTAATGAATACACCAGGTTATCAACTGCGTGTAAACCAAGGTTTTACTACTTTGTTAACAATTACACCAATTACCCTTGAATGTAATTATTAACTATTAATCCAGTTCCGTGTCCGGTAAAATGAATAATTATTGGTATTTATAGATATCCCGCCCACCGTACCCAGTCAAGCGTATGTGGTTATATATAAATACGTCAAATTATAAGTTTGTATATTAAATTAACAAGGTATTGTTTAGTTAATATAAAACCCATTAATAGCCCATAGTCTAATTTCCACAAGTGTCGTTCTTTTATCCAAACCCCAATTATGGTACAAAGCCTAATTACCCAATTTTAATATTTTTAGCCCAACATCATGATTACTTCGGTATTAAATAAGCATAATAATAACTTAAGTACGAGACATTAATTTAAAAAGGAGAATATAACTTACATTGAGTATTTATCGCGTAGTGTTACACGGACAGAATTTCGACTTCAAAAACCCGTAAAATAACCTTTACATAACCCGAACTAATCTAATATAAAACTACCCTATACTATATATATTATATATATATTTATTTATTATTTATTACAGAGTATTATTATTATTATTTTTTATATATTTTCTTAAAACTGCAGAAGCTCGTGGCCTTTTATAGGCATTTTGGAATCTGGCTGCTCCGCGAGTCATGGAGTTTTTGGCCTTCAAACTCCGCGAGTCGTGGAGTTTGATTTTTCAGCTCACAATTTTTTGGATCTTAGCTTGTCGACGTAATTAAATAATAATATAATATGTAAATAATTTTAAGAATTATTTAAATATTATATTTTATTTATGTGCATAGTTGACTTGTAATTTTTAGTCCGTTGCGTCGGGCGTTGATAGTTGACTCATGTCCCGATTTCGGATTTTCGAACGTCCTTGCGTACTATTTTATATCATGTACTTTGCGTTTTGTAACTTGTACTCTTGTCATTTTTAGACGTTTCTCATCAATAAATTGAACCTTTTGAATTGTATCTTGTACATTTGAGTTTTTTGGACGTTTGTGTCTTCAAATCTTCGTTTTCGCCTTTTGTCTTCGCACTTATTTAATATAAACGATTACAACTTACAATAGAAAAATTACAACTAAATAATTTACATATTGGGAGGATATTGCTACTAAATATATGTTCATTTGGAGCACTATCAAATATCCCCACACTTGAACGTTGCTTGTCCTCAAGCAATACAGAACTTGAAATTAAATCACACGAATCACTTCTTTATTCTTCACACTTTATACATCAGTGATTTTGATACGGCGGTATAAACAATGATAGTAACGATGTGGTTTACAGTCCCATATGACTATGAAAATGTAGATCCTTAAGGAAACATTTGATCTTTTTGAAAATTTAATCTAGCTTTTACCCTAGATAAGTTTTCCGGAATAACCCTTCACCGGTGTTGCAAAATATTTTTGTGGGTTTTGTGGGTTTCAGATTTGAAAATTTTAGCTCAAAACTTATGGTTTTGTGTCACCCACTTGCTAACCTTGTATTAGGAAAGCAACACGCCCAGTTTACTTGTCCCGTATATTACCTTTCGGTAAACTACCGTCCGGTTGTAAAGGAAAGCGATGAACAAGCAACTGTTAAGGCAATGTCCCGTGACTTGTTTTGATTATGGTCTATAACGTGTCGGACGCAATTACTATCCTTTGTAGGAGCAATAGTAAAGCTCACCCTTATAATTTTTCGGTCTGGCACAAGGTCCTGTCTTCGACCATGCTATGCAACCACCGTTCTTACAGTTGACACCCGGTTTGGTTCAGGTGACCTAATGAATTTCAGGTGAATTCCTAGAATTTTACGTTCAATGGTAATGAACGCATTGAAAATAGGTTTTCAGAAAACAAATCGGTTTGTAATTTTGATCAAAATATTTTCTCGTTCAAGCTCGAGTTTAGATATCATTGAATTCCATGAGTTTGTAATTCTCAATCTTTAAGGTCAATCTCAAGGATTGAGTAATATCAGGCTTAAAAGCTGATTTTTAATATTTAAAGAGATTATCCTTTCTGGGGATCTGATTCATTAGTCTTATCAAGCTAATTTGCACGGTGTCCCCCCATTATACGAGATAAAACCTTCTCATGGTTAGGATAAATCTGACCACTTGGTGACCCTGTTTGATGCTGAGGTCAGTGGATTTCCTGCTGATTTTAGTGATGACTTTTCTAGATTTTTCGTCAACCTACAGCTGGTCTGAACGACAACTTCTTGACCTAAATCAAGAAGCGCGTGTCTTTTTCGGAAGACTTTACTTCCTTTTAATGATGGAATTGATTCATCGTGTAGATCCATCTTTTCTTTCAAATATATTACAGTAAATCAGGTAAAACTGATTAAAATCGTCCAAAACAAAAGTATCTGCAATAACTTTACAGAAACATGTGATAGATAGTTTTTAATTGAATAACTTGGTACATTCTCTCCACACTTAGTTTCTTTCTTTGCCTTTTTATTCTCCTTTATTCCATTTTTAATGAATTCAATCGTTTTAGGGTGTTTCTCAATTTATGTCCTTTCCGAGGTAACGATAATTTCAGTATTAACACCTAATTTCCATCGTTCATAAATATGTATAAACATGATTTTGAATTCATTTATTTGAAAATTTTTAAAATTTTCACAAAATTTGGCAAATAAACTAAGTGCAAACCCGAGAGAATTTATAACCCTTCCCCACACTTGAGATCATGCAATGCCCTCATTTGCATGAAATCAGACTATAATTATAAATTCATGAGGGTGATTAGTGTAGAAAAGTGATTAAAAATACCTAGTTTGTACTTACAAAGCTCGTCGAATGATAGATGGCGCGCCTCATCGTTCATTCCTTCTTGTTTTATCACACATGTTTTTCTTCAAAAACGGTTGCTTTTCTGAACTGTTTGCTAATATTTGAAAATGCGTCTTTTACCCTTACTTATTATGCATGTTTATTTAACGAGTTATGCACTAACCCGAACCCCTAATTTAACGTTAAGTGGGGTTAAACTTCCCCATACTTAGCTGACGACATGTGAATTCGGTAGAATAAGTTCCACGAATTAAAATAGTGAGCCAGTTATTTACATCTCGGGTGGTGTATAATATATCAATGGGTTTAAAGTTTAGACTCACCCGATCGTCACTACTTAATTCTTTTTTAAGTGTAGCTTTTAGTAAATGGATATGTCTCTTTTCTGGTTCTTGGTCAAATGGATCAATATACACCGACATACATATTATAGGGTGGACAATTCCTAACATTTCCTTCCTTTTATTCTCGGGATTAAAGGTTTCACCTCTATTACCCAATTGGGTGAAATCTGAGGTGTCATTATCTATTACAGCTCGTAGTTCATCTTCGATAGATGACTCATCTATTGAGAATATTGGGTTGGAAGGTTGTGGAATGGTGAAGTTCGGTTTGGCCTCGGGGGTAAAATTTTCAACGTTATCGTATTCCCAAGAGTACCAATTTATCACCCTTACTTCTTCTTTATCCATTGATGGATCGATGATTTCGTCGGTAGAGGCTAATGTGTCGATATGTTGTGAAATTGGTAAGACTGAATAAAAAGTATCATCGGGATAGTTGGTGATTTCGGAGCTCTCGAATTCATCAAAATTCGTTGATATGAGATTTTCTTGCACACGACTCCTCAGATCAACAGGTGTGTAGTCTGATAGAGTTTCAGCTTGTCGGTTTACAAACTCTCTCATTTGTTCATTTTGAGCATTGAGTTCTTCGAGTTTGATTTTCATTTTGTCTAATAAATTTGCAGACACGTAATTTTCCTCGTCTACTGGTTGTTGAGTTTGGAAATATTCTTGGGAATAATCCCAATTTGAATTGTATTCTTCATAATCATTCCATTCAGGTTCCGTGGGTGCGTAATTTTCCATAGGAACATAATAATAACATTCTCATGTTGAGTGATAATCTCCACAGATTTCACAACCAGTTATTATTTCGTCATTCGTGATCCAAGATTGACCGAATGAATTGTCATCAACACCCGTTTGAGAGTATTGATTTAATTGATTTTGGATATCAAAAAGAGTTTCCATAGCCTTGTTTTCAAAATTTTCCATTTTATTGCGATGGCCAAATTTTAGCTACAATGTGGTGCATTTACTAATTATCCTATTAGTTATAAAAATAGAAAAACTTATATAAGTTGTCCAATTAATAGACTTTTCTGCTTTTGCCCACGTTTCGAATAGCCAAAAGATGCAGCAGGGAGCCAGAACCCTTTAAATCGGAAGCTCACAACTCAGCCACTAACAAATCCAACTATTACTACGAAGCAGAAAATTGTCAACTGTCATAACCCGTCCTTAACCATAAGAACGTGTTAGATAACGTATGATTTCATTGCGAGGTATTGACCTCTATATGCGACATTTTTAAAAAGGAAAACTGCATATATTATACATTACAAACCAACCCATTATTTTTGTTACAAGCTTTAGACAATAAAAAGATGATTATCGTTTAACGATAATCTTCGACTTACAAACTTTACAAATGATAATAACAACACGATTTCTAGCATATTTTACAACACACGTCCTCGGATATGCAGTTTTATTTTTGACACAAATATGAGTACGCATGATCCTGCTTAGATTCAACATAATGCAGCGGAAGCTTTAATTATCACCTGAGAATAAACATGTTTAAAAACGTCAACATAAAGTTGGTGAGATATAGGTTTAGTGCGCAGCAATATATATATATAGACCACAAGATTTCGTATATAAACATTTCAATAAAAATATTCTAAGTGGTTGAGCACTTGGTAACCATACTTAACATTTTCACGTCGCATATTCCCTTTAATATGAAATCTTACTACACCGTACCAAGTGTAGTCACAAAACGAAGTACTGTGCAACCGTTGAATACTGGTCGTCCAGTCCGATTGGGGTTGTCAGGCCCGATAGATCTATCAACAGGATTCGCGTTTACAATACCGCTGTAAATATTAGTTACCAAGCTACAGGGAAGTATGCCAGTGGTACAACTCAACGTAGAATATATTTTTCAGTTACTTGTGTCCATAATGTAAAACATAAAATACATGTATTCTCATCCCGAAATATTTAGAGTTTAAAAGTGGGACTATATACTCACTCTTGTCTTGATGATATATATATTTTGACTCGGTCTTCCGGTTGATATCACGAACCTATCCATATATAATATATCAATATGTTTTCATTTTAAAACAAACGTTATATATATATATACTTGTTATACTTTTAATATTTTGAATATTTCCTTAGTCCGTAGTTAGCATTCCGATGTTAGTAATTCAATTTTTAATGGTTCATTTTTAGATGTTTAATATACCCGCAATAAACAAAACCCCCAACGAAATAAATAAAACCCCATCGTATATGTATTGGTCGAGATTAATCTTGACCCATGGTACCGGTGTTGTCAAATGACGTGTTGCGTACATAAAGTACCGGTGTTGTCAAATGACGTGTTGCGTACAATCATGGGATCTTATGATTAATCTTCTCGTGTTGTTTACGGGTGATCCTGAACCATATAAAATTGAATTATAAGTACATATATATAAAATATCATGTTATCTTAGAAATATGTGATTTACATCATTTTTTTCCAATTGATCCCGTAGTTGAAATGATCTAGGATAACCAATTTTGTTTCGGTCATAGTTTCTTCGTTACAAATCCGTTTTCGTTGATTCAAATTGCCATCTTCTTGGATCGAGTTCTTCTTTAAGACTATGAACTGTAAATACCTTGGTTTGTATTCAAAATCATACGGCATAAGTGAAACATTAGTGAAACATATGAAGTTAAACATTTTTGGTTACAACAAAATCCTTTAATGACCATTTTTCTAAAAATACTTATACTTTGAAAAACCAAGTTTTACCTTGTTAAATTAGCATATACATAAGTTATATTACAGGTCTTGAAGTATTTTAAAAGTTAAGTTAGAAGGATCTATTTAGTTTGCAAACAAGTTTGAAAACATTCAAACTATGTTCTTGTTGTTAAACTTTTGTACCACAAAATAAGATAGCTATATATATATGAATCGAATAAGGTTATGAACATAGTTACTACCTCAAGTTCCTTGGATGAAGTTGCTGTAAAAGAGAAGTAAGAAGCTAGAATCAAAAGGGTACTAGAGGTGGATGAAAGATTGGAAGTAAGTTGGTGTTCTTGGAGGGTTTTCTTGAAGTGTTTTTGTATGGTTTTCTTATGGTGTTTTAGTATGGTTTTTGAAGCTAGATCTTTATGGAACTTTGCTGGATTGTTATGGAGTTTAGAGAGTAAGAAAGAGTGTGTGTTTTTAGTTAAGAGATTGAAGTAAAAATGAATCAAAAATGATGATACATATATACTCCTAAAAATGTGATCTTTAAGGATAACATGACAAAATTCTAGTTTGTATTTTTGTAATTAGTCTTGCAATGATTCAAAAGTAATTACCTTATACATAAGGCATGAATAAGGGCTGGTTAGGTGGTGATTTAATGTGTATATACCAATAGTAAATACGTATAGAAGCTTGGTATGATACGAGTACAAATACTCTAGGTATACGTATAGAAATTTTGTGAAAAATGGAATGAGGATTCAAATATAGCTATCTTTTATGAATACACTTATATGATTTTATGTATTTAAGTTCTTAAAAGTGATTAAATACATTACTTATACAATATATGTATAAACATTATATGTCTTAAGTATTTATGTCAAATAACGTTACGTATAGTTATCGTTTTGAAAACTTAAGTTAGTAGTTTCAAAATACACATATAACTTGTTGTTATTAATATAAAATGAGATATTAAAACATTTATTAATCATGTTAAATATGTATATATACATTTATATACACAAACGTATAATTATCATATATTGTATAGTTCGTGATATCATCGGTCAAACTAGACGGTCAAACGTTGTGTAAAACTCTTTTCGGAAATATAAGTCTCGACAATTTGGATTGCTTATCATGTTGGCAAGGTTTAATTTATGTAAATATTAATCTTATAAGTATAGTATGATCGAAAAAGTGCGGGTCGTTACATTACCTCCCCGTTAAATAAATTTCGTCCCGAAATTTTAAAATTGTACCTATTTTGCGTCATCGAGAAACAAGTGTGGATACTTTTGCTTCATCTGATCCTCTCGTTCCCAAGTAAACTCGGGACCTCTTCTAGCATTCCAACGAACCTTAACAATCGGTATATTACTCTGTTTGAGCTGTTTAACTTCACGGTCCATGATTTCGATTGGTTCTTCGACGAATTGTAGTTTCTCGTCGACATGAATTTCTTCAAGAGGAATGGTGAGGTCTTCCTTTGCAAGACACTTCTTAAGGTTTGAGACGTGAAAGGTATTATGTACTCCGGCGAGTTGTTGTGGTAACTCGAGTCGATAAGCTACCGGTCCAATGCGTTCGATGATCTTGAACGGGCCTACGTACCTTGGGTTCAGTTTACCCCTTTTGCCGAAACGTATTACACCTTTCCAAGGTGACACCTTTAGCATAACCATGTCCCCGACCTGAAACTCTAATGGTTTCCTTCGAACATCGGCGTAGCTCTTTTGGCGACTACGGGCTGTTTTCAATCTCTCCTTGATTTGCACTATCTTCTCAGTCGTTTCATGTATGATCTCGGGACCAGTTAAATGTCGATCTCCTACTTCATTCCAACAGATAGGAGATCTACACTTCCTTCCGTACAATGCTTCGAATGGCGCAGCTCCAATGCTCGCATGATAACTATTATTATACGAGAATTCTGCTAACGGTAGATATTTATCCCATCCGTTTCCAAAATCGATCACACATGCCCTGAGCATGTCTTCGAGAGTCTGAATCGTTCTTTCACTCTGTCCATCGGTTTGTGGATGATATGCGGTACTCATATCCAACCGAGTTCCTAGTGCCTCCTGTAGTGATTGCCAGAATTTTGAGGTAAATCTACTATCACGATCGGATATAATGGAAATAGGTATTCCATGCCTTGAAACAACTTCCTTTATATACAATCGTAATAGTTTCTCCATTCTATCCGTTTCCTTTATAGGCAAGAAATGTGCAGACTTGGTGAGACGATCAACAATCACCCAAATGGTGTCGTATCCCCAGGCAGTCTTTGGTAACTTCGTGATGAAATCCATGGTAATACCGTCCCATTTCCATTCTGGAATTTCTGGTTGTTGAAGTAACCCTGACGGCTTCTGGTGTTCTGCTTTAACCTTGGAACAAGTTAAACACTCCCCAACATATGTTGCAACGTCTGTTTTTAAATTAGGCCACCAATAATGCGTCTTAAGATCTTGGTACATCTTTCCAACTCCAGGATGTATCGAATATCTTGTCTTATGTGCCTCGTTCAATATCAACTTCCTTAATCCACCCAACTTCGGTACCCAAATACGATTTGCAAAATATCGAATTCCATCTTCCCGCATAACGAGTTGCTTCGCATACTTCTTCATTATTTCATTTCCTATATTTTCTTTAGTAAGTGCTTCTCGTTGAACTTCTTTGATTTGTGAGTTGAGATTCATGCGAATTTTTATGTTCATTGCTCGAACTCGAATTGGTTCTCGTTCTTTTCTGCTTAAAGCATCAGCCACCACATTCGCCTTCCCGGGATGATAACGAATTTCACAATCATAGTCGTTTATTAACTCGACCCACCTACGTTGCCTCATGTTCAATTGTTTCTGATCAAAAATATGTTGAAGGCTTTTATGATCAGTAAACACAGTGAATTTAACCCCATACAAGTAGTGTCTCCACATCTTCAATGCAAACACGACTGCTCCCAATTCTAGATCATGCGTCGTATAATTTCGCTCGTGAATCTTCAATTGTCGGGATGCGAATGCAATAACTTTCTTCCGTTGCATAAGAACACAACCAAAACCTTGTCGCGAAGCGTCACAATATATTTCAAAATCATCGTTCCCTTCAGGTAACGATAAAATAGGCGCCGTAGTTAGCTTCTTCTTCAATAATTGAAATGCGTTCTCCTGCTCCGAGGTCCATTCGTATTTCTTCCCTTTTTGCGTTAACGCTGTCAACGGCTTAGCTATTCGAGAAAAATCTTGAATAAACCTTCTATAATAACCGGCTAAACCCAAAAATTGGCGTATCTGCGTTGGTGTCTTAGGAGTCTCCCATTTTTCAATGGCTTCAATTTTTGCTGGATCAACCTGAATTCCTTTGCTACTAACAACGTGGCCAAGAAATTGTACTTCTTTCAACCAGAAAGCACACTTAGAAAATTTAGCATAAAGTTGTTCTTTTCTCAACAACTCCAGTATCAACCTTAAATGCTCTTCATGCTCTTGCTCACTCTTGGAATAGATAAGAATATCATCAATGAAAACGATAACAAACTTATCTAAATACGGACTACAAACTCGATTCATGAGGTCCATGAATACAGCTGGCGCATTCGTCAATCCAAATGGCATAACCAAAAATTCATAATGACCATAACGTGTCCGAAAAGCAGTTTTCGGAATGTCCTCTTCTTTAACGCGTAGTTGATGATAGCCCGATCTTAAGTCGATTTTCGAATAAACACATGATCCTTGCAATTGATCAAATAAGTCATCAATTCTCGGTAGTGGATACCGATTCTTGATAGTTAACTTATTTAATTCACGATAGTCTATACACATCCTAAAAGATCCATCTTTCTTCTTAACAAACAAAATTGGAGCTCCCCACGGTGAAGTACTCGGTCGTATGAATCCACGGTCCAGTAATTCTTTTAACTGACTTTGAAGTTCTTTTAACTCGGACGGTGCAAGTCTATATGGAGCACGAGCCACTGGTGCAGCTCCTGGTACTAAATCTATTTGAAATTCTATCGATCTAAATGGAGGTAATCCCGGCAATTCTTCCGGAAAAACTTCAGGAAAATCTCTTGCCACAGGCACGTCGTTGATGCACTTTTCTTTCTTTTCGATTTTATTAACATGTGCTAAAATAGCGTAACATCCCTTTTCTAAACACTTCTTGGCTTTCAAACAGCTAATGAGTTTTAGCTTTGAATTACCCTTCTCTCCATAAATCATCACCGGTATTTTATCCTTACCAGGAATACGAATTGCCTTCTTAGCACAAACAACTTCCGCTCCTATTTTGGACATCCAGTCCATGCCGACTATTACATCAAAACCTCCCAATTCTACGGGTATTAAGTCGATTTTAAACGTTTCTCCGGCTAAATTTATTTCACAATCACGACAAATTTTATCGGCTTCAATTAGTTTACCATTAGCTAACTCAATCAAGTACTTAGCATCTAAAGGTAATGATGAACAATTCAATTTAGTGTAAAAATTTATACACACGTAGCTTCTATCGGCGCCAGTATCAAATAAAATAGATGCTGATAAGTTATTAATGGTAAACGTACCCGTAACAAGCTCCGGGTCTTCTCGTGCCTCTCTAGCATTAATAACAAACGCTCTTCCACGTGCAGGTCCGCCATTCTGATTCGGGCACTGACTCTTATAGTGACCTTGTTTTCCACAACCAAAACAAGTAATGGTAGCCAAAGCAGTTCTATTTGCGTTGGTGGCAGGAGTCTTGTTGCCATTTGTAACGAGAGCCTTACAATCTTCCGCAAGATGACCTTGTCGATTACACTTGGTGCATAACACACTACAGTAACCAAAGTGATGTTTGTGGCAACGGTTGCATAAAGGATTTTGTCCTTTATAACCAAAGCTTAAACCACTACCCGCACCTTGCGTGTTTTCTTGTTTCTTAAAAGATTGTTGTTGGTTACCTCGATCATAATTTCCATTCCACTTTCTTTTGTTACCTGATACCTTCACATCAGTATTGGATACTTTCTTGTCCAAAATGACCTGATCCATTAGCTCGTTCGCCATGGTTATAGCTTCATGAATTGTCTTAGGTTTCGATGCTGTAACATTTGCCTTGACCTTTTTGGGCAAACCAGCTTTGTACATTTCAATCTTCCGTTCTTCGGTTGGAACCAATTCAGGACATAGCAAAACTAATTCCATGAATCGCTGGTTGTAGTTGGTGATTTCAGTACCAACCACCTTCAAACTTCGTAACTCATCTTCTAACTTAATAACCTCATTCCTTGGACAATACTCGGTGATTATCATTGCTTTGAATTCTTCCCATGGAGTATCATAAGCTACATCTCCTCCTACCGCCTTCACATAATTCTTCCACCATGTGAGTGCACTATCTTGTAAAGTGCACGATGCAAACTTGGTCATGTCTTTTTCATCACAACCACTGATTTTAAACACCGTCTCCATCTTTTCTATCCATCGGGTTAAACCGATAGGTCCTTCCGTTCCACTGAATGATGATGGCTTGCAAGCTTGGAACGTCTTGTAGGAGCATCCTACACGAGGATTTGGATTAACTGCAGCAGCTCTTGCAGCCTCAACCCATAACATTCTGTCATTCACTCGCTGGTTGATGAGTTCCTCGAGTTCTTGTTCCGTCATTCGATTCAATCGCGCCATTTCCTAATGAAAGAAAATAATTATTCACATGGATTATTATAGATGTAGTGTGTATTTATAGTACATTTATAGCTTATTAATAATATGAACTAGGTATTATTATAAAAGCCTTTTCTTCTTATTAGCGTTTTATAATTATATCTTGGGTAGTACCTACCCGTTAATGTTCATACTTAATAGCTTAGTACAGAATCAATTACTACAATCTAAATAATACTTAACCATGGAAAATTATTGCATTTCATACTTCAATATTTTACATATGCTTATCTTACATCGAACATTAAGCAAACCACACTATTAATATTATACAAAACATTATTCGGTTCCATGGTTTGACACAGCAGCGCATCGTTTGATCTATTTTCTAGGACGTTTAGACACAAAGATTTGCTTAACGCTTATCCTAACTGTCTGCCTATATTTTGGCTGTGGGACTGAAGAACTGGATGCCGGGACAGAACGAATAGGAATAGCGGGGATAGGGGTGGTAGTGTTGAGTGGAATTGGTGCCACATCATTCTCATTAAACTCGGGATTTGGATTTTCTAATTCATTAGCCTTTCGTTTCTTTCCTAGTTCGAACTCGTCTTTTGTAATTTCCTGTATTTCTTCCTCGGGTTCACTTTCCTCCTCGGGTTCACTTTCCTCCTCGGGTTCACTTTCCTCCTCGGGTTCACTTTCCGGGTTCTCTATAGTTGGTTCATCCGGAATTTGTGAGTCTTCCCCAAGGATATCATTTTCGTCATCGGACAGGTTAATGACTGGAACGCCATCTGAAGATTCTGATTCGGAGTCGTTGATTGTGATAACAATTTTTGAGCTCGACATCTATCACACAACAACTAACCCATTAGTACTTATATAATATTTACATATAAATTTTAACCAACAGTGATAAGCAATGGTTTTTTTTTTTTTTTAAATCAGACCCGGTCAAAGTCCAGACTTTACTAATGTATCCTAACGACTTATCAGTTAGACACACTAATGCAAACCTGGTTCGCTAAGACCACCGCTCTGATACCACATGTCATAACCCGTCCTTAACCATAAGAACGTGTTAGATAACGTATGATTTCATTGCGAGGTATTGACCTCTATATGCGACATTTTTAAAAAGGAAAACTGCATATATTATACATTACAAACCAACCCATTATTTTTGTTACAAGCTTTAGACAATAAAAAGATGATTATCGTTTAACGATAATCTTCGACTTACAAACTTTACAAATGATAATAACAACACGATTTCTAGCATATTTTACAACACACGTCCTCGGATATGCAGTTTTATTTTTGACACAAATATGAGTACGCATGATCCTGCTTAGATTCAACATAATGCAGCGGAAGCTTTAATTATCACCTGAGAATAAACATGTTTAAAAACGTCAACATAAAGTTGGTGAGATATAGGTTTAGTGCGCAGCAATATATATATATAGACCACAAGATTTCGTATATAAACATTTCAATAAAAATATTCTAAGTGGTTGAGCACTTGGTAACCATACTTAACATTTTCACGTCGCATATTCCCTTTAATATGAAATCTTACTACACCGTACCAAGTGTAGTCACAAAACGAAGTACTGTGCAACCGTTGAATACTGGTCGTCCAGTCCGATTGGGGTTGTCAGGCCCGATAGATCTATCAACAGGATTCGCGTTTACAATACCGCTGTAAATATTAGTTACCAAGCTACAGGGAAGTATGCCAGTGGTACAACTCAACGTAGAATATATTTTTCAGTTACTTGTGTCCATAATGTAAAACATAAAATACATGTATTCTCATCCCGAAATATTTAGAGTTTAAAAGTGGGACTATATACTCACTCTTGTCTTGATGATATATATATTTTGACTCGGTCTTCCGGTTGATATCACGAACCTATCCATATATAATATATCAATATGTTTTCATTTTAAAACAAACGTTATATATATATATACTTGTTATACTTTTAATATTTTGAATATTTCCTTAGTCCGTAGTTAGCATTCCGATGTTAGTAATTCAATTTTTAATGGTTCATTTTTAGATGTTTAATATACCCGCAATAAACAAAACCCCCAACGAAATAAATAAAACCCCATCGTATATGTATTGGTCGAGATTAATCTTGACCCATGGTACCGGTGTTGTCAAATGACGTGTTGCGTACATAAAGTACCGGTGTTGTCAAATGACGTGTTGCGTACAATCATGGGATCTTATGATTAATCTTCTCGTGTTGTTTACGGGTGATCCTGAACCATATAAAATTGAATTATAAGTACATATATATAAAATATCATGTTATCTTAGAAATATGTGATTTACATCATTTTTTTCCAATTGATCCCGTAGTTGAAATGATCTA
The DNA here is from genome assembly GCF_046630445.1 of Rutidosis leptorrhynchoides. Classification (NCBI taxonomy): domain Eukaryota; kingdom Viridiplantae; phylum Streptophyta; class Magnoliopsida; order Asterales; family Asteraceae; genus Rutidosis; species Rutidosis leptorrhynchoides. The sequence continues at coordinate 298,790,044 of NC_092338.1, read as the reverse complement.
GGATAACCAATTTTGTTTCGGTCATAGTTTCTTCGTTACAAATCCGTTTTCGTTGATTCAAATTGCCATCTTCTTGGATCGAGTTCTTCTTTAAGACTATGAACTGTAAATACCTTGGTTTGTATTCAAAATCATACGGCATAAGTGAAACATTAGTGAAACATATGAAGTTAAACATTTTTGGTTACAACAAAATCCTTTAATGACCATTTTTCTAAAAATACTTATACTTTGAAAAACCAAGTTTTACCTTGTTAAATTAGCATATACATAAGTTATATTACAGGTCTTGAAGTATTTTAAAAGTTAAGTTAGAAGGATCTATTTAGTTTGCAAACAAGTTTGAAAACATTCAAACTATGTTCTTGTTGTTAAACTTTTGTACCACAAAATAAGATAGCTATATATATATGAATCGAATAAGGTTATGAACATAGTTACTACCTCAAGTTCCTTGGATGAAGTTGCTGTAAAAGAGAAGTAAGAAGCTAGAATCAAAAGGGTACTAGAGGTGGATGAAAGATTGGAAGTAAGTTGGTGTTCTTGGAGGGTTTTCTTGAAGTGTTTTTGTATGGTTTTCTTATGGTGTTTTAGTATGGTTTTTGAAGCTAGATCTTTATGGAACTTTGCTGGATTGTTATGGAGTTTAGAGAGTAAGAAAGAGTGTGTGTTTTTAGTTAAGAGATTGAAGTAAAAATGAATCAAAAATGATGATACATATATACTCCTAAAAATGTGATCTTTAAGGATAACATGACAAAATTCTAGTTTGTATTTTTGTAATTAGTCTTGCAATGATTCAAAAGTAATTACCTTATACATAAGGCATGAATAAGGGCTGGTTAGGTGGTGATTTGATGTGTATATACCAATAGTAAATACGTATAGAAGCTTGGTATGATACGAGTACAAATACTCTAGGTATACGTATAGAAATTTTGTGAAAAATGGAATGAGGATTCAAATATAGCTATCTTTTGTGAATACACTTATATGATTTTATGTATTTAAGTTCTTAAAAGTGATTAAATACATTACTTATACAATATATGTATAAACATTATATGTCTTAAGTATTTATGTCAAATAACGTTACGTATAGTTATCGTTTTGAAAACTTAAGTTAGTAGTTTCAAAATACACATATAACTTGTTGTTATTAATATAAAATGAGATATTAAAACATTTATTAATCATGTTAAATATGTATATATACATTTATATACACAAACGTATAATTATCATATATTGTATAGTTCGTGATATCATCGGTCAAACTAGACGGTCAAACGTTGTGTAAAACTCTTTTCGGAAATATAAGTCTCGACAATTTGGATTGCTTATCATGTTGGCAAGGTTTAATTTATGTAAATATTAATCTTATAAGTATAGTATGATCGAAAAAGTGCGGGTCGTTACATTACCTCCCCGTTAAATAAATTTCGTCCCGAAATTTTAAAATTGTACCTATTTTGCGTCATCGAGAAACAAGTGTGGATACTTTTGCTTCATCTGATCCTCTCGTTCCCAAGTAAACTCGGGACCTCTTCTAGCATTCCAACGAACCTTAACAATCGGTATATTACTCTGTTTGAGCTGTTTAACTTCACGGTCCATGATTTCGATTGGTTCTTCGACGAATTGTAGTTTCTCGTCGACATGAATTTCTTCAAGAGGAATGGTGAGGTCTTCCTTTGCAAGACACTTCTTAAGGTTTGAGACGTGAAAGGTATTATGTACTCCGGCGAGTTGTTGTGGTAACTCGAGTCGATAAGCTACCGGTCCAATGCGTTCGATGATCTTGAACGGGCCTACGTACCTTGGGTTCAGTTTACCCCTTTTGCCGAAACGTATTACACCTTTCCAAGGTGACACCTTTAGCATAACCATGTCCCCGACCTGAAACTCTAATGGTTTCCTTCGAACATCGGCGTAGCTCTTTTGGCGACTACGGGCTGTTTTCAATCTCTCCTTGATTTGCACTATCTTCTCAGTCGTTTCATGTATGATCTCGGGACCAGTTAAATGTCGATCTCCTACTTCATTCCAACAGATAGGAGATCTACACTTCCTTCCGTACAATGCTTCGAATGGCGCAGCTCCAATGCTCGCATGATAACTATTATTATACGAGAATTCTGCTAACGGTAGATATTTATCCCATCCGTTTCCAAAATCGATCACACATGCCCTGAGCATGTCTTCGAGAGTCTGAATCGTTCTTTCACTCTGTCCATCGGTTTGTGGATGATATGCGGTACTCATATCCAACCGAGTTCCTAGTGCCTCCTGTAGTGATTGCCAGAATTTTGAGGTAAATCTACTATCACGATCGGATATAATGGAAATAGGTATTCCATGCCTTGAAACAACTTCCTTTATATACAATCGTAATAGTTTCTCCATTCTATCCGTTTCCTTTATAGGCAAGAAATGTGCAGACTTGGTGAGACGATCAACAATCACCCAAATGGTGTCGTATCCCCAGGCAGTCTTTGGTAACTTCGTGATGAAATCCATGGTAATACCGTCCCATTTCCATTCTGGAATTTCTGGTTGTTGAAGTAACCCTGACGGCTTCTGGTGTTCTGCTTTAACCTTGGAACAAGTTAAACACTCCCCAACATATGTTGCAACGTCTGTTTTTAAATTAGGCCACCAATAATGCGTCTTAAGATCTTGGTACATCTTTCCAACTCCAGGATGTATCGAATATCTTGTCTTATGTGCCTCGTTCAATATCAACTTCCTTAATCCACCCAACTTCGGTACCCAAATACGATTTGCAAAATATCGAATTCCATCTTCCCGCATAACGAGTTGCTTCGCATACTTCTTCATTATTTCATTTCCTATATTTTCTTTAGTAAGTGCTTCTCGTTGAACTTCTTTGATTTGTGAGTTGAGATTCATGCGAATTTTTATGTTCATTGCTCGAACTCGAATTGGTTCTCGTTCTTTTCTGCTTAAAGCATCAGCCACCACATTCGCCTTCCCGGGATGATAACGAATTTCACAATCATAGTCGTTTATTAACTCGACCCACCTACGTTGCCTCATGTTCAATTGTTTCTGATCAAAAATATGTTGAAGGCTTTTATGATCAGTAAACACAGTGAATTTAACCCCATACAAGTAGTGTCTCCACATCTTCAATGCAAACACGACTGCTCCCAATTCTAGATCATGCGTCGTATAATTTCGCTCGTGAATCTTCAATTGTCGGGATGCGAATGCAATAACTTTCTTCCGTTGCATAAGAACACAACCAAAACCTTGTCGCGAAGCGTCACAATATATTTCAAAATCATCGTTCCCTTCAGGTAACGATAAAATAGGCGCCGTAGTTAGCTTCTTCTTCAATAATTGAAATGCGTTCTCCTGCTCCGAGGTCCATTCGTATTTCTTCCCTTTTTGCGTTAACGCTGTCAACGGCTTAGCTATTCGAGAAAAATCTTGAATAAACCTTCTATAATAACCGGCTAAACCCAAAAATTGGCGTATCTGCGTTGGTGTCTTAGGAGTCTCCCATTTTTCAATGGCTTCAATTTTTGCTGGATCAACCTGAATTCCTTTGCTACTAACAACGTGGCCAAGAAATTGTACTTCTTTCAACCAGAAAGCACACTTAGAAAATTTAGCATAAAGTTGTTCTTTTCTCAACAACTCCAGTATCAACCTTAAATGCTCTTCATGCTCTTGCTCACTCTTGGAATAGATAAGAATATCATCAATGAAAACGATAACAAACTTATCTAAATACGGACTACAAACTCGATTCATGAGGTCCATGAATACAGCTGGCGCATTCGTCAATCCAAACGGCATAACCAAAAATTCATAATGACCATAACGTGTCCGAAAAGCAGTTTTCGGAATGTCCTCTTCTTTAACGCGTAGTTGATGATAGCCCGATCTTAAGTCGATTTTCGAATAAACACATGATCCTTGCAATTGATCAAATAAGTCATCAATTCTCGGTAGTGGATACCGATTCTTGATAGTTAACTTATTTAATTCACGATAGTCTATACACATCCTAAAAGATCCATCTTTCTTCTTAACAAACAAAATTGGAGCTCCCCACGGTGAAGTACTCGGTCGTATGAATCCACGGTCCAGTAATTCTTTTAACTGACTTTGAAGTTCTTTTAACTCGGACGGTGCAAGTCTATATGGAGCACGAGCCACTGGTGCAGCTCCTGGTACTAAATCTATTTGAAATTCTATCGATCTAAATGGAGGTAATCCCGGCAATTCTTCCGGAAAAACTTCAGGAAAATCTCTTGCCACAGGCACGTCGTTGATGCACTTTTCTTTCTTTTCGATTTTATTAACATGTGCTAAAATAGCGTAACATCCCTTTTCTAAACACTTCTTGGCTTTCAAACAGCTAATGAGTTTTAGCTTTGAATTACCCTTCTCTCCATAAATCATCACCGGTATTTTATCCTTACCAGGAATACGAATTGCCTTCTTAGCACAAACAACTTCCGCTCCTATTTTGGACATCCAGTCCATGCCGACTATTACATCAAAACCTCCCAATTCTACGGGTATTAAGTCGATTTTAAACGTTTCTCCGGCTAAATTTATTTCACAATCACGACAAATTTTATCGGCTTCAATTAGTTTACCATTAGCTAACTCAATCAAGTACTTAGCATCTAAAGGTAATGATGAACAATTCAATTTAGTGTAAAAATTTATACACACGTAGCTTCTATCGGCGCCAGTATCAAATAAAATAGATGCTGATAAGTTATTAATGGTAAACGTACCCGTAACAAGCTCCGGGTCTTCTCGTGCCTCTCTAGCATTAATAACAAACGCTCTTCCACGTGCAGGTCCGCCATTCTGATTCGGGCACTGACTCTTATAGTGACCTTGTTTTCCACAACCAAAACAAGTAATGGTAGCCAAAGCAGTTCTATTTGCGTTGGTGGCAGGAGTCTTGTTGCCATTTGTAACGAGAGCCTTACAATCTTCCGCAAGATGACCTTGTCGATTACACTTGGTGCATAACACACTACAGTAACCAAAGTGATGTTTGTGGCAACGGTTGCATAAAGGATTTTGTCCTTTATAACCAAAGCTTAAACCACTACCCGCACCTTGCGTGTTTTCTTGTTTCTTAAAAGATTGTTGTTGGTTACCTCGATCATAATTTCCATTCCACTTTCTTTTGTTACCTGATACCTTCACATCAGTATTGGATACTTTCTTGTCCAAAATGACCTGATCCATTAGCTCGTTCGCCATGGTTATAGCTTCATGAATTGTCTTAGGTTTCGATGCTGTAACATTTGCCTTGACCTTTTTGGGCAAACCAGCTTTGTACATTTCAATCTTCCGTTCTTCGGTTGGAACCAATTCAGGACATAGCAAAACTAATTCCATGAATCGCTGGTTGTAGTTGGTGATTTCAGTACCAACCACCTTCAAACTTCGTAACTCATCTTCTAACTTAATAACCTCATTCCTTGGACAATACTCGGTGATTATCATTGCTTTGAATTCTTCCCATGGAGTATCATAAGCTACATCTCCTCCTACCGCCTTCACATAATTCTTCCACCATGTGAGTGCACTATCTTGTAAAGTGCACGATGCAAACTTGGTCATGTCTTTTTCATCACAACCACTGATTTTAAACACCGTCTCCATCTTTTCTATCCATCGGGTTAAACCGATAGGTCCTTCCGTTCCACTGAATGATGATGGCTTGCAAGCTTGGAACGTCTTGTAGGAGCATCCTACACGAGGATTTGGATTAACTGCAGCAGCTCTTGCAGCCTCAACCCATAACATTCTGTCGTTCACTCGCTGGTTGATGAGTTCCTCGAGTTCTTGTTCCGTCATTCGATTCAATCGCGCCATTTCCTAATGAAAGAAAATAATTATTCACATGGATTATTATAGATGTAGTGTGTATTTATAGTACATTTATAGCTTATTAATAATATGAACTAGGTATTATTATAAAAGCCTTTTCTTCTTATTAGCGTTTTATAATTATATCTTGGGTAGTACCTACCCGTTAATGTTCATACTTAATAGCTTAGTACAGAATCAATTACTACAATCTAAATAATACTTAACCATGGAAAATTATTGCATTTCATACTTCAATATTTTACATATGCTTATCTTACATCGAACATTAAGCAAACCACACTATTAATATTATACAAAACATTATTCGGTTCCATGGTTTGACACAGCAGCGCATCGTTTGATCTATTTTCTAGGACGTTTAGACACAAAGATTTGCTTAACGCTTATCCTAACTGTCTGCCTATATTTTGGCTGTGGGACTGAAGAACTGGATGCCGGGACAGAACGAATAGGAATAGCGGGGATAGGGGTGGTAGTGTTGAGTGGAATTGGTGCCACATCATTCTCATTAAACTCGGGATTTGGATTTTCTAATTCATTAGCCTTTCGTTTCTTTCCTAGTTCGAACTCGTCTTTTGTAATTTCCTGTATTTCTTCCTCGGGTTCACTTTCCTCCTCGGGTTCACTTTCCTCCTCGGGTTCACTTTCCTCCTCGGGTTCACTTTCCGGGTTCTCTATAGTTGGTTCATCCGGAATTTGTGAGTCTTCCCCAAGGATATCATTTTCGTCATCGGACAGGTTAATGACTGGAACGCCATCTGAAGATTCTGATTCGGAGTCGTTGATTGTGATAACAATTTTTGAGCTCGACATCTATCACACAACAACTAACCCATTAGTACTTATATAATATTTACATATAAATTTTAACCAACAGTGATAAGCAATGGTTTTTTTTTTTTTTTAAATCAGACCCGGTCAAAGTCCAGACTTTACTAATGTATCCTAACGACTTATCAGTTAGACACACTAATGCAAACCTGGTTCGCTAAGACCACCGCTCTGATACCACATGTCATAACCCGTCCTTAACCATAAGAACGTGTTAGATAACGTATGATTTCATTGCGAGGTATTGACCTCTATATGCGATATTTTTAAAAAGGAAAACTGCATATATTATACATTACAAACCAACCCATTATTTTTGTTACAAGCTTTAGACAATAAAAAGATGATTATCGTTTAACGATAATCTTCGACTTACAAACTTTACAAATGATAATAACAACACGATTTCTAGCATATTTTACAACACACATCCTCGGATATGCAGTTTTATTTTTGACACAAATATGAGTACGCATGATCCTGCTTAGATTCAACATAATGCAGCGGAAGCTTTAATTATCACCTGAGAATAAACATGTTTAAAAACGTCAACATAAAGTTGGTGAGATATAGGTTTAGTGCGCAGCAATATATATATATAGACCACAAGATTTCGTATATAAACATTTCAATAAAAATATTCTAAGTGGTTGAGCACTTGGTAACCATACTTAACATTTTCACGTCGCATATTCCCTTTAATATGAAATCTTACTACACCGTACCAAGTGTAGTCACAAAACGAAGTACTGTGCAACCGTTGAATACTGGTCGTCCAGTCCGATTGGGGTTGTCAGGCCCGATAGATCTATCAACAGGATTCGCGTTTACAATACCGCTGTAAATATTAGTTACCAAGCTACAGGGAAGTATGCCAGTGGTACAACTCAACGTAGAATATATTTTTCAGTTACTTGTGTCCATAATGTAAAACATAAAATACATGTATTCTCATCCCGAAATATTTAGAGTTTAAAAGTGGGACTATATACTCACTCTTGTCTTGATGATATATATATTTTGACTCGGTCTTCCGGTTGATATCACGAACCTATCCATATATAATATATCAATATGTTTTCATTTTAAAACAAACGTTATATATATATATACTTGTTATACTTTTAATATTTTGAATATTTCCTTAGTCCGTAGTTAGCATTCCGATGTTAGTAATTCAATTTTTAATGGTTCATTTTTAGATGTTTAATATACCCGCAATAAACAAAACCCCCAACGAAATAAATAAAACCCCATCGTATATGTATTGGTCGAGATTAATCTTGACCCATGGTACCGGTGTTGTCAAATGACGTGTTGCGTACATAAAGTACCGGTGTTGTCAAATGACGTGTTGCGTACAATCATGGGATCTTATGATTAATCTTCTCGTGTTGTTTACGGGTGATCCTGAACCATATAAAATTGAATTATAAGTACATATATATAAAATATCATGTTATCTTAGAAATATGTGATTTACATCATTTTTTTCCAATTGATCCCGTAGTTGAAATGATCTAGGATAACCAATTTTGTTTCGGTCATAGTTTCTTCGTTACAAATCCGTTTTCGTTGATTCAAATTGCCATCTTCTTGGATCGAGTTCTTCTTTAAGACTGTGAACTGTAAATACCTTGGTTTGTATTCAAAATCATACGGCATAAGTGAAACATTAGTGAAACATATGAAGTTAAACATTTTTGGTTACAACAAAATCCTTTAATGACCATTTTTCTAAAAATACTTATACTTTGAAAAACCAAGTTTTACCTTGTTAAATTAGCATATACATAAGTTATATTACAGGTCTTGAAGTATTTTAAAAGTTAAGTTAGAAGGATCTATTTAGTTTGCAAACAAGTTTGAAAACATTCAAACTATGTTCTTGTTGTTAAACTTTTGTACCACAAAATAAGATAGCTATATATATATGAATCGAATAAGGTTATGAACATAGTTACTACCTCAAGTTCCTTGGATGAAGTTGCTGTAAAAGAGAAGTAAGAAGCTAGAATCAAAAGGGTACTAGAGGTGGATGAAAGATTGGAAGTAAGTTGGTGTTCTTGGAGGGTTTTCTTGAAGTGTTTTTGTATGGTTTTCTTATGGTGTTTTAGTATGGTTTTTGAAGCTAGATCTTTATGGAACTTTGCTGGATTGTTATGGAGTTTAGAGAGTAAGAAAGAGTGTGTGTTTTTAGTTAAGAGATTGAAGTAAAAATGAATCAAAAATGATGATACATATATACTCCTAAAAATGTGATCTTTAAGGATAACATGACAAAATTCTAGTTTGTATTTTTGTAATTAGTCTTGCAATGATTCAAAAGTAATTACCTTATACATAAGGCATGAATAAGGGCTGGTTAGGTGGTGATTTGATGTGTATATACCAATAGTAAATACGTATAGAAGCTTGGTATGATACGAGTACAAATACTCTAGGTATACGTATAGAAATTTTGTGAAAAATGGAATGAGGATTCAAATATAGCTATCTTTTGTGAATACACTTATATGATTTTATGTATTTAAGTTCTTAAAAGTGATTAAATACATTACTTATACAATATATGTATAAACATTATATGTCTTAAGTATTTATGTCAAATAACGTTACGTATAGTTATCGTTTTGAAAACTTAAGTTAGTAGTTTCAAAATACACATATAACTTGTTGTTATTAATATAAAATGAGATATTAAAACATTTATTAATCATGTTAAATATGTATATATACATTTATATACACAAACGTATAATTATCATATATTGTATAGTTCGTGATATCATCGGTCAAACTAGACGGTCAAACGTTGTGTAAAACTCTTTTCGGAAATATAAGTCTCGACAATTTGGATTGCTTATCATGTTGGCAAGGTTTAATTTATGTAAATATTAATCTTATAAGTATAGTATGATCGAAAAAGTGCGGGTCGTTACATCAACGTCCATTAATTTAACCACTTAAATAATTTTTCTTTCCGTTTGAGATATTAGATAAGAAATAGAGAAAATTTCTAAGTACTAAAAACTAAAGCGTCGAGAAATAAGAAAGAAAAAGAATGCGCGTCGAAAAACGTCGAAAAATAAAAATAAGAAAGTAGCGAGTCGTAACTTAAAAGGCACTAAAATTTTAAAATCGTCGCAAAATTCTAAAGCACCTAAATCTTAGTCTAAAGAAATAGCACTTAAGGAATTTAACGGCAAAGCCTAAAAATCTAAAAATAAAAATAAGCTACGGCAAAATACTAGAACTTAAAACTAGCTACGAACAATAAAGATACAAATATTATACTAAAAAAAATACAAAATATAAAAATAAACTTAAAGTTGTAAAAAGTCAAACTTTTATAAAAATATTATTTTTATATTTTTATTTTATAAAAGTATTAATTTTTATATATAATAAAACTAATTAAAAGTAATTATTACAAATTTAATTAAAACTAAATATTAAATATTAAATTAATTAAACCTAATTATGGTTTTAAAATAATAATAATTAATATTATTCCGTAATAAATGCGAAGTAGGGTTCCTGGGTGAGCCTGTCAGGGTGGCTCCGCGAGTCGTGAAGTTTTAAGCCTGCAAACTCCGCGAGTCGTGGAGTTTGAAAAACGTGTTTTTTTTTTAATTTTATATTTTTTTTCTAAAAATATATATAAATATATTTATACAAAAATAAATTAAAAATATAGCGTTTCGCCGAGTCCCCGGCAGCGGCGCCAAAAACTTGATGTGGTAGCGTGTGGGTACGTGATAGTACTATATTTTACTACGAAATACGTTACAAATTACACAAGTTTTAATTATTTATTTACAAATGGGATATACCTAAACCTTGCTACAACACTATAGGCAGTGTACCTAATCGTACAGTAGTGTAGTTTTTAGTAAGTCTGGTTCGTTCCACAGGGAGCGGGCTTATTGCACACTATATTTTTAAACAATTATATTTGTACAAAATATATTATATTAATAATATATAAAAGGGGGTTTTTTACCGTTTAATGACTGGTTTGTCGATTTTAAAACTTTAGTCGCAGTTAAAACTGAATGTAAAATAAATATAACTTAATTTAAAACATAAAATAAATAACGATAATGAAATTTCGATAAATAAAAGTGCGATAATTAAAAAGTACGATAATTAAAAGTGCAATTAAATACAATAACAATAAATAAAAGTGCAATAATTAGAAGTGCAATTAAATATGAAAATAAAGGAATTATGCTTATTTAAACTTCCATAATCATGATGTTTGACGTGTTGATTTTAGTTTTATGCCCATGGGTTAATTGTCCTTTGTCCTGGATTATTTAATATGTCCATACGGATTTGTCCATAATAGTCCATCAGTAATAAATATAAAGAGCGAAAGCCTTCGTCAAATTTGTAACGACCCGACCAAAACCGTTATTGACGGCGCCGTTAACTTAGGTCCCGTTGCGTGGTCGTAGTCCCTATATGAGACTCGTTTGACCAAAATTATGTCACATTCATTTGAAAGGTACAAGACTTGCAAGTTTAGTTTACAAAACCGTTCGACAACAAGTCTAAGTTTACAAAAGTCATAAAGTATAAATGAAATAACTTGCGACATAATTAGTTTAAAAACACAGTTGCTATAAATAGCGTAAGTATGTAAACAAAAGTTTGAATCCAAAAGTGCTATCCCTAGCGTATGCATGCATGGTTGACTCCAATCAAGTAATCAAAGAGTGCGGAAGCATGTATCAAGTAGCCAAGTATGAACCTGAGAAAACATGTAGAAAACTGTCAACGAAAAACGTTGGTGAAATCATAGGTGTTTTAGTAAACGTTGTATTTGAACCACAAGATTTAGTATAAGATGATTATCAAAATCATTTGCATTCCAAAGTTGTTGTTTGTATCCCGGGCACCCAATTATCAAACTTAACTGTTTTGCACCCTTTGCGTAGTGTTAGAACATACACTAGACCCGAAAATATATTTCATCCGCTAACGGTAGCGAACCGTCCGAATGAGGCTCGTCAAGCCCATGTGATCACATAATATAAGTTCACGTTTACACCCTGCAAGTGTAACTAATGATAATTGAATTGAGGCTTTTTGTTCAAACCCGTACGTGGAATGTTCGTTTTCGTACTTGTGTTCAAGTGTAAAAGTATGATACGTATATGTTTCTCATCCCATAGTTTAAAGCATAAAAGTTGTTGAAAGATGGGACTATGATCTCACCTCGAGTGCACGAGTATAAATGTACTTCACAAAGTAAATGTGTGCATGAAAGTTGCTTAGCCTTGACCTAAACAAGTAAGTTGTATCAATTAACTAGTTACGACACAAGGTCGGGCGAAATGTGTTCAGTTAGTCCTATGGCTCGTTACGACTCGAATAGTATAGCATGTGAATCACGTTGTCAAGTTTCATGCAAGAATCACGTATAAAAGCATGTTAGAACGTTTGCATAAAAGTTTGGTTAAGTTTGACTAAAAGTCAAACTTGGTCAAAGTCAACGAAAAAGTCAACATGTTCGGGTCGGGCCCCGGACTATTTTTCTGTGCTAGTTATTCATATATAAGCATGTTAGAACAAGTTTCATGTGAATCGGAGGTCGGTAGCTAGTCAAACATTTCACGTGAAATGGGACACGGAGGTCAGAATCTGTCCAGGTTGTTCTGCGCGCCGCGCCGCGCCACCTGCTGTTCAGCTATTTTCCTGTTTTTCAAAGATATGCACGAACCAAAACCAATTCTAACACAACACTTGACCCGCAAATACATATAACGCTTATCATACATCGTTGGAAAGGTGTTTTGACGAGGAATGCAACTAAACACATATCATCAATCAAACTTCCACTTATAACAACCAAAAACCGCAATTAATGTTCCTCATTCAATGCATACAAGTCATAAATGCCATTTAATGATTCGGTAACCAAATTACATGAACAATATGCCGTTTCGAAGGTAATTACGCATACAACACAACCTAACACTTACAATTAGCATTTCGTGTCATTTAAAGCATCAAAAGTCCGCTTTAAGGCTATCAAACCCTAACCAAAAGTTCACAAAATCAATAATCGCGTTTATGAAGTTTCTTTGATCAATCTATACATCAACATGAAGCTAATGATGCTAGTAACACTTTTAAAACATGAACTTTAACAATCTAACAACATTTAATCATCCAAAATCAAAGATTAAGCATACGATTTTCATTTTCAAGCTAGTCACACCAAAATCAACAAATCAAGCAAACAAATCATATATTCATGTTATACACGAGCCATAGACACTAACTAACACAATTTCAAATCAAAAACACGAATTTATAGAAATCTAGAGTTTTTAGAAAGTTACCCAAACTTGATGAAATTGGTATCAAAATGTAGAGGATGAAGAGAGGATCACGAAAATGTAATTTGTTTTGAAGTTTGCTTCCAATCTCGAATTTAGATGATGATTTTATGAAGTTGGGGTTTGTGTTCAAAAATGGGAAGTAGAGAGAAAGGGAAGGATGAAGGTGGGTGGTGATAATGAATGGATGAGATGGGGCTTGACTAGTTGACCTAGTCACTAGTTAGGCCCCTTTGCAACTTTGGTCCCTCGAGTTTCAAAGCGGGTGCGGGAAATAACCAAACGAATATTTTTAAAGACGTTCGAGTAAACGGGTGACGTTATAATTAAATAACGAAGGATGTTATTTAAAAAAAAAAGACGGTGTTAAAATAAATTAAACGGAAAAACGCGGGATGTTACATTATCCACACCTCAAAAGAAATTTCGTCCCGAAATTTAGTTGGAAGTAGTAGTTGTTGAATCTTCCTCGAGCTCTTGCGTAGGAAATTCTACGGATAAGTGGAGGTACGTCCTTGGGCAATTCAACGGACTTCGACGGTCGGGATTTTATGTTGTTTTAAGATTTGGTTTCACGATTCACGGTTTCATCCGGTTCTCCTAGGAAGTGGAATTTGTCATTGATAGTAAGTTCATCTGAAAGGAATAACAAGTTCTTGTTTGCAAGACACGTCCTTAAGTTGATACATCGGATGTTGGATAAACGGAGACTCAAAATGAGTCGGAAAATGTAAACGGCTAGCAACGGGTTCAAAATGCCCCAAGATTTCAAAAGGATTAAAAATATCGCGGATTTAGCTTTCTATGTTTCCCGAGACGGATTACACCCTTCCAAGGTGCGACTTTAAGATTTCGCGGTTAACCAATTGGAATTCGAAATGTTTACGTCTAACATCGGCATAGCTCTTGGTGATTACGAGTTGTGTTGGGTCTTGCTTGAATATGAATAAATTTTTCTCGGTTGTTCATGAATATACTCGGGCCCGGTGAGTTGATCATCGTTTACTTTGTTCGACAAAAGAGAATGACGTTTCCGGTCACATGTGGTTTCAAAAGGTGTGACGTTAAGAATCGAATGATAACCATCGTGGTAAGAGAATTCGGTTAAAAGCAAAGATTTTTTTTTTCTCGAGAAATTTTGAAGTCGATAACACGAATTCGTATTACGGTTTCCAAGGTTTGAATCGTATGTTTGCTCGGTCCGTCGGGTTGTGGTTGATGTGCGGTACTCATGTCTAAACGTGGTCCCGAGACTTTTTGTGGGGCACTCCAAAATCTAGAAGTGAAACGAGGATCTCGATCCAAAACGAGGTACATCTCTTTAAGGTATATTTGAAAGAGTTTGTTAGGATGTGAAAACGTTCGTTGGAACAAGTTTTTGTTTCTCAAGAATTTCGCGCCGCGAAAGATTTATCGGTTTCCGAAAATGTTCGATAGGACTATTCACCCTCGAGGCGAATACTAGTATAGTGTGAAGAGTCTCTCTCTCCATTGAGAATTTAGATAAAATATTTCCTTAAACGGAAGTACGAGTGTAAGGCGAGAGAATTTTTCGCCTCGATGTGAGCATACCAAGCATTTTGTAGTTCGTCTATAAAAACTATAAGAAAACGAGATAGTACACACGTGTAACATATGTTTGAAGTCGAAAGAATTTGTCATTCATTCGGAAGCATCAATATGGTTCGACAATAATCGAAGATGTGTCCCGGGTATGGTTGTTATCAGTATTCTCGGAGTTGTCGGATGTTCAAACAAGAAAAATGAAGTCATGTACATGGCACATGGTGGTGATTAGGTTGATCGAGTCCAATCACCATCACGTGTCACTAGAACTTTGGTGTGAATTACCGTAATATAACCACGTTGATCGAGTGTCGTTATATTACGCTAACTCATACCTCCATTCCCACATCACTCCATAGATTCGAGTTCGTGTAACCGTGAAGATCTAAAATGAACAAAGTGCAACGGCATCTCTAACGTGACTCGTATTGAATCGAAAGAATTTGTGCAACTCTAAAGAAGCGTTCCCCGAGGGAAGTGTATAAATGATTGTTCACGTCATTGCGGTTCAAGTCAAGCGATAATGCCCTTAGGCACGAAAAGAGTAACGAATCATGATAACAAAAAGTACGCAACCGTAGTGATAATTAGCGATGACGATACTCACCTAGAGTAGTGATGGTAGTAACAAGAAGTGGTAGATAGTAAGAAACACCGGTGTGACACCGATAGTAAGTTGAAATGGTGGCAAATAACAATCTGGGAGACAGAGTTCCCGAACAAGTGTGACTAATGAAGTCGTCGTCATCCTTACGCGTATGAATCTTGAATTTACGTGTGTTACCAGAAAGTGGCAGAATACGGATTCGTATGACAAAAGTTTGGTACCATTATGGAGTTCACCTAAGAAAGATTCAAGTATATATGCACAAGTAGTCAAGTAAGTGCTATCTATAGCAAATGTAAGTCAGGATGCAATGATTAACTATCCGGTTGTAGTCTAGATTCACTAATGCGTCCTAACGACTCTGTTAGACACACTAATGCATCCTAGTTCCCTACAACCAACGCTCTGATACCACTTGTAACGACCCGACCAAAACCGTTATTGACGGCGCCGTTAACTTAGGTCCCGTTGCGTGGTCGTAGTCCCTATATGAGACTCGTTTGACCAAAATTATGTCGCATTCATTTGAAAGGTACAAGACTTGCAAGTTTAGTTTACAAAACCGTTCGACAACAAGTCTAAGTTTACAAAAGTCATAAAGTATAAATGAAATAACTTGCGACATAATTAGTTTAAAAACACAGTTGCTATAAATAGCGTAAGTATGTAAACAAAAGTTTGAATCCAAAAGTGCTATCCCTAGCGTATGCATGCATGGTTGACTCCAATCAAGTAATCAAAGAGTGCGGAAGCATGTATCAAGTAGCCAAGTATGAACCTGAAAAAACATGTAGAAAACTGTCAACGAAAAACGTTGGTGAAATCATAGGTGTTTTAGTAAACGTTGTATTTGAACCACAAGATTTAGTATAAGATGATTATCAAAATCATTTGCATTCCAAAGTTGTTGTTTGTATCCCGGGCACCCAATTATCAAACTTAACTGTTTTGCACCCTTTGCGTAGTGTTAGAACATACACTAGACCCGAAAATATATTTCATCCGCTAACGGTAGCGAACCGTCCGAATGAGGCTCGTCAAGCCCATGTGATCACATAATATAAGTTCACGTTTACACCCTGCAAGTGTAACTAATGATAATTGAATTGAGGCTTTTTGTTCAAACCCGTACGTGGAATGTTCGTTTTCGTACTTGTGTTCAAGTGTAAAAGTATGATACGTATATGTTTCTCATCCCATAGTTTAAAGCATAAAAGTTGTTGAAAGATGGGACTATGATCTCACCTCGAGTGCACGAGTATAAATGTACTTCACAAAGTAAATGTGTGCATGAAAGTTGCTTAGCCTTGACCTAAACAAGTAAGTTGTATCAATTAACTAGTTATGACACAAGGTCGGGCGAAATATGTTCAGTTAGTCCTATGGCTCGTTACGACTCGAATAGTATAGCATGTGAATCACGTTGTCAAGTTTCATGCAAGAATCACGTATAAAAGCATGATAGAACGTTTGCATAAAAGTTTGGTTAAGTTTGACTAAAAGTCAAACTTGGTCAAAGTCAACGAAAAAGTCAACATGTTCGGGTCGGGCCCCGGACTATTTTTCTGTGCTAGTTATTCATATATAAGCATGTTAGAACAAGTTTCATGTGAATCGGAGGTCGGTAGCTAGTCAAACATTTCACGTGAAATGGGACACGGAGGTCAGAATGTGTCCAGGTTGTTCTGCGCGCCGCGCGGGGTGAGGTTCGCGCCGCGCCACCTGCTGTTCAGCTATTTTCCTGTTTTTCAAAGATATGCACGAACCAAAACCAATTCTAACACAACACTTGACCTGCAAATACATATAACGCTTATCATACATCGTTGGAAAGGTGTTTTGACGAGGAATGCAACTAAACACATATCATCAATCAAACTTCCACTTATAACAACCAAAAACCGCAATTAATGTTCCTCATTCAATGCATACAAGTCATAAATGCCATTTAATGATTCGGTAACCAAATTACATGAACAATATGCCGTTTCGAAGGTAATTAAGCATACAACACAACCTAACACTTACAATTAGCATTTCGTGTCATTTAAAGCATCAAAAGTCCGCTTTAAGGCTATCAAACCCTAACCAAAAGTTCACAAAATCAATAATCACGTTTATGAAGTTTCTTTGATCAATCTATACATCAACATGAAGCTAATGATGCTAGTAACACTTTTAAAACATGAACTTTAACAATCTAACAACATTTAATCATCTAAAATCAAAGATTAAGCATACGATTTTCATTTTCAAGCTAGTCACACCAAAATCAACAAATCAAGCAAACAAATCATATATTCATGTTATACACGAGCCATAGACACTAACTAACACAATTTCAAGTCAAAAACACGAATTTATAGAAATCTAGAGTTTTTAGAAAGTTACCCAAACTTGATGAAATTGGTATCAAAATGTAGAGGATGAAGAGAGGATCACGAAAATGTAATTTGTTTTGAAGTTTGCTTCCAATCCCGAATTTAGATGATGATTTTATGAAGTTGGGGTTTGTGTTCAAAAATGGGAAGTAGAGAGAAAGGGAAGGATGAAGGTGGGTGGAGATAATGAATGGATGAGATGGGGTTTGACTAGTTGACCTAGTCACTAGTTAGGCCCCTTTGCAACTTTGGTCCCTCGAGTTTCAAAGCGGGTGCGGGAATTAACCAAACGAATATTTTTAAAGACGTTCGAGTAAACGGGTGACGTTATAATTAAATAACGAAGGATATTATTTAAAAAAAAAAGACGGTGTTAAAATAAATTAAACGGAAAAACGCGGGATGTTACAAAATTATTCTTATTCCCGAAGTCAAATATTCCAACTAATTGGGGATTCGAATTGTAACAAGGTTTTAATACTTTGTTTAATGAATACACCAGGTTATCGACTGCGTGTAAACCAAGGTTTTACTACTTTGTTAACAATTACACCAATTACCCTTGAATGTAATTCACCCCTGTTTCAACAAGTCTATTAACTATTAATCCAGTTCCGTGTCCGGTAAAATGAATAATTATTGGTATTTATAGATATCCCGCCCACCGTACCCAGTCAAGCGTATGTGGTTATATATAAATACGTCAAATTATAAGTTTGTATATTAAATTAACAAGGTATTGTTTAGTTAATATAAAACCCATTAATAGCCCATAGTCTAATTTCCACAAGTGTCGTTCTTTTATCCAAACCCCAATTATGGTACAAAGCCCAATTACCCAATTTTAATATTTTTAGCCCAACATCATGATTACTTCGGTATTAAATAAGCATAATAATAACTTAAGTACGAGACATTAATTTAAAAAGGAGAACATAACTTACATTGAGTATTTATCGCGTAGTGTTACACGGACAGAATTTCGACTTCAAAAACCTTTAAAATAACCTTTACATAACCCGAACTAATCTAATATAAAACTACCATATACTATATATATATATTATATATATATTTATTTATTATTTATTACAGAGTATTATTATTATTATTTTTTATATATTTTCTTAAAACTGCAGAAGCTCGTGGACTTTTATAGGCATTTTGGAATCTGGCTGCTCCGCGAGTCGTGGAGTTTTTGGCCTTCAAACTCTGCGAGTCGTGGAGTTTGATTTTTCAGCTCACAATTTTTTGGATCTTAGCTTGTCGACGTAATTAAATAATAATATAATATATAAATAATTTTAAGAATTATTTAAATATTATATTTTATTTATGTGCATAGTTGACTTGTAATTTTTAGTCCGTTGCGCTGGGCGTTGATAGTTGACTCATGTCCCGATTCCGGATTTTCGAACGTCCTTGCGTACTATTTTATATCGTGTACTTTGCGTTTTGTAACTTGTACTCTTGTCATTTTTAGACGTTTCTCATCAATAAATTGAACCTTTTGAATTGTATCTTGTACATTTGAGCTTTTTGGACGTTTGTGTTTTCAAATCTTCGTTTTCGCCTTTTGTCTTCGCACTTATTTAATATAAACGATTACAACTTACAATAGGAAAATTACAACTAAATAATTTACATATTGGGAGGATATTGCTACTAAATATATGTTCATTTGGAGCACTATCAAGTTGTTTGATGTTAAATTCACTATTCAGGAATAACACTCTCCATCTTCTTGTGTTGTGTTGTCATTTGCTTGTTTGGCAGTTGCGATTTACAAAAAGTTCAGCTTTAAAAGTTTATGTTCAACAAGATTTTTTTCTGAAAAAAGAAAATTTTTTTAATAAGACAAAGGAGTCTCGTCAAAAGAATGAAAATCTTGAAAGAATATTACTAATAATAATAACAACACAGTGTTGTCGTATTTGATTTGAAAAATGTCGTTTCACACTTTTAGTCAACAAACTCCGCCTACACCATTTCAATAACATTGGGCCTTGGCCCATTAGGCTTAATTCTAGTAGTCATATAACTACAAAGTAGAACAAAACATGAACACTATAACTTTCAAAATGACCTACAACAATACAAAACTAAAGCAAACAGTTAAATACAATACAAACAATCAAATGAAATAAAAACTTAAGAGAAAATAATAACAACACAAGGGGGTGTTGTCGTATTGATTTGAAAAATGTCGTTTCACACTTTTAGTCAACAGACTCCACCTACACCATTTCAATAACATTGGGCCTTGGCCCAATAGGCTTAATTCTAGTAGTCATATAATTACAAAGTAGAACATAACATGAACACTATAACCTTCAAATTGACCTACAACAATACAAAGCTAAAGCAAACATTTAAATACAATACAAACAATCAAATGAAATAAAAACTTAAAAGAAATTTTAAACTACACAAAGTAATTATTTATTTTTATTTTTTTAGAGTATAGCTTAGGATATGTAGGATCGTTTTCAGGTGCACCATCGTGTACAACATATAAGCTCATAAGTTCCACATTTCTCAAAAATCAATTGGTGATAGAGGGAGGTTCTCATAAACTTATATATGCACATTTGTTTCTTTCACTTTCCGATGTGAGACACAATGAATCGATTAGCTCCAACAATCACCCCCTTAATCGATTCATTCCACGCTACTTCTACGGACACGTTCAATACCATCTCGACTCTTTCCGAACACCCGACCTCCTCCTCGGTCACGTCCATAGTCATCTCGGTTTGAACTTCCGCTACCATTCTGCACCGTCCACACATCTGGCTATAACCAGGCTCGGATACCATTTGTCGGATCGATTTAGGTCCACCTACTTTCTATGTGGGACGCCCTAACCGATTAACTCCAACAATCACCCTCTTAATCGGTTTGCTCATGCACTCATATCATATAACGTGGCTTTCTATCCCGGACCCGTTCATTTACATCTCGACTTTTCCCGGACACCCGACCTCTTCCCCTGATCACGTCCACAGTCACCTCGATATGAACCGCCGCTGCCACAATGATTACACCCGTGCCACCCGCTCTGATACCATTTGTAGGATCGATTAAGGTCCACCAACATGTACAACATATAAGCTCATGAGTTCCACATTTCTCTAAAACCAATTGGTGATAGAGGAAGGTTCCCATAAACTTATATATGCACATTTGTTTATTTCACTTTCCGATGTGGGACACAATGAATCGATTAGCTCCAACAGGATAGAGGTGAAAATAAATATGTGCTAAATAGTCAATTTTGATTAAATAGTGTATGAGGATTTAATTATAGTCAATTTTATCAACTCGAGTTAAAGAAAAACCATGACAAACACACACACACTGGTTTTTAAGTTTTTATCATCTTCCAATATAAAATACAAATGGGTTATTTCTTATATAAAATCCCACGTTTGGGAACGTTTTATTCGACTTCATCTTTTCATTATATTATATTTTTATTCATTTAAAATTAAAATGAATAATCAGATTTTCAAAATATAAAACCATAAACCATACTTTTCATATGATTCGCAAGCCCATCAAAATTTGGACTTAATCGAGTGTGACATCTTAATTTATCCACTTGTTTTTTTCCAACTTCCGGTCATCCCATTATCAAGATTCCGGCGACACTACTCAGTCCGACAATCATGCAAGCTTCTTTAATCACCCCAACTGTCCACCACACCACATCTTTCCGACCCCAACTTCCGACCACCGTTAAACCCTACAAATTCTCAGTCCGAGCCGCCGCCGCCGCAGCGGAAACAGTGTCGCCGCCGCCGGCACAAACAGTGAAACTGAACAAATACAGTTCAAGAATCACGGAACCCAAGTCACAGGGTGCGTCACAAGCCGTTCTTTATGGAGTGGGTTTATCAGATGAAGATTTAAAGAAACCGCAAATTGGGATATCATCAGTATGGTATGAAGGGAATACATGTAATATGCATTTATTGAAACTTGGTGAAGCTGTAAAACAAGGGGTTGAAGAAGCTGGAATGATTGGTTTTAGGTTTAATACAATTGGGGTTAGTGATGCAATTTCAATGGGGACTAGAGGTATGTGTTATAGTCTTCAATCGAGGGATTTGATTGCTGATAGTATTGAAACTGTTATGTCTGCTCAATGGTATGATGCTAATATCTCCATTCCTGGATGTGATAAAAATGTAAGGTTTTTTTTTTTTTAATTATTAGTTTCATTTAATTAATTTTTGTGGACTATTTCTGTAATGGGTCAATTCTTTTTGGTTAAAGATGCAAGCTTTTAGGGTGTTTGTTGAAAGATATTTAGAAAATTATTTTTGGGCGATTTTAATTTTATTAAAGTTAATAGCTTTTGATAGTTGAGTAGGTTATGTTGTGCTATGGAATGTATCTTTAGGGACTGAACCTTCTTATAAATTTCTTTTAAAAATAATATAAGTTATAAGGGTAAAATATTTGTATATGACTTCGCTAAAAGTCTATAATAACATCTACTTCTAGTGTTGTAACTAGAAGTTCAATTTTAACTATATTTTTTTTTTTTTTTATGTTTATGATTTAATTTAATGCTTACAGACATAATCTTTTTCAGATGCCAGGTACGATTATGGCGATGGGGCGCTTGAATCGGCCAAGTATAATGATCTATGGTGGAACTATTAAGGTCAGGATGCATTTTTACTTGGAAACTTAATAATGGTACTAGTTAGGAATATGTCTGTTAACCCTTTCTCATTATACGAGTAAGAATTCTTATAAGTCTTAATCCAAGATGGAAGTTATTACATTGATTTCGTATTGATTGAATTTTCTTGCAGCCTGGTCACTTTCAAGGCCATACGTACGACATAGTATCTGCATTCCAGGTATGGTTACGATTTACCACCATCCAATTAAATTTTGTACTTGAATCCATCAAAATTTATAGTTGTTAGTTGTATTTAAAACACATAATTATAAATTCACAAGTATCTTTGGTGTTATATTTACTCAATTAAAGAGGTAATCAGTATATTATGTGTACTATGTTTAGGCTTATGGAGAATATGTAAGTGGGTCCATAAGCGATAAACAAAGAACAGATGTACTTAAGAATTCATGTCCGGGTGCTGGAGCTTGCGGCGGCATGTATACCGCAAATACGATGGCTTCTGCTATCGAGGCAATGGGAATGTCTATTCCTTACAGGTGAGTACCTGTATAAAAACATTATTTTCTTTACTTATTAATATTGTTAATATTAATATATTAGCAATCATCTGATTTGTCATGTATTTTTTAAAGCTCGTCTACACCTGCTGAAGATCCACTGAAGTTGGATGAGTGTCGCTTAGCTGGAAAGTATATTCTTGAATTATTAAAGATGGATTTGAGACCGAAAGACATAATCACTTACAAATCGTTGCGTAATGCAATGGTTACTGTCATGGCTCTAGGCGGATCGACCAATGCTGTATTACACTTGATTGCCATTGCGAGGTGACGAGTACAAGTTATTGATCTTTTTTTCATCTATCACCTTGAGAAAATGTTTTTCTAGTGTGAAAAAAGTACTATGAGAATTCTTGGATCTGACATTGCTAAATCCGACCCAATTGGTAAAGGTTTTCCCAATATATGTTTTTTCTACAAGTTTTACTGATTGGGTTTTTAAATTGGGTCGAAAAAACCATAACCCAACCCCAAACTAGACAAAAAAAAAAAAAAGATAGCAGAATGGATCTCATATTATAACACAAAGTTATAAACTGTGCAGGTCAGTTGGTTTGAACTTGAGTCTTGATGATTTCCAGAAGGTTAGCGATGAAGTTCCGTTTCTTGCGGATCTTAAGCCTAGTGGAAAATACGTCATGGAGGATGTACATAAGGTGTGAATGTTTTATTTATTTATTTAAATTTAAATATGGTAAACAACTGCAACTTTTGTGTCGACATTTCTTATCTTTTGAGTTGGGTTAGATTGGAGGAACACCTGCAGTCCTTCGTTACCTTTTGGAGCTGGGTTATTTAGATGGAGATTGTATTACAGGTAGCTACAATATAAAACAAGTTGTGAATTTATTTTTTAATGTTATTCACTATAATTCAAGTGGTCCAACTATTTAATGTTAATGGCGTCTAATTTTTCCCCTGCTCATTGACAGTCACAGGGAAGACTTTGGCAGAAAACGCAATACTTTTTCCTTCGTTATCTGAAGGACAGGTAATTTATCATCGTATTTTTGTTAATATTTCACATGGTTAACAAATTATCTGAAGGAGGAAATAAATATGTCTTTCTTTACCAGCAAATAATAAGACCGCCAACAAATCCCATAAAGGAAACGGGTCACATTCAAATATTATATGGAAATCTTGCACCCGATGGTTCCGTGGCGAAGATCACAGGAAAAGAAGGGTTGTATTTCTCGGGTAATTCTCGTATTTTCTCATTTTCATTTGTGACGTTTAAGTTTCTCTTTTATGTTTTTTTTTTTTTTTTTTTTTTTTCTTTTCTATTTGGTTTGACGTGTCATGATATGATATTGGGGACTTTGTTCAGGTCCAGCACTTGTATTTGAGGGTGAGGAATCCATGATTGCAGCCATCTCTGAAGACCCGATGAGTTTTAAGGTATATTTAACTGAATGTGAGATTAATTAAGATGTGTGAAACTGGATAAACAAAGTGTTTGTATGATTAGAAGTTTTTAGAGTTTAGTTATATATAGTCTTAAGTGACTAATGAAGCCTTTAAGATGCAAAATGCCACAAAAACTGAATAATGAACGAATACGTTCCTTAACAATATTGTAGATAAGACTTATTGAGTAAGATAACGTATAAACTATTGTTTTTCACATTTCCATATCTGTAATTTACCTAACATTTTGACGTATTTTTAATGTTGTTGTAGGGGAAGGTAGTTGTTATAAGAGGAGAAGGTCCTAAAGGGGGCCCGGGTATGCCCGAAATGCTGACTCCAACAAGTGCGATTATGGGAGCCGGTCTCGGAAAGGTACCTCATAATACACTTTTGTCATCTTGTTAGCTAGCTACCTTTGAAAACAATATTACAATCTGTTGATTTAGGTAATTGGTTAGTGATGAGGTACAAATACGTTAAATTCTTTCAGGAAGTTGCATTGTTAACAGATGGAAGATTTTCAGGCGGTTCGCATGGATATGTTGTTGGACACATTTGCCCTGAAGCACAGGTTTCGTCATTTTCTAGCTCTACTTCCTTCTTGATCTGCATTTAGTTTACTATAAGTGTTTCAATACGTTCACAAATTAAGAGCTCATCCGGTTTCATAGAAAAATACTATAATATATGTGAATATATTTGTATATTCCAGCTGAAATAATCTCGAGACTCGAGAAAATATATATCGTAAAACAGTGTGTCTGCCTCATCCCCACCCTGATGGATTGTTTTAATGAGATGTTAATTAATGGATGTGTAGGAAGGTGGTCCAATCGGTCTAGTCGAAAATGGAGACGTGATAACGATAGACATCAGCAAAAGGCGAATGGACGTTCAGCTAACCGACAGAGAGTTAGACGAACGACGCAAAACATGGACAGCTCCTGCATACAAGGCTGAAAGAGGGGTCCTTTACAAGGTAACATTCCTTCTGCTTCACTTGTAAAGCTAATTGAACATTGGTTATCGTCATATTTTCAACATGAAAATCACCAACTTTCAAATCCGACAATAGTACCCAATACTATGTACTAATGATGTTTTTTGGTTTCAGTACATCAAGAACGTACAGTCAGCTTCAAAAGGATGTGTAACGGATGAATCGTAGAGGCAAAGGGTGAGCTTAAGGAAGATATAGAGGACTCTTGAAACCCTACCTACAACTCGAATTTTTCCCTGCGATTATTAGAGGCCGATTAAAGTCCCTCTTATTTAAGTTCTCCTTATTTTTGTATTGTACTATTTTATTGTACGTGCATTTTGAATTCTAAGCTGCATTAAAATGGGAAATATCATGTGGTTGATCCAGTCATCAATCAGTGGTTCACATTTGCATGGTGCCAACAGATCTAGCAATTCCATTGATACTTTTTTTTTTTTTTTTTCAAAAATATATAAATTTAGATTATTATTATTATTAATATTTTTTTTTGGCGAAAAAACGAATACTCATATCTAATTGAACTATTTGTTAAACCAAGTCCGAGTAACATGGAAATGAAACTAAACAAACAACCAACAAAACCATTGATTCATTGTGTTATTGCACCTTTGAATTATGGCTGAAAATTGATCGACGTGAACGCAAGGACTTTTGACATTCTTATTACGTCGGATATCGGCCATAAACGAGTAGCTTCTAAAAAAAATTACTTATTTAACCACCTGGTTACACACACCGCTCGAAAGATCCCGACAATTAAGAACTTGCAGTCGGAGAAGACAACTCTACTCAAAACATAGAGAGAGAGACCCCAAGGACAAAATATGTCATGGAATATATCAATCATCTTACAAAGGACGCGAAACCACCAAACATGGTTTTGCAATAGACGAGGCCGCGTGCTGCTGAAGAAACCAAAAAATTGTGACTACGATGCATCCGTGCCAGGTTGTGCTTAAGCGGACAGGAAACCGGAGAGAAACACCGAATAAAGGGACGAAAACAAATTCAAACCGGAAGGAAAACACGAGGGATGAATTCGTAAAAAACTATCCGACTACAAGCTTACACAATTATTGAGACACCAACCACCATACACCAGCCCAGACTATTCCCCCAAAACTACTTAAGAAAAGCAGTAACTAATCACAAATAACCCACCAAAACTTGCATCTAAAAACTTCGAGGGAATAATTAAAACCACAACCTAAACACACTAGCCCAAACCATCGGCATACCAACCTACCAAAATTGAAATCTGACCACGTGAAAAATCATCAAGCCAAAACCAAATCCGCTATTCGACGGTCACCATCCCTAATGGTGTGAGGTAAGTCATCAAACTTGATAAAACGACTTAGGAGAGTCCAACCAATTTTTGCCGCTATGAAAGAAGAACATATAGGGTATGTTTGGCAAAAATAGCTGGTAGTTGTTGATTTTTTTTATTATTTTTTCTATGTATTTAGGTGTTTTGCAGAATAGCTGGAACAGTTAAAAAAGAGTAAACGCTAGTTCTAGTATATTTTAGCTTTTAACTTTTTCATTTCGTCTACTCTTTTAACCAAACGAAGCTTTTTATTAGATACGGGTTTTGTGTTTCATAAAAGCTGGAAGCTTTTAAAAGCTCCACAAAACTCACATCCAAACATATCCATGATATAAGATGTTTATTTCTCGGTCTGCAGATCTTATGTCTTTTTTTTTTACATGTCCGTACACGTGTTTACTGTAGACAATTTTTTTATGAAAACATAAGATAAAATAATGGTTTATTCTGTCTCCGAACTTGCAGACTTAGAAATATGTTTCTGAGTGCTGCAGACCAGATTAAATTATTTTGCAGACTTAAAAACAAGCAGTCTTCAGTATTCACCATAAAGACATGTGAGTCAGACATCTTAAAAAAATAAACACCGTGTCAAGGTTAGGCTTGTGAGAGTCCAACCCAATTTTTAGGTCCAACAGTTACCACATGCAGATCTGGTCCAACCCATTATGACCTCTACATTCTGTTTTGCCGTTTAGAACCCTTAACCAGATTTTCTTTGCAATTATGTAATTATGTTAAATCTCTTAAAAAGATATACGGATTGGTATACAAGGGAAATGCTGCATGGACCATGGTGGGTTGAGCACAGCACGACGGACAGAGTGGACTTATGGTGGGCAATCTGCCGTGGTGGCGTGGACAAACTGACGGACCGAGCACGAAACAAAAATGAACCACCTTCAGTCTTTAAATTCATAATTTTACTCTTTTCTTTACGTTGTTTTTTTTTCCTTTGTCTAGAATTGACATGACCAAATACATCAAGTAGACAAGTATCTAGAAAGCCACATTTCTTTTGTGGAGGAATTCTAGAATTACATAAATCTTACATAAACATTTTTACAAACTGACGTGGCATTTTGACTTCTAAGGCTTGTGTGTTGACCCATCACGCCACCCAACACATGGTAACGGGCGTGTTGGGTTGTGTGTTGGTGGTGTGCTTCAAGTGGGCACGGGAATGAATCTCATGTGCTGAGTATTTCCTTGTTTTTGATTGGCCCAAATATTTATTTATTTTATTTTTATCCACTATTTCACCCAACTTCCAATCAGATTTTAACACATCACCCAACACGCCACTTAACACTCTACCCATTACACAGCAGTCTAGCAGCACGCTCATCAAACACCTCACCGCCACCCAGCAACACGCCAACACGCCCTTCCAGGTTAAAAATGGTCTAAGTACACACCATCCCAATAACCAAACTACCCATTAACATAACCTACTACTCACTAAGCACTAACCTAACCTACATTAACTTCCCCATTTTCTTCTTTTCTTATTTTTTCGTTTGATTCCTCTCCCTCTCTCCCCCAAATACATAAATCCACCATGCTCTCTCAAAAACAAAATCAATTGATAGAATATGGTTTTATTAAATTCATGGATTTAGGTTGATGATTACTTGCTAACAATGAATAGCTGATGTCCTTAATACGATTGTCCTTATACGATGATTAATCGTACAAACTGATGTCGTCGTCCTACAATGGTGTTTAACAAATAATAAGAATAATACAAATGCAACTTGATTCAGTACAAGATTAGTTTGATCCCTTGGGCACCCATACTCTCACCTCTATTATGTGTAAATGTACGAGACTATAAGGAACTTAGTGCAACCATGAATTATTTTCAAAATGTTTTATTTGCATCTCATCACGGGTTGGGACGCAATATTTTCTTCTTTTTAAATCCGAATTCAACAAAACAAAAAATTCCAGTCTTTCAGTTAATTTTGTTTTTGATAGACAATGGTTCCCTGTATTGGGACGGAAGAAAAGGACGAAAATTAAGAAAAGAAAAAAAGAGGAAAGTTAATTTAGGTTAGGTTATAGGTTATGTTGATGGGCAAGTTTGGTTAGTAGGATGATCATCTCTTGGCGATATCACCAAAGCATCCCATTTGGAATCCCCCCAATCTCAGATAGCCAAGTTAGGTGTAGGAAGGAAAGGAAGGAAGATAAGCATCCTAATCCTCTTTTTCTTCCTTAGCTTAGTCTGCTCGGTTAGCTTATAGGTTATTAGGTTATAGGTTATGTTAATGGGCAAGTTGTTAGTAGGATGATGTGTACTGACAAGTCAAAATGCCACGTCAGTTTGTAAAAATGTTTAAGATTTATGTAATTCTAGAATTCCTCTTCTTTGTTCAATTTCATGGACTTTGAAATCCAACAGAATTCTAGGGACATAATGTAATGAAGTAACAAGTTGTAACCCAATAATGCAGATTTAATGGCCTCAAATCATGATTAACCATCACTACGATTTCTGCATTCGAAAATGAAGGCAGAACTCGACACCACAATTTGACAAGCAAAGATAAAAACTACTTAAATGTTTTGAACAAATACATTTCTGAAATGAAAATAATAAGAACAAGTAACTATAGCCACCTTATTCTTGAAACAATCCCATTTTATATAATGTTTCTTTCCTTGTAAATGCAGTACACAGTAACAGATGAAAGATGATGATCTACTTGGCGTAGCAGATCTCATCACAAGAGTCGCCTCTCTCAAAAACAGCAGCTGCACCCATCCCCGTCCCTGCATATTGCACAAGTTGCTCAGCACACATATTAACAAAAAACACCAACAACAAACAAGATGACAAATAATATAAAATCAACACCTACCAATGCACATGGACACAACACCAAATCGGCAGTCTCTGCCACGACGTTTCATCTCATGTAGGAGCGTTGCTACACACCGGGCTCCTGTAATAAGTCCCCAATGTTATTAGATACAAATATCAAGCATACAAACTTAAATAGTGAAACCTAATATTACAATATGATGAAATAGATTGAATGACATTTCAGAACAGTTAAGAGATGCTACTGGTGCAATTGTTCATTAATTTACCTGTTGCGCCCAAAGGATGACCAATGGCCATTGCACCTCCATTGACATTAATTTTTTGTGGATCAATTTCAAGCTTCTTTTGGCAATATAGAAATTGTGATGCAAATGCCTGCCAGAACACGCAAAATTAATTTAAAACGTATAAAGATCTCCACCATCCAATTCGACAGTAGGAAATAAAAACTAAAGAGAATTTCACAGTTAATTGTCACCTCATTAATCTCAAATAGATCAATGTCGTCCACTTGAAGGCCGGCAGCCTTGACAGCAGCTGGAATTGCAACAGCAGGGCCGATGCCCATAATTGCTGGGGGTACACCAACAGCAGCAAAAGTCCTGCAATGTGTTTAAAATGTTTTACGCAGATAATATAACTAGATAATATAACTGATTAACATAAGAATATACATAAGATTTCTTATAATTTGTGTTCTTTAAACACGTTAAACCAAGTATTCGCATACCTGAATACACCAAGAATAGGTAATCCTTTCTTTAAAGCAAGACTTCTCTTCATCAGTAGGACAGCTCCAGCACCGTCACTTACCTGGCTGGAAGTTCCTGTAAAGAATGCATGAAATATGATGAAATATTGTACTAAAAAACACTAGTTGAAGGGTAATAAGCAGAATCATTGGTGCTATTTACCGGCAGTTGTTGAGCCATCTTTCTTGAATACAGGTTTCAGTTTTGCAAGATCTGCCAAAGTTGTTCCCGGGCGGATGCCATCATCAACAGAAATTGTAACAGGTGTTTCATCTCCAGTTTTTGGGTCAACGAGCTACTCAATCGAACGTGTATATCAGAAGGAAACAAAAAATGAAATGTAATATAAATTTCGGAAGTTAGAAGGAAGGAATATTCACCTTAGTTTTAATTGGAATAATCTCGTCCTTAAATTTTCCAGCAGCAGTTGCAGCAGCAGCTTTTCTATGGGACTCAACCTATACAAAACAGACGAGTCAAATACATTAGACGACTGCAATTGAAGGAAACAACACCCTGGCAGACTAATTCAACTTACTGCAGCCTGATCTTGTTCCTGTCTCGTTACACTGAATTTCTCTGCAACATTTTCTGACGTAATCCCCATAGGAAGAAGACAATCCCGAGCTTGTGCCATTGTTTTCACCTATTAAAAATAAGGATGATGTCAAAGTCAATCACCTGGTAAAAAAACACACACACACACACACTGAGATGGAGATGGTACTTTTGGGTTAACTGATCCTTCCCAAGCCATAGGATTTGAGGTCATAGACTCCAATCCAGCACCAATACCTATTTTCATGTAAAATGTAACTCATTCAGTAGATAAGTAGAGGATATTGCTTTGCACCCATTAATTTAATTTTGAAAGGTCTAACCAAGTCAAACGAAGAACTAACCAATCTCATAGAATCCAGCTTTAATAGCTGCAGCTACATCAGCTACTGCCTGAAGACCTGAGGAACACTGTCTGTTAACAGTCCTAACTGGCACAGTATCTGAGAATCATATGAATCATATATCAGTTGATCATCATATAAAATAGGTATGAAGTATAACAACTGAGATAAGCTCTTTTTTAGTTCTAGGACGTACCAGGAAATCCAGCATAGAAAGCAGCCATCCTACATTCACTTGCTCTTTGGGACCCTGCTCCCAAGACTGATCCAACAACGATATCTCCAACTTCGGCCGGATTTAGATTTGTTTTCTCGATTAATGCCTGATAAATTACCAGAAAAAAAAAATGTTGAAGGTTGTACAAGGTTCTTCTTCATAGGAACTCAACAAAACACTGTAGTACCAACTAAATAGAAGTTAAAACTGACAGACCTTCAAAACTGGTGCAAGTATATCATCAGGATAGGTGTCCTTAAGTCCACCCCTCTTTGATTTGCAAAGGGGAGATCGGTAGGCACTGTATAATTTATGAGATTAGGGTAAAAAATATTAGAAACAGATTCTTTTTGAAGCAGTCAAATGTGCTTCCATGATATTTACAATGAAAAACCTAACTACAGCAAGTAAATTCAATACAGATACTGATAGAAAGTAAGCGAGACGTAGCGAACGATTATAACTTACGCTACAATGACTACATCATCACCAAAAACAGAACTCCTCTGATAAGCAGCACTATCGCCAGCTGCACAAACTGATGCCTGGTTTGAACATGAAACTCATTAGCCACTATACCAACACACCAAACTTCACATGATTCATACAGTATCATTTCAATATTTAATTTACAGAAACAAAAGTAGCATCTAGAGCGAGACAACTAGAATTGAATAAAGGAAATTTCAGATAACTTGACAACATTCTGGTAGTTAAATCACAAACTAATTGCAGATAAAAAATAAACCTGGTAGACGTACAAACAGTCAGAACAGATATATTTAGAGATGTCATAATTTACAGATCAGAGCTTCAATTAAAAAATCAAATAAATATAAACATCAAATGAAATCAGGTTGAAACGATCGACGATCATAAAACCTAACGATGTTACCAAATTATAATTCAAACACTAAACAAGTTCATACGATCAATTAAATGCATCGAATAAGGTTAAAATTAGCTCCGATCGAGTTCAGCAACAGCAATTAATGAAAAGAAAGTAAAATTAAACTTACGGAGATTGAAGAATCGAGGTTTTCTAAAGATGAAGAAGTTGAAGATGGACGAAGGTGCTCTAGAAGAACTCTTTGTCTCTCAATTGCTTTCTCCATGTTTATCTGTGGTTGATTGCTTTTGCGTATGAAAATGAAGCAATACGCAGCGATTTTGAGTATATATATAGATAGAAAAATTATTGAAATTAATTATTAATAAATAAATTAAATTAAATTAAATTTAAATAGTAATAGAAAATTAATTTAGAGGGTGTGAAAAGTTGAACATAGGGATGTGTGATTCTTATCGTATTGATATGGCGGTGTTGCGTATATTCTATGATTTTCTCCATCGGAGGGAAATTCGACGACCGATGACGTCACTTTTTACTGCTTTTTTAGTTTTTCATTTAAGTCACGTCCAGCAAATAAAATAAAATAAAATAAATATTAAAACTCTTTTAGAAATGAGAAAAAAAAACTATCTTGTCCATCGAATTGTTTAAGTAATCAGTGAGTAGTTATCAATATTACGAATAATTTTTTTAAACGGTAATTTTGACATCGAAATCTTTCATTTGCCATCCATACACTCAATAGAAGGAACTTATTACATCCATCGCGCAAAGTGTATCCCGAATGATTTAAGTTAACTGCTTGGCCCGCACAGAGTAAAAGATACCAAATGCACAACTTTGGAGAAAACTTCTCACAAAATTTGAAGACCTATTTTTTCAAGAATACGGCCAAGAACTAACTGAAGTATTTTGCTACTTAACCAATAATTCGGTAGTAGTTATCAATGATTTATAATTTTTTTTATTCATGTATACATTTTTTAAAAATAACTTTAAAACGTATTTTAGATAAACTCTTTCAAAAAAAAAATAATAACAAAAAAAAACTATCCACTTTATTATTTATATTCTTGTCAAAATAATTATTCACTTGAAAAAGAAAACTTTTAAGTATTACTATTAAACATTTGAATTTTCTCATTTTACTCTACATTATTATTTACATAAATAAAATCAATCAAACTTTGAGTATAAGAGCAATCTAAAAATTTAACAAATTTAGGCACACACATTTTGAAAAAAAAAAAAAAAGTGATGAGTCTTTTCTAATGTTATGTATCTATACTTTCTATTAAAAACTTTCTATTAAAATTCTAAAATGATAATGATAAAAATACACATTTTTTTTAAAAAAAATTTAAAAAGAAATTAAAAAGTTCTTAGAACATCATGATGATGTCATAAATAACAATTAATTAAAGGAAAAATGATAATAATGAAAAATAAATGCAAAAGATATATAATTTAAATAATTATTCTATTTCTAAATTTAAAACATTTTCTCCTGCATATTATTTAGTCAAAATTTCAAAATAATATCACATATCTTCATATTAATAGTTTAGCATTCTCTCTTTCAAAATCTTTGATTATTTCGGATCGTATGTTCCAGGCAAAAATATTTGTGGTACGTTTTCGTTGTTATTATTTGCTATATGCATTTTATAAACTAAAATAATTTGATTATCAAGTTTCTTAGTCGGAATCTGTGATTTCACGGGTTATTAAACTAAATGATTTTAGCATTTAAATTCACTTAATACCTAAAACATATTATTAAACTGTTTCGTTTAAACAAACTCGTAATTTCACAGGTCATTCCACTAGTTTATATATATATATATATATATATATATATATATATATATATATATATATATATATATATATATATATATATACACACGTGTGTGTGTGCGCGTGCGTGTGGGTGGGTGGGTAGGTGTGGGGGTGAGGTTCCCACGAGAACTTTAAATGAGAGAGAACTCTAGAAATTCGTATTCGAACAATTTTAGATACGGTGGAACACTTCAATGTGTTTTCGAACAAAAAAATTTAAAAGCATAAAAATCACTTTCATTTTACATTCATGTTCTCCATTTTTTGTTCCAATTCGCCATTTTTTGTTCGACCGCACATGTTTGTTCGAATTAATGAAACTAGAATGTGGTCCGTTGCGCGCTTCGCTGCGCGTTTCAGTTTTAGCATTCATGGATTAATAAATATCTTTTACACGCAGATCATTACATTTATCATCACAAAGATGTACATTTATCAACACACTTCTTTGAGAACTATAAACAAACAAATACAGATAGTCAACCCTCTTCATTAAAAACACCATTGACTATATAATTGAATTTTTAGACATGAATATCATTTGGAAAAATATCATAACAAACCTCATAACAAACCTCATACGAAAATGTAAGATGTAAAAAAAACAAAAATGCGGTTCATGTCCTGTATCACCTTCATGTCATTCACCACTACCAATGCCATAGTAAAACCACCACCACCAGAAACTTTTTTCTAGTCATCTTTGACAAAAAAAAAAAAAACATATTACAAACCTGCAGATGCACGCAATGATAATGAAACCTAGATGAAACGGTTCGGACAACATAAATGTCAAAACAAAATAACGACCTACTATTACCTACAAAACATAAAACAAAAACATCCACCATCAAACGATAAATGTGCAAACAATATAACGACAAAGAAACAAATAAAGACTAAGAAAACAACGCAAACAATAAAATTATAACATACTCTTAACAGCAATCGAACCCCGTACAATCAATCGCCTGGATATGATGGTAGATATGTCTGCATATTCTGTTTTGCCTACTCCTTAATCCAATCAACCCTATATTGTACCTCGTTCTTTGATGCAAAATTATCAATTATTGTTGATACTTATCTTTTATCTTCCTGGTAGTACCAGCCTTTTAGTAAGCAATCATACGGTCATTACAACCATCACATTAAAGTGTGCAAAAGACATTGTTGTTGGCCTATTACAATTGAAGGCAGTTTATAACTGTGTTATGAATAAGGAAAGCGAAGCTTGCATACTTATAGAGGCAATATACATGTGGATAACTTGTTCCATATACAAAAATTGATGACCCGCTTACTTTACCACCTATACATAAAAAAAACGTTAAAAACAGAAGGGCATAAACAATACAAAATGAAGCTCACCTACTATTTAATGCAAATAAAACATACATTGGCAATTAGTCAAGAATACAAATTTCAGCTACATGTTTAGGAACTAATGATTTTTTTTTTCACAAAAAGCATAGACAATATACAGAGACCTACACAGATTACTACAAAGACATACCTTTTGACAAAATAGTAATTGGAGCCTCCGATTGTGACTCACAAAAAGCATTTTATTTGTAGAACTGACAAATAAACCTTGTTCTTTGAACCATGCTAAATCTTTCACCAAACATTTTGTCCTGATATAGTATTCCTAAATTCACCATCTGCAATGAAAAACCCAAGAAAAGAATAGTTTGGACTTGTGACATGACAAAAAGGTTCCATGTATCATGCTACGCTGCTATGTTATGCATTGTAACTCGTTCCTATAAAACGTTGCTATTGTATAACTGTTCATAATCTAGTATGTAAGATGTTGCATGATTCGTTCCCAAGATACTGATTTCAGATTTAATTGCTGGGAACCTTGCTAAATGACTCCAACTTTCGAAAATATAGTATCAATCATACAAACAATAACTTGAAACTAACCTTGTCATGCATACCCTCAATATGAGATTCATCTTTTGTTGCATAAAGGGGGAAAGCAAATCATATCTGCATGTTAGCAATCTTATCCATCACCAGATTTATTAACACTTTATAGATTTAACGTTAATACATTATAACTCCAGCTTAGAAATACTTGTACGAACATAATGGTAGGGGACTACATGGAAAGCATTAAACGTGGCAAAGTGGGCGGGTCAGACAGTTTGAGAAGGAAGTAAAAATGGGTCAGTTAGCTCATATATGGGTCTTTATTTCGCAATATGTTTATAAATACATACATGGACATTTAAAAGTCACAAATGAAATCGAACATGAATATCTACAGGAATACAGTTTGTATAGAAGCTAAAAGTTATCTAAAAACATTCAAAAACAGATAAAATAAATAGCCAATTAAAACTTTAAAACTTGATAAAACTCGTGAACATAATAACAATAATACAAAACCAACATTTGAACCATTGCAAAAGGATCCTTACTTTCAAAGTAACCACACTTCAGTTGAACGGCTGTTTTTGGGACCAATCAACGATCCATCAACTAAACAAATAAACTATCAGTATTCGCTGCACAAACTTGAAACATAAGTTATCCCATATAGTAATGCAAATATGTCGGTATATATAATTATATATATAAAAAAAATATGTAAGATTATATACATATCAATCTCAATAGAACCAAAAATAGAGCTTACTTTTTTCTGTGATTTACTTCTTTTCTGCTGCTACTTTATTCAATTCCTCTTAAAAGCTGATGCTATACTTCTTTGCTGATGATATATTTCATTGCAGAACGTTTTTACATCTTTTGGTTTTGTGACTCTTCATCACTATTCAAATTGACCAAGAGCACACATATTCACCATCACAGCTTCGATTAGCTAGAAAAATGCAACAAAAAATTAAATATAAATAAACCTTGCAGAAAGAACGGACATGTGAAACTTATAGAACTTCAAATTTCATCTCCAGAAGCAAAATAAAACAGATCTATGTGCAACATTACATAAAACCCTGACAAAAAGAAAACCCTAACTTTCCAGATTCAAGCCCTAACCTTTGAACATCTTCGATCGGTAAAGTTAAAACAACCGTCTAAAAAAGGATAATCACACAAAAAGAAACCCTAACTTGTCACCGTCCATCCACACCACTACGAATATCAGTTGTGTGTCGCC
This sequence comes from Rutidosis leptorrhynchoides, assembly GCF_046630445.1. Taxonomy (NCBI): domain Eukaryota; kingdom Viridiplantae; phylum Streptophyta; class Magnoliopsida; order Asterales; family Asteraceae; genus Rutidosis; species Rutidosis leptorrhynchoides. Next base: position 298,752,907 of record NC_092338.1, on the reverse strand, counting down.
CTGTAGCAAAATTTGTACGCTTGTACTCGGTAACTCGCCTAGGATTTGTTGGTGGTGGTTTCGTCGCCTAATACGGCGGCAAACCACTACAGTTGACCATGAAAAGAGAGTGGTGGTCTTGATTTTTCAACAGAGAGAAGGAATCGGTGGTTTTTCCTACTCCTTAATCCAATCAACCCTATATTGTTCCTCGTTCTTTGATGTAAAATTATCAATTTTTGTTGTCTGCAAAACAGAAATGTAATCGGAACAGCCTAACAACTTTGCCATTGCCATCACCATCTATGTAGCAAAAGGATAAATTAAGGCAAAATAACTAAATGTACCGTCAAATATATACCGTCGACCCTGTAAAAAGGCAATAGCATCACCGTCGCCATCGCCAAAGGTGAAGCAAAAGATGAAATTGGGGCAACAAAAATAAGTGCGCACCTACCATCGACGAAGTCATGCAAAGAAAGGGAAAGAATCTCCATCTCCACCGATTCATCGCCATCCGATAAAGGGGAAGAATCGCCATGTCCATCCACCTGTCGCCATCGGTAAAGCAGGAAGGGAAGTTAGGGCATAAAAAAGAGCACACCCACTTATATAGCGCCGATCAGAAATATTAGGAACAGTACAAAACGGCAAACTTCAAGCTATATTTTTAGCCACATGTGAGGCACAAAACGGAATGCCCATGTTGGGCTGTTATACTTATTATAATGTAGAAAAAAAATTGTATAACGAAAATTTGTTCTAACATGGATAAAATTGTTCGAATTCATCCATTTTTGTTTGAATTCAAGTTTTTTTTCGAATTCAACTTTCTTAAAAAAAAAGTTTTAGCTGATTTCGAGTTTGGTGTTTTGAGTTTTGTCCCTAAACCCAAAACTCTAAACCTTAAACTCTTAACCATTCGTGTGAAAAGCTCAATCTAAACCCTAAATCTAAACCCTAAAACCCTAAATCTAAACTCCAAACCCTAAACTCTAAAATGTAGAAAATGAATGTAAAACATGTAGAACATGATTGTAGAACATGACTGTAGAACAAAAGTGATTTTCTTCCATCTTGATCTCAAAATTGTTCGAATACAACCATTTTTGTTCGATCGTGTCTGATTTTGATTGACCCATCGAGTTCTCAAAGTCCTCTTCCCAAAAAATTCTCATTCGATCACTTGACTATATGTATGCATGTATATGTATATTTTATAATTTTATAAAATATATAATTTGTATATTGTATGTAACTTACACCCGTGTTTAGTTGTTTTTGAAAGTTCATTAAGGTAAGATTTATAAATTTTAAATATAGTATAGATAGATAATAGAATAGAAGTTCAAAAGAAAAAAAAATCAAATTAACCAGTATACAACAACAACAAAACTCAATATCACTTCGGTGGTGTATGGGGAGATGAGATGTAGACAATCATTTCTCTAGACAACATCAAATTAAGGAGCATGTTTTTTTAGAGCAACCACTATATAGCTTTAAATGTCATTTATGTGCATTTAGTTAAGTTCTATATTATGTGCATTTACGTCTTTATTATTTTCATTTTCATAAACGTATAAAATAATTACTCTCCGCTCTATAAAAAGCATTAGTATGACCTTTTATTGAATGCTCCGTATAAAATATATTAATAAATTGTTTATTTTATTCAAATTTTAATTCGATGTTGTAAAAACAATAAGCAAATTGCTATATTTAACAATGAATTTGCAAAGATAAAATGATCTAATTGAAATTTTAAGAATTTTTGTTGTTATTTAGAGAGTTGTAATCACTTGCATCCATTAATTTGCTTGAAATTCAATGGACCAATGAGAGCGCGACATGTGGTGCGAAAATCACATGTGATTGGAAAAAAATATATATAAAAAAAAAGTTTCGAAAAAAAAAATTTCGAAAATTTTTTTTTTCGCAATTTTTGTTTTTGAATTTTTTTTTTTTACAATCACATGTGATTCTGCATGTCAATCACATGTGCTTATGCACGTTAAATCTAATCACATGTGATTATACATGTCAATCACATGTGATTATGCATGTCAAATCCAATCACATGTGATTGTACAATTCAATCACATGTGATTGTGCAGGTAAATCACATGTGATTGTAGAAAAAAATTTCGAAAAAAAATTTTGAAAATTTTTTTTTTTTTTTGAATTTTTTTTCAATCACATGTGATTTCTCGTTACATGTCACGCTCTAATTGGTCCCTTTGATCTCAACTTACTTTATGGATTCAATAAACACTGCCTTTGGGGAAAAAAATAGTGATAGTGACACTTTTTCTTAGACGGATGGATTAATAATATAAATGTAAAAAAACTTTCACTGTATATAATTTATTACGTGTATGTGTATGAAATATTTACCATTTGTTATTCATACGATAAAAAGGAAATTAAGTTTAAAATTACATGTTGTAATCACACCAAGATAAAACATTTATTTATCATTTTATTATGAGAGGGACAGATTAATATAGATGTAAACAAACTTCCATTTGTTTTTATGTGATTTGAGCCGGACACTAAATCTTAATATACTTTTTTATTGTGACCATAATTTGTAGAAAATTGTATTTTATCATATGAGTAGTTGAGAATGGTAAACTTTCACATGGAAAATTGTTTGAAAACTCATTAAACATTTATTAAATTTTTATTATATGTATTCAAATTTTAAATATCGCATTCAAGTATCTATAGTTTTTATTAAAATTCTATAATGATGATGTTATTATTAGGCTAATTCCTTTGTTAAAAAACATCAAAAAACAAAAGAAAAAAAATCTAAGCATAGTAGGTGATGTCATTAATCAAAATAATTTTTAATTAAAACTAAATCTTATAAATTAATTATTATTATTAAATATTATTAATAATTATTTTAATTATTAAAATTAAATAATTTTAAATAATTTTAATTAATTATTTTGAATTGAGTACGAGAAGGTATAAATGCTAGGCAAGGAACCAATTCTAAATTTTATTTTAATTTACACTTTTAAAATAAAATGATAACCAATATTATCTCTTATGATTAGATGTGGATTGTTTAATATGCATTTTAGGTGTTTAATATAATGTTCAGCTGTCGAGTTTCTTAGTCGGACTCTGTGGTTCCACGGTTAATTAAACTAAATCACTTTAGCATTTACGTTCACTTAATACTTAAAACATATCATTAAACTGTTTCGTTTAAACAACCCGTGATTCCACGGGTCATTTCAGTAGTTTAATTTATTTTAATATATATATATATATATATATATATATATATATATATATATATATATATATATATATATATATATATATAACCTGTTATAATATGAATTTGATAAAATGCGATATTTAAAAGAAATGCAAAATGTATCTCTAAACTCCTAAAATGCTTCGAAAAAATATCAGGACTTATAGTCAATTTCCGCAAAAGCAAGCTCTACGGTATTGGAATATCCATCAATGAAACAAATCAAATGGCCAGCTACATAAACTGCTCCGCGGGATCTACCCCGTTTACTTACCTTGGTCTCCCCATTGTCTACCCACATCTCACTCCTCATCTTGGCAGCCGATCGTTGAGAAGTTCGACGATTGGTCCGCCAAATCAATCTCTTTTGGTGGACGTCTTACGATCATTAAATCCATCCTAACAAGTATCCCGCTATACTACTTCTCACTATTTCATGCACCAACCGCTATCCTTAAGGTACTTGAATCTAAAAGACGAAAATTTTTCTGGGGGGGTTCTTCGAACGATAATACAATCAACTGGATTAAATGGAACCAAATTATCTTACCGTACGAAAATGGAGGTTTAAACATAGGGTCCTTTTTTGCTAAAAACATATCCCTACTATGTAAATGGTGATGGCGTTTTAAAAATGAAAACAACGCTTTATGGGTAAAAATTATCAAAAGCATTTATGGGCCGGGGGGGGGGGGGGGGGGTTGGATACTAATGTTTTATTGCAGGAACATTTCAGGTCGCACCATATGGAAAGAGGTTATCAAAGCCGGTAAAAGTGCAGACAACTTAGGCTCTTCCTTCTCATCTTCGATTTCAAAGTGTATTAGCAATGGCACTACCATCAGTTTTAGGCACGACACATGGATTGGTTCTGAAAGCCTCAAATTACTCTTTCATAGGCTTTTCATGTTAGATTCCAACAAAGACGCAACGGTTGCCGATAGAATCTCGAACATCAACTCCACTTCGGTTGGAAATTGGAATTGGTCCCGGTCACCGAGTGGTCGAGCATTAGATGAACTTGCGGAACTCAATAATCAAATCTCATCCGTAAATCTCTCCGCTCGTCCTGACTCATGGAAATTCACTCTTGACCCATCTGGCATTTTCACTACATCAACAATGTCAAATCTGATCAACTCATTAAAATATGGCATCCATTCAAAAAATCTATCACTTCCTCGCAACAAATTCGTCCCTCAAAAGGTATTCATATTCTCATGGAGAGTCATTCAACAAAAAATCCTGGTGAGATGTGAACTCGACAAAAAAGGAATTGACATACACACCATCTTATGCGATCAACATATTGAAACCATAGAACACGTGTTGGTAAATTGCCATAAAGTGACTTCAATTTGGGGTCAATTGTTAGATTGGTGGAATCAAAATAATACAATAATATCCAACATCAATGATGTTATCATCTCCGACCAAGGTTTCTCACATAACTCCATCAGATCTTCCATATGGCAAGCTACTAAATGGATTATTTGCTACATCATTTGGAAACACAGGAACCTAAAAGTCTTCACAAGTAAAGAATGGAACCCCGTTATGATTATCTCCGAAATTCAAACGTAAAGTTATAGTTGGATCTCAAGACGATCACGAAAAAACATCCCAATTGCATGGCATCAATGGCTCATCAACCCTTCCTCTTACGTTACCTCGTCTTCAAACCGTACAGGCATCAGTTAATAGGACATTTAGACAACTCGGGTAGTGATCGTAGTTTCTAATTGGCTTATGTGGGTAGATTAAAAGGGGTGGTTGTTTGGCAACTTTGTCGCCGCTTGATCGGCACGGTTATCTCCTCCTTCCCTGCTTGTATTCACAAGTTCGTTCCTTCATAAGGTTGATTAGTCTATGGTGCTCCCGAATATCTCCATTAGTTTCGATCCTATCTTCTTCCGATTTCATGATACTGTTTATACCATTGTATAGATATGTGTAGGGACATGTAACGTTATAATCCGGGTTATAATAATAATAATATTTGTTGCTTTTCAAAAAAAAAAAGTTTTAAATCATTTTCTAAAATATAAAAGGATCACGGGTGATATATTAATTTCAGGTTACATAGGTGGTACGACTTAATACGGGTATTTTGCGACTCTCCGACTAACTATGACATATTTGGGTTTATCGTCAAAATGTCTGCATCGTAACATTCTAACGTGGAAACCTAATTAAAATTAATGCATTTCAAAATTATTGGACTTCTGAGGACAGTGCGGGGAGTGTGGGCCAAATGTGTGGTATGGACTTGCGTGCCAATATTGTCCATGATTTCGGCAGGGCTCAAACTACATTCCCAGGGATTATAAAATATAACAATAATTGATATGAATAAAAAAGTACTCCTCAGTTCCATGTTGATAGTCTAGCATTTTTTTTTTTTTTTGATTTGTTCTAAATTAATAATCCATTTCTACATATAGATAAGAATAATAAGGTCAACGAAGAGTTCACCACCATAAGTCCCACACATGACCTCAAATGCCATGATCTTCTTATTCGCTAAAGGGTGAAATATAGAGACATGCACCCAAAAGTATTTCAAGACACTCAAGTAAAAAAAAGAGATAAGGTACCTAAGGTTACCCAATGTAAAGATCTAGTTATACATTCCTACATAATCTTTTGAAAAGTCTAGGATCTTTTCTCTTTAGGGGCACAACCATATCCCTATCCAAAAGAGATAGGGTTTCCATCAAACAAGACACTTTTGTAGGAGTAACATTACGGGTATAAATCTTAATGTGTTATAATTTTGTAGGCTTATAACTACCTTTAGTGGCCTAGTTCTTGACTGTAGACTACTAATAAGTATATAGAGAGAATATGAGAGAATATGAGAGAATATATTTAGTGTGTGTTTTATAAACTCATAACACACATATTTATACTCAAAAAATCTACTATACAATATCTATAATAATAATAAAATTAACATCCAATTTAACTTTTATAACACTCCCCCTTGGATGACAATTTTATTAGAGAATAACTAGTACTGCCTCGTTAAAAACCTTGCTAAAGAAAACCCATTGGGATAAAACTTTAGCTAAGGGAAAAAGAGTGCAGCATAGAGTTGACTCCCCCTCAAGTAGGCAACGCCTGAATTGTTACATCTTCTGAACATGCCTCATGCCAATATTATGAATGTGTGTTCTGAAAATAGCAGTTGGAAGTGCTTTGGTGAAAAGGTCAGCAGAGTTTTTGCTGGACTGAACATATCTCATTTCAATCTGGTTGTCCTTAATGAGATTTTGAGTGTATGAGAAGAATCTAGGAGGTATGTGTTTTGTTCGGTCACTTTTGATATACCCTTCTTTCATCTGTGTTATGCAAGCTACATTATCTTCATAGATAGTTGTTGGACTTTTATCGCGTTCTAGTCCACAAGAATCAGTAATGAGTTATGTCATTGATCTCAACCAAAAACATTCCCGAGTAGCTTCATGTAATGCAATCACTTCGGCATGATTTGATGATGTTGCAACAAGTGTTTGTTTTTAAGAACGCCATGATATTGCGGTACCTCCATTTAGGAATACATATCCATTTTGATATTTAGCTTTATGTGGATCAGATAAATAACCTGCATCTGCATAACCAACCAAATCTTGTTTCGATTCGTTAGAATAAAATAATCCTAAATCAGTAGTTCCTCGAAGGTATCAAAATATGTGTTTGATCCCATTCCAGTGTCTTTTGGTAGGAGTTGAGCTGAACCTTGCCAATAAATTAACTGCAAAAGAAATGTCAGGTCTTGTACAATTTGTAAGATACATAAGAGCTCCAATTGCACTAAGATATGGTACTTCTGGTCCTAGGATATCTTCATGATCTTCACAGGGACAAAATGGATCAGTGTCAACATTAAGTGATCTAATAACCATAGGAGTACTTAATGGTTTTGCCTTGTCCATATTAAAACGTTTTAAAATCTTTTCAGTATATGTTGTTTGATGTACAAGTAAACCATTAGGCATATGTTCAATTTGTAAACCAAGGCAATACTTGGTTTTTCCGAGATCTTTCATTTCAAATTCTTTCTTTAGAAGTTGAATGGCTTCATGGATCTCTTTATTTGTACCTATGATATTAAGACCATTGACATAAATAACTACGATATATATCTGGTCATTTTTTTCATAATTAAAACACATGTGCAAATAAGTTTATATGTATACACTTTTCTTATCAAGTAATCACTTAATCCGTTATACTATTGTATCAACCCATATAAAAATCTTTGTGATTCAATGGAATACATTTCTTTAGGTTTTGCGTTAGATGTTTCTGATACCTTAAACCCTTCAGGTATATTCATATATATCACTATCAAGTGATCCATATAGATAAGTAGTAACAACATCCATGAGATGCATTTAAGTAACTACCAGGTTGATTAAGTATCTAATAAGTAATTGTATCCATTACATAAGGATAAGTTTTCCTCATAATTCATTTCTGGTCTTTGTGGGAAACCTTGAGTTACAAGTCTAGTTTTGCCTTGTATCTTCATTTGCACATTTTTTTTTTCGGATAAAAATTCATTTATATCCCATACATTTCACATCTTTAAAAGTGATAACGATTGATCCGAAAACTTTTCTTTTATTGAGTGATTCTAATTCAGCTCGTATTGCTCCTTTCTGTTGAGCTCAATCATGTCTATTTTGATATTCAATGACAGATTTTGGTTCCAGATCATCATCTTTATTCATGATGTCATTGTAACATTATATGAAAATATCTCATCAAGATTTTTCATTTCATTTCGGTTCCATAATATTGCATAATTTATTGCAATTTATGTATTTACATTTATCAATATCCTCTGTAGAAGGAATATTGATTTGTGGTTCTTCTTGAACACTTTTTTTACCTCATTATCAGCTGATTTTTCTTTTCTAGGTTTTTTATCTTTTGAACCAATTTGTCTTCCATGTTTCAGACGTGGCGAAGACTCATGAGTGACATTATTGCCAGCTTTTAGAATTTCAATTCTAGCTTAAGCATTTACTGCTGGTATATATGATTTAGTCACTCTTTTTGTATCTTTAAATGCATAAAGTAATTAATTTGCAAGTTCTTGCATGTGCATTATTTTTGAACTTTCGTTTCGCATTCTTTTGTGCGAGTTCTATATACCTTAATTGATGTTCACATAATGAAGCATCTTTTTATTTATTTTTCATTTCCCCCCTAATATAGGGAACAATGTTTCATTAAAGTGACAATCAGCAAAATGTGCTGTAAAACATCACCCGTCATGGGTTCAATATATCTTATGATTGAAGATGTTTCATATCCAACACATATTTCCATCCTTCTTTGAGGAATCATTTATTGTGGTGGTGCAATTAAAAATACACTGCACAACCAAATGTTCTAAGATGGAAAATATTTGGCTCTCGACCAAAATTAAGTTGGTAATGGAGAATATTTATGACTTGCACTTGGTTTAATGCGAATTAATGTCGCATCATGTAATTTTACATGTCCCCATATAAATATTGAGAGTTTTGTACTCATTTTCAATTGTCTAGTTATTAGCTGCAAGCATTTATCTATTGATTTAGCTAAACCAATTTTGTGTATGCACATGAGTAACTGGATGTTCAACAACAATCCCTGTAGACATATAATAATCATTCAATACTTGAGATGTTAACTCACCAGCATTATCAAGTCTCATCCTTTTAATGATGTAATCAGAATAATGTGTTCTCAATTTAATAATTTGTGCAAGAAACTTTGCAAATGCCATATTACGGCTTGATAACACACAAACATGAGACCATCCGCTAGATGCGTCTATTAGAATCATGAAATATCAAAATGGTCCACATGATGGATGAATTGGTCCATATATATTCCCTTGAATTCTTTCAAGAAATATTGGTGATTCTTTTTCAATGTGCTTTTCATTAATCACCATATGCACTTTTAATCATATGCGCTGCGCTTTTTATCATATGCGCTTTTCATCATATGCGCTTTTTATCATATGCGCTTTTAATCATATACGCGCTTTTCATCATATGCGCTTTTCGGTGCTACATAGATATTTCTCATTATCTGTTATCATTTACTGATAATCATATCCATTATGATATATATATATCAGAGAAACTCAATTAATATCTCTTTGATTTTGAGAAAACAAGGCATTGTTTATCAGAAAAATTTTACCATTTGGTAATATGAATTTTTGCCTTTTCCGTTCCTTATATCAAGTTTGCAAGACCTGATATAGTATTTATAATTCCTTCATTTGATTTAAATCAATGAAATATTTCTTAGATTTGATCATAGTGTGTATGTTACCATTATCTGCAAACAAGTTACAATCTGAGAAAGAACCGCATTAGAAAGCGACTCAACAATCTTACTAGTAACCTAGTAGCAATAGTCATGATAAGCCCAATTAATCATCATAAAACTGGACTCCACATAATTTATTTATTTTATTATTTTTTTTATTATTTTTTTTTGCATAAAATAATATATATCAAATATAAGGTAACATTTCAAATATTAAATTACCATGTAAATCGATCTAATATATCAAAGGTCTGTGAATTATATTCACTTGAAAGATATGCATATTAAGTATACAACTAATTTATGTACAGATCAAATATATTTCTAATCTTAAAAGATCATGATGATTATCAATTATGCATTAAATATTAAAATAATCCAACATGCAATTTATCATGATTTAAAAATAAAAAATCAAATTGCATCAGTGTATAGCACATATAATCATGTATATGGCGAGAGTTTAAAAGAGTACACCGATCACAAAATAATATGCCAATCTAATCCACTAACTTATTAATCAATTAGATTAATAATAGCGTAGGTCATGATATAACAAATTAATATAACCACTTTTTCCAAGTTTCATGTTAGACCAATTAAAAACTTACAAGGTAGCAACCATAACCATGTAGCATATATAATCACAATATATACATATATACATATATACATATATAAGTATAAAATTACTTGATGCATACATCAAATACACCAAGTATACTTTGTCTTAAAAAATCATGATTATGATTCATCAATATTCATTCCATAAATAGAATATTCCTAGTCAATACAAAACGTAAATCAATGATTATATTCATCATGCATAAGACTCAAAAATATTTATTCTATCCGAAGATAACTAGACACAAATATGTTCTATAACATGCTCATATGTAGTCGGTTTATACAATCATACAAGTTAAAACAGTATACCACAATATGATAACATGAGAGTAGCAGATCATAGTATTGCAATAAATATATATATATATATATATATATATATATATATATATATATATATATATATATATATATATATATATATATATATTTTTTTTTTCTTCTTTTTGGAATAAAATAATATTCACAACTATTTAATTACTTCATAGATCTAATGTGTTAATAACTCAAACGAGAAATATCCAGTTTACGACTACATATATATTATAATAATAAAATATATTCAACAACTTAGGTAGAGTTTTGGTATACACAACTTTTGATTTCATAACCTACTTCATATTATCAAATAAAATATAAATCATATTATACCAATTTTATAGGCTGACTAATCGTTTACATATTCAGTTAACAAAAAAAAGGAATATATTCAGAACTTATGTTCCTTTCTTATTTTAACTTTTAAGATTTACTTTTAATAAAAATACAAACTAGTTTTTCTATTTTAACTTTTAAGATTTACTTTTAATAAAATACAAACTACTTTTTTTTATATTTTAACTTTTAAGATTTACTTTTAATAAAAATACAAACTACTTTTCTTATTTTAACTTTTAAAATTTACTTTTAATAAAAATACAAACTACTTTTTCTTATTTTAACTTTTAAGATTTACTTTTAATAAAAATACAAACTACCTTTTCTTATTTTAACTTTTAAGATTATAAATTTAAGAATAAACATTAGTATGCATGAAATAAATAATGATTAATTGCATAAGTAATCATAAATGTTAGATAACATATAAAGACCCCATCGTATTCGTATTGATCGGAATTAATCTCGACCCATGGTACCGTGTTGTCAAATGACGTGTTGCGTACATAAAGTACCGTGTTGTCAAATGACGTGTTGCGTACAATCATGAGGTCTTATTAACATAAATATAAATGTTAGTGAAGTTAATAAGAGTTAGATTACAGAAAATATAATTCAGGCGGTATAACCGACCATATATAACTTAAATAACATAAATATAAATGTTAGTGAAGTTAATAAAAGTTAGATTACAGAAATATAATTCAGGCGGTATAACCGACCATATATAACTTAAATAACATAAATATAAATGTTAGTGAAGTTAATAAAAGTTAGATTACAGAAATATAATTCAGGCGGTATAACCGACCATATATAACTTAAATAACATAAATATAAATGTTAGTGAAGTTAATAAAAGTTAGGTAATTTCTTACCTTGATTAGTGACGTGTGCTTGCTTAGATAAACCTTGATTATACGGAGCACTTCGTGCTGATAACATGTTATAATTTTGTAGGCTTATAACTACCTTTAGTGGCCTAGTTCTTGACTATAGACTACTAATAAGTATATAGAGAGAATATGAGAGAATATGAGAGAATATATTTAGTGTGTGTTTTATAAACTCATAACACACATATTTATACTCAAAAAATCTACTATACAATATCTATAATAATAATAAAATTAACATCCAATTTAACTTTTATAACATAATGCATAATTTAGCCATCTTAAAAAAAGTAAAAGAGAAAAAATAGGAGGATCGATGGACCTTGAAGACCGGCGGTGGAAGATGACTGCTTGATCGAAGAAAAGAAAAGAACGAGGGAGCAAAAAAAGAAAAATAATGAGTGATGAATGAGAGAGAATCCCCAAAGAATGCTCTTTATTTCCCTCTGTGGTAACCGTCCCATCAAGTTCAAAATTCAAATACACCCCTTGATAACAGCTCTATAAAATGACCTTTATACCCTTCATTTAAAAACACAAGAAGGAACCGCCTAGAGGGACAGGAAGGTAATTCCATAAAATGCCATCACGACGAAGCTTTAAAAAACATCAAATCAAAACCTAACTTATTTATGAAGTTTAACTTCACGAAGCTCACTCAATTCTTCACTTTGTAAACTTAAACTAGGGGGCTTGATAATGTACCCATCTTCAGGACATAGTCGAAGATACCTCTTTGTAGACACTTCCTTACTAAGAAAATATTGAACATTAGGCCACGAAGATATCCATACCTGATTACCTGCAAGCCTCAAAGATACTAAGCCCAGTTCCTTACAAGCGTCGTTCAAGCGTCGTTCAAAGGAAAGTAATGAGCGGGAAAACCCTTATCACTTTTACCGCCCACATATCCAAACTAGGGAAAGAAACAACCTTGCTCTCCAAAGGTGTAACTTGTAAGTAGACATTTTATGAAAGTTAACCAACCCTTCAACAGTTTCATCGGGAACTGGCTAAATCCTAAAAGGAACTATTGCTCTTCTACAAATAGGGGAGCATGAGCTCTAGAATGGGCAGGCTATCATTCACTCACATGATACACACACACACACACACACACACACACACACTCTCTCTCTCACTGTGATGCCCCGTACAAAACCATCGTGTACGAATCATCAACAACGGGATCATTACAAGGTTAAGTACTATATGCGTTTTCAAAAAGAGTTTGCATTCATTAATAAAAGGTGACGTCATAACTAACGCCAATTGTTTTACAATCCAAAAGCATGCTTCACTAAGTAGAAGCAAATAATAAGTGTATGTGACCACAATGGTCGTTACAAGTCATAGTTCAAAAGTAGTAAAGTATGAATGCAAGATAAAGTAGTTCATGCGATGACAACTCTAAGCAGCGGGTGTCTACAGCACGACTAGTACATAGCGGAAGCTAACCTCAAGCACCTGAGAAAAACATGCTTAAAAACGTCAACACAAAGGTTGGTGAGCTATAGTTTAAGTATAATAGTAAGTAAGGTAGGCCACGAGATTTCAGTGCTACAAAGAGCGTTTCAAAACAGTATGATAAAGTATATGTTAACCGTGGGCACTTGGTAACTAACTTAACTTTTATACCCCCTGAAAGTACACTTGGCAAGTGCGTATGTTTACGAAGTATTAAACACTCGTTAAATGCTAGCGCTACTAGCCCGAGTGGTTATGTCAAACCCTATGGATCCATATCTAAGATTCGCGTTCACCGGTTCAAAAACCAATGACTAAACGTTACCGAGCTAAAGGGAATGTTTCTGCCGTTATATAACCCACACATATATAAAGTTTAAGTACTCGTGCCTAGTATGTAAAACATAAAATCCGCATGTATTCTCAGTTCCCAAAATAAGTTAAAGTAAAAAGGGAATGCTATAACTCACAATGATAAAGTAGTCGTAAAGCCGAGTCGGGAAAGGTGTGCAAGTAATCGGTCCGAAAGTCCTCAACCTAAGTCAAATAGTACTAAGTCAGTAAATCATCCGAAAAGGTTTAAAAGTATGTAAATAAGGTCTTAAGGGTCATCATCATTCATCATCAAACAAAAGGCGTAAAGTAAGTTTCGTTTATGAAAGTAGTTTATAAAAAAAATTGACTTTGATCAGTCACCACGGCCTCTACCCTTACTGAATTAAGGTGAGACCAGTGGCCATGGCTCCATATACGAGTCCTTTAAGTGTGGTAAAATTTACAGAAGCAAAATCGTCTTCGTTTGACCGTGGCAACGGTCTAAGTGCGAGTAGGTGAGAAATTTCTGCACAACGTTAAAGGACATAGTGACGATCGGAGGGCCATAAATCCTAAACCGTAACTCGGATTAAGTTGAGTCCTATATGAAAAGTTATCTACTCGAAAATATCTATTTGAAAATAAAGGTTACAGCAGCCCAGGTTTACTGGTCTGTTACAGAAACTGCAGAACAGTAGGCTGTAAACAGAAACAGAAAGATAAATGGGTTCCGGTGGGTTTTGGTGCTTGATGTTCATCATGGTTCTCGTCCTTGATGCATATTGTAACGACCCGGAAAATTTCGACTAATTTTAAACCAAACTCTCGATATGATTTAATATTCTTTACACGATAAGAGAAATCTGTTAGGTTGAGTCTCAAAATTTTTGAACTATTTCATATATTCAATTGACCTTCGACCATTCTCGACGATTCACGAACAACTATTTGTAAACAGATATGTGTGTATATATATATATATATATATATATATATATATATATATATATATATATATATATATATATATATATAATATTTGAAAGCATAATTTGAAAAATAAAATGTTGTTGTTATAAAATATGATATTATAATAATTATTATTTAAAACATATCTATAAACAATGTATATTAAAAATAAATATTAAATGATTGTAATACGTGTTTGATGTCCCGTTCGATATTAAGCAAGTTAAATTCGAACTTATACGATTCTAAAATAAACGGTGATCCGAAACTGAGTTCTATGAATTATAGACTTATTTAGGAACTATTTGGTAAGTTTTAAAACTATTTATATTTTACTTAGGATCGGGAGTGGATTGTGAGTTAAATTTTATAAAATAATTAATGACAAATCTTACATCATAATGATTGAAATAAATAAAGATAATTTAATATAAAATTTTGGGATTTTTTTTTTGATAACATTTATCCGCCACTAATTAACAACGGACCACGATATAATATCTAAATTAAAACTGTCGGTAGAAACTACCATTATATTTGTGCACATTGTGATTTATGATTTTATTATTATATTATATGCCAGCTAAGAACCAACTCACCATCATTCATTCTCATTAAATATAATTTTTGTTTCTTTAGACAAGTAGGAAACAATTGACAAAAATTACTATTAATGATTGATGGTAATCTACATACACATATTATGTATCATCTTTATAACTTTCCCCGTTTTCTGTTTTCATTCAAATCACAAACCCATTTGATGAACCAATTACTATTTCTAATTGGCATTTCTATTACTTTTTCTTTTTCTTTGACACTGAATCATAACTTTCCTCTTAAATATATTCATACATATTAATCTACATATACATACACACACGAGAATATATAGAGATATATATCCATCTTTTTGAACTACTGCTCGAACTCTTTCAAACCCAACACCATGTTAGTTAATTGATATAATTCCTATTTTTGTTTAATAGCCATACCAATTTAACACCTTTTTGAAACCCACTTATATATTTCGAAACCATCACCAACTATATGTTACTTCTATTTCCTGTTTCTGTTTACAACTTCCTTCGACTGCTGCAACTGAGACAGCTTTTACACCACCCAAACACTCACCTACACCGTTGCTAATTGCTATTATTCCGGCGGCCAAACAACCACCCAACAGCCATCATGGAAACCAATTTTTTTTTATGTTTTGTTCGCTGCAACAGCCACTGTTCCATCTCCTGTTATTCTGTCACCACCACCGATCACACCATTAAACACGTTTCTACTTCTATGTTTCTGTTACAGTGACGAAGGTAGCAAAGTAAATGGACATGATGATGATTGTTTTGGTGATGATTAATATAGACAAAATTTTGATAACATGTTACATGAAATAACGATTAGAATATGATGATAATGATAAAAGGTGAATTGATGATGATGAACTTGAATGGTGATGATATACGTGATTTTGTGATTTTAGGAGTTTAAGATGATGACGAAATAGTATATGATAATACAGATGATGAATGATGTCGTGTTAATAATTTTAAGAAGATGATGTGATGACAAACTAGGTTAATGAAGTATAACTGTTCGGTCACCAGACAAATTCACGAGCCATACCCACAATCCTTCGATCCATTTAATTAAAACTAGGTTGGGCCAGTCAAGTTGTAAAAGGATTTACAAACTGGATTTTGCTATTGGGCCGTAGGTTGTTTTGAGGATTGGGCCGAGACATATAGAATGGATATATATAAATGGGTCACGATATAAAAGAGATAAACTAGAATGGAGGAGTGGTTAGGGGAGTGTTCGGGTTACCGAGAGGTTGGGGGTTCGAGTCCCGCTTCAGGCAGTTTAAATTTTTTTTTTTTTTTAGGAAAGCTTCCAAGGTACTAATTATTATTATTATTAATATAAATACTATACTTATTATTATTATTATTATTATTATTATCAAAATGAGTATTAGAATTATTACTATTATTATTATTAAGGTTTGTATTATTATTAGCATTATCATTAAAATTATATATATATATATATATATATATATATATATATATATATATATATATATATATATATATATATTTTATAAACAAAAGTATTTTTATTAAAATTATCATTTTTATTATTATTATTAGTATTATCATTATTAATATCATCAGTAAATTAATATTTTCAAGACTATCATATTTTGTACATTAATATATTTAATATTACATAAAAATTATGTTTAAACTAATACAATATTATAAGTTAAATGAATTATATATCAAATAAGTATTATAACATATTATAAGTATTAATAAAATATATCTAAGAAAATTAATCTTAATACATATAAAGTTACTCGATTACAATTATATGTGTTAATATACATTAATGATATAGGTTCGTGAATCCAAGATCAACCCTATACTTGTTCAATATCGTCATATGTATTTTCACTACAAAATACAATATGGTGAGTTTCATTTGCCCCCTTTTTAATTGCTTTTGCAATATATAATTTTGGGCTGAGAATACATGCGCTGCTTTTATAAATGTTTACGAAATAGACACAAGTACTTAAAAATATATTCTACGTTGAGTTGTACCACTGGCATACTTCCCTGTAGCTTGGTGACTACTATTTACATGTGGTATTGTAAACGCGAATCCTGTTGATAGATCTATCGGGCCTGACAACCCCAACCAGACTGGACGACCAGTATTCAACGGTTGCACAGTACTTTGTTTCGGTGACTACACTTGGTACGGTGTAGTGAGATTTCATAATAAAGGGAATATGCGACGTGATTAAATGTTAAGTATGGTTACCAAGTGCTCAACCACTTAGAATGCTTTACATACACTTGCGAGTGTATTATGTTTATGATTATGAAATATTGTGGTCTATTAATATATTGAAATGATTGTTATGATAAACCTATGAACTCACCAACCTTTTGGTTGACACTTTAAAGCATGTTTATTCTCATGTACTAATTAAGTCTTCCGCTGTTCATATGCTCAATTTAAGGACATTATTTGGTGTCGATCATCGCAATGGGACCAAATGTTGATGACTTCGTCCAGGTGGATAAGGACGGGTCTTTACACATATAGCTTCAAGTGTACAACTCATTGATGTGTTTACATCATCTTTACCATGGTTTGACCATCATAACCCAAGTGTAAGTCTAAGACATGAAGCACAACTCACTTAAGTGTTGCAAGTGTTTTGATGAACCAAAGTTACATCAAAGACTTAGATTTAACACATTCATGAACTATAAAAGTAATACTAACTAAGTTTTGAAAATTATGACACAAGTGTGAGTCTAAGACATGTAGATCAACTCACTTAAGAGTTGTATGAAGTTGATGAATCAAAGTTACATCAAGGTCTTAGATCTAACACTTGCATGAACTTTAAAAGTAAAAACAAGTTACAAACTTGAAGTAAACTTATGAAATCAAGATCTTAAGTAGTAGAACATAGTTCTTAGTTAGATCTTGAAGATCCAAGACTCAAAAGCCTAGATCAAGCATAAGTGTACAAAGTTATAGTTAAAGAAAGCTTATTTATGTGTTCTTGAACTTTCAAGTTAACTTTTAGTTCAAGATTAATGAGATCAAGACTAACTTGTAGTACTTGACCATTTAACTAACAAACATGAAATTAAAGTGCATGATATAAAGAGATAAACTAAGTAAATAAGTAAAAGGTTCATGGTTGTTCATACTTTTAAAGATTCAACCAAAGTTTGATCTTTAAGTAAAGTAAACTTTAAGTTTACTTCAAGAACTACAAGTATGATTTCAACACCTGAACTTACAATATTTGAAATAATAAAAGTAGAACATAAACTAGTAAGTTTATCTTCTTGTGTTCTTGAAAATACAAGATATAATGAAGAATGAAACTAGTAAGTTTGATTCTTGAAATTTGTAAGTAAATAATAAATAACAACAAGTAACAAAGTAACAACAACAACTAACAAATCTCAAGTAATTAAACAACATCAAAGATCAAAAGATGATGATGATACATGTGTGTAATTCGGTTTTGAAGTCAAGAAAGAAGAGAGAAAATGTTTTCAAGTTACTTACAATCTTTAGAGAAAAAGAGAGAAAAGATAAGAGAGAAATGAAGTAGCAAGTAAGTGTGTGTGAGTGAAATGAATATACAAGAGACTAAGTAGTAAAAAAAAATTTTGAACCTCTCCCCCCCCCCCCATAAAAGTCCACGGCCAGCAGCCCAACAAAGGGGGAGGCAATTGTTTAATGGTTTCAAGCATGAAGTTGTCCTTAAAGGTGGTTAATTGGTGTATGTGCATGGGGATTAAGGAGTAACTAGATTCTCATGTGACAAAACTAACTAGTTAGGCTCCTAAGTGGTACTTACACATGAAAGACTTGGGCTAAATAGTCCATTTAAGAAGTAGGGTTGGCTAATCAAGTCCATGTACAAAAGTAAAGCCCAAGTTTGTAAGTAGTTAACAAGTAATCCAATAAAAGTCCATTAATACTAATAAAGGCCCAAGTAATTAACTAGTAACTTTTAGTTAATTAAAATGATTAATAAAACTAATCATGAATGTAAATAATATGTGAAAATATTATTCGTGTAAGTTTCGTGTGTCACAAAGACATTTCGGGCAATTAAAGTCAAGTTCGGGCAATCATGGCAACATGTAAATGTAATAACATACATTCGTTTTATCACACGTATTAATAATAATAATTATTAATAAATAAACGTTGGAAATTCCAGGGTCGTTACATTACCCACCTGTTAAAGAAAATTTCGTCCCGAAATTTAAGCTGAGGTAGATGGAGGAGTCGGGAAAAGGTGAAGATACTTCCGCATCATTTGATCCTCTCACTCCCAAGTAAATTCAGGTCCTCGTTTGGCATTCCATCGTACTCGGACGATCAGAATCTTGTTGCGTTTCAAAGTTTTGATCTCACGATCCATGATTTCAACAGGTTCCTCCACAAAGTGGAGTTTGTCATCAATTGTAAGTTCCTCAAGTGGTATGATAAGTTCAGGTGCAGCAAGACAATTTTTCAGGTTTGACACGTGGAAGGTAGGATGAACTGAGCTCAATTGTGCTGGTAGATCCAAACGGTATGCAACGGGTCCAACACGTTCCAAGATTTCAAAAGGACCAATGTATCGTGGGTTTAACTTTCCACGTTTTCCAAAACGGATCACACCTTACCAAGGTGCAACCTTCAACATTACACGATCACCAACGTTGAATTCAAAGTCTTTACGTTTAAGATCGGCATAACTCTTTTGACGATCACGGGCAGTCTTAAGTCTAGCTTGAATCTGAGCAATCTTCTCTGCGGTTTCATAGACTACCTCGGGTCTGGTGATTTGCTTTTCGCCTACTTCGGCCCAACAAATAGGAGATCGGCACTTACGGCCATACAATACTTCAAAAGGTGCAGCATTAAAGCTCGAGTGATAACTGTTGTTGTAAGAAAATTCGGCGAGTGGCAAATGCCTTTCCCAGGCCTTTCCGAAATCAATGACACATGCACGCAACATGTCCTCCAAGGTCTAAATCATTCATTCACTTTGCCCGTCAGTCTGAGGATGATAAGCAGTACTCATGTCAAGACGAGTTCCCATGGCTTCTTGCAAAGAATGCCAAAATCTAGAGGCAAAACGAGGATCGCGATCGGTGATGATCGATAAAGGTACACCGTGTCGTGATACAACCTTCTTAATGTATAATTGAGCAAGTCTTTCCATCGTATCAGTTTCCTTCATCTCTAGGAAGTGTGCAGATTTGGTGAGGCGGTCAACAATAACCCAAATAGTATCGTATCCGCCCACCGTCTTCGGCAGCTTGGTGATGAAATCCATTGTTATCCGTTCCCACTTCCATTGTGGGATTTCTGGTTGTTAAAGCAATCCAGAGGGCCTCTTGAAATGTCCCGTTCTTATTGATTAAAAACGTTCCATAATAATTGATTTCGTTGCGAGGTTTTGACCTCTATATGAGACGTTTTTCAAAGACTGCATTTATTTTTAAAACAAACCATAGCCTTTATTTCATAAATAAAGGTTTAAAAAGCTTTACGTAGATTATCAAATAATGATAATCTAAAATATCCTGTTTACACACGACCATTACATAATGGTTTACAATACA
The DNA here is from genome assembly GCF_046630445.1 of Rutidosis leptorrhynchoides. Classification (NCBI taxonomy): domain Eukaryota; kingdom Viridiplantae; phylum Streptophyta; class Magnoliopsida; order Asterales; family Asteraceae; genus Rutidosis; species Rutidosis leptorrhynchoides. Next base: position 298,732,199 of record NC_092338.1, on the reverse strand, counting down.
AATATGTTACATCGAAATCAGTTTCTTGAATGCAGTTTTTACACAATATCATACAAACATGGACTCCAAATCTTGTCCTTATTTTAGTATGCAACAGCGGAAGCTCTTAATATTCACCTGAGAATAAACATGCTTTAAACGTCAACAAAAATGTTGGTGAGTTATAGGTTTAACCTATATATATCAAATCGTAACAATAGACCACAAGATTTCATATTTCAATACACATCCCATACATAGAGATAAAAATCATTCATATGGTGAACACCTGGTAACCGACAATAACAAGATGCATATATAAGAATATCCCCATCATTCCGGGACACCCTTCGGATATGATATAAATTTCGAAGTACTAAAGCATCCGGTACTTTGGATGGGGTTTGTTAGGCCCAATAGATCTATCTTTAGGATTCGCGTCAATTAGGGTGTCTGTTCCCTAATTCTTAGATTACCAGACTTAATAAAAAGGGGCATATTCGATTTCGATAATTCAACCATAGAATGTAGTTTCACGTACTTGTGTCTATTTTGTAAATCATTTATAAAACCTGCATGTATTCTCATCCCAAAAATATTAGATTTTAAAAGTGGGACTATAACTCACTTTCACAGATTTTTACTTCGTCGGGAAGTAAGACTTGGCCACTGTTGATTCACGAACCTATAACAATATATACATATATATTAAAGTATGTTCAAAATATATTTACAACACTTTTAATATAGCATGCTGTTTTAAGTTTATTAAGTCAGCTGTCCTCGTTAGTAACCTATAACTAGTTGTCCACAGTTAGATGTACAGAAATAAATCGATAAATATTATCTTGAATCAATCCACGACCCAGTGTATACGTATCTCAGTATTGATCACAACTCAAACTATATATATTTTGGAATCAACCTCAACCCTGTATAGCTAACTCCAACATTCACATATAGAGTGTCTATGGTTGTTCCGAAATATATATAGATGTGTCGACATGATAGGTCGAAACATTGTATACGTGTCTATGGTATCTCAAGATTTCATAATATACAATACAAGTTGATTAAGTTATGGTTGGAATAGATTTGTTACCAATTTTCACGTAGCTAAAATGAGAAAAATTATCCAATCTTGTTTTACCCACATCTTCTTCATTTTAAATCCGTTTTGAGTGAATCAAATTGCTATGGTTTCATATTGAACTCTATTTTATGAATCTAAACAGAAAAGTATAGGTTTATAGTCGGAAAAATAAGTTACAAGTCGTTTTTGTAAAGGTAGTCATTTCAGTCGAAAGAACGACGTCTAGATGACCATTTTAGAAAACATACTTCCACTTTGAGTTTAACCATAATTTTTGGATATAGTTTCATGTTCATAATAAAAATCATTTTCTCAGAATAACAACTTTTAAATCAAAGTTTATCATAGTTTTTAATTAACTAACCCAAAACAGCCCGCGGTGTTACTACGACGGCGTAAATCCGGTTTTACGGTGTTTTTCGTGTTTCCAGGTTTTAAATCATTAAGTTAGCATATCATATAGATATAGAACATGTGTTTAGTTGATTTTAAAAGTCAAGTTAGAAGGATTAACTTTTGTTTGCGAACAAGTTTAGAATTAACTAAACTATGTTCTAGTGATTACAAGTTTAAACCTTCGAATAAGATAGCTTTATATGTATGAATCGAATGATGTTATGAACATCATTACTACCTTAATTTCCTTGGATAAACCTACTGGAAAAGAGAAAAATGGATCTAGCTTCAATGGATCCTTGGATGGCTCGAAGTTCTTGAAGCAGAATCATGACACGAAAACAAGTTCAAGTAAGATCATCACTTGAAATAAGATTGTTATAGTTATAGAAATTGAACCAAAGTTTGAATATGATTATTACCTTGTATTAGAATGATAACCTACTGTAATAAACAAAGATTTCTTGAGGTTGGATGATCACCTTACAAGATTGGAAGTGAGCTAGCAAACTTGAAAGTATTCTCGATTTTATGAAACTAGAACTTTTGGAATTTATGAAGAACACTTAGAACTTGAAGATAGAACTTGAGAGAGATCAATTAGATGAAGAAAATTGAAGAATGAAAGTGTTTGTAGGTGTTTTTGGTCGTTGGTGTATGGATTAGATATAAAGGATATGTAATTTTGTTTTCATGTAAATAAGTCATGAATGATTACTCATATTTTTGTAATTTTATGAGATATTTCATGCTAGTTGCCAAATGATGGTTCCCACATGTGTTAGGTGACTCACATGGGCTGCTAAGAGCTGATCATTGGAGTGTATATACCAATAGTACATACATCTAAAAGCTGTGTATTGTACGAGTACGAATACGGGTGCATACGAGTAGAATTGTTGATGAAACTGAACGAGGATGTAATTGTAAGCATTTTTGTTAAGTAGAAGTATTTTGATAAGTGTATTGAAGTCTTTCAAAAGTGTATAAATACATATTAAAACACTACATGTATATACATTTTAACTGAGTCGTTAAGTCATCGTTAGTCGTTACATGTAAGTGTTGTTTTGAAACCTTTAGGTTAACGATCTTGTTAAATGTTGTTAACCCAATGTTTATAATATCAAATGAGATTTTAAATTATTATATTATCATGATATTATCATGTATGAATATCTCTTAATATGATATATATACATTAAATGTCTTTACAACGATAATCGTTACATATATGTCTCGTTTAAAAATCATTAAGTTAGTAGTCTTGTTTTTACATATGTAGTTTATTGTTAATATACTTTATGATATGTTTTCTTATCATAGTATCATGTTAACTATATATATATATCCATATATATGTCATCATATAGTTTTTACAAGTTTTAACGTTCGTGAATCACCGATCAACTTGGGTGGTCAATTGTCTATATGAAACATATTTCAATTAATAAAGTCTTAACAAGTTTGATTGCTTAACATGTTGGAAACATTTAATCATGTAAATATCAATCTCAATTAATATATATAAACATGGAAAAGTTCGGGTCACTACAGTACCTACCCGTTAAATAAATTTCGTCCCGAAATTTTAAGCTGTTGAAGGTGTTGACGAATCTTTTGGAAATAGATGCGGGTATTTCTTCTTCATCTGATCTTCACGCTCCCAGGTGAACTCGGGTCCTCTACGAGCATTCCATCGAACCTTAACAATTGGTATCTTGTTTTGCTTAAGTCTTTTAACCTCACGATCCATTATTTCGACGGGTTCTTCGATGAATTGAAGTTTTTCGTTGATTTGGATTTCATCTAACGGAATAGTGAGATCTTCTTTAGCAAAACATTTCTTTAAATTCGAGACGTGGAAAGTGTTATGTACAGCCGCGAGTTGTTGAGGTAACTCTAGTCGGTAAGCTACTGGTCCGACACGATCAATAATCTTGAATGGTCCAATATACCTTGGATTTAATTTCCCTCGTTTACCAAATCGAACAACGCCTTTCCAAGGTGCAACTTTAAGCATGACCATCTCTCCAATTTCAAATTCTATATCTTTTCTTTTAATGTCAGCGTAGCTCTTTTGTCGACTTTGGGCGGTTTTCAACCGTTGTTGAATTTGGATGATCTTCTCGGTAGTTTCTTGTATAATCTCCGGACCCGTAATCTGTCTATCCCCCACTTCACTCCAACAAATCGGAGACCTGCACTTTCTACCATAAAGTGCTTCAAACGGTGCCATCTCAATGCTTGAATGGTAGCTGTTGTTGTAGGAAAATTCTGCTAACGGTAGATGTCGATCCCAACTGTTTCCGAAATCAATAACACATGCTCGTAGCATGTCTTCAAGCGTTTGTATCGTCCTTTCGCTCTGCCCATCAGTTTGTGGATGATAGGCAGTACTCATGTCTAGACGAGTTCCTAATGCTTGCTGTAATGTCTGCCAGAATCTTGAAATAAATCTGCCATCCCTATCAGAGATAATAGAGATTGGTATTCCATGTCTGGAGACGACTTCCTTCAAATACAGTCGTGCTAACTTCTCCATCTTGTCATCTTCTCTTATTGGTAGGAAGTGTGCTGATTTGGTGAGACGATCAACTATTACCCAAATAGTATCAAAACCACTTGCAGTCCTTGGCAATTTAGTGATGAAATCCATGGTAATGTTTTCCCATTTCCATTCCGGGATTTCGGGTTGTTGAAGTAGACCTGATGGTTTCTGATGCTCAGCTTTGACCTTAGAACACGTCAAACATTCTCCTACGTATTTAGCAACATCGGCTTTCATACCCGACCACCAAAAATGTTTCTTGAGATCCTTGTACATCTTCCCCGTTCCAGGATGTATTGAGTATCTGGTTTTATGAGCTTCTCTAAGTACCATTTCTCTCATATCTCCAAATTTTGGTACCCAAATCCTTTCAGCCCTATACCGGGTTCCGTCTTCCCGAATATTAAGATGCTTCTCCGATCCTTTGGGTATTTCATCCTTTAAATTTCCCTCTTTTAAAACTCCTTGTTGCGCCTCCTTTATTTGAGTAGTAATGTTATTATGAATCATTATATTCATAGATTTTACTCGAATGGGTTCTCTGTCCTTCCTGCTCAAGGCATCGGCTACCACATTTGCCTTCCCCGGGTGGTAACGAATCTCAAAGTCGTAATCATTCAATAATTCAATCCACCTACGCTGCCTCATATTCAGTTGTTTCTGATTAAATATGTGTTGAAGACTTTTGTGGTCGGTATATATAATACTTTTGACCCCATATAAGTACTGCCTCCAAGTCTTTAATGCAAAAACAACCGCGCCTAATTCCAAATCATGCGTCGTATAATTTTGTTCGTGAATCTTCAATTGTCTAGACGCATAAGCAATCACCTTCGTTCGTTGCATTAATACACAACCGAGACCTTGCTTTGATGCATCACAATAAATCACAAAATCATCATTCCCTTCAGGCAATGACAATATAGGTGCCGTAGTTAGCTTTTTCTTCAATAACTGAAACGCTTTCTCTTGTTCATCATTCCATTCAAATTTCTTCCCTTTATGCGTTAATGCAGTCAAGGGTTTTGCTATTCTGGAAAAGTCTTGGATGAACCTTCTGTAGTAACCAGCTAGTCCTAAAAACTGGCGTATGTGTTTCGGAGTTTTCGGGGTTTCCCACTTTTCAACAGTTTCTATCTTTGCCGGATCCACCTTAATACCTTCTTTATTCACTATGTGACCGAGGAATTGAACTTCTTCCAACCAAAATGCACACTTTGAAAACTTAGCGTACAATTCTTCCTTCCTCAATACTTCTAACACCTTTCTCAAATGTTCACCGTGTTCTTGGTCATTCTTTGAGTAAATAAGTATGTCATCAATGAAAACAATGACAAACTTGTCAAGGTATGGTCCACACACTCGGTTCATAAGGTCCATGAACACAGCTGGTGCATTAGTTAAACCAAACGGCATGACCATAAACTCGTAATGACCGTAACGTGTTCTGAAAGCAGTCTTTGGAATATCATCTTCTTTCACCCGCATTTGATGATACCCGGAACGTAAGTCAATCTTTGAATAAACAGACGAGCCTTGTAGTTGATCAAATAAGTCGTCGATTCTCGGTAGTGGGTAGCGGTTCTTGATGGTAAGTTTGTTCAACTCTCGGTAGTCGATACACAACCTGAATGTACCATCTTTCTTCTTGACAAACAAAACAGGAGCTCCCCACGGTGATGTGCTTGGTCGAATGAAACCACGCTCTAAAAGTTCTTGTAATTGGCTTTGCAGTTCTTTCATCTCGCTGGGTGCGAGTCTGTAAGGAGCACGAGCTATTGGTGCAGCTCCTGGTACAAGATCTATTTGAAATTCAACGGATCGATGTGGGGGTAATCCCGGTAATTCTTTCGGAAATACATCGGGAAATTCTTTTGCAATGGGAACATCATTGATGCTCTTTTCTTCAGTTTGTACTTTCTCGACGTGTGCTAGAACAGCATAGCAACCTTTTCTTATTAGTTTTTGTGCCTTCAAATTACTAATAAGATGTAGCTTCGTGTTGCCCTTTTCTCCGTACACCATTAAGGGTTTTCCTTTTTCTCGTATAATGCGAATTGCATTTTTGTAACAAACGATCTCCGCTTTCACTTCTTTCAACCAGTCCATACCGATTATCACATCAAAACTCCCTAACTCTACTGGTATCAAATCAATCTTAAATGTTTCGCTAACCAGTTTAATTTCTCGATTCCGACATATATTATCTGCTGAAATTAATTTACCATTTGCTAATTTGAGTAAAAATTTACTATCCAAAGGCGTCAATGGACAACTTAATTTAGCACAAAAATCTCTACTCATATAGCTTCTATCCGCACCCGAATCAAATAAAACGTAAGCAGATTTATTGTCAATAAGAAACGTACCCGTAACAAGCTCCGGGTCTTCCTGTGCCTCTACCGCATTAATATTGAAAACTCTTCCACGGCCTTGTCCATTCGTGTTCTCCTGGTTCGGGCAATTTCTAATAATGTGGCCTGGTTTTCCACATTTATAACAAACTACATTGGCATAACTTGCTCCGACACTACTTGCTCCGCCATTACTCGTTCCGACACCATTTGTTCCTTTCGTTCTATTAACCCCTGGTCCGTAGACCTCACACTTCGCCGCGCTATGACCATTTCTTTTACACTTGTTGCAAAATTTGGTGCAGAACCCCGAGTGATTCTTTTCACACCTTTGGCATAGCTGCTTCTGATTGTTGTTGTTGTTGCGGTTATTATTGTTGTTGGGATGATTGTTGTAGTTGCTGTTGTTGTTGTTGTTGTTGTTGTTGTTGTTGTTGTTATTGTTGGGCCGTTTGTTGTAGTTGCGATTGATGTTGCGATTGTTGGGATAATTGTTGCGATTATTGTTGTAATTGCTGTTGTTGTTGTATTGGTGATTCTTATCACCGTTTTCCTCCCACTTTCTTTTGACTTGCTTCACATTGGCCTCTTCAGCAGTCTGTTCTTTAATTCTTTCTTCAATCTGGTTCACTAGTTTGTGAGCCATTCTACATGCCTGTTGTATGGAGGCGGGCTCGTGTGAACTTATATCTTCTTGGATTCTTTCCGGTAATCCTTTCACAAACGCGTCGATCTTCTCTTCCTCATCTTCGAATGCTCCCGGACACAATAGGCACAATTCTGTGAATCGTCTTTCGTACGTGGTAATATCAAATCCTTGGGTTCGTAACCCTCTAAGTTCTGTCTTGAGCTTATTGACCTCGGTTCTGGGACGGTACTTCTCGTTCATCAAGTGCTTGAATGCTGACCACGGTAGTGCGTACGCATCATCTTGTCCCACTTGCTCTAGATAGGTATTCCACCATGTTAACGCAGAACCTGTGAAGGTATGCGTAGCGTACTTCACTTTGTCCTCTTCAGTACACTTACTTATGGCAAACACCGATTCAACCTTCTCGGTCCACCGTTTCAATCCGATCGGTCCTTCGGTTCCATCAAATTCCAAAGGTTTGCAGGCAGTGAATTCTTTGTAGGTGCATCCTACACGATTTCCTGTACTGCTAGATCCAAGGTTATTGTTGGTATGTAGCGCAGCCTGTACTGCGGCTATGTTTGAAGCTAGAAAAGTACGGAATTCCTCTTCATTCATATTCACGGTGTGTCGAGTAGTCGGTGCCATTTCCTTCAAAATAGTTAAATGGAACAAGTTAATCATACAGAATATTAAGAGTAGTTAATAGTATTTCGTAGCATAATATGAACTCATTTATAAAAGCTTTTTCTTCATATTAGCGTTTTATAAGTTTAAATTCGAGTAGTACCTACCCGTTAAGTTCATACTTAGTAGCTAATATACAATTCAACTACTACAATTCTATATGAAAAACTGATTGTAATAATATTTCGCGTTCAAACTTTTATACAATATTTTACAAACTTACAATACCGCTTATTTTACATAAAGCATGAAATATAGCACACAATAACTTTGATACAAGATAGTTGTGAAGACAATTCTAGCTAGTACACAAGTCGTTCGGCAAAGGCAATAAAGACACGTAATTCATACGTCCAGAAACAAGTCATGCATTCTGGTTTTACTAGGACTACTTCCCATCCTTGGTCTTGTGCAACATAACCATTATGGCCGTTGATAAGACAGCGTGTTGTAACGTCATCAAAGGGACGAGGGTTATGTAATGTCCAACAGTCCCGTAATAATCTAAAAACCTCATTTCTTACCCCAATTACCGACTCCGTCACTTGTGGAAACGTTTTGTTTAATAGTTGTAGCCCGATGTTCTTGTTCTCACTTTGGTGAGAAGCGAACATTACTAATCCGTAAGCATAGCATGCTTCTTTATGTTGCATGTTAGCCGCTTTTTCTAAATCACGAAGTCCAATATTCGGATATATTGAGTCAAAATAATTTCTTAACCCGTTGCGTAAAATAGCATTTGGGTTCCCCGCAATATATGCGTCAAAGTAAACACATCGTAACTTATGGGTTTCCCAATGTGATATCCCCCATCTTTCAAACGAAAGTCTCTTATAAACCAAGACATTCTTGGAACGTTCTTCGAATGTCTTACAAACTGATCTCGCCTTAAATAGTTGTGCCGAAGAATTCTGGCCGACTCTAGACATGATTTCATCAATCATGTCTCCGGGTAGGTCTCTTAAAATATTGGGTTGTCTATCCATTTTGTGTTTTTAAACTGTAAAATAGACAAGAGTTAGTTTCATAAAAAAATACTTATTAATACAAGCAATTTTTACATATATCATAAAGCATAAGAACACTATATTACATATATTACACCACACGAATACAACTATCTTATTCCGACTCGCTCGTTTCTTCTTCTTCGGTTTTGGTTCGTTTTGCCAAGTTTCTAGGGATATATGATGTTCCCCTAATACGAGCCGTCGTTGTCCACATTGGTTTAGAAAAACCTGGTGGTTTAGAGGTTCCCGGGTCATTGTTACAACTTAAGGACTTCGGGGGTTGACGATACATATAAAGTTCATCGGGGTTGGAATTAGATTTCTCTATTTTTATGCCCTTTCCCTTATTATTTTCTTTTGCCTTTTTAAATTCAGTTGGGGTAATTTCTATAACATCATCGGAATTCTCGTCGGAATCCGATTCATCGGAGAATTGGTAATCCTCCCAATATTTTGCTTCCTTGGCGGAAACACCATTGACCATAATTAACTTTGGTCGGTTGGTTGAGGATTTTCTTTTACTTAACCGTTTTATTATTTCCCCCACCGGTTCTATTTCTTCATCCGGTTCCGATTCTTCTTCCGGTTCCGATTCTTCTTCCGGTTCCGACTCTTCTTCCGGTTCCTCTTCGGGAATTTGCGAATCAGTCCACAAATCATTCCAATTTACATTTGACTCTTCATTATTATTAGGTGAGTCAATGGGACTTGTTCTAGAGGTAGACATCTATCACATAATATCAAACACGTTAAGAGATTAATATATCACATAATATTCATATGTTAAAAATATATAGTTTCCAACAAAAATGTTAAGCAATCATTTTTAAAGAAAACACGGTCGAAGTCCAGACTCACTAATGCATCCTAACAAACTCGATAAGACACACTAATGCAAATTTTTTGGTTCTCTAAGACCAACGCTCGGATACCAACTGAAATGTCCCGTTCTTATTGATTAAAAACGTTCCATAATAATTGATTTCGTTGCGAGGTTTTGACCTCTATATGAGACGTTTTTCAAAGACTGCATTTATTTTTAAAACAAACCATAGCCTTTATTTCATAAATAAAGGTTTAAAAAGCTTTACGTAGATTATCAAATAATGATAATCTAAAATATCCTGTTTACACACGACCATTACATAATGGTTTACAATACAAATATGTTACATCGAAATCAGTTTCTTGAATGCAGTTTTTACACAATATCATACAAACATGGACTCCAAATCTTGTCCTTATTTTAGTATGCAACAGCGGAAGCTCTTAATATTCACCTGAGAATAAACATGCTTTAAACGTCAACAAAAATGTTGGTGAGTTATAGGTTTAACCTATATATATCAAATCGTAACAATAGACCACAAGATTTCATATTTCAATACACATCCCATACATAGAGATAAAAATCATTCATATGGTGAACACCTGGTAACCGACAATAACAAGATGCATATATAAGAATATCCCCATCATTCCGGGACACCCTTCGGATATGATATAAATTTCGAAGTACTAAAGCATCCGGTACTTTGGATGGGGTTTGTTAGGCCCAATAGATCTATCTTTAGGATTCGCGTCAATTAGGGTGTCTGTTCCCTAATTCTTAGATTACCAGACTTAATAAAAAGGGGCATATTCGATTTCGATAATTCAACCATAGAATGTAGTTTCACGTACTTGTGTCTATTTTGTAAATCATTTATAAAACCTGCATGTATTCTCATCCCAAAAATATTAGATTTTAAAAGTGGGACTATAACTCACTTTCACAGATTTTTACTTCGTCGGGAAGTAAGACTTGGCCACTGTTGATTCACGAACCTATAACAATATATACATATATATTAAAGTATGTTCAAAATGTATTTACAACACTTTTAATATATTTTGATGTTTTAAGTTTATTAAGTCAGCTGTCCTCGTTAGTAACCTATAACTAGTTGTCCACAGTTAGATGTACAGAAATAAATCGATAAATATTATCTTGAATCAATCCACGACCCAGTGTATACGTATCTCAGTATTGATCACAACTCAAACTATATATATTTTGGAATCAACCTCAACCCTGTATAGCTAACTCCAACATTCACATATAGAGTGTCTATGGTTGTTCCGAAATATATATAGATGTGTCGACATGATAGGTCGAAACATTGTATACGTGTCTATGGTATCTCAAGATTTCATAATATACAATACAAGTTGATTAAGTTATGGTTGGAATAGATTTGTTACCAATTTTCACGTAGCTAAAATGAGAAAAATTATCCAATCTTGTTTTACCCACATCTTCTTCATTTTAAATCCGTTTTGAGTGAATCAAATTGCTATGGTTTCATATTGAACTCTATTTTATGAATCTAAACAGAAAAGTATAGGTTTATAGTCGGAAAAATAAGTTACAAGTCGTTTTTGTAAAGGTAGTCATTTCAGTCGAAAGAACGACGTCTAGATGACCATTTTAGAAAACATACTTCCACTTTGAGTTTAACCATAATTTTTGGATATAGTTTCATGTTCATAATAAAAATCATTTTCTCAGAATAACAACTTTTAAATCAAAGTTTATCATAGTTTTTAATTAACTAACCCAAAACAGCCCGCGGTGTTACTACGACGGCGTAAATCCGGTTTTACGGTGTTTTTCGTGTTTCCAGGTTTTAAATCATTAAGTTAGCATATCATATAGATATAGAACATGTGTTTAGTTGATTTTAAAAGTCAAGTTAGAAGGATTAACTTTTGTTTGCGAACAAGTTTAGAATTAACTAAACTATGTTCTAGTGATTACAAGTTTAAACCTTCGAATAAGATAGCTTTATATGTATGAATCGAATGATGTTATGAACATCATTACTACCTTAATTTCCTTGGATAAACCTACTGGAAAAGAGAAAAATGGATCTAGCTTCAATGGATCCTTGGATGGCTCGAAGTTCTTGAAGCAGAATCATGACACGAAAACAAGTTCAAGTAAGATCATCACTTGAAATAAGATTGTTATAGTTATAGAAATTGAACCAAAGTTTGAATATGATTATTACCTTGTATTAGAATGATAACCTACTGTAAGAAAAAAAGATTTCTTGAGGTTGGATGATCACCTTACAAGATTGGAAGTGAGCTAGCAAACTTGAAAGTATTCTCGATTTTATGAAACTAGAACTTTTGGAATTTATGAAGAACACTTAGAACTTGAAGATAGAACTTGAGAGAGATCAATTAGATGAAGAAAATTGAAGAATGAAAGTGTTTGTAGGTGTTTTTGGTCGTTGGTGTATGGATTAGATATAAAGGATATGTAATTTTGTTTTCATGTAAATAAGTCATGAATGATTACTCATATTTTTGTAATTTTATGAGATATTTCATGCTAGTTGCCAAATGATGGTTCCCACATGTGTTAGGTGACTCACATGGGCTGCTAAGAGCTGATCATTGGAGTGTATATACCAATAGTACATACATCTAAAAGCTGTGTATTGTACGAGTACGAATACGGGTGCATACGAGTAGAATTGTTGATGAAACTGAACGAGGATGTAATTGTAAGCATTTTTGTTAAGTAGAAGTATTTTGATAAGTGTATTGAAGTCTTTCAAAAGTGTATAAATACATATTAAAACACTACATGTATATACATTTTAACTGAGTCGTTAAGTCATCGTTAGTCGTTACATGTAAGTGTTGTTTTGAAACCTTTAGGTTAACGATCTTGTTAAATGTTGTTAACCCAATGTTTATAATATCAAATGAGATTTTAAATTATTATATTATCATGATATTATCATGTATGAATATCTCTTAATATGATATATATACATTAAATGTCTTTACAACGATAATCGTTACATATATGTCTCGTTTAAAAATCATTAAGTTAGTAGTCTTGTTTTTACATATGTAGTTCATTGTTAATATACTTTATGATATGTTTTCTTATCATAGTATCATGTTAACTATATATATATATCCATATATATGTCATCATATAGTTTTTACAAGTTTTAACGTTCGTGAATCACCGATCAACTTGGGTGGTCAATTGTCTATATGAAACATATTTCAATTAATCAAGTCTTAACAAGTTTGATTGCTTAACATGTTGGAAACATTTAATCATGTAAATATCAATCTCAATTAATATATATAAACATGGAAAAGTTCGGGTCACTACACCTCTGATGCTCGGCTTTAACCTTCGAGCAAGTCAAACACTTACAAACATAAGTCGCAACGTCCTTCTTAAGATTCGGCCACCAATACTATTCTTTAAGGTCGTGGTACATTTTGCCCGCTCCAGGATGAATAGAATATCTCGATTTGTGTGCTTCATCAAGTATCAGGTTTCGTAGATCTCCATAAAGAGGTACCCAAATTCTTCCGGCATAACATCGGAGTCCAGACTCCCTAACCTCGAATCGAGAGACAAGTATGTTCAAATGTTCATGAGATATATTCCCCTCCTTGAGAGCCTGATCTTGGGCTACTCTGATCTGGCTGTTGAGGTTCGAATGGATGGTGATGTTCAGAGCCTTAACACGAAGAGGTGCCGTCCTCTCCTTTCGGCTTAAAGCATCAGCTACAACATTGGCCTTGCCAGGGTGATAACGGAGTTCACAATCGTAGTCGTTGAGTGTCTCAATCCATCAACGCTGTCTCATATTCAGTTGCTTCTGATCAAAGATGTGCTGGAGACTCTTGTGATCGGTGAAAATAGTGCTCTTAGTTCCATACAAATAGTGTCTCCACAATTTGAGCGCAAAGACAACGGATCCAAGTTCAAGATCGTGAGTAGTGTAGTTCCGCTCGTGAATCTTCAATTGGCAGGAGGCATAGGCAATAACCTTTGATCGTTGCATCAGTACACAACCAAAACCACTCTTTGAAGCATCGCAATAAACAACGAAATCGTCACTGCCTTCGGGAAGCGATATGATAGGTGCGGTGGTTAACTTCTTCTTCAAAGTTTGAAATACTGATTCGTGTGCGGGTTCCCAGATGAACTTCGTGCCCTTGTGAGTCAGCGCGGTCAAAGGACGCGCAATTAGAGAAAATCCTTCGATGAATCTTCGGTAATAACCGGCGAGACCTAGGAATTGGCGAATATGAGTTGGAGTAGTGGGGGTCTCCCACTTGCTGATGGCTTCAATCTTGGCGAGATCAACTTTGATACCCTGGTCGCTCACAACATGACCCAGAAATTGTACTTCCTTCAACCAAAATTCACACTTGGAGAATTTGGCGTAAAGTTGCTCTTGTCTCAAGAGTTCAAGTACTAGTCGGAGGTGTTGCTCATGTTCTTCTTCGCTCTTAGAGTAGATGAGGATATCATCTATGAAGACAATAACAAACTTATCCAAGTACGGCTTGTAGACACGATTCATGAGGTCCATGAACACGGCAGGTGCATTTGTCAAACCGAATGGCATCATGAGAAATTCATAATGACCATAACGGGTCCTGAATGCAGTTTTCATCACGCCACTTTCCTTCACCCTCAACTGGTGATAACCGTATCGCAAATCGATCTTTGAGTAAACGCTCGATCCTTGTAGTTGATCAAAAAGATCGTCAATTCGTGGAAGAGGATACCGATTCTTGATAATCAATTTGTTGAGCTCACGGTAGTCAATACACATACGGAAGGATCCATCCTTCTTCTTCACAAACAACACAGGTGCGCCCCAAGGCGAGAAGCTTGGTTGATAAATCCACGGTCAAGTAGTTCTTGTAGTTGACTCTGTAATTCTTGCATCTCGGAAGGTGCGAGTCTATAAGGTATGCGAGCTATATGTGCAGCTTCTGGCACTAAATCAATCTGAAACTCTACTGCTCTCTGCGGCGGCAATCCAGGCAATTCCTCTGGGAAGACATCAGAAAATTCTTTCACAATTCGAACGTCGTTCACGCTCTTCACCTCAGTTTCTACCGCTTTCACATGTGCTAGGACAGCAAGACGTCCCTTCTTCATAATCTTTTGCGCCTTCACGCAACTAATGAGGTTCAACTTCGAGGTACATCTTTCTCCGTAGATGATCAGTGGCTCACCGTCTTCGAGTGGTATACGAAGTGCTTTATCTCCGCAGATAATATCGGCCCTTATCTTGCTCAACCAATCCACTCTGACGATCACGTCAAAACTTCCTAATTTGATTGGTATCAAATCAATTTCGAAATTTGCACCAGCTATGTTGATAATAGCTCCCCGACTAATGTGGTCAACTTTTTCAAGTTTACCGTTGGCGACCTCGACAAGCATACTCTCTTTTAACGGGACTAACGACCATTTAATCTTATCGCAAAAATGTCTACATACATAACTTCTATCCGCACCAGTATCAAACAAGACAGAAGCTAAAAGATTGTTGATTTTGAATGTACCTGTCACCAAGTCGGGGTTATCGCGTGCATCCCTTGCATTAACATTAAAAGCTCTACCACGGGGTGGTCCTCCGTCTTTTCGCTTATTTGGGCACGCATTTCTGAAATGGCCCGTCTGTCCGCATTCGTAGCACTTCTTCGGTCTATTAGTGTTCGGCTTCCCATTAAAAGTGGTGACCTTGCAGTCTTTCCCGATATGTCCAGCCCATTGGCATTTCTCACAGACAACATTGCAATACCCAGTGTGGTGTTTGTAACACCTCTTGCATTGTGGTAAGGTTCCTTTGTAGTTCGGGTTGGAGTTGGTGTTGTTGGGGTTGAGGTTTCCACCGTTGTTGTGCCTCTTGGCGGGGGTCTGGTCATTGGTTCTCCCCCTGTTGTTGTTGTTGTTGTTGTTGTTGTTGTTGTTGTTGTTGTTGTTGTTGTTGTTGTTGTTGTTGTTATCCCATTTTCGCTTTTCGCTACTACCAGCCTCAAACTTAGCCTTCTCCGACTCATCAATAAGAATCTGATTCATGAGGGTATGCACCATGCGCATTGCTTCGAGAACATTCGGTGGTTTGGACGAGGTGACGTTTCCCTTGATGGACTTAGGGAGTCCCCAGAAGTAACTTTCCATTCGTTTGAATTCCGGGGTGACCATTGTCGGACACATCAGGGCTAGTTCCAAAAATCTCCTGTTGTAACCATCAAGGTCGTTCCTAACAGCCTTTAACTGCATGAATTCCATCTCCATCTTTTGTATTTCAGTTCTCGAACAATACTCATAAATCATTGTCGCTTTGAATTCCTCCCATGGCGTAGCATACGCCTTATCGATACCTTTCGCTTGAGCTAACGTGTTCCACCACATTAGTGCGCCGTCAGATAGTGTGCACGAAGCAAACTTGGTCTTATTGTCCTCCGAACAGTTGCTAACTCGGAATACTGATTCAAGTTTCTCGAACCATCTGGTGAGACCAACCGGTCCCTCGGTTCCACTGAAGTTATGCGGTTTGCAGCTCTGGAATTCCTTGTAAGTACACCCATTTCGAATGGGTGGGATAACCGGTGGTGGTGCCGGTGGAGCTTGGAGGTTTCTTTCTGCTAGGGCTGCGGCTACACGTTCTTGGATCATCTCCTCAATTTGAGCAGCAGTAGGTGTGGATCGACCGTTAGCCATGATGTTCTAAACAAAAATTTTGACTCAAGTCAAAATCCAGTATGCAAGTAGTAATAATACAGTATATAGTAACCAACATGGAATCAAAACATCACATGCTATTAAATAACGCATCTAGGTACAAATACCACATAATCATCGTACAGTAATGTAAATAGAACATCGTGCAAGAATTAAATAACGCAAAGTTCCATTCATTAATAATAATAAGTTTCATACATCTGAATAAGTTCGTACAATACATGAGTAATACAATAAACTACAACTAGATTACATAACGAAATCTAAATACAAAAGTCCTACGGTGAAGGTGGGTTAAGGATGTCCATAACCTGAGACATCTGTTCCTCAAGCTCAGCTACCCGAGCTCGGAGGATCTCCACCTCCCTTGTTAATTCCTCGACTGTGGGAGATGGTGGGGCAGGCGGTGCCGGCGGTGCCGGCGGTGCAGGTGGTGCCGGTGATGCAGGTGGTGCAGGTGGTACCGGTGGTGCGGGTGGTGCAGACCTCACGAAACGAGGTGCAGACATTCCGGCTCCAGAAATAGTCAGTACGTAACGGGGTGCCTTACGTATGAGTTGGTCGGCAGGGTACGGCACAAGCCACTTACGGGCAGTAACCCTCCGACGCCGACCAAAAGCGTCAGTGAAAGCACGACCTCCATTCACCCCTGGAATGATGGTGCCATCAGGACGGTACCGCTTCTTCGGCGGGGTGGAGGGTGCCTGTATAGGTACGTCATCAAGGTTCTCTTCGTCGGAGTCACTTGAGTCATCTGTAGAGGAGTCATCGGATGAAGGATCATCAGAATCATGTGGTGGTGACACGGGTGGCTGGACTGGTCGTCCATGAGCTGCCATCATCTGTCTGTATCTGAATGGCGGAATCAACACTAAAAGTCCATCTGGAGCGCGTCGGCACGACATGCGCATATGGTTACGGAATGGCCCTTCCCCGAACTCCGCGGGAATCACAACACCACCGATGCGGGGCTGTGACCCTGAGGGTCCAGGAGCAGACGGAGCTGGAATCTCCGTAGGGTCTACGTGTCCATCAATAGTAGCCACTGGTGCAGGCGCCTGGCTGCTAGTCCCGGAAGATGAAGCGCCGGGGTCATTCGTGGGTAGCGGGATCGGTGTGTCGGCAGTAGCAGCAGGTGGGGTGGCTGACAAGTCTAAACTGCCCAAAACGATAGCAGGTGGAACATCCGACATCTGAACAAGGAAAAATAAATTTTCCATGTCAGTAAGTCATAAAGTAAGCACGTATTAGGCCAACAGTTTAAATCATGTATAACAATAAATAGCATGGCAATAATAACGAATCGTACGGAAGTAGCATGCAATCGAAAGCAAGTAATATCATACGGTAGTGAAATCAGGTAATATCATACGGCATATAGCAGTAAAAGTAAGCAGCAGCATGCAGTAAGTTCAGCGGAAACAAGTAAACAAGCAAGTTGTAGATTAGTCCTATTAGTGAATCCTACTCGGGTCGGTCTTAGACTCACTAATGCAACCTAATTCCATACAACCAATGCTCTGATACCAAATGTGATGCCCCGTACAAAACCATCGTGTACGAATCATCAACAACAGGATCATTACAAGGTTAAGTACTATATGCGTTTTCAAAAAGAGTTTGCATTCATTAATAAAAGGTGACGTCATAACTAACGCCAATTGTTTTACAATACAAAAGCATGCTTCACTAAGTAGTAGCAAATAATAAGTGTATGTGACCACAATGGTCATTACAAGTCATAGTTCAAAAGTAGTAAAGTATGAATGCAAGATAAAGTAGTTCATGCGATGACAACTCTAAGCAGCGGGTGTCTACAGCACGACTAGTACACAGCGGAAGCTAACCTCAAGCACCTGAGAAAAACATGCTTAAAAATATCAACACAAAGGTTGGTGAGCTATAGTTTAAGTATAACAGTAAGTAAGGTTGGCCACGAGATTTCAGTGCTACAAAGAGCGTTTCAAAACAGTATGATAAAGTATATGTTAATCGTGGGCACTTGGTAACTAACTTAACGTTTATACCCCCTGAAAGTGTACTTGGCAAGTGCGTATGTTTACGAATTATTAAACACTTGTTAAATGCTAGCGCTACTAGCCCGAGTGGGAATGTCAAACCCTATGGATCCATATCTAAGATTTGCGTTCACCGGTTCAAAAACCAATGACTAAACGTTACCGAGCTAAAGGGAATGTTTCTGCCGTTATATAACCCACACATATATATTTTAAGTACTCGTGCCTAGTATGTAAAACATAAAATCCGCATGTATTCTCAGTTCCCAAAATAAGTTAAAGTAAAAAGGGAATGCTATAACTCACAATGATAAAGTAGTCGTAAAGTCGAGTCGGGAAAGATGTGCAAGTAATCGGTCCGAAAGTCCTCAACCTAAGTCAAATAGTACTAAGTCAGTAAATTGCCAGAAAAGGTTTAAAAGTATGTAAATAAGGTCTTAAGGGTCATCAACATTCATCATCAAACAAAAGGCGTAAAGTAAGTTTCGTTTATGAAAGTAGTTTAAAACAAAAGCTGATTTTGATCAGTCACCACGGCCTCTACCCTTACTGAATTAAGGTGAGACCAGTGGCCATGGCTCCGTATACGAGTCCTTTAAGTGTGGTAAAATTTACAGAAGCAAACTCGTCTTCGTTTGACCGTGGCGACGGTCTAAGTACGAGTAGGTCAGAAATTTCTGCACAACGTTAAAGGACATAGTGACGATCGGAGGGCCATAAATCCTAAACCGTAACTCGGATTAAGTCGAGTCCTATATGAAAAGTTATCTACTCGAAAAGATCTATTTGAAAATCAAGGTTACAGCAGCCCAGGTTTACTGTTCTGCTACAGAAACAGCAGAACAGTAGGCTGTAAACAGAAACAGAAAGATAAATGGGTTCCGGTGGGTTTTGGTGCTTGATGTTCATCATGGTTCTCGTCCTTGATGCATATAGCTTCAAGTTTACAACTCATTGATGTGTTTACATCATCTTTACCATGGTTTGACCATCATAACCCAAGTGTAAGTCTAAGACATGAAACATAACTCACTTAAGTGTTGCAAGTGTTTTGATGAACCAAAGTTACATCAAAGTCTTAGATTTAACACATTCATGAACTATAAAAGTAATACTAACTAAGTTTTGACAATTATGACACAAGTGTGAGTCTAAGACATGTAGATCAACTCACTTAAGAGTTGTATGAAGTTGATGAACCAAAGTTACATCAAGGTCTTAGATCTAACACTTGCATGAACTTTAAAAGTAAAAACAAGTTACAAACTTGAAGTAAACTTATGAAATCAAGATCTTAAGTAGTAGAACATAGTTCTTAGTTAGATCTTGAAGATCCAAGACTCAAAAGCCTAGATCAAGCATAAGTGTACAAAGTTATAGTTAAAAAAGCTTATTTATGTGTTCTTGAACTTTCAAGTTAACTTTTAGTTCAAGATTAATGAGATCAAGACTAACTTGTAGTACTTGACCATTTAACTAACAAATATGAAATTAAAGTGCATGATATAAAGAGATAAACTAAGTAAATAAGTAAAAGGTTCATGGTTGTTCATACTTTTAAAGATTCAACCAAAGTTTGATCTTTAAGTAAAGTAAACTTTAAGTTTACTTCAAGAACTACAAGTATGATTTCAACACATGAACTTACAATCTTTGAAACAATAAAAGTAGAACATAAACTAGTAAGTTTATGTTCTTGTGTTCTTGAAAATACAAGATATAATGAAGAATGAAACTAGTAAGTTTGATTCTTTAAATTTGTAAGTATATAATAAATAACAACAAGTAACAAAGTAACAACAACAACTAACAAATCTCAAGTAATTAAACAACATCAAAGATCAAAAGATGATTATGATACATGTGTTTAATTCGATTTTGAAGTCAAGAAAGAAGAGAGAAAATGTTTTCAAGTTACTTACAATCTTTAGAGAAAAAGAGAGAAAAGATAAGAGAGAAATGAAGTAGCAAGTAAGTCTGTGTGAGTGAAATGAATATACAAGAGACTAAGTAGTAAAAAAATTTTTTGAACCTCTCCCCCCCCCCATAAAAGTCCATGGCCAGCAGCCCAACAAAGGGGGAGGCAATTGTTTAATGGTTTCAAGCATGAAGTTGTCCTTAAAGGTGGTTAATTGGTGTATGTGCATGGGGATTAAGGAGTAACTAGATTCTCATGTGACAAAACTAACTAGTTAGGCTCCTAAGTGGTACTTACACATGAAAGACTTGGGCTAAATAGTCCATTTAAGAAGTAGGGTGGGCTAATCAAGTCCATGTACAAAAGTAAAGCCCAAGTTTGTAAGTAGTTAACAAGTAATCCAATAAAAGTCCATTAATACTAATAAAGGCCCAAGTAATTAACTAGTAACTTTTAGTTAATTAAAATGATTAATAAAACTAATCATGAATGTAAATAATATGTGAAAATATTATTCGTGTAAGTTTCGTGTGTCACAAAGACGTTTCGGGCAATTAAAGTCAAGTTCGGGCAATCATGGCAACATGTAAATGTAATAACATACATTCGTTTTATCACACGTAATAATAATAATAATTATTAATAAATAAACGTTGGAAATTTCAGGGTCGTTACACTCACTCACACACTTGTTTGTCTCTTGGTGGCGTAAATTAAGGCAAACCATATTACATTCAGGGAATCACCAACAAGATTACAAACCCTTTTTTATTCACATTTCTTATCCACCTTCGTGATTAGAACTACCTAGCCTTGTCTCTTTGATTAGGTGCGCTAGAAAGTGTACAAACATAAGCAATATACATAATCACAATATACATTATCGTTATTATACAACAGAATAATATGATTAACAGTATAAAGTCCATCTACTCATGCAATCTTGTAAGTAACTAGAGGGGAGAATAGTTACTTAATACGATTTTTAAAACTTTTTTGATGACCAACAAGATTTGAGCAATCCTTGATCAACTTAATCAACTCAAACCCAATGTGTGTAGTGTTTATGTTTGTAGTAATGCAGAATGTAAAATAAAGAACATAAACACAAGGATTTATAGTGGTTCGGGTGGATGTTAACTAATCCACCTTAATCCACTCCCCGATTCACTAATTGGGGGTTTTGCTTCACTAAGCCTATTTCTCCAAATCCGGTGGAGATCCGATTTACAAGCCTTGTACTCCTTTGTAGACAACAAACCTAATCCTTCTATCCCGTCGAAAGATTACCTCTAACTTAGAGATCAACTTGTCTTCACCTTGGACAAGTATTAATTTCCAATGGAATTAATCAACTTCCTAGTTCCCTTTAAGGAAGAAGATAACTAAGGTAGCTTATGTTTCTAATTATAAAGTACAAGACTCACTCTTTCTAGTGATGACAATCCTAAGACAATTCAAAGGATTAACACAACACTAAGTAAACTCACAAAGATAGTAATTTGATAGTAAGTTTACAACCCCCTTCTACAATCTATGAGATTATAGAACTTCTCTTGCTAATCACAAACATATGTATATGAATTTTGGTCTTGTGATTCTCTGATGATTATGAGTTTAAGCATGCAAGAGATCCAAGTCTTAAAAGTTCTCCAAGTCTTACTATTTATATGGAGAGATAAAAATGTAGCCGTTGCTGCGGCTCAGCCCACGGTCAACCGTGGGTCGACCGCACGTGGTACAGTCCAAAACACTTATCTGTTGTATATCCGTTTGAATCAGTTTTGAGCTCAAATCTTTGGACTCTTTACTTCATTTAATACCTTCAAAAGATACCCAACATCTTATACAAGTACCATATGCATTAAGTGTTCATTTGCCTTGGATGTATTGCCTTGATAGTGACTTGTCATGTTCAAAGTGGTAAGTCTACATTCTTGGATACAAGTCATGATAATCATTTGAAGCAATCTCAGTTTTGTCATAATCTTATGTTTGTAATCAACACATTTGTTAAAGTCGTATTGGTTGGTCAACTCATTGATGACAATAAGCCACTTAATCACAAAGCACATTAATATTCATCTTTAATCTTGTTTGTGAATTAGTTAAGTGTGTTCATGATTTCATAACAATATAAACAAGTAATATCAATTAAGCATGTCATAAGACATCAAGTCTAAACCATTCTTAAACTTGTTTCTAGACTTAAGCAAATTCTATGTGTGTTAATGATTTTTCATCCTTAGTGATTTTCATCATTTTAAGATCACTAGATTATGACATTTTAATTGTTATCCAAGTAGCATAAGCACGTATTGAAGTAGTACAAATACAAGTCGATGGTTTTCCAACTTGTAGCACATAGCTAGACAAGATTCATACATTTATATATATATATATATATATATATATATATATATATATATATATATATATATATATATATATATATATATATATATATATATATATATAAAGTAACTACTAGCAAATTAACATTTAGCACATGGTCAAATAATACTCATGTATTAATAGCAAGTAGTCAAGTAATATTCATGTTGTGACGACCTAGAAATTTCCGACCAAATTTAAACCTGATCTTTATATGTTTCTGACACGATAAGCAAAGTCTGTAATGTTGAATCTCAAAAACTTTGGAAATACATTCATGTAATCAATTACCCATTTTACTGTGCTCAATGATTCACGAACATTTATGTGTATATAGATATGTATATATAATATAATTATATTAATTGAAAACGTTAACAGAGTATTAGATGTATAATACTTTACATGAACGTATTTGTTTCAATATATGTTTAATATATTTATCGATGAAATTAAAATATTAAATGATTGAATTATCAGATACAATGTGATATGGTTACGGGTCTCTGTTATGAGGTCCACGTTGATTTGAGAAATCTGTTATTTTTAACAATATTCGGAAAATGGTAAAGTGAATTACAAGTAAGAACGAAGGTGTCAATTAACGAGAACTAGACAAGGGTTAGTGGAGATTCCTGCTTTAATTTTCAAAGCATGCTTTACAATAATTTTCTCGTGACTCTTAATAAGTTAATCATTTAGCTATTATAATATCTAATGTAAAAGGTGAAATCATGTAGAGTAAATAATTAGGATAATGATTGTCGACAAGATAAACCCATTTGATGTATACATTAAGATGATTTCATACGTCTAATTATCTATTGGACTTAACCCTACGATTCACGAATAAACTGTAAGTTAAAAACTAGAAACCATTAGGACTTACATATTATGTAATTTTACTTTACTAAATGAAAACGTTTATGATATAACAATTTCTATTATTAAAACCTTTTAAAATGACTTTGAATATAAGTAGTTTTGAAAAACTAAACTTTATAATATTATTTGATTTAGTTTCAAACGTATGGAAACAATTTCAAGAACCAAGTTATTAAAACCTATTGTTTATAAAAGTAAATTATTTATATAGAATTAGAAGAATTTAATTAAAGCATTATATTATAAATTACAAATATATATATATATATATATATATATATATATATATATATATATATATATATATATATATATATATATATATATATATATATATATATATTGTTTCAAAAACGTAAACGTAATACGACATAATATTTTTATTATTTAAATGATTTTAAACTTTGAAATATAATTAGTTAAATAAATATTTCAATTATATATAGTATATACAAATTTATATCTTTAAATGAAAATATATACATATTTTACAAATGCTATAAAATTTAATATTAATTTAGTCATAAAATGTTTTGATTTAAAATAATATTATTATATATATACTAATAAATAACGAGATGATGATTTAAAGAAGCAAATGACCAAAACACTCAAATTTTCAAGTTACATTTCTTATAATTTAATTTATCGATGATTAAGTCTAACTTTTTGATAAAGGTACACATCGCGAAACGTAAAGTGCTAGTTTTCTAAGCGTACGAAAATGCATTCAAGAAACCGAAACCGGGACATAAGTCGAGTGACAACGTACGAGTTATCGGAACAAAAATTACAAATCAACTATGCACGAGAATATAATATAATATATAATTAAGTAATATAAATTATATATATTATATATATTATTTTATATCGACGAGGAAAATAACAAAACCATCCACAAAAATACAATCTAAGTTCACGGATGGTTTCTTTTTTGTTCAAAGATGGAGACTTTCATGATGATAGCTTTACACGTTTTTTTTTGTTTTTTTGTTTTGTTTTGTTTTATTTATTATTTGATTTTATTTATTTAATATTATTACTATCTATATCTATATGTATATAAATATAGATGTTGAAAGCAAAGATAACACACAGCACATGCACGCTTTTTCAATTCAACTATCTATCTATTTTACGCATATATTATTATTATTAATATTATTAGTATTATACATAAAATACTATGACGAGGTTATGAGCAAGTTATTTTAAAATGAGTTTTTTTGAGCGGGACGGAGCTAAGGAAATTATGGGTTATAGCTATGAAAATTATGCGTATTGTTCGGTGGTATGCTCGTGAGTCAAATCTAGTGTTTATCATCTCCGTTGCGTCTACGTACTTTCCTGCAATATTGAATCACAATATTGATACGTGAGCATTCATATCTTAACTTTTATACATTAATAGTGTATCCCTGACTAGTGCTCGATTATATATGATTATGCATGCTTGAATGTTTAATTTCCTCGTTAAATAGTTTTTGATAAATCATGAAGTTAATATATATGCTACTGAGATAAGGTATATGATATGCATGTCATTGGAAAGCTAGCGAAAAATTTATAACTTTTCATTTAGAAAGCGTATGGTTTCGATGAACGGATTAAAAGATATCGTCAACTGAATTATCATTAATGTTAGTATTATTATTAAAATGATTATTGTTATTACTATCGTCGATATTATCATCGTTATTATTATTATTATTATTATCTAATAATAATAATTATTATTATTATTATTATTATCGTTATTAATAAAAGTATTATCATTAAAAATTGTTATTTTTATTATTATTAATATCGTTATTATTGTTAAGGTTATTACTAACATTACTAATATTATTATTATTATTATTATTATTATTATTATTATTATTATTATTATTATTATTATTATTATTATTATTATTATTATTATTATTATTATCATTATTAGTATTATCATTATTATAATATTTATTATTATCATTAAAACTAATATTAGTATCATCTAATTATTATAATTACTATTATTATTATCATTATTATGAAAGTGATATAAAAGAGGACTAAAAGCTATTAAACAAATTGATTAGGAAATAATAAGTATAAGTATCATGATGAAATTAAAATATTGTATGATATTGATTTAGACAAAAATATCGTTTTCATTATTTTTATCATTATTATTATTATTAAAAGTATCATTAATATTAAAACTATCATTTTTATTAAAATTATCATGATTAGAATTATCATTTTATCATAATTGTTATCATCATTAGTAAATATAAATATTGTTATTATTAGTAGAATAATAATAATTATTATTATTACAAAATAATACAACTTTTATTTATTATTATTATCAATATTATCTTATCAAATAAATATGTGATACAAAGATATTTTTACCACACGTAATATAATAATATATAGCACTATATTTTTATGATATTAAGTGAACTATATAAACTATATTACTTAAGATATATATAAAAGCTTATTTTTATCATATATAAAATTTTAATATAAATTTTTATTTTTATTTTTATTAATAAATGACTTGTATTATTTACTTTAATAAAATCTGATAAATATATTTAAATATATAAAACAACTATTTAAGTTATATAATAAACATGTATTGATTTTTAAAGTCAGTTTGGTTAAATTGACTTTTGTTGACCTTTGCATGATAATCTCGAGCATTAGGATTGTGATACACTATGACCTGACTTAAATTGTTAGACAGATATTGACCAACATATAAATATATATACTTAATATAGGTTCGTGAATCCGAGGCCAACCCTGCACTTGTTCAGTGCCGTCATATGCATAATTGCTACGAAATACAGTATTGTGAGTTTCATTTGATCCCTTTTACTCCTTACATTTTTGGGCTGAGAATACATGCAATATTTTATAACTGTTTTATGAAATGGATACAAATACTAAAACTGAATTTGCGTGAGTTTCATTTGATCCCTTTTACTCCTTACATTTTTGGGCTGAGAATACATGCAATATTTTATAACTGTTTTATGAAATGGATACAAATACTAAAACTGAATTTGCGTGAGTTTCATTTGCTCCCTTTTTAAATGCTTTTGCAATATATATTTTTGGGACTGAGAATACATGCGACGCTTTTATAAATATTTTACAAAATAGACACAAGTAATTGAAACTACATTATATGGTAGGACTATTATACCGGATTTCACCTCTATTATCTTGGTAACATAAGAATTAGTGTTTATTATAATTGGCGCTAATTGAAGCGAATGATAGATCAATTCTCTAACTAACGAGTGGTTCTGTTCTCTACAGACGAGTGGTTCTGTCGATCTATTCTCTACAGACGAGTGGTTCTGTCGATCTATTCTCTACAGACGAGTGGTTCTGTCGATCTAATCTCTGCAGACGAGTGGTTCTGTTTATCTTTGGAAATATTTTTGATGCCTTTTGTTAATATGGGTTACCAGGTGTTTAATTCATATGAATGATTTTTATACACTTGCGAGTGTATGATTATTTATGAAAATGAAATCTTGTGGTCTATTAAAATGATGGAAATGAATGTTTATGATAAACTAATGAACTCACCAACCTTTTGGTTGATACTTTTAAGCATGTTTATTCTCAGGTATGAAAGAAATCTTCCGCTGTGCATTTGCTCATTTTAAGGATATTACCTGGAGTCATTCATGGCATATTTCAAAAGACGTTGCATTCGAGTCGTGGAGTTCAACAAGATTATTATTAAGTCATTTATAGTTTGGATATATTATGAAATGGTATGCACGCCTGTCAACTTTCGATGTAAAGAAAGTTTGTCTTTTAAAAACGAATGCAATATTTGTAAAATGTATCATATAGAGGTCAGAATCTCGCAATGTAACCATATGTTATTGTATTCGTCCTTATGGATTAGGACGGGTCGCTTCATGTGGTATCAGAGCGGTGGTCTTAGCGAACCAGGTCTTGCATTAGTGTGTCTAACGGATAGTTATTAAGATGCATTAGTGAGTCTGGACTTCGACCTTAGCCGCATGTCAAAAAGTTTTGCCTATCATTTCTTGTCGGAAATTATCTGCTTATCATTCTTAGTCTAGACATATCTTACTGCATTGATTGCATGAATAGTGTATAGACGAAAAAAATTTATATCTTAGCGTATCTGCTAATTCATATCTTAACGTATCTGTTACTGTTAACTTTGCCTGACATATTTCAAAGATTCCTCTGTAATTTATGGGATTTTGGTATTATATATACATATGTAATTTATGTAATACCAAATCTAAGTCTTATAATATTCCTCATATCAAAAAATCATTTCCCTACTCTGTACGAGATGGATCCTGCAACCAGTTTCAGTTCCTCGAATTCCGACAGCTATTCCGATATGGAGTTTCACTCGAACTCCGAAAGCAGTGTGACTGGAATGGATCAACCAATTAGCCATCATCTATTCTGGATGAATTGGGAATGGGTTCGTAGTCTACTTAATCATTGGAGACAAGAAGAAGGTGATCCCTTCCATTCACCACATTGCCCTCTTGGCGAAGAACTTGAAGCACTTACCGGCGAACCTGTTCGTAATACCATTTTCTCTCTCATTTCCAGAGTATCTCATCATGATTATATGCTATCTCAAATTCTCGATCTTATTCATCCGCTCGTTCGAACCGACAACCATCCTGGTGTAATAGAAGAAGTCAACGAGCTTCGCGCTCGGGTAGTGGCTTTGGAGAACATGGTGCAAAGGTTACAAGCACCAGCAGCATCACCGGCATCAACAGTACCACCATCATCAACACCAACAGTACCATTACCACCACCAATAACAACATCCACATCCCATGCTTCAACATCACAAACTGCCCTACAAACATCAACGTCATACGCACCATAGATACCAAGGAGTACCAACAACAATAACCGATGAAGTATTGATTCATAAATTCATTAGAGAAACATTCTGCGGCGATTATGTAATCTCTAAAGTCTTAGAGATCATCTATGCTAGCCTTAACCATAAATTTGATGAATGGACCGAAATAATAGAAGTAAGAGTAGAAACCCTGACAAGAATAGTGCGTGATTTACAAGTTAGACTTGTTATAGAAGCACCACCGGTAGTACCACCAGCAGCACCATCAGTATCACCAACACCAGCAATACATGTAGCACCATAAGCTACACCAGCTCTATAATCATCAACGATATCGACACCACAATCATCAACGGACATATTGTATCAACGAGTTATGAAATATTAACTCAATCCCTCTGAAAGATTTATATGTATACCCTAAATATATAAATTTTGAAACCATAATACATCTTTTTACTAAGCTATTACGTGTGAATTTTAAAGGGTAGATACTACTCGATTAATTCATGTTACTGATATGCTATAATGTACAACCTTCATTAACGACATAACAATCGTTAACTATAATCTCTACTTCAATTCAATTTCATAATAAACTAAGTGTATTAATCAAATACATGTTTGATGTTACACTTTCCTCTTCGATATACTCGAAACTTTCTAGAAAACATTATTCGAAGATAGCAAGAGTTCTATGAGCATCAACATGATTCACCGAGGAAATATCAATAAGAATAAATAGCAAAGTATTAATCACAGTAGGGAAATACTTTGTGAAGATTATATAATCTCTAATGTTAGAGATTATTCATTTCTAGTTCCAGCCAAAAATCAAATGAGTTTAATTTAATATCAACTCATTAAATCTGTATTACATCCGAAGAAAATATACATATATTTTCATAAAGATTGTAATAAAAATTCTCATGTACAAATATTACTTGTGAAATGTTTTTAACGGGTAGGTAATACCTGAGAAATATTTAAGATCACAATTAATATAATACACTGTACATTCTTCAAATTTTGATCCAAGAATCATAAACCATACTCACTACTTTCACAGCGATATACATTCTTCCATAAGAATCATAACAACCATTTTCATACAAATTCGATTACATATTCTGATTTTAACATATCAGAATCCAAGTCAAGATTTAACAGAAGACATCACTCTTAGATTTCTACATCTTTCAAAGCTATACTTTGACTTTAAAATTGTGCTAGAACATCACTTCTATTCATAAAACCCAGAAAAATATTCGTGTCATTCAAAATTCTAGAACATCATACGTATATTGAAGATTACAATCTGCGTTCAAACCCTTCATGATTCTTGAAAACCCCTCAATTAAGAAACAATCAAGAGGATGATCCAACCACATGTTATCCACAGTCATGCACCTGGAAAATTCCCAGAACCTAAGTAGAAGTTTAACACAAATCTGTGATCCATTGACGTTGTTATTACCGAAAATAACTTTGCAATTCCTTTTCAAAATAGTCAATTTTTTCACACCTCCAGCAAAATCAATTTCAACTTTTCATTCTGATTAGCCTTATTATAATCTTGATATATACGTTGCCCTGTATGTCATTGTTACCGGAGAACCTTTTATATTCCACCACATTATCAGCAGATGTACCAGCAACTTCGTTACCCTTTGACGTAAGCCTCTCTGAAAAATCATTATATGTACTCATTGAAACCCCATCATGTACTCACCTAATCCTGTAACAATAATTGCCATACCAACTACCGGGAATCATCAATCATCAATCTTGAATCTCACAGCATTTTCACTTCAGCAATTATATGTATACATATAACGTGTAACTCCTGAAAATTTTGACCTTCAATTCTGAAATTCTGAAAAGCACCAAGTCTATGAATCAATACCTTGAATTTTGAAAAAGCTGAATGAAGCAGCAGAATTTGTAGACAACTGTAACAATCAAAAGTTTGATGATAAAGAATAGTGTGTTGGCAAAGCTCAAAAAAAGAGAAGGTTTGGAACTGGAAAACGGATTGAGCAAACCATGAAGGAGGCTGTGGATAAATCACAAAGACTAAATCTGCCTTCAAAGAATCTAAATGATTCAGTATTTGCTAAAGTCATTAACGAATATCTTGCTCCTGACTCTAAACCTTTGCGAACAAATCTTCTTCATCATCCTTTGATATTAGAAATTCTAAGATATCATCGTATCTTTCATTATAAATATCCTCGATATTTCTGAAGATATTTTCATAACTATTATTATCTGAAATCATTTATCTCCTCACGTTATCTGTATTACATCATATAGGAAACTGTTTAGTTTCTATATTTTGTAAACCTTCGAGTTTAAATTTGAATGTTTTTGAAGTAGTGTTGGAAATTGAAGCATGAGTTAGTATAATATAATGATACTTGATTAACGTGATTATATTACAGTAAGTCATGCTGAGTTTCTAATAGAACGTGATAAAGGTTCATAGATCATACCCTCATCATGAACCATGTTACATAACTCTTTCATTCTATTTAACCTCTAAAC
Source organism: Rutidosis leptorrhynchoides (assembly GCF_046630445.1). Lineage (NCBI taxonomy): Eukaryota > Viridiplantae > Streptophyta > Magnoliopsida > Asterales > Asteraceae > Rutidosis > Rutidosis leptorrhynchoides. The sequence continues at coordinate 298,701,269 of NC_092338.1, read as the reverse complement.
TATCAAGAAAATATTTTTCTTGATGATTCGGTCTTTTTCGGATATTATGGTAATTTGACAAATCAAATCGTGCTATTACCTTTCCTTTCTACTTTGTATATTATGAACATTCGAAACTCCATACCTACGAATTCTGGACCATTATTCGCTTGACTTGAAGTCGGGAAGAAGAAACAAAAGCATGGAACTTTGAAATAGAAGGAAAAATGTAAAGCCCAATAACAACACAGAAATTACAAACCGTGTATATCTATGCGAATAGCAAGATAAAGACACGGGAGAATTAGAAATACTATAACTCTAAGGTAATAGTAGAAGTGAATAAATTCCTCCGGTGGTAAATGGAAAAGAAGAATGACGAATATGAAAGTTAGGAGTATATCAAGGATCAGAACTGGATGTAGCATATTGACAAATGCTTTAATGTAGGAATTGAAGGAGGAAGAATAGAAGGTGTGAGCTGTGGAAATAAGGAAATGAAGGGAGCGGATTTATAGTGAAATATCCGACAGAGCAATCGAAATAGATTATCGTATTTAACCAAAGAGGATCCTAATTTCCTTAATTATCGAAGAATCAAATCTTATTACGAGGATTTCCTCTAAATTCCTTAGAATCCGAAAATCAACCGTGACTATGTCACCGGTTAAAACGAACCTGCATTTACTCATTTCACTCTTTTGTGATAGCTTCACTCGTACTCTTCACAATAATCAAATTGTTTTATCAATATTACTTGATGATGATAAAACTCTAATTTCCAACTCGTATGCGTCATGAAAACATACTTATTGTCAGCCATGACCATCCCATTCAAATTTCGGGACGAAATTTCTTTAACGGGTAGGTACTGTGATGACCCGAAAATTTCCGACCAAATTTAAACTTGATCTTTATATGTTTCCGACACGATAAGCAAAGTCTGTAATGTTGAATCTCAAAAACTGTGGAACTACATTCATGTAATCAATTACCCCTTTGACTGTGCTCAACGATTCATGAACATTTATGTGTATATAGATATGTATATATAATATAATTATATTAATTGAAAACATTAACAAAGTATTAGATGTATAATACTTTACATTAACGTATTTGTTTCGATATATGTTTAATATATTTATCGATGAAATTAAAATATTAAATGATTGAATTATCAGATAAAATGTGATATGGTTACGGGTCTCTGTTATGAGGTCCACGTTGATTTGAGAAATCTGTTATTTTTAACAAAATTCGGAAAATGGTAAAGTGAATTACAAGTAAGAACGAAGGTGTCAATTAACGGGAACTAGACAAGGGTTAGTGAAGATTCCTGCTTTAATTTTCAAAGCATGCTTTACAATAATTTTCTCGTGACTCTTAATAAGTTAATCATTTAGCTGTTATAATATCTAATATAAAAGGTGAAATCATGTAGAGTAAATAATTAGGATAATGATTGTCGACAAGATAAACCCATTTGATGTATACATTAAGATGATTTCATACGTCTAATTATCTATTGGACTTAACCCTACGATTCACGAATAAACTGTAAGTTAAAAACTAGAAACCATTAGGACTTACATATTATGTAATTTTACTTTACTAAATGAAAACGTTTATGATATAACAATTTCTATTATTAAAACCTTTTAAAATGACTTTGAATATAAGTAGTTTTGGAAAACTAAACTTTATAATATTATTTGATTTAGTTTCAAACGTATGGAAACAATTTCAAGAACCAAGTTATTAAAACCTATTGTTTATAAAAGTAAATTATTTATATAGAATTAGAAGAATTTAATTAAAGCATTATATTATAAATTATATATATATATATATATATATATATATATATATATATATATATATATATATATATATTGTTTCAAAAACGTAAACGTAATACGACATAATATTTTTATTATTTAAACGATTTTAAAGTTTGAAATATAATTAGTTAAATAAATATTTCAATTATATATAGTATATATAAATTTATATCTTTAAATGAAAATATATACATATTTTACAAATGCGATAAAATTTAATATTAATTTAGTCATAAAACGTTTTGATTTAAAATAATATTATTATGTATATACTAATAAATAACGAGACGATGATTTAAAGAAGCAAATGACCAAAACACTCGAACGTTCAAGTTACATTTCTTATAATTTAATTTATCGATGATTAAGTCTAACTTTTTGATAAAGGTACACATCGCGAAACGTAAAGTGCTAGTTTTCTAAGCGTACGAAAATGCATTCAAGAAACAGGAACCGGGACATAAGTCGAGTGACAACATACGAGTTATCGGAACAAAAATTACAAATCAACTATGCACGATAATATAATATAATATATAATTAATTAGTATAAATTATATATATTATTTTATATAGACGAGGAAAATAACAAAACCATCCACAAAAATACAATCTAAGTTCACGGATGGTTTCTTTTTTTTCAAAGATGGAGACTTTCATGATGATAGCTTTACACGTTTTTGTTTTGTTTTTTGTTTTGTTTTATTTATTATTTGATTTTATTTATTTAATATTATTACTATCTATATCTATATGTATATAAATATAGATGTTGAAAGCAAAGATAACACACAGCACATGCACGCTTTTTCAATTCAACTATCTATCTATTTTACGCATATATTATTATTATTAATATTATTAGTATTGTACATAAAATACTACGACGAGGTTATGAGCAAGTTATTTTAAAATGAGTTTTTTTGAGCGGGAAGGAGCTAAGGAAATTGTGGGTTATAGCTATAGAAATTATGGGTATTATTCAGGGGTATGCTCGTGAGTCAAATCTAGTGTTTATCATCTCCGTTATGTCTACGTACTTTCCTGCAATATTGAATCACAATATTGATACGTGAGCATTCATATCTTAACTTTTATATATATTAATAGTGTATCCCTGACTAGTGCTCGAATATATATGATTATGCATGCTTGAATGTTTAGTTTCCTCGTTAAATAGTTTATGATAAATCATGAAGTTAATATATATGCTACTGAGATAAGGTATATGATATGCATGTCGTTGGAAAGCTAGTGAAAAATTTATAACTTTTCATTTAGAAAGCGTATGGTTTCGATGAACGGATTAAAAGATATCGTCAACTGAATTATCATTAATGTTAGTATTACTATTAAAATGATTATTGTTATTAATATCGTCGATATTATCGTCGTTATTATTATTATTATTATTATTATTATTATCTAATAATAATAATAATAATTATTATTATTATTATTATCGTTATTAATAAAAATATTATCATTAAAAATTGTTATTTTAATTAATATTAATATAGTTATTATCGTAAAGGTTATTACTAACATTACTAATATTATTATTATTATTATTATTATTATTATTATTATTATTATTATTATTATTATTATTATTATTATTATTATTATTATAATAATTATTATTATTATTCTTATTATTATTATTATTATTATTATTATTATTATTATTATTATTATTAGTATTATCATTATTATAATATTTATTATTATCATTATCATTAAAACTAATATTAGTATCATCTAATTATTATAATTACTATTATTATTATCATTATTATGAAAGTGATATAAAAGAGGATTAAAAGCTATTAAACAAATTGATTAGGAAATAATAAGTATAAGTATCATGATGAAATTATAATATTGTATGATATTGATTTAGATAAAAATATCGTTTTCATTATTTTTATCATTATTATTATTATTATTATTATTATTATTATTATTAAAACTATCATTTATATTAAAACTATCATTTTCATTAAAATTATCATGATTAGAATTATCATTTTATCATAATTGTTATCATCATTAGTAAATATAAATATTGTTATTATTAGTAGAATAATAATAATTATTATTATTAAAAAATAATACAACTTTTATTTATTATTATTATCAATATTATCTTATTAAATAAATATGTGATACAAAGATATGTTTACCACAAGTAATATAATAATATATACCACTATATTTTCATGATATTAAGTGAACTATATAAACTATATTACTTAAGATATATATAAAAGCATATTTTTATCATATATAAAATTTTAATATAAATTTTTATTTTTATTTTTATTAATAAATGACTTGTATTATTTACTTTAATAAAATCTGATAAATATATTTAAATATATAAAACGACTATTTAAGTTATATAATAAACATGTATTGATTTTTAAAGTAAGTTTGGTTAAATTGACTTTTGTTGACCTTTGCATGATAATCTCGAGCATTAGGATTGTGATACACTATGACCTGACTTAAATTGTTAGACAGATATTGACCAACATATAAATATATATACTTAATATAGGTTCGTGAATCCGAGGCCAACCCTGCACTTGTTCAGTGCCGTCATATGCATAATTGCTACGAAATACAGTATTGTGAGTTTCATTTGATCCCTTTTATTCCTTACATTTTTGGGCTAAGAATACATGCAATATTTTATAACTGTTTTATGAAATGGATACAAATACTAAAACTTAATTTGCTTGAGTTTCATTTGATCCCTTTTACTGAATTGTCCCGTTCATATTGATTATAAACGTTCCATATTAATTGATTTCGTCGCGAGGTTTTGACCTCTATATGAGACGTTTTTCAAAGACTGCATTCATTTTTAAAACAACCATAACCTTTATTTTATCTATAAAGATTTAAAAAGCATTACGTAGATTATCAAATAATGATAATCTAAAATATACCATTTACATACGACCATTACATAATGGTTTACAATAAGAATATATTACATCAAAAATAAGTTTCTTGAATGCAGTTTTTACATAATATCATACAAGCATGGACACCAAATCTTGTCCTTATTTTAGTATGCAATAGCGGAAGCTCTTAATAATCACCTGAGAATAAACATGCTTAAAACGTCAACAAAAATGTTGGTGAGTTATAGGTTTAACCTATATATTATCAAATCATAATAATAGACCACAAGATTTCATATTTCAATATACATCCCATACATAGAGATAAAAATCATTCATATGGTGAACACCTGGTAACCGACATTAACAAGATGCATATAAGAATATCCCTTATCATTCCGGGAAATCCTTCGGACATGATAAAAACGAATTCGAAATACTAAAGCATCCGGTACTTTGGATGGGGTTCGTTAGGCCCAATAGATCTATCTTTAGGATTCGCGTCAATTAGTAGATCGGTTTACTAATTCTTAGGCTACCAAGCAAAAGGGGCATATTCGGCTTCGATCATTCACCCATATAATGTAGTTTCATTTACTTGTGTCTATTTCGTAAAATATTTATAAAACTGCATGTATTCTTATCCCAAAATATTAGATTTTAAAAGTGGGACTATAACTCACTTTCACAGATTTTTACTTCGTCGGGAGTAAGACTTGGCCACTGGTCGATTCACGAACCTATAACAAATATATACATATATACATATATATATATATATATATATATATATATATATATATATATATATATATATATATATATATATATATATATATATATATATATATATATATATATATATATATATATATATATATATATATATATATATATATATATATATCAAAGTATGTTCAAAATATATTTACAACATTTTTAATACATTTTGATGTTTTAAGTTTATTAAGTCAGCTGTCCTCTTTAGTAACCTACAACTAGTTGTCCATAGTTAGATGTACAGAAATAAATTGATATATATTATCTTAAATCAATCCACGACCCAGTGTATACACGTCTCAGGCTAGATCATAACTCAAAGTATATATATTTTTGGAATCAACCTCAACCCTGTATAGCTAACTCAAACATTACTGCATATAAAGTGTCTATGGTTGTTCCAAATAATATATATACATGGGTCGATATGATATGTCAAAACATTTGCATACGTGTCTATGGTATCCCAAGATTACATAATATATTAGAATACATGTATAATACAATATAAGTTAGCTAGGATATGATTTGTATAGAATTGTTACAATATTTCCCGTAGCTACAACAATCAAAAAAATATCCAATCTTGTTTTACCATAACTTCTTCGTTTTAAATCCGTTTTGAGTGAATCAAATTGCTATGGTTTCATATTGAACTCTATTTTATGAATCTAAATAGAAAAAGTATAGGTTTATAGTCGAAAATATAAGTTACAAGTCGTTTTTGTAAGAGGTAGTCATTTCAGTCTAAAGAACGACGTCTTGATGACCATTTTGAAAAACATACTTCCACTTTGAGTTTAACCATGATTTTTGGATATAGTATCATGTTCATAAGAAAAATCATTTTCCCAGAAGAACAACTTTTAAATCAAATTTTATTATAGTTTTTAATTATCAAACCCAAAACAGCCCGCGGTATTACTACGACGGCGTATATCCGGTTTTACGGTGTTTTTCGTGTTTCCAGGTTTTAAATCATTAAGTTAGAATATCATATAGATATAGAACATGTGTTTATTTGATTTTAAAAGTCAATTTAGAAGGATTAACTATATTTGCGAACAAGTTTAGAATTAACTAAACTATGTTCTAGTGATTGCAAGTTTAAATCTTCGAATAAGATAGTTTTATATGTATGAATCGAATGATGTTATGAACATAATTACTACCTTAATTTTAGTAGGTAAACCTACTGGAAATGAGAAAAATAGATCTAGCTTCAAAGGATCCTTGGATGGCTTGAAAGTTCTTGAAGCAGAATCATGACACGAAAACAAGTTCAAGTAAGATTTCCACTCGAAATAAGATTGTTATCGTTATAGAAATTGAATCAAAGTTTGAATATGAGTATTACCTTGTATTAGAAAGATATCTTACTGTAAATAAGAAAGATTTCTTGAGTTTGGATGATCAATTTACAAGATTGGAAGTAAGCTAGCAAACTTGGAAGTATTCTTGATTTTATGAAACTATAACTTATAGAATTTATGAAGAACACTTAGAACTTGAATATAGAACTTGAGAGAGATCAATTAGATGAAGAAAATTGAAGAATGAAAGTGTTTGTAGGTGTTTTTGGTCGTTGGTATATGGATTAGATATAAAGGATGTGTAATTTTGTTTACATGTAAATAAGTCATGAATGATTACTAATATTTTTGTAATTTTATGAGATATTTCATGCTAGTTTCCAAATGATGGTTCCCACATGTGTTAGGTGACTCACATGGGCTGCTAAGAGCTGATCATTGGAGTGTATATACCAATAGTACATACATCTAAAAGATGTGTATTGTACGAGTACGAATACGGGTGCATACGAGTAGAATTGTTGATGAAACTGAACGAGGATGTAATTGTAAGCATTTTTGTTAAGTAGAAGTATTTTAATAAGTGTATTGAATTCTTTCAAAAGTGTATGAATACATATTAAAACACTACATGTATATACATTTTAACTGAGTCGTTAAGTCATCGTTAGTCGTTACATGTAAATGTTGTTTTGAAACCTTTAGGTTAACGATCTTGTTAAATGTTGTTAACCCATTGTTTATTATATCTAAAGAGATGTTAAATTATTACATTATCATGATATTATGATATATTAATATATCTTAGTATATATATACAGTTAAATGTTGTTACAACGATAATCGTTACATATATGTCTCGTTTTCGAAATCATTAAGTTAGTAGTCTTGTTTTTACATATGTAGTTCATTGTTAATACACTTAATGACATGTTTAATTATCATTTATCATGATTAAACATAGTGTAACAATATCTTAATATGATTCATATGTATTTAGTAAGACGTTGTTATAACGATAATCGTTATATATATCGTTTCGAGTTTCTTAATTCATTAAACTCAATTTTATGTATATAACTCATTGTTAAAATACCTAATGAGATACTTACTTATCATAATATCATGTTAACTATATATATAATCATATATATGTCATCATATAGTTTTTACAAGTGTTAACGTTCGTGAATCACCGGTCAACTTGGGTGGTCAATTGTCTATATGAAACCTATTTCAATTAATCAAGTCTTAACAAATTTGATTGATTAACATGTTGGAAACACTTAATCATGTAAATAACAATTTCATTTAATATATATAAACATGGAAAAGTTCGGGTCACTACAGTACCTACCCGTTAAATAAATTTCGTCCCGAAATTTTAAGCAGCTGGAGGTGTTGACGTATCTTCTGGAAATAAGTGCGGGTATTTCTTCTTCATCTGATCTTCTCATTCTCAGGTGAACTCGAGTCCTCTACGAGCATTCCATCGAACCTTAACAATTGGTATCTTGTTTTGCTTAAATCTTTTAACCTCACGGTCCATTATTTCGACGGGTTCTTCGATGAATTGAAGTTTTTCGTTGATTTGGATTTCGTCTAAGGGAATAGTGAGATCTTCTTTAGTAAAATATTTCTTCAAATTTGAGACGTGGAAAGTGTTATGTATAACTGCGAGTTGTTGAGGTAACTCAAGTCGTTAAGCTACTGGTCCGACACGATCAATAATCCTGAATGGTCCAATATACCTTGGATTTAATTTCCCTCTTTTACCAAATTGAACAACGCCTTTCCAAGGTGCAACTTTAAGCATGACCATCCCTCCAATTTCAAATTCTATATCTTTTCTTTTAATGTCAGCGTAGCTCTTTTGTCGACTTTGGGCGGTTTTCAACCGTTGTTGAATTTGGATTATCTTCTCGGTAGTTTCTTGTATTATCTCCGGACCCGTAATCTGTCTATCCCCCACTTCACTCCAAAAAATCAGAGACCTGCACTTTCTACCATAAAGTGCTTCAAACGGTGCCATCTCAATGCTTGAATGGTAGCTGTTGTTGTAGGAAAATTCTACTAACGGTAGATGTCGATCCCAACTGTTTCTGAAATCAATAACACATGCTCGTAGCATGTCTTCAAGCGTTTGTATAGTCCTTTCGCTCTGCCCATCAGTTTGTGGATGATAGGCAGTACTCATGTCTAGACGAGTTCTTAATGCTTGCTGTAATGTCTGCCAGAATCTTGAAATAAATCTTCCATCCCTATCAGAGATAATAGAGATTGGTATTCCATGTCTGGAGATAACTTCCTTCAAATACAGTCGTGCTAACTTCTCCATCTTGTCATCTTCTCTTATTGGCAGGAAGTGTGCTGATTTGTTGAGACGATCAACTATTACCCAAATAGTATCAAAACCACTTGCAGTCCTTGGCAATTTAGTGATGAAATCCATGGTAATGTTTTCCCATTTCCATTCCGGTATTTCGGGTTGTTGAAGTAGACCTGATGGTTTCTGATGCTCAGCTTTGACCTTAGAACACGTCAAACATTCTCCTACATATTTAGCAACACCGGCTTTCATACCCGGCCACCAAAAATGTTTCTTGAGATCCTTGTACATCTTCCCCGTTCCAGGATGTATTGAGTATCTGGTTTTATGAGCTTCTGTTAGTACCATTTCTCTCATATCTCTAAATTTTGGTACCCAAATTCTTTCAACCCTATACCAGGTTCCGTCTTCCCGAATATTAAGATGCTTCTCCGATCCTTTGGGTATTTCATCCTTTAAATTTCCTTCTTTTAAAACTCCTTGTTGCGCCTCCTTTATTTGAGTAGTAAGGTTATTGTGAATCATTATATTCATAGCTTTTACTCGAATGGGTTCTCTGTCCTTTCTGCTCAAGGTGTCGGCTACCACATTTGCCTTCCCCGGGTGATAACGAATCTCAAAGTCGTAATCATTCAATAATTCAATCCACCTGTGCTGCCTCATGTTCAGTTATTTCTGATTAAATATGTGTTGAAGACTTTTGTGGTCAGTATATATAATACTTTTGACCCCATATAAGTAGTGCCTCCAAGTCTTTAATGCAAAAACAACCGCGCCTAATTCCAAATTATGCGTCGTATAATTCTGCTCGTGAATCTTCAATTGTCTAGACGCATAAGCAATTACTTTCGTTCATTGCATTAATCCACAACCGAGACCTTGCTTTGAGGCGTCACAATATATTACAAAATTATCATTCCCTTCAGGTAATGACAATATAGGTGCCGTAGTTAACTTTTTCTTTAACAATTGAAACGCTTTTTCTTGTTCATCTTTCCATTCAAATTTCTTCCCTTTATGCGTTAATGCAGTCAAGGGTTTTGCTATTCTGGAAAAGTCTTGGATGAACCTTCTGTAGTAACCAGCCAGTCCTAAAAATTGGCGTAATCAACGGATCGATGTGGGGGTAATCCCGGTAATTCTTTCGAAAATACATCGGAAAATTCTTTTGCGACGGTAACATCACTGATGTTCTTTTCTTCAGGTTTGACTTCCTCGATGTGTGCTAGAATGACGTAACAACCTTTTCTTATTAGTTTTTGTTCCTTCAAACTACTAATAATATTTAACTTCGCGTTGTTCTTTTCTCTGTACACCATTAAAGGTTTTCCCTTTTCACGCATAATGCGAATCTCATTTTTGTAACAAACGACCTCTGCTCTCACCTTTTTCAACCAGTCCATGCCAATTATTACATCAAAACTCCCTAACTCGACTGGTATTAAATCAATTTTAAACGTTTCATCCCCCAGTTTAATTTCTCTATCCCGACATATATTATCTGCTGAAATTAATTTACCATTTGCTAATTCGAGTAAAAATTTACTATCCAAAGGCGTCAATGGGCAACTTAATTTAGCATAAAAATCTCTACTCATATAGCTTCTATCTGCACCCGAATCAAATAAAACATAAGCAGATGTGTTGTCAATAAGAAACGTACCCGTAACAAGCTCCGGGTTTTCCTGCGCTTCTGCCGCATTAATATTGAAAACTCTTTCGTGGCCTTGCCCATTAGTATTCCCTTGGTTTGGGCAATTTCTAATAATGTGTGACGACCCGAAAATTTTCGATCAAATTTAAACTTAATCTTTAAATGATTTCGACACGATGAGCAAAGTCTGTAATATTGAGTCTCAAAATGTTGTGGAATTATATTTATGTAATCAATTACACCTTGACTATGCTCGACGATTCACGAACAACTACCAATAAATAAATATGTATATATATATTTATATAATTATAAATATAAGAATATATATAATATTTTAAATAAATAAGATACATTATAATTAATTAGAAATAAAAATATAATTTCTATATTATTATTACTTTCAATATTGATAGTATTGTCCGTATTAATAATATCATCATATATAGCATATACATATGAAATCGGATATGTAAAAACTGTTATATCATTTTATTATTATTATCATTAGTAATATTAATATTATTATAATCAATATTATTGATAGTATTATTAATAATATTGTTATTACCATTTTTATTGATTATTATTAAATCTATTGAAATTATCATTGTTATTATTAAATATTATCATATTATTATTATTATCATTATTTTTAAATGTATTATTAGTATTATCCTATAAATGATATTATGATTACTATTATTAATATAATTATTAATAATTAGTATTATTACTAAAAATTTATTATTATCATTTAAAATTATCATTAACATGATTATTATTATTATTAATAATATTACTAGTATTAATTTATTACTACTATTATTATTTATTAATTCATTAATATAAAAAATGCATAAAGGTACATACAGATACAAGGATCCGTTTGTTTTTCAACATCTGCTTTATAACTCTTGTTTTCTAGTCGATTACAACTATCAACACATCCAAAATCTGTTGAGATCGCACGAATTAGATGCCCTTTATTATCTATATTATATTTTTTTTATTCTCTGATTTATATTCTTGCCAAGAATTTGTTACGCGTCCAATCAATTTATAATACAAACAAGCAAGTTTACTTCATCAATATTCGATTATCATCTATACATGATGTTACCTTCATAATGCAATTCAATTTTTAAAACAGAAAACTCAGAGAATAAGCCACGACCTCTGTTCTTGCCATAAACCACAAAACTTCGAATTTTTGACATAATTTAAAAACTATTAATGCAATTCTCTTCTAAAGCTTTCGTTTAAACTCTCTGTAAATTTTCAAATGCCAATTTTCCTTATCGATTACGAATTTTGGAAGTCAAAGATTCAATCAAAAAGTCAAAACCATTGTTCTTCGGGAAAATTCGAACTCTATTTGCTGTTTTTGATTCAATTGAGAATTTAGAAAGTTTCTGGGAGTAATTTTGAATACCTTTCATGTTATGATCATAAGCTGAAAAAGGTTCTAATTTTGAATTTGGATTTTGAGTTTATACGGTATTATACAAACTGTTACAGCGAGTTTATTTATTTATATATATTTTTTTGATTTAATTGATTCAAACTATGGTTGAGGATCGTTTCTGTTTGGGTTAGAATTTCTAAATACAACGATTAAATTGGTGTTAATGGGGATTCAATCTCTGATTAAAATCTGAGTTAAAGAAGAAGAAGGAGGGAGAATTAAATGGTACGGGTTATAATAAATTGAAAGGGGTTTTAATCAGAAAACGTAAACAGCTGGATTGGTGAAGGGAGTTAGCGTTATTCGAGAGGTCTCGGGTTCGAGACCCGGCTGTGCCATTTTTTTAATCCAATTAACATGAGGTAGTTTTCATTACCATTATTATTATTATTATTACTATTATTATTATTATTAATATTTTTACTATTATTATTAGTTATCTTTTATTATTATTATTATTGTTAAGATTATGATTATTATGATTATTGTTATTATTAGTTATTGTAGTTATTGTTATAGTATTAATATATGTAACATGAATATTATTACCATTTTAGTATCATCCTTAAGTATTATTATTATTATTGTTATTATCATAAGTTATTATAAGTATTATTAATATTACTATTATTACTAATGTTATCATTTTAATATTATTATCATTATTATGATTATGATTATTATTATGAGGATAATAGAATTTATTATTATTTTCATTAATGGTAGTATTAGTATTAAACTATAAACATTGGAATTGTTATTATAAACATAAGTATTATTGTTAATATTATTATTAATAATAAAATTGTTAAAATTAATATTATTAAGTATTATTATCAAAATAATTATTTTATTTACCATCAATACTAATTTTTTTTATTAAAAACTATTATTGTCAATATTATAAGATTTATCATTAAAACTATTATTAACAGTAAAACTAATATTTTTATTAACATCATTACATTTGTCACTAACAAAATTATTAACATTATTATTTTTATTAGTACTATTAAGTATTATCATTTTACCATTACAAATATTATTTAGTATTATTAATTACTAATTTCAACAGACAAATGTTATACATATAAAAACATATGTAATATATATATATATATATATATATATATATATATATATATATATATATATATATATATATATATATATATATATATATATATATATATATATAACCTAACTATATCAATAATTCTATATATAAATTGAAAATATATATAATGAAACTTATTAATTTATTATATATATATATATATATATATATATATATATATATAATTACATCACTAATAATGACAATATATATATACTTGTTCGATTATAATTACGTGTGTTAATAAATATACAATTAATATAGGTTCGTGAATCCGAGGCCAACCCTACACTTGTTTAATGTCGTCATATGTATTTTTACTACAAAATACATTAGGTGAGTTTCATTTGCCTTTTTACCCTTTATACTTTTGGGCTGAGAATACATGCGCAACTTTTATAAATGTTTTACGAAATAGACACAAGTAATCGAAACTACATTATATGGTTGAATTATCGAAATCGAATATGCCCCTTTTTATTAAGTCTGGTAATCTGTAACGACCCAACCCGTTAACCAACCAAAACTGCGAAATAAAAAAAAAATATTCGAAGCAGGCCTGCCCAGGCTGGGTGCGCGGCGCGCACCCCTACCTGTGCGCGGCGCGCACAGGGCCTGGCAGCCCGCTGTCCAAAATGTTCCGTTTTCGTAAAAAGATCTAACACTTCCCATCATTTTTAGGCGAAATGCTTTTCACATCATATTAGTATAAGGAAAACAAGCACGAATCAATGATAAAACGAGTTTTACATTGCGGGGCCCACATATGCCCAAAATGCCATTAAGTACGAAATACGAGTTTCGACCACAAAAAGTTTAGACCCTTGACGCATGTTCCTTAACTCGTTGCGCAATTTGGAAAGATCCGCTTGCATACGATATTCAAGGAAAAACTCTTTCTTGAAATCCGCCCAAGATAACCCTACAAAAGCCGCATCACCCACCATATCAATTTTACCATCGAGCCAATCTTTAGCATGACCCCTCAACAAACTAGTAGCAAGTCTAGTCTTCTTCTCGAGTGGGCACTCGGTCGTGCGAAAACAACCTTCAACATCGGAGATCCAAGCCGCACTTTTCATGGGGTCGGGATCCCCATGAAAGTGATGAGGCTTAGTCGCCAAGAAGTTCTTATAGCTAAACTCCAACTCGCCCACATTTTGAGGTCTAGGAAACCTCTTTTCAACTTCTTCTTTAACGGCATTAGTCATCCGTTCTTGAATCATATCAACAATTTTTTCTGAAACTGACTCTTCGAATATTTGTTTAACCCTTCGTGAGGAAACCGAAACATAGTTTTCTAAAGCGGTCTCGATCTTGGTAGTCATCTCATCTTCCTCTACATGAGAGGGACCACCATTGCCATTCATATTCGTTCCTTTTCTCGTCTTCATTCTAAAGATTAAAAACGGATTAGACATCACCAACAATTTAATACACATATATACCTATGCATATGACCGCACACACACCACATCTAGCTCGATAATTGTCGTACATCCTTGCTTGACTTGACTTGCAACCGTAATAGTGGTCGCGACTCACTATTACGCTCACATGCCGTGCCATGCTCAAACGTATCACAATCATCTTGCTCGTTGTTTAAAAAGATATCACATGATTAGTAACATCATAACATAGCATAGTTGTCCACTTATGTATCAAAGAACTAGCCAAACCCCGCACTAACCCGTAGTCCTACAAGTCCCGCATATAATTCTACAACACAAAAGTCTAAGTCTAGGCGCCTATCTCAAGTCACCTAAATCCCTTAGACCATGCTCTGATACCACTTGTAATGACCCAACCCGTTAACCAACCAAAACTGCGAAATAAAAAAAAATATTCGAAGCAGGCCTGCCCAGGCTGGGTGCGCGGCGCGCACCCCTACCTGTGCGCGGCGCGCACAGGGCCTGGCAGCCCGCTGTCCAAAATGTTCCGTTTTCGTAAAAAGATCTAACACTTCCCATCATTTTTAGGCGAAATGCTTTTCACATCATATTAGTATAAGGAAAACAAGCACGAATCAATGATAAAACGAGTTTTACATTGCGGGGCCCACATATGCCCAAAATGCCATTAAGTACGAAATACGAGTTTCGACCACAAAAAGTTTAATTGCCAAACGTCACTAGAGCATGGTGTTTGGGGTTAAACTACCCAAATCTTGGTCGAACTTCCAAAAAGCTAAAACCCCCGAGGCGCCACTAGTCCAAGCGAATACCTTTTCCTTTAACCAAGCCGGATCCTAAAAAGGTAAACAACAAGAGGGTAAGCTAACGCTTAGTGAATGCAATAATTATACATATACATATATATTACACCTACTTGCAAGCACTTACACAATTACCTCATACACGCTAGCAATTTACATAGCATACCATCGCAAGTATAACTCTAAACCCTTCAAGATCACAAGCTAGCACCACAATAGCATATATATAACCCGAATGATATAATATACTACAATACAATGCATAATTAAGGTTAACCAACACACAAGGGAATGGTACTTCGAATTTCCCATCGGTGTTCATAACAACCGTTAGTGTACAACGAAATATATCACTAACCCCGAGGTGACACGGACAACGAAATATCCGTTCAAGCAATCGTTAGTGTACAACGAAATATATCACTAACTCTTGGGCAATTTGGACAACGAAATATCCATCGTTAGTGTACAACGAAATATATCACTAACTCTTGGTGGTATAAACAACATATACCCCGGCCTCTTCCCCGCCCTACAAATAGATACATTATATACACACATGTATAATCATTCCACTCACCTTGTCGACTTGGCGAGATTTCCAATAACACTTGTAACTTCAAAGCGAGTCACCTAACACAATTAATTCTCAATTAATTCACATAATAAGTTGGATTTTCCACCAACTAGACCCACTAGTGTATTTATGACCCATTTGCACTATAAACACTCATTAAAGGTCAATACTCCCAACTAATCACTAAAAGCTAGCGATTAAGGTTCTAAGACTTCCATCAACATATAAATAGTGTGTTTTCATACATAATTTAACTCACTAGGTCAAACCTACCCATTTGACCCATTTCAAGTCCACCATGAACCCTAGAACCAATTTTATTAACAACACAAGTAAGCTAGTGAATAACTAACCATTATAGACTCAATAACACCAATTATTACCTTGAAACCCTAGGTTAGTCATCCTTGAGTCCTAATGACTCAATCTTACCCAAAACCCCCAAAATCACCATTAATGGGTTTTGTGTTCATCACTAACCCAAGTTCTAACCTTTAAACAAATTAAATCAAGGAAATCAAAATATGAACTTACCAACATAACCAAATTGTAGCTAGCGAGGAGATGAACAACTTTATAACCCGAGCTAAGACCCGAAACTAGCTCCTTCTTTCTTTACTTGAGCTTTCTCTCTCTAAATTTTGTGTTTCTCTTACTAGAATTAAAGTAGGATGAAAATGGTTGTTGAAAGTGGAGTTATGACTCACCCAAACCACTGATATGTGACCTTAACTCGTCCCCAAGTGAAATTACCTCAATACCCTTCCAAAATATCTGATTAAAAGAAAAAGAACCCGGCTACAGTAGTGGTGCGCGGCGCGCTCCTTTAAGGGTGTGCGGCGCGCACTATGGTCTGAACAGATTCTGATCACAGTTTAATTACACACAGTTCCCCTCGCTTTATGTACACTATATATACTTCTGTACGATAATAACTAGGGTGTTACAACTCTCCCCCACTTGAATCGGAGCGCTTCCTCGCGATCCAAGCTGCATGACAAGCATGAAGATAAACCAACACAAATTCTTCGGGTTCCCATGTAAATTCGAAACCTTTACTATGACGCCATTGGACCTTGAAGGTCCTCACTTCTTTGTTACGCAACATTTTCACCTTCTCATCAAGTATAGCTATCGGCTCCTCAACATACTCTAACTTGTTGTTTAATTCGATCTCATCTAATGGCATCCATGATGAATCATCTGCAAGACACTTACGAAGATGGGAAACATGAAATGTTTTATGGATCCCCGCAAGCTCTTCGGGTAATTTCAAATGATACGCAACTTCACGAACACGAGCTAAAACCTTAAATGGCCCAATAAACCGAGGAGCTAACTTTCCCCGTTTTCGAAACCGAATAATACCCTTCCATGGTGAAACCTTAAGCATCACCATATCGCCTTCTTCAAATTCGATCGGTCGCCTACGTTTATCGACGTAAGACTTTTGTCTATCTTGCGCCGCCTTTAAACGAGCCCGAATCATATCGATTTTGCTATTTGTCTCCAATACCAAGTCGGTGCTCCCAACTTCCTTTTGACCCACTTCGCCCCAACAAATCGGGGTTCGACACCTCCTACCGTATAACACCTCATATGGTGGCATTCCAATACTAGAGTGAAAACTATTATTGTACGAGAATTCCACCAATGGTAAATGTTCGTCCCAACTACCGCCAAAATCAATAATACACGCACGTAACATATCCTCCAATGTTTGATTCGTACGTTCGGTTTGACCATCCGTTTGAGGATGATACGCCGTACTCATATTCACCCTCGTACCCATGTCTTCATGAAATTTCTTCCAAAATCGAGAAGTAAAACGCGTGTCCCAATCCGAAACAATAGACGCGGGAACGCCATGTCTCGATATCACCTCTTTAATGAACATCTTCGCGAGTGCCTCCGACGATATTGCTTCTTTAATAGGAAGAAATAACGCACTCTTCGTCAATCTATCGACAATCACCCAAATAGTGTCAAATTAGGTTCTTGCAGTTTTCGGCAACTTGGTAATAAAATTCATGGTAATATGCTCCCACTTCCACAATGGAATTTCTAGCGGTTGCAAATTACCATACGGCTTTTGGTGTTCGGCTTTAACTTGCAAACACGTGACGCATTGCTCAACATACTTAACAGCGTCGCGTTTCATGCCCGGCCACCAATAATCTTTCTTCAAATCAAGATACATTTTCGTCGCACCCGGATGAATAGAATATTTAGACTTATGCGCTTCATCAAGAAGCACCTTTCGGAAGTCACCCATCTTTGGCACCCATACTCTTTCTTGAAAAGACAACAACCCGCGCGAACCCATAGTAATGGATTCTGATTGCCCCATGATTCGTTCCGCATGCTTGTTGTGAACGTAAGCCTCTATTTGAACTTCACCAAGCTTTTCGAGAAAATCGTTAGTAATAACCATACGTAACAATCCCAATCGTAACGCCGGGTGGTGACTTTTTCGGCTTAACGCATCCGCGACCACATTCGCTTTGCCGGGATGATAGAGTATCTCACAATCATAGTCCTTCACCACATCCATCCATCTACGTTGACGATAATTCAAATCCCATTGATCAAAAAGATGTTTCAAACTCTTGTGATCCGAATAAATCGTACACTTGACACCATACAAGTAATGGCGCCAAATTTTCAAAGCATGGACCACCGCCGCTAATTCGAGATCATGAGTCGGGTATCTCTTTTCATGTTCCTTTAATTGGCGAGAGGCGTACGCGATGACTTTACCTCGTTGCATTAGAACACACCCGAACCCATTCAAAGAAGCATCACAATAGACCGTCATATCATCTACACCTTCCGGCAATACTAAGACCGGAGCTTTACATAATTTCTTCTTCAATAATTGAAAAGCGATTTCTTGCTCGTTTTCCCAATTAAAACTCACGTTCTTCCTCGTCAATGGAGAAGCAATTTTAGAAAAGTCTTGGATAAACCGACGATAGTAACCGGACAATCCGAGAAAACTTCGGATTTCCGTAGGCGTAGTCGGTCGTCCCCAATCCTTTACCGTCTCTATCTTCCCCGGATCCACTTGAATACCATTCTTGTTCACAATATGGCCAAGGAATTGAACCTCCCTTAGCCAAAATTCACATTTTGAGAATTTAGCATACAACTTCTCTCTTCTCAACGTCTTCAATACTTCACGCAAGTGGTGTTCATGCTCCGTCATGCTCTTAGAATAGACAAGAATATCGTCAATGAACAC
This sequence comes from Rutidosis leptorrhynchoides, assembly GCF_046630445.1. Classification (NCBI taxonomy): domain Eukaryota; kingdom Viridiplantae; phylum Streptophyta; class Magnoliopsida; order Asterales; family Asteraceae; genus Rutidosis; species Rutidosis leptorrhynchoides. Next base: position 298,681,834 of record NC_092338.1, on the reverse strand, counting down.
AATTATCGACTTGTCCAACATAGGTTGGCACACTCGGTTCATAAGATCCATGAACGCCGCCGGTGCATTCGTAAGACCGAAAGGCATAACCACAAATTCGAAATGCCCATAACGAGTATGAAAGAAGGTTTTCTCGATATCTTCCTCACGGACTCGCATTTGATGATAGCTGGACCGTAGGTCAATTTTTGATAAGTACGTAGCGCCTTGAAGTTGATCGAATAAATCGTCAATCCTAGGCAACGGATAACGATTTTTGATCGTCACTTTATTTAACTCCCGATAGTCGATGCACATACGCATACTACCATCTTTCTTCTTCACGAACAAGACCGGAGCACCTCATGGCGAAGCACTCGGTCGAATAAAACCCTTCTCAAGTAACTCTTGAATTTGATTCAACAATTCTTGCATTTCCGTTGGTGCTAAACGATAAAGAGTTTTAGCAATGGGAGTAGCTCCCGGAACCAACTCAATGCGAAATTCGACTTGTCTTTCCGCCAGAACACCCGGTAATTTGTCCGGAAAAACATCTTCAAATTCACTTACCACCGGAATTTCACGAATGGGTGGTGGCTCATCACGAGTATCGACAACATGCGCAAGAAAAGCCATGCCACCATTAACAAGGAAATGACGTGCCCGTGCAAAAGTGCATATCGGCACAAGTCTTCTACGCTTATCGCCATGAATAATTAACTCTCCCCCCTTGGGTCTTTACACGAATAGATTTTTCATGGCACGAAATATCAGCTCTATTATGATCGAGCCAATCCATACCAACCACGATATCAAAATCACCCAAAGTCATCGGAATGAGATCAATATTAAAGTTCTCGGAACCAAATACAACATTACAATTCTTACATACATCAACCACTAGCACCGTCTTGCCATCCGCTATTTCGACTTCTACTGGACGACTTAACTTAGCTAACGGTTTATTAAGTTTAGGCACAAATTTTGGAGACACAAACGATAAATTTGCACCGCTATCAAATAGAATCCTTGCCGGATTAGAGTTAACCATGAAAGTACCTAAAACGACTTCATTGGATTGCTTGGCTTCATCATTGGTCATCAAATAATTACGTCCCCTAGCCGACCCCGTCGCCTTCTCCATTCTTTTAACTTGATCATTTCAGAGTTCGGGACACTCCGAATTTCGGTGCCCTTCTTGTTGACAATTAAAACATGTGATCACATTAGTACGCGGTTTTGGGCAATCACAAGAGTAGTGACCTTTTTGCCCACAATTGTAACATGTGGTCACGTAAACACTAGGAGCACCCTTCTTCACACTACCAACACTTTCGGATACTCCTTTACTCTTCTTGTTCGAAAAACTAGAAGCTTCAAACTTTCTTTTACTTGGCGCATAACTAACCGGACTCGGTGCTTGCGCTTCAAACCCCTTCGCCACCGCCAAAAGCTTAGCAAAAGTCTCAACTTGACCAATACTAATTTTACCCTTCAAATCGTCTCTAAGGGTCGCATGAAAGTCTTCCATTAACAATTGATCATTCCCCACATACTCGGGGCAAAAACGCGCCTTTGCGAGAAAGTTGGTTTTGAGAGTGTTTAGGTCCAAAGACCCTTGACGCATGTTCCTTAACTCGTTGCGCAATTTGGAAAGATCCGCTTGCATACGATATTCAAGGAAAAACTCTTTCTTGAAATCCGCCCAAGATAACCCTACAAAAGCCGCATCACCCACCATATCAATTTTACCATCGAGCCAATCTTTAGCATGACCCCTCAACAAACTAGTAGCAAGTCTAGTCTTCTTCTCGAGTGGGCACTCGGTCGTGCGAAAACAACCTTCAACATCGGAGATCCAAGCCGCACTTTTCATGGGGTCGGGATCCCCATGAAAGTGATGAGGCTTAGTCGCCAAGAAGTTCTTATAGCTAAACTCCAACTCGCCCACATTTTGAGGTCTAGGAAACCTCTTTTCAACTTCTTCTTTAACGGCATTAGTCATCCGTTCTTGAATCATATCAACAATTTTTTCTGAAACTGACTCTTCGAATATTTGTTTAACCCTTCGTGAGGAAACCGAAACATAGTTTTCTAAAGCGGTCTCGATCTTGGTAGTCATCTCATCTTCCTCTACATGAGAGGGACCACCATTGCCATTCATATTCGTTCCTTTTCTCGTCTTCATTCTAAAGATTAAAAACGGATTAGACATCACCAACAATTTAATACACATATATACCTATGCATATGACCGCACACACACCACATCTAGCTCGATAATTGTCGTACATCCTTGCTTGACTTGACTTGCAACCGTAATAGTGGTCGCGACTCACTATTACGCTCACATGCCGTGCCATGCTCAAACGTATCATAATCATCTTGCTCGATGTTTAAAAAGATATCACATGATTAGTAACATCATAACATAGCATAGTTGTCCACTTATGTATCAAAGAACTAGCCAAACCCCGCACTGACCCGTAGTCCTACAAGTCCCGCATATAATTCTACAACACAAAAGTCTAAGTCTAGGCGCCTATCTCAAGTCACCTAAATCCCTTAGACCATGCTCTGATACCACTTGTAATGACCCAACCCGTTAACCAACCAAAACTGCGAAATAAAAAAAAATATTCGAAGCAGGCCTGCCCAGGCTGGGTGCGCGGCGCGCACCCCTACCTGTGCGCGGCGCGCACAGGGCCTGGCAGCCCGCTGTCCAAAATGTTCCGTTTTCGTAAAAAGATCTAACACTTCCCATCATTTTTAGGCGAAATGCTTTTCACATCATATTAGTATAAGGAAAACAAGCACGAATCAATGATAAAACGAGTTTTACATTGCGGGGCCCACATATGCCCAAAATGCCATTAAGTACGAAATACGAGTTTCGACCACAAAAAGTTTAATTGCCAAACGTCACTAGAGCATGGTGTTTGGGGTTAAACTACCCAAATCTTGGTCGAACTTCCAAAAAGCTAAAACCCCCGAGGCGCCACTAGTCCAAGCGAATACCTTTTCCTTTAACCAAGCCGGATCCTAAAAAGGTAAACAACAAGAGGGTAAGCTAACGCTTAGTGAATGCAATAATTATACATATACATATATATTACACCTACTTGCAAGCACTTACACAATTACCTCATACACGCTAGCAATTTACATAGCATACCATCGCAAGTATAACTCTAAACCCTTCAAGATCACAAGCTAGCACCACAATAGCATATATATAACCCGAATGATATAATATACTACAATACAATGCATAATTAAGGTTAACCAACACACAAGGGAATGGTACTTCGAATTTCCCATCGGTGTTCATAACAACCGTTAGTGTACAACGAAATATATCACTAACCCCGAGGTGACACGGACAACGAAATATCCGTTCAAGCAATCGTTAGTGTACAACGAAATATATCACTAACTCTTGGGCAATTTCGACAACGAAATATCCATCGTTAGTGTACAACGAAATATATCACTAACTCTTGGTGGTATAAACAACATATACCCCGGCCTCTTCCCCGCCCTACAAATAGATACATTATATACACACATGTATAATCATTCCACTCACCTTGTCGACTTGGCGAGATTTCCAATAACACTTGTAACTTCAAAGCGAGTCACCTAACACAATTAATTCTCAATTAATTCACATAATAAGTTGGATTTTCCACCAACTAGACCCACTAGTGTATTTATGACCCATTTGCACTATAAACACTCATTAGAGGTCAATACTCCCAACTAATCACTAAAAGCTAGCGATTAAGGTTCTAAGACTTCCATCAACACATAAATAGGGTGTTTTCATACATAATTTAACCCACTAGGTCAAACCTACCCATTTGACCCATTTCAAGTCCACCATGAACCCTAGAACCAATTTTATTAACAACACAAGTAAGCTAGTGAATAACTAACCATTATAGACTCAATAACACCAATTATTACCTTGAAACCCTAGGTTAGTCATCCTTGAGTCCTAATGACTCAATCTTACCCAAAACCCCCAAAATCACCATTAATGGGTTTTGTGTTCATCACTAACCCAAGTTCTAACCTTTAAACAAATTAAATCAAGGAAATCAAAATTAGAACTTACCAACACAACCAAATTGTAGCTAGCGAGGAGATGAACAACTTTATAACCCGAGCTAAGACCCGAAACTAGCTCCTTCTTCCTTTACTTGAGCTTTCTCTCTCTAAATTTTGGGTTTCTCTTACTAGAATTAAAGTAGGATGAAAATGGTTGTTGAAAGTGGAGTTATGACTCACCCAAACCACTGATCTGTGACCTTAACTCGTCCCCAAGTGAAATTACCTCAATACCCTTCCAAAATATCTGATTAAAAGAAAAAGAACCCGGCTACAGTAGTGGTGCGCGGCGCGCTCCTTTAAGGGCGCGCGGCGCGCACTATGGTCTGAACAGATTCTGATCACAGTTTAATTACACACAGTTCCCCTCGCTTTATATACACTATAATTACTTCTGTACGATAATAACTAGGGTGTTACATAATCTAAGAATTAGGGAACATACACCCTAATTGACGCGAATTCTAAAGATAGATCTATCGGGCCCAACAAGCCCCATCCAAAGTACCAGATGCTTTAGTACTTCGAAATTTATATCATGTTCGAAGGAGGATCCCGGAATGGTGGGGATATTCTTATATGCATATTGTGAATGTCGGTTACCAGGTGTTCAATCCATATGAATGATATTTTTATCTCTATGCATGGGACGTATGTTATTGAGAAATGGATATATGAAATCTTGTGGTCTATTAAAATTATGAGTTGATTGTTTATGATAAACTAATGAACTCACCAACATTTTGGTTGACACTTTAAAGCATGTTTATTCTCAGGGATGAAAGAAATCTTCCGCTGTGCATTTGCTCATCTTAGAGATATTACTTGGAGTCATTCATGACATATTTCAAAAGACGTTGCATTCGAGTCGTTGAGTTCATCAAGATTATTATTAAGTCAATTATAGTTAGATATATTATGAAATGGTATGCATGCCGTCAACTTTTGATGTAATAAAAGATTGTCTTTTCAAAAACGAATGCAATGTTTGTAAAATGTATCATATAGAGGTCAAGTGCCTCGCGATGAAATCAAATGTTGTGAATCGTTTATAATCGATATGGACTTCGTCTGGATGGATTAGGACGGGTATTCACAATTGGTATCAGAGCGGGGGTCTTAGAGAACCAGGTCATGCATTAGTGTAACTAACTAGTAGTCGTTAGGATGCATTAGTGAGTCTGGACTTCGACCGTGTCTGCATGTCAAAAGTTTTGCTTATTATTTTTGTCGAAAATCGTCTGCTTATCATTCTTAGGGAATTACTTGCTTATTATTCTTAGTCTAGACACATTTTACTGCATCGACTGCATGAATAGTGTATAGACGAAATTCATATCTTAGCGTATCTGCTAATTCATATCTTAGCGTATCAGTTATTGTTACCATTGCCTAACAGCTTCCGTAGATTCCTCCGTAACTTATAGGATTTTAGTATTGTATATGCATATGTAAATTATGTATTGCAGAGTACTAATCTACATCCTATAATCTATTTATTATCAAAAATCCTTCATCTGATCGTACGAGATGAATCCCACAACCAGTTCGAGTCCCTTAGATTTTGATAACTATTCTGATAGTTATTCCGACAGCCATTCCGACATAGAGTTTCACTCAAGCTCCGAAAGCAGTGTCACCGGAATGAATCAACCAATCAGCCATCCCCAATTCATCTGATGGTTTCATAGCCGACTAAATCAATGGAGACGAGAAGAAGAAGATCCTTTCTACTCACCAATCTACGCTCTTGGTGAAGAACCTGAAGCACTTACCGGCGAACCTGTTCGTAACACTAATTTTTCTCTAATTTCCAGAGTATTTCGCCACGACTATGATGTTTTAGCAGAGTGGTATAAAATAGTTATTAATTTTAGCAGGAAATACTATTAAATACGATACAATTTTACACAAGATATTTATTTATTTAGAGAACGGATATACTTAAACCTTGCTACAACACTTATAGGCAGTGTACCTAATCGTACAGTAGTGTAGTTTTTAGTAAGTCCGGTTCGTTCCACAGGGAATCTTTTTAAACAAAGCTTAACGCTATATTAGTTTACTTTTATAGAAATACATATATATATATATATATAAGTAATATTATTATTATAAAGGGGGGTTTTTACCGTTTAATGACCGGTTTGTCGATTTTAAAACTTTAGTCGCAGTTAAAACCTAATGTAAAATATTAAATAAATACAAGACTTAAATTAAAGCGTAAAGTAAATAACGATAATGAAATTGCGAATAATAAAAATGCGATAAAATAAACTTGCGATAATTAAAAAGTACGATAATTAAAAGTGCAATTAAATACAATAACAATAAAAATTCGATAATTAGAAGTGCAATTAAATATAAAGTAAAGGAAATTAAATATGAAATAAAAGAATTATGCTTATTTAAACTTCCGTAATCATGATGTTTGACGTGTTGATTTTTAGTTTTATGCCCATGGGTTAATTGTCCTTTGTCCTGGATTATTTAATATGTCCGTCTGGTTTTTGTCCATAACAGTCCATCAGTCATAAATATAAAGTGCGAGTGTCCTCGTCAAATTATCCTTATACCCGAAGTTAAATATTCCAACTAATTGGGGACTTAAACTGTAACAAGATTTTAATACTTTGTTTAATAATTACACCAGGATGTCGACTGAGTGTAACCCAAGGTTTTAATATTTTGTTATCAATTATACCAAGTGTCCTTTTACATAATTTCACCCCTGTTTTAATTATTCTAGTGGCTATTAATCCATTCCCGTGTCCGGTTAAATGAACGATTATTCGTACATATAAATACCCCGCCCATCGTGTCCGATCGAGTGTATATGGTAACTTATAGGGACGCCCAATTGTAAATCTTTATATTAACATTAACAAACTATCATTTAGTTAAACAAATATAAAGCCCATTAATAGCTCATAGTCTAATTTCCACAAGTGTCGTTCTTTTGTCCAAACCCCAATTATGGTACAAAGCCCAATTACCCAATTTTAGTAATTAGTCCAACATCATGATTACTTCGGATTAAATAAGCATAATAATAACTTAGCTACGAGACATTAATGTAAAAAGGTTGAACATAACTTACAATGATTAAAAATAGCGTAGCGTTACACGGACAGAATTTCGACTTACACCCTTACAACATTCGCTAACATACCCTTATTATTAGAATTATAATTAAAATTAAAATATAAATTATAAATATATATATATGTTTTACGTATGAGAAAAGAGAAAGATGGATGGATATTTTGGTTCACCAAAGCTCGATTTTTATAGGCATGTGGGCTGGAACTGGGGCTCATACGATCGCATGGATTTATGCCTTCCAGGCCATGCGATCGCATGGCCAGCTGGGGAGGCTCATTTTTGGTTGTTTTCTTCTGCCGACGTATTTATAAATAATATAATATATTAAATAATTATAAGAATTATTTAAATATTATATTATATTTATGTGCATAGTTGACTTGTAATTTTTAGTCCGTTGCGTCGAGCGTTGAGAGTTGACTCTGGTCCCGGTTCCGGATTTTCGAACGTCCTTGCGTATAATTTAATATCTTGTACTTTGCGTTTTGAATCTTGTACTCTTGTAATTTCGAGACGTTTCTTATCAATAATTGGAACCTCTTTGATTGTATTTTGTACTTTTGAGCTTTTTGGTCGTTTGCGTCTTCAATTCGTCGAATCTGTCTTTTGTCTTCACCTTTTATTATTTAAACGAATATCACTTGTAAATAGAACAATTGCAACTAAAAGCTTGTCTTTCTTGAGGAATAATGCTATGAAATATATGTTCGTTTTTAGCATTATCAAATATTCTCACACTTGAGCGTTGCTTGTCCTCAAGCAATATCGTCTTGAAATACTAGAATCACTTCTTTATTCTTCACACTTTGTACATCAGTGATTTCTATACGGCGGTATAAACAATGATAGTAACGATAGAACCATGGTTAAAGGTGGGTGTGTCATCCACAGTTGCCTCGGGTTTAGGTCAACGACACTTGCAATCAAATAGCCGATTTACTTTCGGTTTCCAAAGCAAAGTGCACATTTGAAAGGCGGTTTACAGTCCCACATGACTATGAAAATGTAGATCCTTAAGGAAATTGGATCTTTATGAAAATATTTGATCTTTTGACAATTCAATCTAGCTTTTACCCTAGATAAGTTTTCCGGAATAACCCTTCACCGGTGTTTGAAAAATATTTTTGTGGTTTTGGTGGGTTTCAGATTTGAAAATTATAGCTCAAAACTTGCGGTTTTGTGTCACCCACTTGCTAACCTTGTATTTGGAAAGCAACACGTCCAGTTTACTTGTCCCGTATATTACCTTTCGAAAAACTACCGTCCGGTTGTAAAGGAAAGCGTTGAACAAGCAACTGTTAAGGCAATGTTCCCTGACATGCTTTTAATTATGGTCTATAACGTGTCGGATGCAATTACTATCCTTGGTAGGAGCAATAGTAAAGCTCACCCTTATGATTTTTCAGTCTGGCACAAGGTCCTGTCTTTGACCACTATGCAACCACCGTTCTTACGGTTGACACCCGATTTGGTTCAGGTGACCTAATGAATTCCAGGTGAATTCCTAGGATTTTACGTTCAATGGTAATGAACGCATCGAAAATGGGTTTTCAGAAAACAAATCGGTTTTAATTTGATCAAAATATTTTCTCGTTCAAGCTCGAGTTTAGATATCATCGAATTCCATGAGTTTGTAATTCTCAATCTTTAAGGTCAATCTCTAGGATTGAGTAATATCAGTCTTAGAAGCTGATTTTTAATCTTTAAGGAGATTATCCTTTCTGGGGATCTGATTCATTAGTCTTATCCAGCTAATTTGCATGGTGCCCCCCCATTGTACGAGATAAATCCTTCTCATGGTTAGGATAAATCTGACCACTTGGCGACCCTGTTTAATGCTGAGGTCCGTGGATTTCCTGCTAATTTTAGTGATGACTTTTCTAGATTTTTCGTCAACCTACAGCTGGTCTGGACGACAACTTCTTGACCTAAATCAAGAAGCGCGTGTCTTTTTCGGAAGACTTTACTTCCTTTTAATGATGGAATTGATTCATCGTGTAGATCCATCTCTTCTTTTCTTTCATCGGGTAAAATGGTTTAGTTTAGTCCAAAGCAAAAGTATTTTCAGTTATTTGTTACAGATATATGTGACATATGTTTAAGATAACTTGGTAAATTTTCCCACACTTGGCTTTTATTTTCCTCTTTATCGTCCTCTATTCCATTTTAAATGAATTTCAACATTTTGGTTTGTTTCTCAATTTATGTCCTTTCCGAGGTAACAATAATTTCGGTGTTAAAACCTAGTTTTATCGTTCATAAATATGTATAAACATGATTTTAAGTTCATTTAATTGAAAATTTTGAAAAATTTTACTAGAATTGGGTAGTCAGTATATAAGACTAGGGCTGTTCTTTATTATCAGAGAGCACTAGATTCGAATACAACTACTACGTTACTAGTATTTTTAATGGTAACCAAGTGTATAAAGATAAAAATTTTAAAAATCCGAAAGAATTTAACCCCTTCCCACACTTAAGATCTTGCAATGCCCTCATTTGCAAGAAATTAGTACAATTTAAATTATTGAGGGTGATTAGCGTAGAAATGATTAAATTTTACCAAAGTTTCCAAATATATTGGCGTTTGTTTGCTGAATGATAAATGGTGCATAGCATTTGTTCATTTCGTCTGTTGTTACATCACATTTATTTGTCATGTTGTCGTCAAAATTAGTAGCTTTTGCTGAACTTAATGCCAGTCTTTGAAAATGCGCTGTTTTACCCTGTTTTGAACAATCGACAATATACATACATACAAGTATAATCATGCATGGCAATTTGAAATGGGACTTAATATCCCACTTTCAAATTCTAAATATGAAATATTAGTACACAATAATAATAAAATAATAAAAATTACACAAATTTATCCAATAACATAAGTTTAAACATGAAAAAGTCAAAAGATAAAAACATAAAAATCATAAAAATAACCAAATGGAACTAAATCAGTCTGGATAGGGGCTCCAGTTCATCTCATCGGGTGGGTTCCATTGTTGGTTATAGGTGTTCTGATAGGCTTGGTCATAGTCATACCGGTTAAAGGGTGGTCGGATATCGGGGCTATGTGGCGGAAAATGAGCAGGTCGAGTAGGTACATAGTTATTTGGTACCTGATATGATAGCTGGCTCATGATTTGGTGCTGATGAACTAACCAGCTATCGTGTTGGCGTCGCCTATAATCCTCGTATACTCGCTCGGAGTTCCACTGCTCATACATACTATGTCTTGCCGCGTTCGTCATTGCTTCCTCATCTATACGAACGTGGACGTCAAGAATAGCATCTCGAAAGACATCTCTAATATCTTCCGCCTCCTCTATTTCCTCGTCTGAGCCTCTCTCTACCTGAGGATGAGATCCCTCATAGGGTACTGCCTGGTTACGTCTACTTTTCAATACCTTAGCACCCACATAAACTTTCAATCCTAAGGGCTCAACCTGTTCTCTACAAATCTGTAATGGACCCCCTTGGTTCCTATCAACACCTAAATACTCTCCAATGAGAGTAACAAAAATACCTCCTCCTATTATACTCCCGTCCTGCATTCCCTCTACCATTTTAGATAAATAAAAAGCAACACAGTAAGGGATATTGACAAAGCTTCTAGGATCCCGAATACACTTTAGGTAGAATAAATCATATAAGGTAATTTTTTCTTTATTATGACCTCTTTGTGTAATCGAGTTGGCCAAAAATCTATGAATAATACGAAGCTCGGCTCTGTCAATATGTGTATAGGAGTGTCCTCCTGCTCGTGTAAAAACATTAAAATGTGACATACGCCTCCAAATGGCGTCAGCGTCAAAGTTACTATCTACCCGTTCACCATAATGAATCAAGTTTGTACAATCGGGTAATAGCAACTCACTAGGAGTATATATCTGTAAGGCCCTGGCCATGTCCAGCATGGACATTCTGTACATCCTACCGCCAAGGATAAACCTAAGAAATCTTCTATCATCTATCCTAACTATATTTGTATCAAGTGATACAGTACTCATCAACTCAACACACCATTCCTTATATACAGGTCTACGAATGGTGAAAAGACGTTCCCAATCTGTAAAAGAAGAACTGCCATACCTTTGAACTAAAAGCTGTCTAACACGGTCAGCTAGATGGACCGTTTCCAAAGGGGCCCAATCAATTACCCTTGGCACCTCTACATTTTTTGTTACCAATTTGAATTTGTTCCTTTGATATGTCTCGTAATCTCTCCATCTTCTATCAAATCTCAGATTAGGATGTAGAGTGTGCTCAGGAATCGTTGGGAATTCTACTGGCGGCCTCATTGGGAATACTATGAATTCATCAACAAACTGTACTGGATCATAATAAGGTATGTGCTGATCAGGCTGTTGTTGTTCCTGTTGTGGTTCTTGTTCGTGTTGCATTTCTGACTGTGGTTCTTGTGCTGGTACTGGTCGTCTAGATGATGATGCTCCTGAACCTCCAGTATCGGCTCTCTGTAAAACACATTAAACATAAAAATTGTGCATCCAAATATGCATTAGTGTTAGCAAAATAACAACTTAAAACAATCACTATAACATGTTAAATCAAAATTAAACTTATACACATTTTCACAATTTTTCACAATTCTACACTTTTCAAATAAGCACATATGAAAATGTATACAAAATTCATAAACATTTAACTTAAATAACATGTCAAAATATTCATTACTAATAATTAAACAAGTCTCAAATGGCAAATATATCAAATAAATCAAGTTCATGAATTTTAGACTTAAAAAGTCCACTTTAATCTCCAAAAATCATGTTTAGGATCATTGTTTGGATCATTTAACTATCTAAACATGTTACACTACTCAATTTAGCAATAATTCATGACAAAAATCGGCCATAACCTGTTTATATCAAAAAGCCCCAAATTGCTCAAGAACACAAACCCTAGATTTCTAAAAATTTTGAAGTTTTTGGCTTCAAATCATGTTAAATAGCATCAATCTAGGTTATACATGCATAAAATACTAACAATTTAACACTAATTACACTAGAAATTAACAAAATTGCATTAGGTAAAAAATTGGTAATTATCACAAAAACTAGGAATTTATAGAGTTTAGGGGTGTAATTTTTACCAATTTGCTGAGGAATGAGAATCTAGGCATGATTAGAGCAAGAAAAATGACGAATTACGGTGGAAAAATGGCGAAAATTGGTGAATTTTTGGGTGAGTTTTGGGTGTATGTGTGTGTGTTGTGGTGAAGAACAGACCCGCTGCTGTTATTTGTTTCTGACCTGCATTTGGTCCCCATGCGATCGCATGGGTTCCAAGTGCAAACCCCATGCGATCGCATGGGGTGCCGGCTACAGTGTTTTCTGCTTTTTTTTTTTTTATATAAAACCTTATGCTTTATAAAACTTATAATTAATTAAATTTTAAAAATTTTGTTTTCCTTTAGGAGCGAGGGCGTTTCGGATCGTTGTCCTAGTCTGTCTCTCGACAAAATTTTAAAATTTGTCAAATCAAAGCGCGGTTTTTAAAAGTAAAGATTTTTGGGGTTTTTTTTAATGTTTTTGGCATACTTTAATTCAATAAGATTAAAAATAATGATAATAAAAGTTCTCGTCCCTCCCTCGGGTAAAGCAATTTCGGTTCAAAGACCTAGTCTTCAACTTACGACGAATTTTAAAAATCATATTTTTAACTTAATGAGATAAAGTAAATTTTTGTTTTTAAATTCACACAACATAAATATAAAATTCAAAATTAATATTAAAAATTCACACCAAACTTAATTTTAAAAATTCACATTATAAATTCACACCAAACTTAATTTTAAAAATTCACATTATAAATTCACACCAAACTTATATTAATTTTTCAAATATTTACATTTTTTTTAAAAATATTGTTTTTACAAAGTTTACAATATTAATTTAAGATTTAAATATTAATTTTAAAAAACATGGTAAAAATAAAATTAAAAATCTTTTTGGCTTTTTATCCCACTTTAATCAATCAAATATTATCAAAAATATGCGCCCCTCTTTTCGGTAAAGTAATTTCGGTTCCAAGACCTAATTTAACTCATGACGAATTTTTGAAATATTTTGGGTTGATTGATTAAAGATATTTATACCTTAAGAATAAACGTTAAATTTCGCAGTGATGTAATAAATTTTTGAATGATATCAATAATTTCGGTCGCCAAACCTAATTTTATTCAATACCAATTTAATACTTTTTAGCGAACAAATTAGCGTTTATTATCAAAAGGTTAAAAATAAAAATAAAAATAAAAACTGTACAGACATACCTGTGAAATAGATTTCTTAGTTATATGATCTATCCCATTCATAAGATAGTCGGTTTAATTGGTTTTCCATGGCTACATAGGCGTAACCTCGAGCATTCAGTGTCTTTTCTTCTAAACATATGAACGGTCCGTCTCTGCATAAAGTAACAAATTCGGTATTTGAATAGGTTTGATTATTTGAACATTTACCTCCATGTGACCATTTTCCGCATTTGTGACATCTTTCTAGGTGTCGTGCTCTTCTTTTCGCTGCGGATTTTGATTTTCCTTTACCAAATTGTAATTTATTATCTTCGCATCTGGATTCTTTTCTAACTCCGTCCATTCTTTCTCTGATTACTGATACTAATTCACTCGGTAGTATGTCATTATTACGTTTAGTGATCAAAGCGTGTAGCATTAGACCATGGTTTAGTTCACAGGCAGTCTTCATTTCGTAAAAACCTAAAAAAAATAAAAATTCAGAATGGGGGGAGAAGACTAGTTCTTTAGGGTCTGCTAGGGAAAGACCATTCGGGTTCCATTTTCGAGAACTACACGAAAACAGACAATCTAACTCTAACAGAAATACATATTATCCTTTAAAGACTTGATTCTCCCCACACTTAGTTAGCTGTGGTGTCGAAATTGTGATTAACTTCGTTGTCGACTTCCATCGGACCATGTATGTAATGTTTAACTCTGTGACCATTAACTTTAAATTCAATCCCATTTGAATTTATTAATTCTATCGCTCCGTATGGGAAAACTCTTTTGACTATGAATGGTCCAGACCATCTTGATTTCAATTTTCCAGGAAATAGCTTGAATCTTGAATTGAAAAGAAGAACTCTGTCTCCTTCTTTAAATTCTTTTGAACTTCTGATTCTTTTATCATGCCATTTCTTCGTTCTTTATTTATAGATTAACGAATTTTCGTATGCTTCATGTCTTAATTCTTCTAATTCGTTTAGTTGACTTAATCGTAGACGTCCAGCTTCATGTAAATCAAGATTACATGTTTTCAAAGCCCAAAATGCTTTGTGTTCAATTTCTACTGGAAGATGACATGCTTTTCCATAAACAAGTCTAAAAGGTGTGGTTCCAATTGGAGTTTTGTAGGCTGTTCTAAATGCCCAGAGTGCATCCTCCAATTTAATGGACCATTCCTTTGGATTTGATCCTACGGTTTTCTCTAGAATACGTTTTAAAGCTCGGTTGGTATTTTCAACTTGTCCACTTGTTTGTGGATGATATGCGGTGGAGATTTTATGAGTTACTCCATATCTTTTAAGAACTTTCTCAAGTTGATTATTACAGAAATGAGTACCCCGATCACTTATTAAAGCTTTCAGTGTTCCAAACCTTGCAAAAAGACATTTTAAAAAGTTGACTACAACTCGTGCATCGTTAGTTGGGAGAGCTTGTGCTTCCGCCCATTTAGATACATAATCAATGGCTACGAGTATATATAGATTATTATGAGATTTTGGAAATGGACCCATAAAATCAATACCCCAAATGTCAAATACTTCACATACTTGGATGACATTTTGTGGCATTTCATCACGTTGACTTATTTTTCCGGCCCTTTGACATGCATTACAGGATTTGCAAAGAAGGTGTGCGTCTTTGTAAATTGTAGGCCAATAGAATCCAGCATCATAAACTTTTCTTGCTGTTAGTTGAGGCCCATAATGCCCTCCTGTTGGTCCTGTGTGACAATGGTTTAATATTTTACTAGCTTCATCTCCAAATACACATCGGCGTATTATTCCATCGGGACAACTTTTAAACAGATGTGGATCTTCCCAGAAATAGTGTTTTATATCACTGAAGAATTTCTTTCGTTTTTGGTACGATAATCCTTTTTCAAGGAATCCACAAACTAAGTAGTTTGCATAGTCTGCAAACCATAGGATTTCTTTATAATCTATCTTCAATAGATATTCATCAGGAAAATTGTCTTGTATGGCTGATTCATTTAGAACTTCTAATTCGGGATTTTCAAGACGAGAAAGATGATCAGCGACGAGATTTTCTGCTCCTCTTTTATCTCGGATTTCAATATCAAATTCTTGTAAGAGTAAGATCCAACGGATTAATCTTGGTTTAGCATCTTGTTTTGAAAATAGGTATCTAAGAGCAGAATGGTCGGTATAGACCACCGTTTTTGCTAGAACGAGATATGATCAAAATTTGTCAAAAGCAAAGACAATAGCAAGGAGTTCTTTTTCAGTAGTTGTATAGTTCGTTTGTGCTCCTTGTAATGTCTTACTAGCATAATATATAGGTTGAAATCGTTTTTCAATCCTTTGTCCTAAAACGGCTCCCATTGCAAAATCACTTGCATCGCACATTAGTTCAAATGGTAGATTCCAATTTGGTGTTATCATGATCGGCGCATTAGTGAGTTTCTCTTTAAGAATATTAAAAGATTTGATACACTCATCTGAAAAGATGAATGGCGCATCCTTTTCTAGGAGTTTATTCATAGGAGTGGCAATTTTAGAAAAATCTTTTATGAAACGTCGGTAAAAACCGGCATGCCCTAGAAAACTCCTAATTCCTCTAACATTGGTGGGATGTGGAAGTTTAGCAATTACATCTACTTTAGCTCTATCCACTTCAATTCCTTCTTTTGAAATTTTATGACCAAGAACGATGCCTTCTTTAACCATGAAATGACATTTCTCCCAATTAAGTACTAGATTTGATTGTTCGCATCTAAGAAGCATTCGTTCCAGATTAACTAGACATGATTCAAATGTATCACCGAAGACTGAAAAGTCATCCATGAAAACTTCCATGCATTCTTCTATCATGTCGTGAAAAATCGCCAGCATACACCTTTGAAAGGTTGCAGGGGCGTTACAAAGTCCAAATGGCATGCGTTTGTAAGCAAAAGTACCATAAGGGCACGTGAATGTGGTTTTCTCTTGATCTTCGGGTGCTATTGGAATTTGAAAATATCCGAAAAATCCATCTAGAAAACAATAGTAACTATTTCCGGCTAATCTTTCCAACATTTGATCTATGAAAGGTAAGGGAAAGTGATCTTTTCTGGTGGCGTCATTTAATTTTCTATAATCAATACATACACACCATCCTGTTACAGTCCTAGTAGGAATAAGCTCATTTTTCTCATTTGTAATGACAGTCATGCCACCCTTCTTAGGTACGCATTGAACTGGGCTTACCCATGGACTATCAGAGATTGGATAAATTAGACCTGCATCTAGCAGTTTAATAATCTCTCTCTTAACTACATCTTGCATATTAGGATTTAGTCTTCGTTGGCGTTGCACATACGTTTTATGACCTTCTTCCATAAGGATTTTATGTGTGCAATACGAAGGACTTATTCCTTTAATATCATGAATCTTCCATGCAATGGCTGGTTTATGAGCTTTCAACACAGAAATGAGTTGTGATTTCTCATTTTCAGTAAGAGAAGACGATATTATTACAGGTAATTCAGATTCACCATGTAAATAAGCGTATTCCAAATGGTTTGGAAGTGGCTTTAACTCTAATTTCGGAGGTTCTTCTATCGATGATTTATATCGATATCTGTCTTCTTCTTTTAGCATTTGAATTTCTTCTGTTGTTGGTTCATATCCATTAGCTATAAGTGTAGCTAACATTTCAGCTTCATCAATTGGTTCATTACCTTCTCCTAAAGAACATTCTCCTGTTCCTTGTAATTCTGGAAATTCTTCTAATAATTCTGCATGTGCATCTATAGTTTGAATATAATAACATGTATCATCTGCAGATTGTGGTTGTTGCATTGCTCTATCAACTGAAAAGGTAACACTCTCATCCTCTATACTTAGGGTCAATTTCTTACCGAACACGTCTATCATTGCTTTAGCCGTGTTTAAGAATGGTCTTCCTAATATGAGAGGAACTTGAGAATCTTCTTCCATGTCCAAAACAACAAAATCTACTGGAAATACTAAAGTACCAACTTTAACTAGCATGTTCTCCATTACCCCTCTAGGATATTTTATTGATCTATCGGCTAGTTGTATGCTTATTCTGGTTGGTTTCAATTCTCCAAGGTCTAGTTTAGCGTATAGTGAATACGGCATTAAATTTATACTAGCACCTAAGTCTGCCAATGCTTCTATTGAACTAAGACTACCCAGAAAACATGGAATTGTGAAACTTCCTGGATCAGATAATTTTTCTGGTATCTTATTCAACAGCACTGCTGACCAATTAGCATTCATAGTAACAGCCGAGAGTTCTTCCATTTTCTTTCTATTTGAGATTAGATCTTTCAAGAATTTAGCATATCTAGGCATTCCTGAAATCACATCAATGAAAGGAAGATTTACATTTATCTGTTTAAACATATCCAAGAATTTGGATTGCTCGGCTTCAAGTTTCTCTTTCTTCATTTTACTCGGGTAAGGAAGTGGTGGTTGGTATGGTTTAACATAAGGTTTATCCTTAACTATGTTATCTTCATTAACCTTTTCAACTACCGGTTCTTTTTCCTTATCTTGATCAGGTTGTGGTTCTTGTGGAGTAGGAATAGCTTTATCAGAAGTTACAGGTATTTCAGGTGGTTTAAGTGTTGTACCACTTCTTGTGGTAATGGATTTAGCTGTTTCATTCCGGGGGTTAGCATTTGTATCACTAGGTAGACTTCCCGGTTTTCTTTCACCTATTAATCTTGCTAGGTTACTTACTTCTTGTTCCAGATTTTGAATAGAAGCTTGTTGATTTCTAAATGCTTGAGCATTTTGTTCATTAGTTTGTTTCTGAGATATGAAAAACTGCGTTTGAGTTTCAACTAGCTTTGTCATCATATCTTCTAAATTCGGCTTTTTATCATCGGTTTGTTGTGGTGGTTTGTTTTGAAAATTTGGTCTTTGCTGATTGTAAGTATTATTGGATACTTGTTGATTGCTAGGACCTTGTTGGTTGTTGTATGGAATATTTCTGTTATAATTCTGGTTTTGATTGTAAATCGGTCTTGGCGGTTGATAATTATTCTGATAATTATTTCCGGGCCTTTAGTTTATGTATGAAATATTCTCTCTTTGTTCCATTGTTAATTCAATACTGAGACAATCTTTTGTCAAATGTGGTCCTCCACACTGCTCACAACTAATTCGTATTGAGTGAATATCTTTAGTCATCTTTTCCATTCGTCTCTTCACAGCATCTATCTTTGCGGAAATGGAATCTAAGTCATGGCTAGAATCGGCTCTAGCTGCTTTAGATGATCTAATGATATATTTTTCTTGGTGCCACTCATGTGAGTGGGAAGCAGTGTTATCAATAATTTTGTAAGCATCATTTCGGTTTTCTTCATAATAGAACCACCAGCTGCTATATCTATGTCTTTCCTTGTAGTGATGTCGCATCTTTGGTAGAATATTTGTACTATTTGACAGGTGTCTAAACCATGTTGCGGACATCCTCTTAACAACTTTCCATATCTTGTCCATGCCTCATACAGAGTTTCATTTGGCTTCTGTGTAAACGTAACAATTTCTGCTTGAAGTCTTACGGCTTTAGATGCAGGAAAGAATTGTTTAAGAAATTTGTCAACTAAAACATCCCATGTATCAATCGCCCCTTCAGGTAACGATTCCAACCAATCTTTGGCTTTTCCCTTTAAAGTCCAGGGAAATAACATGAGATATATCTGTTCATCCTCCACTTCTCGGATTTTAAATAGTGTGCAGATCCTATTAAAGGTACGTAGATGTTCATTTGGATCTTCCTTCGGCGCACCACTAAATTGGCATTGATTAGTCACCATGTGTAGAATTTGTCCTTTGATTTCATAATCTGGCGCATTAATGTCTGGATGAGTAATTGCGTGACCTTGGCCAGTGCGTTTAGCTCTCATTCGGTCTTCCATACTTAAAGGTTCCAGATTCTCCATAATTGAATTTGTTGAATCGGTATCACTAGATGATTCTGATTTAATGGTTCGTTCCTCAACAATCTCTGTTTGAATGATTGGTGGTTCCGGGGGAAAGTTTAGTGGTTCAGGATCTACGAACCGTTCCTGAATATTCTCCGGATTCTCAATTGTGAGGTCGGGTTCAAAAAATGGATTATCGGAAATTTGAACTGAAGTACTTGGTCGACTGGATGACGATTCTAAAGAAAAATCAACGGCGGTTATATTTGCTAAATGTCTTGATCTAGTTACAGGTGGTGAACGTACAAAAGGTGGTGAACGTCTTGCTCGGTGCATTCACTGAATATCCTATTAGTTTTAAAAAGGAAAGAAAAATTATAATAAGTTATCCAATCAATAGACTTTTCTGATTTTGCCCACGTTTCGAATAGCCAAAAGATGCAGCAGAGGGGCAGGATTCGTTTGGTCTCAATAAAATTGAGGACTGTTTGGCTCCAATAACCCGGTCCACGTACAAATCCAACTATTACTACGAACCAGAAAATTTTGATGTCTATCAATTTAACCACTCAAAATAAATTTTCGTAATTTTAAGAAATTTAGATAAGAAGTAGAATAAAAATCTATGTCCTAAAACTAGAATAACGAGAAATAAGAAAGAAAAAGAGTTCGTCGGAAAAATGTCGAAAAAGAAAAATGGTTGAAAAATAAAAGGTGACGGAAAAATTAAAGAAACTTATAAAACTTAAAAATACTTGACTAACCTAACCTTATTACTACAACTAACTTAAAATTATAATCGCAAATTGAGATTACTAATTGGAATGATAATTGATACATAGGTAAAAGTCGTCTAAAAATATTAAAGCTTACAAGAAAAACTAAATCCCAAATGGAAATAACTTAAAAAGAAACTAAAACTTAAAAAGGCGTCGCAAAATTCTAAAGCACTTAAATCTTAGTCTAAAGAAAAAGCACTTAAGGGATTTTACGGCAAATCCTAAAAATATAGAAATAAAAATAAATATGGCAAAAACTATGACTTAAAACTAAATACGAGCTAAAAATACAAAAGTTACGCTAAAACGATTAAAAAGGAAAAAAAATAAAAATATATAAAAAGTTGTAAAAAGTACAATTTTTATAAAAATATTATTTTTATAATATTTATTTTATAAAACTACTAATTTTACAATTTAAATAAACTAATTAAACTAAAAATACAAATTAAACTTAAACTAATAACTAATTAAATAATAAAACTTAATTAGGGTTAATAATAAAATTAATAATTAATTAAAACCCTAATCGCATTAATTGCTGTACGATGATGGCCTGTCAGATACGCTCATGCGATCGCATGAGTTCTAAGTTACCCAGCCATGCGATCGCATGGGCTAGGGTTTCGGGCCAGAGTTGGGCTGCTACAGTACAGGCCGATTAAAATTTTATTTTATTTTTTTTTTCTGTTTTTGCTGTAAAATATAAAATATATTTATTAATTAAATAAAACTTATATTTTTACAAAATAAAAAAAAAATAGAAATAAAGAAACTTTATAAAACTTAAATATTTACCAAACTCTAAGAAAAAATATTTATATTTTTGTTTTTTTTATAGCGTTGCGCTTCCGGCTTTTAAGACGATCCCCGGCAGCGGCGCCAAAAATACTTGATGTTTTAGCAGAGTGGTATAAAATAGTTATTAATTTTAGCAGGAAATACTATTAAATACGATACAATTTTACACAAGATATTTATTTATTTAGAGAACGGATATACTTAAACCTTGCTACAACACTTATAGGCAGTGTACCTAATCATACAGTAGTGTAGTTTTTAGTAAGTCCGGTTCGTTCCACAGGGAATCTTTTTAAACAAAGCTTAACGCTATATTAGTTTACTTTTATAGAAATACATATATATATATAAGTAATATTATTATTATAAAGGGGGGTTTTTACCGTTTAATGACCGGTTTGTCGATTTTAAAACTTTAGTCGCAGTTAAAACCTAATGTAAAATATTAAATAAATACAAGACTTAAATTAAAGCGTAAAGTAAATAACGATAATGAAATTGCGAATAATAAAAATGCGATAAAATAAACTTGCGATAATTAAAAAGTACGATAATTAAAAGTGCAATTAAATACAATAACAATAAAAATTCGATAATTAGAAGTGCAATTAAATATAAAGTAAAGGAAATTAAATATGAAATAAAAGAATTATGCTTATTTAAACTTCCGTAATCATGATGTTTGACGTGTTGATTTTTAGTTTTATGCCCATGGGTTAATTGTCCTTTGTCCTGGATTATTTAATATGTCCGTCTGGTTTTTGTCCATAACAGTCCATCAGTCATAAATATAAAGTGCGAGTGTCCTCGTCAAATTATCCTTATACCCGAAGTTAAATATTCCAACTAATTGGGGACTTAAACTGTAACAAGATTTTAATACTTTGTTTAATAATTACACCAGGATGTCGACTGAGTGTAACCCAAGGTTTTAATATTTTGTTATCAATTATACCAAGTGTCCTTTTACATAATTTCACCCCTGTTTTAATTATTCTAGTGGCTATTAATCCATTTCCGTGTCCGGTTAAATGAACGATTATTCGTACATATAAATACCCCGCCCATCGTGTCCGATCGAGTGTATATGGTAACTTATAGGGACGCCCAATTGTAAATCTTTATATTAACATTAACAAACTATCATTTAGTTAAACAAATATAAAGCCCATTAATAGCTCATAGTCTAATTTCCACAAGTGTCGTTCTTTTGTCCAAACCCCAATTATGGTACAAAGCCCAATTACCCAATTTTAGTAATTAGTCCAACATCATGATTACTTCGGATTAAATAAGCATAATAATAACTTAGCTATGAGACATTAATGTAAAAAGGTTGAACATAACTTACAATGATTAAAAATAGCGTAGCGTTACACGAACAGAATTTCGACTTACACCCTTACAACATTCGCTAACATACCCTTATTATTAGAATTATAATTAAAATTAAAATATAAATTATAAATATATATATATGTTTTACGTATGAGAAAAGAGAAAGATGGATGGATATTTTGGTTCACCAAAGCTCGATTTTTATAGGCATGTGGGCTGGAACTGGGGCTCATGCGATCGCATGGATTTATGCCTTCCAGGCCATGCGATCGCATGGCCAGCTGGGGAGGCTCATTTTTGGTTGTTTTCTTCTGCCGACGGTTTTATAAATAATATAATATATTAAATAATTATAAGAATTATTTAAATATTATATTATATTTATGTGCATAGTTGACTTGTAATTTTTAGTCCATTGCGTCGAGCGTTGAGAGTTGACTCTGGTCCCGGTTCCGGATTTTCGAACGTCCTTGCGTATAATTTAATATCTTGTACTTTGCGTTTTGAATCTTGTACTCTTGTAATTTCGAGACGTTTCTTATCAATAATTGGAACCTCTTTGATTGTATTTTGTACTTTTGAGCTTTTTGGTCGTTTGCGTCTTCAATTCGTCGAATCTGTCTTTTGTCTTCACCTTTTATTATTTAAACGAATATCACTTGTAAATAGAACAATTGCAACTAAAAGCTTGTCTTTCTTGAGGAATAATGCTATGAAATATATGTTCGTTTTTAGCATTATCAGACTATATCACAAGTCAGATTCAAAACCTTATTCATTTGCTCGTTCATACCGACAATCATCCCGGAATAATAGAAGAAGTTAACGAACTTCGCGCTCGAGTAATAAATTTGGAGAATATGGTGCAAAATCTACCAGCTTCAGCAACATCACCGTCACCAACAGTACCATCAGTAACAGCACCAGTACTATCAACAATCCATGCCTCAACATCTCATTCTGTATCTCGAGTATAATTATCGTTCCATGAATTGTTCTACATCATTTATCTTCGTTCAACATGGCAATTATATAATCTCTAATGTTTTAGAGATTATATATTCTTATTCTAACGGTAAATCAAATGAGTCTAATATCATATTGACTCATTAAATCCATGATTACATCTGAAGAAAATATATATGTTTTCATAAAGATTGTAATTAAAAATCCTTTTGTAGAAACTGTTAATGATGAAAATATTTTAACGGGTAGGTAATACCCGAGGAATATTTAAGATTCACATTAATAAGTTACACTGTACATTCTTCAAAGCTGATTCAACAGTCGTTTACTATCCTACTTACATACACCGTTATACAAATCTGTTCACCACAGAATAACTATTTTCATCCAATTTCATATTTGGATATTGATTTATCATAATCCAACAAGTGGCATAATGAAGAACACATTTGACGAAAAACAAATTTGATAGAAACAAACAAATTAACTATGAGAAATTTTGTTAAGAATCCACGCTAACTGTTCCTAGCTAACTGTTCCTAGCTAACTGTTAAATTCCGTATTACATTTATTTATCGCAACATTAATTATCGCAATTTATATTCTTGCAATTTTATTTATCGTCATTTAATTTTTGTTATTTATTTTTACGCACTTTAAATATCGGGACACATATACAAGGTTTTGACATATCATATCGACGCATCTATATATTATTTGGAATAAACATAGACACTCTATATGCAGTAATGGAGTTAGCTATACAGGGTTGAGGTTGATTCTACAATAATATATATAGTTTGAGTTGTGATCGAGTCTGAGACATGTACACGGGTCACGATACGTATTAATTAATTCGAATATTATATATTAAATTATATATGAATTATTGGACTGTTAAACTGTGGACTATCGACTGTGGACTAATGACATTGGATAATTAAAATGAATTAAAATATTGATTTTAACATATGAAACGAAACATTTCTTCAAGTTAGCCACTTGATTTCATCTTAAACCTCATTTGTATCTCGACGATTACAATCTGCGTTCAAACCTTTCATGATTCTTAAAAACACCTCAATCGAGAGGATGAACGAACCGCACTTCAGCTATGGAAGAAAAGATTGATGTGTATAATTATACACCTGAAAACACTCGAAACACGAGTAAACGCTAAACACTTATCTGTGCTAGCTCCTTTTGCTTTGTTATTACTGAAAATAACATTGCAACTCTTTTTCAAATTAGCCAATTTTGTCACAGCTCCAGCAAGTCAACTTCGACTTTTCATTCGAAACAACCTTACTATAACCTTGATATATATGCGTGCTCTTTTATTATTATCGGGGAACCTTTTATATTCCACTATACTACCAGCAAATGTACCAACAACCTCGTCGCTCCTAGGTTTAAATCTATCCGACAAATCACCATACATATTCAGTGAAACCCTATCAAGTACTCATCCGTATCTGATAACGAGAACTGCCATACCAATTACCAGGAATCAGCAATTAATACTTTGAAAACTCACAGCATATCTACATCAACAGTTATATGTATAACATTTATCTCTTAGAATTATGGTCTTCCATTCTAAAATTCTGAAAAGCACCCAGTCTGCAAATTAATGCTCCGAATTTTGAAAATTTGAATGAAGCAACAAAAACTGTAAATGACCTCAACAGCCAAAAGTTGATAATAAAGAATGGAATATTGGAAACACTCAATAGAAAATTTAGTACTGAAGAGCGGATTTTGCGAAACTATGAAGGAAACCGTGGACAAATCACAAAGAATAAGTTTGACTTCAAAGAATCCAAATAATTCAATGCCGGCTGAAGTCTTTAGCGAATATCTTACTCCTTACTCTAGACCCTTACGGACAATAGTCTCCATCATCCTCTGATCTTAGATATTCAAAGATATTATCGTATATTTCATTATAAATATCCATCATATTTCTGAAGATATTTTCATAACTATTCTTATCTGAAATCATTGATCTCTTCATGCTATCAGTGTTACATCATATAGAAACTGTTAGTTTCTATATTCTGTAAAATTTTGAGTTTAAAATAGGAATGTTATTGAAATAATGTTGGAAACTGATGCATGAGTTAGTATAATATAATGACACTTGATCAACGTGATTATATTACAGTAAGTCATGCTGAGTTCCTAATGGGACATGATGATTCACAGATCATAACGTCATCATGTGCCATGTTACATAGCTCTTTCATTCTGCTTAACTTCTGAACATATCAAGAAAGTATATTCTTGATAGTTCTATTCTCAGTGATTATGGTAATTTAACCAATCAAGATCATGCTATTACAATTACTCTCTTAGAACATTAGTTATGTTCATTCCAAACTCCACACTTACAAATTCTGGGCCATTATTCGCTTGATTTAAAGTCGAGAAGATAAAACAAAAGCATGAAGCTTCAGAATATCAATGGGAGTATAAATCGCAGCAAATAGGAGGGAACATTAACTGTGGATGACAATGATTATAGGAGACAGAAGCAGGAGCATCGAAATATAAAGAAAGATATAAAACCCATTGACAACACATAAATTACAAACCGTATATGTCAATGTTTATCGCAACATAAAGACACGGGAGAATTAAAAACACTATCACCCCAAGGGCAAAGTAGAAGAAAACAGATTCCTCCGGTGGAAGTTAAAAAAGGAGAATGATTGTTGCGATAGTAAGGATAAGGACAAGGATCAAAACTGGATTAAGCATATTCACAATCTTTTGGATGTATGAACTAAGAAAGAAAGTATAGGGATGGTGAGAAAAATGGAACGAAAGAGCTCAATTTATAATGAAAATATTAGACAGAGTAATCGAGACAGATCACCGTATTCAATCATAGAGATCTTAATTTCCTTATTCGCCGAAGAATCAAATCTTTTAGATTTCGAAAAATTTTCTTAAATTCCTTGAATTCCAGAATTCAATCGCGACAACGTCAAAAGTTATAGAAAATCTCTATTTCTTCATCTCGATCTTTTGTGATAACTTCATTCATACGCTTCGATTAATCGAATCATTTTATCCATATTATTCAATGATAGTAAAACTCTATTTATCAACTCATATTCGTCAGGAAAACATATTTATTGTTAGCCATGACGACCTTACTCAAATTTCGAGACAAAATTTCTTTAACGGGTAGGTACTGTGACGACCCGAAAATTTCCGATCAAATTTAAACTTAATCTTTAAATGATTTCGACACGATGAGCAAAGTCTGTAATGTTGAGTTTCAAAATGTTGTGGAATTATATTTATGTAATCAATTACACCTTGACTATGCTCGACGATTCACGAACAACTACCAATAAATAAATATGTATATATATATTTATATAATTATAAATATAATATTTTAAATAAATAAGATACATTATAATTAATTAGAAATAAAAATATAATTTCTATATTATTATTACTTTCAATATTGATAGTATTGTCCGTATTAATAATATCATCATATATAGCATATACATATGAAATCGGATATGTAAAAACTGTTATATCATTTTATTATTATTATCATTAGAAATATTAATATTATTATAATTAATATTATTGATAGTATTATTAATAATATTGTTATTACCATTTTTATTGATTATTATTAAATCTAATGAAATTATCATTGTTATTATTAAATATTATCATATTATTATTATTATCATTATTTTTAAATGTATTATTAGTATTATCCTATAAATGATATTATGATTACTATTATTAATATAATTATTAATAATTAGTATTATTACTAAAAATTTATTATTATCATTTAAAATTATCATTAACATGATTATTATTATTATTAATAATATTACTAGTATTAATTTATTACTACTATTATTATTTATTAATTCATTAATATAAAAAATGCATAAAGGTACATACAGATACAAGGATCCGTTTGTTTTTCAACATCTGCTTTATAACTCTTGTTTTCTAGTCGATTACAACTATTAACACATCCAAAATCTGTTGAGATCGTACGAATTAGATGCCCTTTATTATCTATATTATATTTTTTTATTCTCTGATTTATATTCTTGCCAAGAATTTGTTACGCGTCCAATCGATTTATAATACAAACAAGCAAGTTTACTGCATCAATATTCGATTATCATCTATACATGATGTTACCTTCATAATGCAATTCAATTTTTAAAACAGAAAACTCAGAGAATAAGCCACGACCTCTGTTCTTGCCATAAACCACAAAACTTCGAATTTTTGATATAATTCAAAAACTATTAATGCAATTCTCTTCTAAAGCTTTCATTTAAACTCTCTGTAAATTTTCAAATGCCAATTTTCCTTATCGATTACGAATTTTGGAAGTCAAAGATTCAATCAAAAAGTCAAAACCATTGTTCTTCGTGAAAATTCGAACTCTAGTTGCTGTTTTTGATTCAATTGGGAATTTAGAAAGTTTCTGGGAGTAATTTTGAATACCTTTCATGTTATGATCATAAGCTGAAAAAGGTTCTAATTTTGAATTTGGATTTTGAGTTTATACGGTATTATTCAAACTGTTACAGCGAGTTTATTTATTTATATATATATATTTTGATTTAATTGATTCAAACTATGGTTGGGGATCGTTTCTGTTTGGGTGAGAATTTCTAAATACAACGATTAAATTAGTGTTAATGGGGATTCAATCTCTGATTGAAATCTGAGTTAAAGAAGAAGAAGGAGGGAGAATTAAATGGCACGGGTTATAATAAATTGAAAGGGGTTTTAATCAGAAAACGTAAACAGCTGGATTGGTGAAGGGAGTTAGCATTATTCGAGAGGTCTCGGGTTCGAGACCCGGCTGTGCCATTTTTTTAATCCAATTAACATGAGGTAGTTTTCATTACCATTATTATTATTATTATTACTATTATTATTTTTATTATTATTATTAATATTATTACTATTATTATTAGTTATCTTTTATTATTATTATTATTATGATTATGATTATTATGATTATTGTTATTATTAATTATTGTAATTATTGTTACAGTATTAATATATGTAACATGAATATTATTACCATTTTAGTATCATCCTTAAGTATTATTATTATTGTTATTATCATAAGTTATTATAAGTATTATTATTATTAATATTACTATTATATATACCTATATCTAAAAAGTAAAGTGGAAATGAATAGTCCTATTCATTTTTTCACTTTTGGCAAACTTAACCCACTAACTTTTATTAAAATACAAATCGAACTCCCTCACTTTATACGTATATTTTTCCCCAAATTTCACAAGCTTAACCCCCTAACTTTTATTAAAATATAAATCAAACCCCCACTTTACTAACTTTTTTTTTTTACTAATATTCAATTTTCACAAACTTAACCCACTAATTTTTATTAAAATACAAATCGAGCCCCCACTTTACTAACTTTTTTTTTTTTAAATAAAACTCAAACGCTAAAAGAAGCAACTTTCACAAAAGGAACAACCCTTCAATGTTATGTCTAAAAAAATTCTTTCTTACAAAATAGATCAAGACTTTTTTTTAAACTCGCATTCAAAACGGAGCTCCCGCCGCGAAGCGAGGGCTCCACAATTAGTTATATCTAAAAGACATAGGGAAAATGAATAGTGCTCAGGGGTACTTTCGACTTTTCATTTTTTTTCTTTTCCAAATTGAACAACAAAACCCCCACACTTTATTCAAAAAATCAAACACACCCCCCAAACAGGGGGATAAAGTGTCAAATACTCATTCTCATAAAAATCTTAAACAAACTCCACCCAAATATTCATCGGGCCATATCTTCGCGCTCGCAACGAGTTAAATTTTTCCGGCACCATCGTTAAACTCGAAATAATTTTAGGAGCACAATGTCACTAGCTATACGCAAAACGGATGCTTTTTAAAAAACGCTAAATATTTGGGGTACTTTTCATACACGTTAATTCTCCGTTAAATTTTTAAAAGTCGACAATTTCATAGCGAAACGTGGAGATGCACATATATTGTTAATTTAAAATAACATTTAAATCTTTCACGGGTTATACCTTTTGGTTCGACTCGAGTTGCGCTTCAACGACATCATCGTTAACCACAAAATAATTTTACAAACTAAACGCAATAAAATACATTGAAAACCGAACCCCCGCCGCGAAGCGAGGGCTCGAACACTAGTTATTACTAATGTTATCATTTTAATATTATTATCATTATTATGATTATGATTATTATTATGAGGATAATAGAATTTATTATTATTTTCATTAATGGTAGTATTAGTATTAAACTATAAACATTGGAATTGTTATTATAAACATAAGTATTATTGTTAATATTATTATTAATAATAAAATTGTTAAAATTAATATTATTAAGTATTATTATCAAAATAATTATTTTATTTACCATCAATACTAATTTTTTAATAAAAACTATTATTGTCAATATTATAAGATTTATCATTAAAACTATTATTAACAGTAAAACTAATATTTTTATTAACATCATTACATTTGTCACAAACAAAATTATTAACATTATTATTTTTATTAGTACTATTAAGTATTATCATTTTACCATTACAAATATTATTTAGTATTATTAATTACTAATTTCAACAGACAAATGTTATACATACAAAAACATATGTAATATATATATAACCTAACTATATCAATAATTCTATATATAAATTGAAAATATATATAATGAAACTTATTAATTTATTATATATATATATATATATATATATATATATATATATATATATATATATATATATATATATATATATATATATATATATATATATATATATATACACATCACTAATAATGACAATATATATATACTTGTTCAAT
The DNA here is from genome assembly GCF_046630445.1 of Rutidosis leptorrhynchoides. Lineage (NCBI taxonomy): Eukaryota > Viridiplantae > Streptophyta > Magnoliopsida > Asterales > Asteraceae > Rutidosis > Rutidosis leptorrhynchoides. The sequence goes on along the minus strand of NC_092338.1, from coordinate 298,651,690 downwards.
TATAATTACGTGTGTTAATAAATATACAATTAATATAGGTTCATGAATCCGAGGCCAACCCTACACTTGTTTAATGTCGTCATATGTATTTTTACTACAAAATACATTAGGTGAGTTTCATTTACCTTTTTACCCTTTATACTTTTGGGCTGAGAATACATGTGCAACTTTTATAAATGTTTTACGAAACAGACACAAGTAATCGAAACTACATTATATGGTTGAATTATCGAAATCGAATATGGCCCTTTTTATTAAGTCTGGTAATCTAAGAATTAGGGAACAGACACCCTAATTGACGCGAATTCTAAAGATAGATCTATCGGGCCCAACAAGCCCCATCCAAAGTACCGGATACTTTAGTCCTTCGAAATTTATATCATGTCCGAAGGAGGATCCCGGAATGATGGGGATATTCTTATATGCATATTGTGAATGTCGGTTACCAGGTGTTCAATCCATATGAATGATATTTTTGTCTCTATGCATGGGACGTATGTTATTGAGAAATGGATATATGAAATCTTGTGGTCTATTAAAATTATGAGTTGATTGTTTATGATAAACTAATGAACTCACCAACCTTTTGGTTGACACTTTAAAGCATGTTTATTCTCAGGTATGAAAGAAATCTTCCGCTGTGCATTTGCTCATCTTAGAGATATTACTTGGAGTCATTCATGACATATTTCAAAAGACGTTGCATTCGAGTCGTTGAGTTCATCAAGATTATTATTAAGTCAATTATAGTTAGATATATTATGAAATGGTATGCATGCCGTCAACTTTCGATGTAATAAAAGATTGTATTTTCAAAAACGAATGCAATGTTTGTAAAATGTATCATATAGAGGTCAAGTGCCTTGCGATGAAATCAACTGTTGTGAATCGTTTATAATCGATATGGACTTCGTCTGGATGGATTAGGACGGATCTACGTAATGTGACCCGGTTTTCCACATTTATAACAAACTACGTCGGCATTATTTGTTTCGACCTTATTTGTTTCTTTATTTTTGTTGTTCTTTGGTCCGTAAATCTCACATTTTGCTGCGCCATGACCACTTCTCTTACACTTGGTTCAAACTGTTGTGCAAAACACATTCGGATGGTACTCTGCACACCTGAAGCATGGTTGTTTCTGTTGTTTATTGTTATTGAGGTTGTTGTTGGGATTGTTATTGTTATTGAAACGGTTGCTGTAGTTGTTGTTGTTGTTGTTGTTGGGACATTTGTTGTAGTTATTGTTAGGACTGCAGTTATTGTTGTGATTGTTGTTGCGGTTGTGGTTGTAATTATTATCGTTGTTGTACTGGTGACTCTTGTCACCGTTTTCCTCCCACTTCCTCTTGAGTTGTTTCGTGTTGGCTTCTTCGGCCGCTTGTTCTGTAATTCTCCCCTCAATCTAATTTATGAGTTTATGAGCCATTCGACTTGCCTTCTGTATGGAAGCGGGCTTGTGTGAACTTACATCTTCTTGAATCCTTACTGGTAACCCTTTTACAAACACGTCGATCTTCTCTTCTTCATCTTCGAATGCTCCCGAACACAATAGGCACAACTCTGTGAATCATCGTTCATACGTGGTAATGTCGAAACCTTGTGTTTGTAACTCTCTAAGCTCTACCTTGAGCTTATTGACTTCGTTTCTAGGACGGTACTGCTCGTTCATCAATTGCTAGAATGCCGACCACGGTAGTGCGTAAGCAGCATTTTGTCCTACCTGTTCAAGATAGGTGTTCCGCCACGTTAACGAAGTACCTGTGAAGGTATGCGTAGCGTACTTAATTTTGTCCTCTTCAGTACACTTACTTATGGCAAACACTGATTCGACTTTCTCGGTCCACCGTTTCAATCCAATTGGTCCTTCGGTTCCATCAAATTCCAAAGGTTTGCATGCAGTGAATTCTTTGTAGGAGCATCCTACATGATTTCTTGCGCCGTTAGCTGCATTGCTAGATTCAGAATTATTGTTGTTATGTAGCGCTGTAATGACCCGGAAAATTTCGCTAATTTAAACCAATTCTCTACAGTGATTTAATATTATGTAAACCGGTATATATATATATATATATATATATATATATATATATATATATATATATATATATATATTATAAGATGTACAAGTAAAACACTAATTGCTACCGTAAAAATGACTTTGCTACAGTAAAACACTATTTGCTACAGTAAAAACGACTTTGCTACAGTAAAACACGATTTACTACAGTAAAAACGACTTGCTACAGTAGCTACAGTGAAAATATCATTCAAATACAACAGCGATTAAAAACGGCCATGAGTCGCCAAAAGAGTTATGCTGATGTAAGAAGAAAACTGCTAGAATTTTAAATGGGCGACAAAGTCATGTTGAAAGTGTCACCCTGGAAAGGCGTTGTACGATTCGATAAACGAGAAAAGCTAAGTCCTAGGTACGTAGGACCCTTTGAAATCACCGAAAGAATTGGAGCAGTTGCTTATCGATTAAAGCTACCGCAAGAACTTAGTAGTGTTAACGACACATTTCACGTGTCAAATTTGAAGAAATGTTTAGCTGAAGAGGATATCGTAATTCCTCTTGACGAAATACGAATCAATGATAAACTCCATTTTATTGAAGAACCTGTTGAAATCATGGACCGTGAAGTCAAACAATTAAAACAAAGCAAAATACCGATAGTTAGGGTTCATTGAAACGCTAGACGAGGACCCGAGTTTACTTGGGAACGTGAGGATCAAATGAAGCAAAAGTATCCATATTTGTTCACTGATATCGCTCATAAAACAGGTACTACTCAAAATTTCGGGACGAAATTTTCTTTAACGGGGATGTACTGTAATGACCCAGAAAATTTCGACTAATTTAAACCAATTCTCTACAGTGATTTAATATTATGTAAACCGGTATATATATATATATTATAAGATGTACAAGTAAAACACTAATTGCTACCGTAAAAACGACTTTGCTACAGTAAAACACTATTTGCTACAGTAAAAACGACTTTGCTGCATTAAAACACTATTTGCTACAGTAAAACGACTTTGCTACAGTAGCTACAGTGAAAACGACTTTGCTACAATAAACACTATTTGCTACAGTAAAACACTATTTGATGTCGATGAACTAGCAAACAAAAACGGATAAGGCGGCCATGCGATCGCATGGCAAAAATACTGAAAACTCATGCGATCGCATGAGCTACAGTAAATGGAAAAGTAATATAAATATGCCAGTTTTCTCGATGAAGTAACACACCATTTCTATCTCTCTGATTCTTTCTTATATTTATATTATAATTATAATTATAATTATAATTTTAAATTTAAGTTTAATAATAATAAAGTATATACGAGGGTGTTTTTAATTAGGGTTTCAAACCATTTTAAGCTAAGGAAATATTGGGTATTGTTCGGGGTATTGTTCTTGAATCCAAGGCCAACCATACAGTCATCTACCATCACTACGTCTACGCAATTTGCCTACAATATTGAACCGTGAGTTTATAGTCTCCCTTTTTAAATACTTTAAATATTTTTGGGCTGAGAATACATGCAATTTATTTTAAACGCAATAAGACACAAGTACATACTAAATTCTACACTGAGTTAAACCGAAAATCCCTTAGCTTTGGTAACTAGTAGCTGCCAGTACATAGGATATGGACTGGTGGGCGCGAATAATTGTATATGGATCCATAGGGCTTGACATCCCCGTCCGAGCTAGAGCGCTAGCCTTTTAACGGACGTATGTTATTTGAGTTTATGACACGTTGGTTTGCGTGTATTAAAACGAATGGGGTAATTATCATTATAACCTTAAAGTTTAGTTACCAGGGTGCTCTGTTACGTAGAATCTATTGATAAAGTTTTGATGAAATCTTGTGGTCTATCTTTATATATTTATGACTCGAGCAATTAAACCTATAACTCACCAACATTCGTGTTGACTTTTTAGCATGTTTTATTCTCAGGTCCTTAGACTGCTTCCGCTGTGATGTGCTTGTTGCCTGCATGGAGTCTCTCATGATTTGTATAAAGTTTATTGCATTCGAAATAAAACTTCGTTGTGTAATAAATAATTGGACTGTGATGTCAATCTGTAAATTAAAGACTTATGTATTTTGGGGTTTTGCTTACACCTAAGCACTCGCCCACATGATTATGACCTTTTATGTTTAGAAAGTCACGTATTTTAATGAATGCAATATTTTATCAAAATGTATCATATAGAGGTCAAAACCTCACTATGGAATCAATGATTAACGTACCGCGTCAATAGCAATTTTGACGGGTCGTTACAAGCGCAGCCTGTACTGCGGCTATGTTTGCAGCAAGAAATGTACGAAATTCCTCTTCGCTCATATTAATGGTGTGTCGAGTAGTCGGTGTCATTTCCTTCAAAATAGCCAACTGAATCGAGTTAATCATACAAAATATTAAGAGTGGTCAATTGTATTTCTTAGCATAATATGAACTCATTTATAAAAGCTTTTTCTTCATATTAGCGTTTTATAAGTTTAAATTCGGCTACTACCTACCCGTTAAGTTCATACTTAGTAGCTAATATACAATTCAACTACTACAATTCCATATGAAAAACTGATTATAATAATATATCACATATAAATATTCTTCAAACTTACAACATCGCTATATTACATATAACATGAAATATAGTACACTTTGATACATGACAGTTTTGAAGATAAATCTAGTTGATACGCAAGTTGTTCAGCAAAGGAAATAAAGACATGTAATTCTTAACTCCAGAAACAAGTCATGCATTCTGGTTTTACTAAGACGACTTCCCATCCTTGGTCTTGTGGAAAATAACCGTTATGACCATTGGCTAGGCAGCATGTTGTAATGTCGTCAAAAGGACGAGGGTTTCGTAATGTCCAACAGCCCCGTAATAATCTAAAAACCTTGTTTCTCACCCCAACTACTGAATCCGTCACTTGTGGGAAGGTTTTATTTAAAAGCTGCAATCTCATATTCTTTTTCTCTTTGGTAAGAAGCGAACATCACTAACCCGTAAGCATAACATGCTTCTTTATGTTGCATGTTAGTAATTCATGAAATCCTATGTTGGGATATGTTGAGTCAAAATAGGTTCTTAACCCGTAGTGTAAAATTGCATTTGGGTTCCCCGCATTTAACGCTTTAAAGAAAACACGGCGTAACTTACGGTCTCCCCAATGTGATATACCCCACCTATCAAATGAAAGCCTTTTATAAACTAAGGCATTTCTGAAAAGTCTTTCAAATGTTTGACAAGCTAATTTTGCCATAAATAATTGTGCTGATGAATTCTGACCGACTCTAGATAAGATTTCCTCAATCATATCCTCTGGTAGATCTTCTAAAATATTCGGTTGTCTACCCTTAACGTCCATTTTGTTTTTATACTGTAAAATAGACAAGGATTAGATTCGTAAAAGATAATTAACAAACAATACAAGAAATTTTTACATAGAACATAAAAGTACAAGCACACTACAATACATATAATACACAACATGATTACAACCCTCTAATCTGAATCACTGGTTTCTTCTTCTTCGAACTTGGTTCGTTTTCCTAATTTTCTAGGAATATATGGTGTTCCTCTAATACGAGCCGTCGTTTTCCACAATGGTTTAGAAAAACCTTGTGGTTTAGAGGTTCCCGGGTCATTGTTATATTTTCAGAAATACGGATGTTGCCGATACATATAAAGTTCATCGGGGTTGGAATCGGGTTTCTCTATTTTTATACTTTTTCCCTTATTATTTTCTTTCGCTTTATTAAATTGGGTCGAGGTAATTTCTATAACATCATCAGAATCCTCATCGGGATCCGATTCATCGGAAAATTAATAATCTTCCCAATATTTTGCTTCCTCGGCAGAAACACCATTGACCATTATTAACTTTGGTCCGTTGGTTGAGGATTTTCTTTTATTTAATCGATTTACTAAAGGTATCAATATTTCTTCCTCTGGAACCTCTTCTTCTTCCAGTTCCTCCTCTTCCGGTTCCTCCTCTTTCGGTTCCTCTTCTTTCAGTTCCTCCTCTTCCGGTTCCTCCTCTTCCGGTTCCTCTTCTTCCGGTTCCTCTTCGGGAATTTGTGAATCTTCCCAAAATATATTCGACTCTTCATTATTATTAGGTGAATCGATGAGATTTGTACTAGTGGTAGACATCTATCACACAATATCAAACACTTTAAGAGGTTAATATATCACATAATATTTACATGTTAATAATATATAGTTTCCAACAAAAGTGTTAAGCAATAGTTTTTAAAGAAAACACGGTCGAAGTCCAGACTCACTAATGTATCCTAACAAACTCGATAAGACACACTAATGCAAATTTCTGGTTCTCTAAGACCAACGCTCTGATACCAACTGAAATGTCCCGTTCATATTGATTATAAACGTTCCATATTAATTGATTTCGTCGCGAGGTTTTGACCTCTATATGAGACGTTTTTCAAAGACTGCATTCATTTTTAAAACAACCATAACCTTTATTTTATCTATAAAGGTTTAAAAAGCATTACGTAGATTATCAAATAATGATAATCTAAACTATACCATTTACATACGACTATTACATAATGGTTTACAATAAGAATATATTACATCAAAAATAAGTTTCTTGAATGCAGTTTTTACATAATGTCATACAAGCATGGACTCCAAATCTTGTACTTATTTTAATATTATCATTAAAATAATAAATTCTATTTAAAATAATAATAATTTATATTAGTAATATTAATACTTCTAAAATAAAATAAAATTATATATAAAATTTGAGTTCAATAGCGGAAGCTCTTAATAATCACTTGAGAATAAACGTGCTTAAAACGTCAACAAAAATGTTTGTGAGTTATAGGTTTAACCTATATATTATCAAATCATAATAATAGACCACAAGATTTCATATTTCAATATACATCTCATTTATATGGTGAATACCTGGTAACCGACATTAACAAGATGCATATAAGAATATCCCCTATCATTCCGGGAAATCCTTCGGACATGATAAAAACGAATTCGAAGTACTAAAGCATCCGGTACTTTGGATGGGGTTCGTTAGGCCCAATAGATCTATCTTTAGGATTCGCGTCAATTAGTAGATCGGTTTACTAATTCTTAGGCTACCAAGTAAAAGGGGCATATTCGGCTTCGATCATTCACCCATATAATGTAGTTTCATTTACTTGTGTCTATTTCGTAAAACATTTATAAAACTGCATGTATTCTCATCCCAAAATATTAGATTTTAAAAGTGGGACTATAACTCATTTTCACAGATTTTTACTTCGTCGGGAGTAAGACTTGGCCACTGGTTGATTCATGAACCTGTAACAAATATATACATATATATATATCAAAGTATGTTCAAAATATATTTACAACATTTTTAATACATTTTGATGTTTTAAGTTTATTAAGTCAGCTGTCCTCGTTAGTAACCTACAACTAGTTGTCCATAGTTAGATGTACAGAAATAAATTGATATATATTATCTTGAATCAATCCACGACCCAGTGTATACATGTCTCAGGATAGATCACAACTCAAAGTATATATATTTTTAGAATCAACCTCAACTCTGTATAGCTAACTCAAACATTACTGCATATAGAGTGTCTATGGTTGTTCCAAATAATATATATACATGGGTCGATATGATATGTCAAAACATTTGCATACGTGTCTATGGTATCCTAAGATTATATAATATATTAGAATACATGTATAATACAATATAAGTTAGCTAGGATATGATTTGTATAGAATTGTTACAATATTTCCCGTAGCTACAACAATCAAAAAAATATCCAATCTTGTTTTACCCATAACTTCTTCATTTTAAATCCGTTTTGAGTGAATCAAATTGCTATGGTTTCATATTGAACTCTATTTTATGAATCTAAACAGAAAAAGTATAGGTTTATAGTCGAAAATATATGTTACAAGTCATTTTTATAAGAGGTAGTCATTTCAGTCGAAAGAACGACGTCTTGATGACCATTTTGAAAAACATACTTCCACTTTGAGTTTAACCATGATTTTTGGATATAGTTTCATGTTCATAAGAAAAATCATTTTCTCAGAAGAACAACTTTTAAATCAAAGTTTATCATAGTTTTTAATTATCAAACCAAAAACAGCCCGCGGTGTTACTACGACGGCGTATATCCGATTTTACGGTGTTTTTCGTGTTTCCAGGTTTTAAATTATTAAGTTAGCATATCATATAGATATATAACATGTGTTTAGTTGATTTTAAAAGTCAAGTTAGAAGGATTAACTTTATTTGCGAACAATTTTAGAATTAACTAAACTATGTTCTAGTGATTGCAAGTTTAAATCTTCGAATAAGATAGTTTTATATATAAATGTTGATTTGAAACCTTTAAGTTAATGATCTTGTTAAATGTTGTTAACCCAATGTTTATTATATCTAATGAGATGTTAAATTATTATATTATCATGATATTATGATATATTAATATATCTTAATATGATATATATACATTTAAATGTCGTTACAACGATAATCGTTACATATATGTCTCGTTTCGAAATCATTAAGTTAGTAGTCTTATTTTTACATATGTAGTTCATTATTAATACACTTAATGACATGTTTACTTATCATTTATCATGATTAAACATAGTGTAACAATATCTTAATATGATTCATACGTATTTAGTAAGACGTTGTTATAACGATAATCGTTATATATATCGTTTCGAGTTTCTTAATTCAATAAACTCAATTTTATGTATATAACTCATTGTTAAAATACCTAATGAGATACTTACTTATCATAATATCATGTTAACTATATATATAATCATATATATGTCATCATATAGTTTTTACAAGTTTTAACGTTCGTGAATCACCGGTCAACTTGGGTGGTCAATTGTCTATATGAAACCTATTTCAATTAATCAAGTCCTAACAAGTTTGATTGCTTAACATGTTGGAAACACTTAATTATGTAAATAACAATTTCATTTAATATATATAAACATGGAAAAGTTCGGGTCACTACATTTACTCCTTACATTTTTGGGCTGAGAATACATGCAATATTTTATAACTGTTTTATGAAATGGATACAAATACTAAGACTGAATTTGTGTGAGTTTCATTTGCTCCTTTTTAAATGCTTTTGCAATATATATTTTTGGGACGAAGAATATATGCGATGCTTTTATAAATGTTTTACAAAATAGACACAAGTAATTGAAACTACATTCTATGGTTGGACTATTATACCGGATTTCACCTCTATTATCTTGGTAACATAAGAATTAGTGTTTATTATAATTGCCACTAATTGAAGAGAATGATAGATCAATTCTCTAACAGAAGAGTGGTTCTGTTCTCTACATACGAGTGGATCTGTCGATCTATTCTCTACAGACGAGTGGTTCTATCGATCTAATCTCTACAGATGAGTGGTTCTATTGATCTAATCTCTACAAACGAGTGGTTCTGTTTATCTTTGGAAATATTTTTGATGCCTTTTGTTAATATGGGTTACCAGGTATTCAATTCATATGAATGATTTTTATACACTTGCGAGTGTATCATTATTTATGAAAATAAAATCTTGTGGTCTATTAAAATGATGGAAATGAATGTTTATGATAAACTAATGAACTCACCAACCTTTTGGTTGACACTTTTAAGCATGTTTATTCTCAGGTATGAAAGAAATCTTCCGCTGTGCATTTGCTCATTTTAAGGATATTACCTGGAGTCATTCATGGCATATTTCAAAAGACGTTGCATTCGAGTCATTGAGTTCAACAAAATTATTATTAAGTCATTTATAGTTTGGATATATTATGAAATGGTATGCACGCCTGTCAACTTTCTATGTAAAGAAAGTTTGTCTTTTAAAAACGAATGCAATGTTTGTAAAATGTATCATATAGAGGTTAGAATCTCGCAATGTAACCATATGTAATTGTATTCGTCCTTATGGATTAGGACGGGTCACTTCACATGTAATTACTAGCAAGAGATCACTAATTAATCTATGATTATACCTATAGTAATGACATAGCATTGTATCAAGGCTATGTAAGTTTTACTTGCAATGTGATATTTGCAAGATTAATGTATAAGTATACATTAATGTCCAACACATGTACAAGGAAGGAGCAAATCTAGGTTGGGACTTGATGACCATCCTAAGTATGTCTAAATACATTTTAGGAGGACATGTTTTCCTGTAACACTTATGTGTTATCCCTTATTCAAGGCTAAATCTTCATTAAGGTATCATTAGGTGTGATTAACCAAGATTAGTATTCTAGTGACCAAAAGCCCTTTGGGTATGAAGGAGACAACTATTCTAAGCATGTTTAAACAAGTTTAATAAATTATAGATGCCCCTAAGTGGTCAAAATAAATTTTATCAAATGTTCGAACGGAACCTTCTGCGGTCGACTCACGATGACCGTGGAGTTAACCTCACACTCCTGGTTTCATAAACCAGGTGCAAGGTTCCACTGTCTGACTTGCGTTCGACCGTAGACCAAACTGTATAACTCAGTTTTTCATTTTTAGATTTATTTGGTTTTGGTCTTTTGCTAGAGTAAGTGTGAATTAGTGAACTTGTATATTTATGTCAAGATGTCTATCATCACCTCTAGTTATGTATATGTGTCATCATCAAAACACTTATTATTATGGGTTAAGATTAGTATAATCATTTTGCATAAACCCACATTCTGGTTAAGATTAGTATAATCATTTTGCATAAACCCACATTCTCACCCTTTTTGATGATGACAAATACATAAGTAATGGTGGACATTTATCTATAAATACGCACAAGTGTTAACATCACTTATACCCAACTTTCTCCCCCTTTTGTAGAAGCAAAAAGGTTAGCTCCCACTGGAACTAAGCTCGCCCTAAGACAAATGCTCCCCCTTGAACTGTACACGGTGAAAAATAACAACCACAACATATAAAACACCAAACATACAAATTTTATTCATTCCTAAGAAAATAACACAACACAAGATAGGAACATGCATAACATCTCACATGAGATATGCATGGGGATTACATGAAAATCGTTTAGGGTCTATCATAGGGATGAGAAGTGTTTCCTCCACAAGTGAAATTAACTATGAACTTTTTTAGTAGTTTATGGGTTCGTCTGTTTTGACGGTGATGCACGGCACGTTGGATGGGTGACAATAGGGAAATGAACTGATCATCCTCCACACTTTCTTTAGACCCGATTGTGCTCCTTGCAGGTTTGTTTTCATATTTAGTCACTTCATTGAATGCTCTAAATCAATCATAGTTGATTGGAGAGGTGGTTAGATTATCAAGGTGTAACGCTTGAACATTCAAGTGCATGAAGAGTTTGGTGAGATGAGCTCCATACAGAAGAGGAAGAGAGTCATCATAAGTAAGTCCATTCATCCTCTTTTCCATGAAGAATGCCATGTTGACCGAAATATGGTGCTTGAGACACCATAGAAGAGCAGCTTCACTGGCATGTACTTGAGGGAAGAGACTTTTAGCTTTTCACAACACATTCTTGTTTATGACTTTGAACCAAAATTCATATTTGGAAGCAAGATGATAGGATTGGAGACCATTACCTTGGATGGAGATGTGGTTGATGGGAGGTTAGCAAAA